>NC_091285.1:407893991-408531075 GCF_032444005.1 Ranitomeya imitator
CTCAATCTATATGTGAGAATTTTTAGCTATATATGTCATTTTAAGAGGAAGTTTAATAAATTATACAATACAGCTTAATTGTTGTATACATTTTGCAACTTTCTAATTTTCTATGTACATCAATTGTTCATAGTTTTCAAGATCTCTTTTCAAGTAAGAAGCCTGATAATATATTATATTGATAATATATAATAATAATTATGATCACATATATATTATCAGAATTATTTTATCAGAATATGTTATGTTATCATTATATATTATGAATATTATATATTAATTAGGATTATATATTATCTATTGTCTGATAATATATATATATATATATATATATATATTATAGATAAAATATATATTAAATAAATTACAATTAATTTAATTAACATTTTTTAATAAATTACAGATAATATATATAATATATATTATCAGGATTATATATTATCTGTAATTTATTTAAAAATGTTAATTAAATTACATTTAATTTAATTAAAATATATTTTATCTATAATATATATATATATTATCTGATAATAGATAATATATAATCCTGATAATGTATAATCCTGATAATATCCTGCTAATACAGATTGAGTGTATCCAAGATCACTCTTGTGATATTCCCAATATTGCCAATTTCCATTTTTGCGTTTTTGTTTTTCTCTCCCCCTCTTCCTAGAGCCATGCATTTTTATTTTCCTGTACACATAGACGTATGGGAGCTTGTTTTTTGCAGCACAAGTTGTACTTTTGAATTACACCATTCATTTTACCACATAGTGTATTGGAAAATGGGACAAAAATTCCAAGTGCGATGAAATTAAGAAAAAAAACCCAATTATACCCTTATTTTTTGTGGTCGACTGAGCTGTGTGAGGGCTTATTTTTTGCTGGGCAAGGAAGTGTTTTTATTAATAATGTTTTGGGATAGATTAGTCATTTTGATTGTTTTATACAGCATTTTTTGCAGTATTGCGATGACCAAAAAAACCTGCAATTTAATGGTTTAGATTTTTTGTTTACGATGTTTACTGATTTGGTTAATTATTTTTATATTGGGATAGACCGGACTTTTCTGGATGCTGTGATTCCATATGTGTATTTTTTATTTCTTTTTTATTATCTTAATTTTTAATGGGGGAAAAAGTTGTAATTCCAACGTTTATGTTTTTTTTTCATATTTTTAAAACTTTTTATTGTATTTTTTTAGTCCCCTTAGGGGACTTGAACCAGCAATTGTCTGATCGCTTGTACTATATACAGAAATACTACTGTACTGCTGTATATAGTAAAAATCAGGCTTGATTTCAAAGAAGCTCAAAGATGACAGGCTCAGATGTCTTCAGCAGACCCCCAGCTGTCATAGAAACCTATCAGTGCCCTGCGATTGTGTCATGGTTGTACAGATGAGCGCATATAACTACGCTCCAAATGCTGCTACACTGTTAATGCTGCTGCTGTCAGAGATTGACAGAGGCATATAAGAGATTAACAGTCGTGGGTGCAGCTCTGCTCCACCCGCAGTTGTTAGAGACAGGTCCTGACTGGGTGTAACAGCCATTACCTGACAGGTATGGGATGAGCTGCTACCAGCTTGTACCATACATTTATGTAAGATAAAGGAGTAGTCCAATGCAAAACTATTTTGGTTAGAGCTAGTTCTTAAAACATATGAAACTGTAACATGAGATGTACTGATTTATTTACAATGTTTTCTTTGCAGATGGACCAGCGAAAAGACCTGTCCCCACAGTTCACGGACCTAGGCTAACAACACTTATTGAAAAGACAACAACTGCACAACCTGTTGAGCGTCTTCCACAAACGACATTATCACAAATGTCCAAATTCACCAGTGCTGCTGCTAGAGGAACTTCAGGATTTGTTTCTGAGCCCGGTAAATAGATATGAATTCAAGATTCAAAAGTGTTTATCAACCTAATTTTCTAGTAATCCTAGTTTTTGACTCCTTTCCAATATTCAGGAGCTAGGCTTGCACTATAGCCAGCAAATGCCGCCTTTATTAGACAGCCAGCATCTGCCTGTGCTAGCTAAGCTCTGAAAACTGCTGTTAACCCCTTTAAATGCCATAGTCAATCACTGACATCGGCAGTTAAGGCACGCAGTCTCAGGGCCTTGCCATTTGTGGGCCTATCTCCCTTCCTTGAGACATGGTTATAGGGTTCTGATGGGTTGTCATGGCAGCCAGGGGTCTGCTGAAGACTCTAATGTCGGCACTCCTGTGAAGCTTACCCACAGGCTGGAATTTATAGGAGACTGTCATTTTAGGTATATACTGCTAAACCATGGTACTGCAATGTATACAAGAATGATCAGAACATTACAATTTCAAGTCAACTAATAGGATTAAAATAAGTAAAAAGTTTATAAAATCTGAAATTTTTTAAAGAAAAACGTAAAATTTGAATCACCCTCTTTTCTTTCTGTTAAAAATAGACATTAAAAAACTAAAAACATATGTTATATCTCTGAATCTCTAAAAGTCGGGCGTATGAAAATGTAAAATTACTTAGAGGGAGTTTGTCACCACAGAGTTAGTTTTCAAACCAAGTTCAGGTGCTCGGTGGACCCTTAATGCACCCAAACATTTAAGCGCACCTTCACACCTACATGTTTTCCCTCTTTCTCCCCACCTTCTTTTTAAAGAGCTGGGAAGGTCAGAGATAGATAGAAAACATTAAGCAGAAATTGCAATAAAACATTATATATACTCCAAAATAGCATCAGTAAAAATGGCAGTTTGCCTCACAAGAAAAATCAAGATCTTACACAGCACAGATGAAGAGACCTGAGTAGTCTCGAAAGCTTGCAATTTGTTACCATCTTTTCAGTTAGCCACTGATCAACCACTGAGGACTCTCAATTCTAAATATTTTACACAGCACAATCACTGAAAAATAAAAAAGAGTTACGGGTTTCAATGCTGATTCAAACCAATTTTTTATTTTTTTAAGTTTCAAATACATAAATTATACAAGTTTAATATCACTATAATTGTACTGAAGAATCATATTGCCAGGTCTTTTTACCATATAATAAACAACATAGGAACAACAACAATTTGTTTTTGCATTTTCACTGAACTTTTTCCCCGCTTTTCAGTACATTATATGGTAACATAAGTTGTGTAATTCAAAAGTACAACTTGTCCCACAACAATATGGCTATGTCAAAGGAAAAATAAAAATTATGGTTCTTGGAAGAAGGAGAGGATTTTTCAAGTATCCGAGTAGAATTCAATTCCACTCGAATATATTGCTCGACTCTACTTATTGCTAGATTTTCATTCACAACAGAACATAGAACACATATCAGAAGGTGAGAGACAGTTTTCCATTAATTTTGAAAAAAAAAATAAAACATTAGCTTATTTTTAAATTGATAGCAGCAACACATCACAAAAAAAGTTGGACCTGGGTCATGTCTACCATTGTAGTATCCCTTTTTCTTTTTAGAACAGTCTGTAAACATCTGGGAAGTAAAGAGACAAATTACTAGAGTTTTAGGAGGGGAATGTTTACGTCATTCTTGTCTGATGTAGGATTCTAGCTGCCCAAGAGTCCTGGATCATCTTTGTCAGATGTTTCATTTCATAATGCTCTAAATCAGGGGTGTCAAACTGCATTCCTCAAGGGCTGCAAACAGGTCATGTTTTCAGGATTTCCTTGTACTGCACAGGTGATAATTTAATCACCTACACACACAATGATTACAGCACCTTGTGCAATGCTAAGGAAATCTTGAAAACGCGCATGGTTTGTGGCCCTCGAGGAATGCAGTTTGACACCCTTGGTCTAAATGTTTTCTATTGGTGGAAAAATAGGCCCGTTCATAACCTCAACTCTTCTACTGCAAAGCTGTGCTGTTGTGATGGATACATTATGTGGTGTAACATTGCTTGTTGAAGTATCTCAGGCCTTCCATGAAATAGACGTTGGCTTGATGGCAGCATATGTTGTTCTAAAATCTCTATATAATGCTTAGCATTAATAACGCCTTGCAGAATAATTAGCTGGATTGTCCCTCTCCTCTTGAATCCGCAACACACTGCATCTGTAGATTAGATAAAGAATTTCACATTTAGATTCTTCTGACTTCAGAACTCTTTTCTATTTTAAATGAGCTTTGGCTCAGAGAAGACTGTTGCGTTTCTTGTGTTGATGTGTGGCTTTTTCTTTGCTTGAAAGAGTTTCAAACTTGCATTTGTGGATTGCACAGCAAACAGTGTTCACAAAAAATGATTTCTGGAATTATTCCTAAACCCATGCAGAGATTTCCTTGATTGAATCATACCTGTCTTTATTTCAGTTTTGTGTCTTGTGCACATGGATTTCTTCATAATCTCTGATTCTTTTAATCTTTCAATAATATTATGTGCTGCAGATGGTGGGATAATCAAACTCTTTGCAATTTTACATTGAGAAATATTTTTCTGAAAATAGCTCCACGATTTTTAGATGTAGTTGTTTACAGATTGGTAAACCTGACCATCCTTACTTCTGATTGACTCTGCCTCTCTCTTTTTTAAATATACAGCCATGTGACTTAGTTAAAAATTGATATTCCACCTATTTTTCATTAGTACCAGAGGCATAATGAATGCGGGACTGCCAGGATGGAAGACATATATATATATATATCAGGGGTGGAATGCCTTGGTCCATGTCTTGCACAGGGGCCCATCAGACTCTAGTTATGCCACTGATTAGCACCACTTAGTTTTCCAACTTCTTTCTTTAAATCTTGTCCCAACTTTTTAAAATTTTTTAAGAGAGTTCCTTTTTTTCCAGATGCAATGAAAAAAAGTCTAACTTTCATCTTCTGATCTGTGTTTTATGTTTTGCTGTGAAGAAAATATGGCTGTAAAAGATTTCCATATCAATGCAGTCTTGCTTTCTTTTCATTTTACCCAGCATCTGAACATTTTTTGAATTTGGGTTGTACTTAAAAAGGAGCAATGTGAACATATTTAAATTTGATATATATTTTGTATTTAGTAAAAAATAAATGGATATGAAATATCAGATACAATTGCTGCCTCTAAAAGAGAAACAATTATTTCAGTGCCTCTGCTATAACACATGTTACATTTGTATTTATCACCTAAATACTATATTAATTTTGTTTCTTTTCTTCACTAGTCTGTGCGAAGGTAAAAGCGGATATAGTATTTCTTGTGGATGAGTCTTCTAGCATTGGCTCTGGTAATTTCAACAAGGTCAAAGATTTTCTTTATAGAATTGTATCATATTTTCCCAAAATTGGACCCCAGGGGACACAGGTAAGATCAATGTTATGTGTTCTTATCAGTGCTATCAAGTTGTTTTGCATGTTGTTAAGAATTACAAAAGGTGTGTTCATGAAGTGACTATAAACTTATTAATGGGGGAGTATAAAAAATGAACAGCATTACTCTGAAATATGGTTTAATAGTTTTTAAGGTTGAAAGTAGGCGTTCGAGTTCAACCTATAACCTAACATGTTGATCGAGTTGAAGACAAAAAAAAAAACAAGAGGAAGATTCTAATTGCCCACATTAGGTGAAGAATTCCTTCCCTACTCCACATTCAGCAGTTAAACTGACTATTTTACTGGATTAATGTCCGATCTCCAGAAACTAGTACTCATAACTTGTAATATTATACACTGATGAGCAAAAGGGTAACAATGTTTTAAACTTTTGACTTTCAGGCTTCATATCTCACCATCCACTACTGCTTCAAATGTGAGAACACCATCATTTTATAGAAAATCATCTTGGCTATCTCATGCATAAATTTGACTTGCAAGTTGCAAATATTTAGCATATGATTAGTTATGCAGATTCTTGTCATGTCATTGTATTGTCAATGAAGATTTCCCAAAGAAAAGAGAAACATCATCATCCAGCTAATCGATAGTGGCCTCTCAGACAAGAAAATTGCAAACTACACCATGTGAATGCCACGCCAACTATCGGAGTCAACAAGTCGGCTAATCACAAAGTCTATCAGTTCTGGATACAACAAACACAGCAGTTGAGGTGCTTCGTAATAGTGAAATCATAGACATCCATTCAAGCACCGAGTGATGCATGTTATATAAGTCTGGAATGATGAAGCCTTGACTATAATCATCATAAGAAGCATCGACTCAAGTTTGCAAAAAGAAAGTACGAAAAGTGGACAGTGGAGGATTGGTAATGGGTGATTTGTAGAATGAGACAAAAGTCAATAGACTAGGCTCAGATAGATGCAAATGGGTCTAGAGGAAACAAGTAAAAGGGGTTAATGCATCAAGAAATTGAAGCAACAGTCAAATTCAGTGGAGGAAGCATGATGATATGGGGTTGGTTAACAGCCAAAGGCATTGGGTACTTGACCAGGATTGATGGTTGTTTCAATGAGGAGCTATATATGAGTATCATAAAAGATGAGTTACTTCGTTCACTTGAATATTATAGGTATGAAAAGGACAAAATGGTATTCCAGCAGGACAAAGACCCAAGGCATACATCAAGATTGATGAAGAAATAGTTCAATGACAATGAAATACAGTTTCTGGATTGGTCCCCACAATCTCCAGACGTCAACCTTATGTTAGGGCTAGCGGAACGCACCAAATAATTAGATTAGTGTAAGGTGCGTTCGCAGCCCGGGGTCCACCGTACAGAGATGGAACCTGCTGCTAAGTAATGATGGACTATATGGTGATATAATATGGATTCACACACGGTTTAACTTCACCCAGTATGAAGAAAGCAAACTCTGTTGCATCACAGGGCCGCGGTACCGCACAAAGAGCGCAAGCAAGGAGTCACAGAACTCTACCCCAAGACTCGGGATAGAGTACAACTAGACCTCTTGCGCTCAACACTGCAACAGGGGTGTCAGAGTAACAGAAATAATAATTAAGATGCACAAGAGTGCGTGCGGTGCCGCACTGGCGGACGCCACTAACCACCCAGACTTGGGTTAGGAAAGCACTGTGATAGCGCACGGCGCTGCACTGGC
Source organism: Ranitomeya imitator (assembly GCF_032444005.1). Lineage (NCBI taxonomy): Eukaryota > Metazoa > Chordata > Amphibia > Anura > Dendrobatidae > Ranitomeya > Ranitomeya imitator. The sequence goes on from NC_091285.1 coordinate 407,901,002, forward strand.
GGTCACAGCAAATAGATGCTGCTTCATGTGTTCTAGTGCTGATAACAAGTTGGGCGCAAGATAGCAATAATCCACCTTTCGCGAGCAGTCAAACACAAGGGAGGGGATAATTAAAGAGCGACTTTTTCTCATCAACACACACACATTCCCAAGTGTACAATAGCGCATGGCCGAGCGGCCATGCAAACCTTTTATAGCAGCAGTGCTACAAGACCTTTCAGATGGTCCAATAGGAGCAGCAACAGGACCTGAGCATATGACCCCCGACCTCCAATGGGAGATCGTTCCATGGGCATGCTCGGTATGGGAAAAGCAGGACTTAGTCCCAGAAAGACCTGCTTGCTGCTGATCAGCGCTGGCCACAAAGGCAGAGCCTGGAAGGGCAGTAGTAACCAGTTGCCCAGTATCAGCCTGAGCTAGACGCTGGGACCGATGTCTCTATGCTGAGCAGGCTCCACTGCGGCTGGAGAAGAATAGGAGACTGCAGTGGAGACGGTTCGAGATTCCCCCTGTGCAGCGGCGGTAACTCGACACATAACACCCTATCAAACACTTCTGATCAGAGTTGAAGAAAAAGCTGTATACATACCCAAGTCAGTTGACCAGAATGCACCAACTTTGGCAACATGTAGACAAGACTTGGGATCAGATTTTGGTAAAGAAATGCTTGAATTTGATCGAGAGCATGCCTAGAAGGATTCAGGCAGTGTTGGAAACCAATGGTGGATTTACAAAATACTAACAAAATAATAAAAATTTAAATTTAGATTTTTACAAGCAAAACAGTAACAATGCAGTGAAATGACAAGAATCTGCATAACTAATCATATTCTATATTGTTGCAACTCAAACTTATGTTTGAGATAGCCAATATGATTTTCTATAGAATAATGGTAGTTTCACGTTGGAAACAGTAGTGGATGGTGAATTATGGAGCATGAAAGTAAAAAGTTCAAAACATTGTTACCCTTTTGCTCATCAGTGTAACTCGTCTTCTAGGGTACTTGAATATAGCCCCACATTGAGACCACCATCAATCCTGGTTAAGCATCCAACACCTTTGGTGTGAAACAACCCAATATCATCAGGCTTTCTCCACCGAACTTGACAGTTGCTTCAATTTCTCATTCCGTTAGCCTCTTTTTTCTTTGTTTCCTCCAGATCCATTTGCGATGATCAGAGCCTAGTCTATTGACTTTAATCTCATTGCTTCAAATCACAAATTTTCAATCGTCTACTTTCCATTTTATATACTTTTTTGCAAACTTGAGCTGACGCTTCTTATGACGATATTGAAGTCGAGGCTTCTTCACCTTTTCGGGTCACCATTCCAGACTTGTGTAACATGCATCAGATGGTGCTTGCACGGACATCTGTAAACTCACTATTATGTCATGGTACAACTGATACACCTTGTAATGACCTGACTTGATAACTCCAATATTTTGCTTGGACATCCACCTCTTGGCTTTTGAATGGATGGACGGACTGCATTTCGTAATATCCCAACTGTCATGGCACACACATGATGAAGTTTGGCAATTTTCTTAGCCGAATGACCACTATCGATGAGCTAAATAATGTTGTTTCTTTTTTCTTGGGAAATCTTCTTCATGCTCCTTGATTTGAACCAGTGACTCAACCTAATAACACACTGAGCTATTAGGGAATGTGAGAACAGGTTGTATTTTGTGCTATATGTGAAAAAAAAGATTTTTCCACCACCAGAAGCAAAACCGTAACAAGGCAGTGACATAACAAGAATCTGCATAACTGATCATATGCTAAGTAGTTGAAAGTCAAATTGATGTATGAAGTAGCCAAAATGATTGTCTATAAAGTGTTGGTATGGTAGTCTCACATTTGAAGCAGTAGCAGTTGGTGAGATATGGGGCCTAAAAATTGAAAACATTGTAACCCTTTGCATGTCAGTATATATATATATATATATATATATATATATATATACAGTATATATATATATATACACAGTGCAGACCAAAAGTTTGGACACACCTTCTCATTTAAAGATTTTTCTGTATTTTCATGACTATGAAAATTGTACATTCACACTGAAGGCATCAAAACTATGAATTAACACATGTGGAATTATATACTTAGCAAAAAGAGTGAAACAAGTGAATTATGTTTTATATTCTAGGTTCTTCAAAGTAGCCACCTTTTGCTTTGATGACTGCTTTGCACACTCTTGGCACTCTCTTGATGGGCTTCAAGAGGTAGTCACCGGGAATGGTCTTCCAACAATCTTGAAGGAGTTCCCAGAGATGCTTAGCACTTGTTGGCCCTTTTGCCTTCTCTCTGCGGTCCAGCTCACCCCAAACAATCTCGATTGGGTTCAGGTCTGGTGACTGTGGAGGCCAGGTCATCTGGCGTAGCACCCCATCACTCTCCTCCTTGGTCAAATAGCCCTTACACAGCCTGGAGGTGTGTTTGGGGTCATTTTCCTCTTGAAAAATAAATGATGGTCCAACTAAACGCAAACCGGATGGAATAGCATGCCGCTGCAAGATGCTGTGGTAGCTATGCTGGCTCAATATGCCTTCAATTTTGAATAATCCCCAACAGTGTCACCAGCAAAGCACCCCCACACCATCACACCTCCTCCTCCATGCTTCACGGTGGGAACCAGGCATGTAGAGTCCATCCGTTCACCTTTTCTGCGTGGCACAAAGACAAGGTGGTTGGAACCAAAGATCTCAAATTTGGACTCATCAGACCAAAGCACAGATTTACACTAGTCTAATGTCCATACCTTGTTTTCTTTAGCCCAAACAAGTATCTTCTGCTTGTTTCCTGTCCTTAGCAGTGGTTTTCTAGCAGCTATTTTACCATGAAAGCCTGCTGCAATAGTCTCCTCTTAACAGTTGTTACAGAGATGTGTATGCTGCTAGAACTCTGTGTGGCATTGACCTGGTCTCTAATCTGAGTTGCTGTTAACCTGTGGTTTCTGAGGCTGGTGACTCGGATAAACTTATCCTCAGAAGCAGAGGTGACTCTTGGTCTTCCTTTCCTGGGGCGGTCCTCATGTGAGCCAGTTTCTTTGTAGCGCTTGATGGTTCTTGCCACTGCACTTGGAGACACTTTCAAAGTTTTCCCAATTTTTCAGACTGACTGACCTTCATTTCTTAAATTAATGATGGCCACTCGTTTTCCTTTACTTAGCTGCTTTTTTATTGCTATAATACAAATTCTAACAGTTTATTCAGTAGGACTATCAGCTGTGTATCCACCAGACTTCTGCACAACACAAGTGATGGTCCCAACCCCATTTATAAAGCAAGATAGGTGTCGAGTTTCCGCCGCTGCACAGGGGGAATCTCGAACCATGTCCACTGTGGTCTCCCATTCTCCTCCAGCCACAGTGGAACCTGCTCAGCAGAGACGTCGATCCCAGCGTCTGGCTCAAGCTGATACTGTGCGCTTGGGTACTGCTGCCTTTCCAGGCTCTGCCTTTGTAGCCAGCACTGTTAAGCAGTGAGCAGGCGTTTCAGGGACAAAGTTCTGCTTTTCCCACACTGAGCATGCCCACAGGATGACCTTCCATTGGAGGTCGGGGGTCACATGCTCAGGTCCTGTTGCGGCTCCTATTGGACCATCAGGAAGGTCCCGGAGCGCTACTGCTATGAAAGGTTCATGCGACCATGCGCTAGTTTAAACTTAATACCTTGTGTGTGTGTGTGTGTGAATGAATGCCTGTCGATGGCTGAAAGCTCTGAATCATTCCCATCTCTATTGTTGTTGCGAATGTATAGCTACCTAGCGCCCGACAGTGCTATCCTGCACAATTGCACAAGTTGCTAATACAGTTAGCAGTGACCGCCAGAGCAGCTCCATGTGCAGATAGTGCGCTTTCCTAGCCCTACTTAGGGTGGTTAGTGACGTCCGCCAGAGTGGCGCTGCACCCACTTCTGTGTGGAAAATATTTACTTTAGCTTCCCTGGCACAGCAGTAGCTGTGTCGAGCGCAAAAGACCTAGAGGGACTCTTACCCTGAGTCTTAGGGCAGAGTTCTGTGTCGCCTTGCTTGCGCTCTCTGTGCGGTATCGCGGCCCTGTGACGCAACAGGGTTTGCTTCCTTCATACCGGGTGAAGCTAACCCATGTGTGTACTCACATTATACCGCCATATAGTCCGTCATTACCAAGCAGCAGGTGTATTAGCTGCATGGTGGACCCCGGACTGCGAACGCACCTTATATCATCTCTAATTATTATTTGGTGCATTCCGCCAGTCCTAACATTACACTAGTGCCAAGTTTTAGAAGTGTCTGTTTGAACAGGAGTCCTTGTCTTTCCAGGACTATATCATCTCAGCCCGGGGATTAGGTATGGATCCTGCCAAGCTACAAGCAGTAATGGACTGGCAGGAACCTTATTCTCTCAAAGCGGTGCAGCGCTTTATGGGGTTCATTAATTATTATCGCCAGTTCATTCCCCACTTCTCCATTTTGCTAGCTCCCTTGGTAGCCTGTTATGAACTGGTGGTTTAGGAGCAACATGGGACGAGCTCTGAAGGAGGTGGTACCTGTACTGACCGCAGTCCCTAAGCTCAACAAAACACTAGAAGTAGCCGTGGGATGCTCCTGTCACTCCCTAGGCACCTCGTCACAGCCTGAGAACTAACTACCCCTAAAGATAGAAACAGGAAAACTATCTTGCCTCAGAGAAAATCCCCAAAGGATAGATAGCCCCCCACAAGTAATGACTGTGAGTGGAGAGGGAAAAGACATACGTAGAATGAAACCAGGATGTAGCACAGGAGGCCAGTCTAGCTAGATAGATAGGACAGGACGGAATACTGTGCGGTCAGTATTAAAAACTACAAAAATCCACACAGAGTTTACAAAAATCTCCACACCTGACTAACGGTGTGGAGGGTAAATCTGCTTCCCAGAGCTTCCAGCTTAACAGAATTAATCCATACTGACAAGCTGGACAAAACATAGAATGCACAGAACGAATAAGTCCACAACATGTGGACAGAAAAGAGCAAAGAAAGGACTTATCTTTGCTGAACTGGTCAGGATATCAGGGAAATCCAAGAGAGATGTGAATCCAACCAGGAATCATTGACAAGTGGCACTGGCTGAAGGGAAGAGCCAGGCATAAATAGCCGAGCAGAAAGACAATCAGTGGAAGCAGCTGCAGGCTGCTAAATCCAAGGAGCAGCCATACCACTTAAAACCACCGCAGGGAGCCCAAGAGCAGAACTCACAAAAGTGCCACTTACAACCACCGGAGGGAGCCCAAGAGCGGAATTCACAACAGTAGCCCTCACCAAGAAGGGTAAAAATCCCAAATTGTGGTCGGAGGAGGCCTCCAACACCTTCTTATCTGTTAAGTCCCATTTTGCTAGCGCTCCCATTCTGCATCGTCCCGATGTAGATAAGCCCTTCATTATTGAGGTGGATGCCTCATCCATTGGTGCTGGAGCGGTCCTCTACAAAAAAGGAAGCTCAAGTTCAGAAGCATCCTTGCTTCTTCTACTCCAAGACCTTCACTCCGGTGGAGAGGAATTATTCCATCGGGGACAGGGAGTTGCTAGCAATGAAGTTGGCCTTTTTAGAGTGGAGACACTTCCTGGAGGGAGCTCACTTTCCCTTCCAAGTTTACACCGACCACAAGAATTTGGTGTATTTGCAAACAGCCCAGCGGCTAAATTCTCGCCAGGCTAGGTGGTCCCTGTTCTTCTCCTGGTTCCACTTCACCCTTCATTTCCTATCCGGGGAGAAGAACATTCACGCCGACGCTCTCTCCCGCTCCGTGGTGTCATCTGAGGAGGAGGAGCCTCGGCTAATTGTCCCCCCGAGAGTCTGAGAACTGTGGCTCCGGTGTTGCTAGAGTCTGTGCCATCTAATTTGTGACCGGAGGTTCTCTCTTGGGCTCACTCGTCCAGGGTGGGTGGACATTTTGGGATCAAGAGTACATCAGAGCTTCTGGCAAGGACGTACTGGTGGCCGCATATTGCCTGTGACGTCGAAGACAATATTCGGGTGTGCGTTTCCTGCGCTGTTGTGAATTCTGTGGCTGAGTTCACTTCTGTGGTCACAAGTGGTATTGCAGTCTCTGGGCTTCCTCCCTCAGGTGTTTTGGTGAGCTCGTTGGCTGCCTTGCTATTTAGCTCCACCTGAGTCTGTCTTCCTTGCTTCTTGTCAATGTTCCAGTGTTGGATCTGAGCTACTGCATCTTTCCTTGGGCCTGCTGCTCTGCTAGATAAGTGCTTCTAGTTTGTTTTCTGTTTTTTCTGTCCAGCTTGTTATTATCTTTTGCTGGAAGCTCTGAGAAGCAAAGGGGTGCACCGCCGTGCTGTTAGTTCGGCACGGTGGGTCTTTTTGCCCCTTTGCGTGGTTTTCGTTTTAGGGTTTTTTGTAGACTGCATAGTTCTCTTTGCTATCCTCGCTCTGTCTAGAATATCGGGCCTCACTTTGCTGAATCTATTTCATTCCTACGTTTGTCTTTTCATCTTGCTAACAGTCATTATATGTGGGGGCTGCCTATTCCTTTGGGGTATTTCTCTGAGGTAAGTCAGGCTTGTATTTCTATCTTCAGGCTAGTCAGCTCCTCAGGCAGTGCCGAGTTGCATAGGTAGTTGATAGGCGCAATCCACTGCTGCTTCCAGTTGTGTGAGGATAGATCAGGTACTGCAGTCTACAGAGATTCCACGTCTCAGAGCTCGTCCTATTGTTTTGGGTTATTGCCAGATCTCTGTATGTGCGCTGATTACTGCACGCTGTGTTGCCTGATTGCCAGCCATAACAGTACAAGGAGCCCTTCAATGATTTCCAATAGAGGGAAAAAAGAAATCCTGACATCATTTTTTTTTCTTAGCTCTGTCTTCAGTCTTTTTTTTCCCCTAGACATTAGAGTGCTTCAGGACACAGCTGTGGGCATGGATATTCAGGCTCTGTGCTCCTCAATGGATAATCTCGTTGTAAATGTACAAAAGATTCAAGATACTATTGATCAGAAATCGATGCTAGAACCAAGAATTCCGATTCCTGATTTGTTTTTTTGGTGACAGAACTAAGTTCCTGAGCTTCAGAAATAATTGTAAGCTATTTTTGGCCTTGAAACCTCATTCTTCTGGTAATCCTATTCAACAGGTTTTGATTATTATTTCTTTTTTGCGCGGCGACCCACAGGACTGGGCGTTTTCTCTTGCACCAGGAGATTCTGCATTGAGTAATGTTGATGCATTTTTCCAGGCGCTGGGATTGCTTTACGATGAGCCTAATTCAGTGGATCAAGCTGAGAAAAATCTGCTGGCTTTATGCCAGGGTCAGGATGATGTAGAAGTATATTGTCAGAAATTTAGAAAATGGTCAGTACTCACTCTGTGGAATGAATCTGCACTAGCGGCTTTGTTCAGAAAGGGTCTCTCTGAAGCTCTTAAGGATGTAATGGTGGGATTTCCTATGCCTGCTAGTTTGAATGAGTCTATGTCCTTGGCCATTCAGATCGGTCGTCGCTTGCGCGAGCGTAAATCTGTGCACCATCTGGCGGTATTGTCTGAGAGTAAGCCTGAGCCTATGCAGTGCGACAGGACTATGACTAAAGTAGAACGGCACGAACACAGACGTCTGAACAGACTGTGTTTCTATTGTGGTGATTCTACTCATGCTATTTCTAATTGTCCTAAACGCACTAGGCGGTTCGATAGCTCTGCCGTTATTGGTACTGTACAGTCCAAATTCCTTTTGTCCATTACCTTAATGTGCTCTTTGTCATCATATTCTGTCATGGCGTTTGTGGATTCAGGCGCTGCCCTGAATCTGATGGATTTGGATTATGCTAAACGTTGTGGATTTTTCTTGGAGCCTTTGCGGTGTCCTATTCCGTTGAGAGGAATTGATGCTACACCTCTGGCCAAGAATAAGCCTCAGTACTGGGCCCAGCTGACCATGTGCATGGCTCCTGCACATCAGGAAGTTATTCGCTTTTTGGTACTGCATAATTTGCATGATGTGGTCGTGTTGGGGTTGCCATGGCTACAAACCCATAATCCAGTATTGGATTGGAACTCTATGTCGGTAACCAGCTGGGGTTGTCAGGGAGTACATGGTGATGTTCCATTTTTGTCTATTTCGTCATCCATTCCTTCTGACATCCCAGAGTTCTTGTCGGACTTTCAGGATGTATTTGAAGAGTCCAAGTCTGATGCCCTTCCTCCGCATAGGAATTGTGATTGTGCTATCGATTTGATTCCTGGTAGTAAATTCCCTAAGGGTCGTTTATTTAATTTGTCCGTACCTGAACACACCGCTATGCGCAGTTATGTGAAGGAGTCCCTGGAGAAGGGACATATTCGCCCATCGTCGTCACCATTGGGAGCAGGGTTCTTTTTTGTAGCCAAGAAGGATGGTTCGCTAAGACCGTGTATTGATTACCGCCTTCTTAATAAGATCACTGTTAAGTTTCAGTATCCCTTGCCATTGATTTCTGACTTGTTTGCTCGGATTAAGGGGGCTAGTTGGTTTACTAAGATTGATCTTCGTGGTGCGTATAATCTGGTGAGAATCAGGCAGGGAGATGAATGGAAAACGGCATTTAATACGCCCGAGGGTCATTTTGAGTATCTGGTGATGCCGTTCGGACTTGCCAATGCTCCATCTGTTTTTCAGTCTTTTATGCATGACATTTTCCGTGAGTATCTGGATAAATTCTTGATTGTTTACTTGGATGACATTTTGATCTTCTCAGATGATTGGGAGTCTCATGTGAAGCAAGTCAGAATGGTTTTCCAGGTACTGCGTGCTAATTCCTTGTTCGTGAAGGGATCAAAGTGTCTCTTCGGTGTGCAGAAAGTTTCATTTTTGGGGATCATCTTTTCCCCTTCTACTATCGAGATGGATCCGGTTAAGGTTCAGGCCATCCAGGATTGGACTCAGCCGACATCTCTAAAAAGTTTGCAGAAATTCCTGGGCTTTGCTAATTTTTATCGTCGCTTCATCTGTAATTTTTCTAGCATTGCCAGACCATTGACCGATTTAACCAAGAAGGGTGCTGATTTGGTTAATTGGTCTTCTGCTGCCGTGGAAGCTTTTCAGGAGTTGAAGCGTCGTTTTTGCTGTGCCCCTGTGTTGTGTCAACCTGATGTTTCTCTTCCGTTCCAGGTCGAGGTTGATGCTTCTGAGATTGGTGCAGGGGCGGTTTTGTCACAGAGAGGTTCTGGTTGCTCAGTGTTCAAACCATGTGCTTTCTTTTCCAGGAAATTTTCTGCTGCTGAGCGTAATTATGATGTGGGCAACCGAGAGTTGCTGGCCATGAAGTGGGCATTCGAGGAGTGGCGTCATTGGCTTGAGGGTGCTAAGCATCGCGTGGTGGTTTTGACTGATCATAAGAACCTTACTTATCTTGAGTCTGCCAAGCGCTTGAATCCTAGACAGGCCCGTTGGTCGTTATTTTTTGCTCGTTTTGATTTTGTGATTTCATACCTTCCGGGCTCTAAAAATGTGAAGGCGGATGCTCTGTCTAGGAGTTTTGTGCCCGACTCTCCGGGGTTATCTGAGCCGGCGAGTATCCTCAAGGAAGGAGTCATTGTGTCTGCCATCTCCCCTGATTTGCGGAGAGTGTTGCAGAAATTTCAGGCTAATAAACCTGATCGTTGTCCGGCCGAGAAACTGTTCGTCCCTGATAGGTGGACTAGTAAAGTTATCTCTGAACTTCATTGTTCGGTGCTGGCCGGTCATCCAGGAATCTTTGGTACCAGGGAGTTGGTTGCTAGATCCTTCTGGTGGCCATCTCTGTCACGGGATGTGCGTGCTTTTGTGCAGTCCTGTGGAATTTGTGCTAGGGCTAAGCCCTGCTGTTCACGTGCCAGTGGGTTGCTTTTGCCCTTGCCGGTCCCGAAGAGGCCTTGGACACATATTTCGATGGATTTCATTTCTGACCTTCCCGTTTCTCAAAAGATGTCTGTCATTTGGGTGGTCTGTGATCGCTTTTCTAAAATGGTCCATCTGGTGCCCTTGGTTAAATTGCCTTCCTCCTCTGATTTGGTGCCTTTGTTCTTCCAGCATGTGGTTCGTTTACATGGCATTCCTGAGAATATTGTTTCTGACAGAGGTTCCCAGTTTGTCTCGAGGTTCTGGCGAGCCTTTTGTGGTAGGATGGGCATTGACCTATCTTTTTCCTCGGCCTTCCATCCTCAGACTAATGGTCAGACCGAACGAACCAATCAGACCTTGGAAACATATCTGAGATGTTTTGTTTCCGCTGACCAGGATGATTGGGTGTCATTTTTGCCGTTGGCTGAGTTCGCCCTTAATAATCGGGCCAGCTCGGCTACCTTGGTCTCTCCATTTTTCTGCAATTCTGGGTTCCATCCTCGTTTCTCTTCAGGACAGGTTGAGTCTTCGGACTGTCCTGGTGTGGATTATGTGGTGGACAGGTTGCAGCAGATCTGGACTCAGGTAGTGGACAATTTGACCTTGTCCCAGGAGAAGGCTCAGCTTTTCGCTAATCGCAGACGCCGTGTGGGACCCCGACTTCGTGTTGGGGATCTGGTTTGGTTATCTTCTCGTCATATACCTATGAAGGTTTCCTCTCCTAAATTTAAACCTCGTTTTATTGGTCCGTATAGGATTTCTGAGATTCTCAATCCGGTGTCTTTTCGTCTGACCCTCCCAGACTCCTTTTCCATACATAATGTATTCCATAGGTCGTTGTTGAGGAGATACGTGGCACCTATGGTTCCATCTGTGGAGCCTCCTGCCCCTGTTTTGGTGGAGGGGGAATTGGAGTATATTGTGGAGAAGATTTTGGATTCTCGTGTCTCTAGACGGAAACTCCAGTATCTGGTCAAATGGAAGGGTTATGCTCAGGAAGATAATTCCTGGGTTTTTGCCTCTGATGTCCATGCCCCAGATCTTGTTCGTGCCTTTCATGTGGCTCATCCTGGTCGGCCTGGGGGTTCTGGTGAGGGTTCGGTGACCCCTCCTCAAGGGGGGGGTACTGTTGTGAATTCTGTGGCTGAGTTCACTTCTGTGGTCACAAGTGGTATTGCAGTCTCTGGGCTTCCTCCCTCAGGTGTTTTGGTGAGCTCGTTGGCTGCCTTGCTATTTAGCTCCACCTGAGTCTGTCTTCCTTGCTTCTTGTCAATGTTCCAGTGTTGGATCTGAGCTACTGCATCTTTCCTTGGGCCTGCTGCTCTGCTAGATAAGTGCTTCTAGTTTGTTTTCTGTTTTTTCTGTCCAGCTTGTTATTATCTTTTGCTGGAAGCTCTGAGAAGCAAAGGGGTGCACCGCCGTGCTGTTAGTTCGGCACGGTGGGTCTTTTTGCCCCTTTGCGTGGTTTTCGTTTTAGGGTTTTTTGTAGACTGCATAGTTCTCTTTGCTATCCTCGCTCTGTCTAGAATATCGGGCCTCACTTTGCTGAATCTATTTCATTCCTACGTTTGTCTTTTCATCTTGCTAACAGTCATTATATGTGGGGGCTGCCTATTCCTTTGGGGTATTTCTCTGAGGTAAGTCAGGCTTGTATTTCTATCTTCAGGCTAGTCAGCTCCTCAGGCACTGCCGAGTTGCATAGGTAGTTGATAGGCGCAATCCACTGCTGCTTCCAGTTGTGTGAGGATAGATCAGGTACTGCAGTCTACAGAGATTCCACATCTCAGAGCTCGTCCTATTGTTTTGGGTTATTGCCAGATCTCTGTATGTGCGCTGATTACTGCACGCTGTGTTGCCTGATTGCCAGCCATAACACTGCGCCAATAATAGGTGTTCTCGACAACGGCCTGCTGGGCTACTTTACCCTTATTCCCTACCGGTGGCTGATAGGCCCTGGAAGATGGTCGGGATGGACTTTGTGGTTGGCTTACCCAAGTCCCGTAGCTGCACCATTATTTGGGTAGTTACCGATCATTTCTCTAAAATGGTGCATTTGGTGCCTTTGCCACGGTTACCTTCTGCACGGGCCTTGGCGGCGTTGTTTGTCAAACATGTCTTCTGCTTACACGGTATGCCTGATAACATTGTTAGTGACCGGGGTCCCCAGTTTGCGTCTCGGTTCTGGAGAGAGCTTTGTTGCCTACTTAGTATTGAGCTGAATCTCTGTTCAGAGTACCATCCCGAAACGAATGGGTTGGTAGAGAGGGCCAACCAGACCCTGGTCACATACCTACGACATTTAGTCTCGACCATGCAGGATGACTGGGTATCCCTGCTACCGTGGGCAGAGTTTGCCTTGAACAATGCTGCAGCCGACTACACTGGGCAGACCCCATTCCACCTTAATTACGGCCAGCATCTGCGGGTTCCTGTGCCCATGCCCGTGTCTTCCGCTGACTCTAGGGTGGCAGACTGGGCTGTGGAAGTACGGGACAACTGGGACCGCACACAGGATGCCATCCGGGCCTCCAAGGAGAGAATAAGGGTCTCTGCCGATGCACATCGGCGCCACGCTCTGACCTTTGCTCCTGGCGACTTAGTGTGGCTATCCGCCCGCAATATCAGGCTGCGAGTTGAGTCCACTAAGTTTGCACCTCACTAAATAAGGTCCCTTCAAGGTTCTGGAACAGGTTAATCCTGTGGTCTACCATCTGGCTCTTCCTCCACGCCTGGGTATCACCGACACCTTTCATGTGTCCCTCTTAAAGCCCGTTTACATGTCCCAGTTTTCCGAGTCATCTGCCAGGACATCGGGTTCATCCACGGATGAGTGCGAGGTGAATTCTATCTTGGGGTGCAAGGTGGTATTTTGCAAAAGTACTATCTGGAGGACTGGAAGGGTCATGGCCCAGAGGACAGAACCTGGGATCCTGTGGAGCACATTGGGGCTCCGCTGCTCATTGGAGCCTTTCAATGTTGCGAGGTACAAGGAGGGGGGCCCTAGGAGGGGGTAATGTTAGGTATTGAGTTCCCGCTGCTGCACAGGGGAAATCTCGAACCATGTCCACTGCGGTCTCCCATGCTCCTCCAGCTGCAGTGGAACCTGTTCAGCAGATACGTCGATCCCAGCGTCTGGCTCAAGCTGATACTGTGCGCTTGGGTACTGCTGCCTTTCCAGGCTCTGCCTTTGTAGCCAGCACTGTTCAGCAGCGAGAAAGCGTTTCAGGGACTAAGTCCTGCTTTTCCCACACTGAGCATGCCCATGGGATGACCTCCCATTGGAGGTCGGGGGTCACATGCTCAGGTCCTGTTGCGGCTCCTATTGGACCATCAGGAAGGTCCCGGAGTGCTACTGCTATAAAAGGTTCACTTGGCCGCTCGGCCATGCGCTAGTGGAAACTTATTAACTTGTGTGTGTGTGGATGAATGCCTGTCGATGGATGAAAGCTCCGAATCATTCCCATCCCTAGTGTTGTTGCCTGCTCGCGAATGGCATAGCTACCTAGCACCTGACAGTGCTATCCTGCACAATTGCACAAATTGCTAATCCAGTTAGCAGCGACCGCCAGAACAGCGCCATGTGAAGATAGTGCACTTTCCTAGCCCTACTTAGGATGGTTAGTGACGTCCGCCAGAGTGGGGCTGCACGCACTCCTGTGCGGAAAATATTTACTTTAGTTTCCCTGGCACTGCAGTAGCAGTGTCGAGTGCAAGAGATCTAGAGGAAGTCATACCCTGAGTCTTGGGGCAGAGTTCTGTGTCGCCTTGCTTGCGGTCTCTATGCGGTATCGCGGCCCTGTGACGCAACAGGGTTCGCTTCCTTCATACCGGGGATGCTAACCCGTGTGTGTGCTCACATTATACCGCCATATAGTCCGTCATTACCAAGCAGCAGATGTCTTAGCTGCACTGTGGACCCTGGAACGCACCTTATATCATCTCTAATTATTATTTGGTGTGTTCCGTCAGTCCTAACACCTGTGAATTGAAAACCATTCCCGGTGACTACCTCTTGAATCTCATCAAGAGAATGCCAAGAGTGTGCAAAGCAGTCATCAAAGCAAAAGACGGCTACTTTGAAGAACCTAGAATATAAGACATAATTTCAGGTGTTTCACACTTTTTGTTAAGTATATAATTCCACATGTGTTAATTCATAGTTTTGATACCTTCAGTGTGAATGTACAATTTTCATAGTCATGAAAATATAGAAAAATCTTTAAATGAGAAGGTGTGTCCAAATTTTTGGTCTGTACTGTATATATATATTTACATATATTGTATGCACAGTCAAGGCCAAAAGTGTTGGCACCCTTGAAATTGTTCCAGAAAATGAAGCATTTCTCCCAGAGAATTGCTGTAATTGAACATGTTTATTTTCTTTGTGTGTATTGGAACAACACAAAGAAACAAAAAAGGAGGCAAATTGTACATTATTTCACACAACTCCTCGATAATCCGCTGGACAAAATTGTTGGCATCTTTCCAAAATTGTGGATAAACAACTTTGCTTAAAGCATGTGATAATCATTCAAACGCACCTGTGCCAAGTAACAGGTGTGGGCAATATGATAATCACACCCGAAACCAAATAAACTTGATAGTGTTTTTATGAAATTCAGCCAAGAAAAATACATACTGTGTATATATAAATATATATTTGTATTTATCATAAATATATGGAATATGCTTCAATGCATACTGCTGACAAGTAATTCCTATTGTTTATTAGATTGCTATTGTTCGATACAGTGAAGAACCAAGAACTGAGTTTCATTTGGATCAACACAAGGAGAGGAATTCTGTTTTGAAGGCCATTCGAAATATGCAGTATTTGGGAGGCAACACTAACACAGGTAGGTACTGTGTGAACAATGTAGCAAAGCTTCTGTTTTTAAACAACATTTAGACATAATTACTAATCCATTGATGACAATTTTCTCTTTTCTGACACATATCACATTTTAAAGGCATCTTGTCATCAGATTCACGCTGCTCAAAACATAGGTAGCATGAATTAGACATTGGATGCACATATGTGAAAAGGTAAGCATTACTCTGAAATGTTGTGGCATTTCAGAGTAAACATACTGAGCCAGGTCCCCAGCTGGATTCTCTCCACCATGATCATATTGATTAACAGATCTCACACTATTTACACACATAGGGACATACATTTCACCTCGAATTAGAAATGTAGTTACTTTGATTGCTTACTCCATGTGTAGGGCATTGCAGTAGCTTAGATACCCATGGTATCATATAGTGAGTTAGTTAGATGTTAGTGGTCGTAACTAGAGATTGGTGAACCTGAACAGTAAAGTTCGGCATCCGTATCGAACACCTACTGTTTGGGCATGGACACCAAACACAGACTTCACCAGGAAGTACACATTACTCTCTGGGTTCCGTTACCTGAACACCGAGTGTTTGTCACACTGTCATGTGCATGACAACGCGGCAAACACTGCTTCTGATCAGCGGTAAAATCATTACCGCAGGTCAGAGAGCTGAGGTTCCCACGCTGTCAAACGATAGCGTGAGATGGGAAGTATAAAGCTCACCTTCAGTGACTGGCGTGTGCTGATGGGATTACTGCTCCTATCAGCCTACGCCTGCTGTCACTAATAACAGTGGGAGCAGGAGCGCCTTCAATCTATATAAATAATAAAAAAAGACATGGGCTCCCATGTATTTTTGATAACCAGCCAGGCAAAACTGACAGCTAGGGGCTGCAACTCTCAGCTGTCAACTTTAGTATGTTATCAAGAATAGTGGGGTCCCCACTCTGTTTTGTTTAATTACTTAAACTGAACCTGTCACCCCCTGGTGTTTTTAACTAAAAGAGCCACCTTGTGCAGCACTAATATTCTGTGAAGGTGGCTCCTTTTTTGGGGGGTCCCTTTCAACGCTGCAATATTACTTTTTATAATTTGCCCGCCATACCTTTAGTCTGTTCGGGGGGCATGTCTTTTTCCCCCGGACACAAACGCCTGCCAGCAATCACTCAGCCCCTTCGTGTGCGGCCTCCACTGCCTTCATTAAGGTCCCCGGCGCCTGCGCTGTAAGTTCCTTTTTCGGGCATGTGCAGTTTGCGCTGCCCTTCGACTCACATCACATGATAGGAACTTACAGCGCAGGCGCCGGGGACATTAATGAAGGTAGAGGAGGGGGCACGAGGTGCACAGAGGGGCCGAGTGATAGCTGAGAAGCATTTGTGTCAGGGGGGAAAAGACGTGTCTCCTGGACAGACTAAAGGTATGGTGGGCAAATTATAAAAAGTAATATTGCAGGATTGGAAGGGCCCCCCCAATCTCTCCCCCCCAAAAGAGCCATCTTCACAGAATGCAGCATTAGTGATGCACAAGGTGGCTCTTTTAGTTAAAAACACCAGGGGGGTGACAGGTTCCCTTTAAATAAATAATTAAAAAAAAATGGCATGGGGTCCCCCCTCCCCATTTTTGACAACTAGCCAGACAGCTGGGAGCTAATATTCTCAGGCTGGTAAGTGGTCATTGATATTGGCACCCCCAGCCTAGAAACAGCAGCCCGCAGCTGCTCACAAAAGGCACACATTCTAGCGCTTTGCCCAGCTCTTTCCACTTGCCCTGTAGCGGTGGCCAGTGCAGTTCATATTTGTGGGGTTGATGTCTCCTTTGTATTACCCGGTGGCATCAAACCCACGGGATAGTAATGGAGAGGCGTCAATAGGCGTCTATATTGGGATATGATCTTGGAGATGGGAATACAAATTCTCATTCATTTGTAAAATCTGCATATAGATCATTTTTACAACAGCTCAATAAAGGCAGCAGTGTGGCCTAGAGCAACCAAACTTTTTAATGGTCTGATTTTTTAATCAGTCATCAGAAACCTCACTTGTTTGCACCAACATTTATTGATTTTATATGGTTCATATTGATACATGTTAGATGCAAGGATTCAGACTTAAAGCTCATCTGCCACTTTTAGAAATAAAGTTATAGCTGAATACCTCATAATCACGTTAAAAATAACTTAATTATCTATGTATATTGTTAAGGTCGAGGCATTGGACATGTTCTAAAGGAGATGTTTCAAGTGTCTAAAGGAATGAGGCCTTCATCTCCTCATCTGATATTATTGGTGACTGATGGACGATCACAGGATAATGTTATTCAGCCTTCGAGAGTGGCCCATGTCTTAGGTAATGTCATTATATATTTTACTGTCTCGAAACATACATTTTATTTATGTTATCAAACGTAATGAAAGTTTCCATTGTTAAGTCTGTACACCACAACATTATTATTTTGATGCACATGATGTTTACATCTGCTTTGAAGCCTTTGTCATAGATTTGGGTAAAAATGCCAGAAACAAAGCAAACTCTATTTTAGTCAATATGTTCTGTGCCTACTGTGTCTGGCATGTTAGGGGTCCCATAGGAGCAGAACAATGGAATTAGGAAATGTAGTTGTAAACAGATATTGAAATATTTATAGAAATAAAAAGTAATTTTAAAGGGGTTGTCTGTTTTGGACAATCTTTACTAATTAAACAGCGTCTTTCCCCTTACCCTTTCTTGCTGTGTAACCCCACTTATTAGCTGTAATTTGGATAAAATCTAAAACGACCATTTCACACAACAGTATTTTGCATTAAAGATGTTGTCGCATCTTTTGTGTTCAGGAGCTACTGATGATTGACAGTACTGAAAAGGAGCTTTACTAAGCTGCAGGCCCAAAGTGTGGACTCTCTTATGCAATTAGAGGAACAGGGGCACTGAAGGTGACTGGATCAATCGATCTTGCAAGCTTCAGAGCAACGCTTTTGCAAGATTCATAGGAAAAAGTTTGCAAGTGCTACCCTTACCTAGGAGTCCAGATACTGCTGATTCACTGCAGTGGTGGCGAGTAACCCAGGCAATTAGCAGTAAACAATAAAATGTAAAAAAAAATCAGATTTTTTTTTTGGAACAGAGAACATTTTTAAATAGAGAATAATTGACATGTTGTTTTGCTTTACTGTTGCACTGACAGGCGACTCAGCAGGTCATCTGTACACAGGTGGCTGACAGTCAGTGCCAGGGGGTGGTCAGAGCCGCCGCTCACTAGGCAGTGGTGACTGAAGCCGCGTCGGGTGCGCCTCTATGACTGAAAGCTGTAGCTTCCTGGGAGGAATACAGTTAATTTCTTTCCGGCTTTTAGTGCAGCTGCTGCTTGGCTTTAATAGGCTATTAACCTGTAGATTAACATTGAGGACATGACCGGTTCCCTTGATTTCCCTGCAGTAGAACTACCATAGGGGAAGGTAAGCATTACACAGTGCCTATTCAAATAAATGGATTGATTATCTGTGTAGATAGAATAGAGAAGAATAGACCTGTAGATAGAGTCATTTTTTGTAACCTTTCTCCATCTGGACAAAGCATTAAGATACCGAACAACGTACCCACATCTATCCTATGTTGTTTTTCTTTGTGTACCCAAAACATTATCTTTGCAGTTAGGTAGAATATTTCAAGCAATGTATTGCCTATTGCATGCTTGGAATGGAAATGCATTAATGGGGCATTTAATTAAGCGTCTTAGTAGATGACCTGTGTGAAATGAGAGTCACATTACAGAATATTTGAACCAATTTTCTATCATGTTGTGAAAGACTATAAAAAAAATTGTAACACAGCTTTATTCATTTCTTTTTCACCTAAAAGGGACCAATCTATAGTAATTTGTGGATAACATCAATCCACAGCACACATTTAAAAATGTGAAATGTTTTGATATATTTTTCTTTCGACTACTCAAATCGGTACATTAAGTGTATTTGATCACATAAATATAGCAACTTCATCTGTAAAATTATTCTTCATTTTTTTTATTTTCCACATTCCATTTTATTCTGAATGTTTAAAGTGCTATGAAATGTTTGCATCCTTTATGATATATTACGAGAGACTTTCATGTGTAGATATATTGTTATTCAGTAAGCTGTATTTGCAGCACGCTACATCGTTACGCTATTGTATCTATACTATTTGCGTAGGTGGTTGCTCATTATCAACTGCCACTCTGTACAAGTAGCGAAGTCGCAGGCAACATTAGATTTGCACAGAGAGCCATCTGTTATACTGTACTTAGTTTTTATAATTAGTTTTTATATGTAGTCAGTTGAAGATCTGTGTAAAGAGATTCCATCACCAGGTTTGTGCTACTTCATCTGAAAGCATTGTTGGCAGAGACCTTGATTAGCAAGAAATTAGCACTGAAAAGAGTAGCAAATCTGTTGCCATGTAGTTCTCGATATTCATGCGCTATGTATAAACCCGCCCTCACTACTGATTGGCAGCTTTATGCCTATGAACGTTTACATAGGCATAAAGAGCACACAAACTGCACACAGAAAGCTGCAAATCAATGATGCAAGTGAGGCTAGACAGAGCACAGCATTCAGAGAACTGGTAGATCTGCGGTAGATAAAACAGAAAAGGAACAGCCCCATATATACAGTAGAATATCCATGACAATTCCCTATATACAGTATGGGGTCCTTAAAGCTGCTTATACATAGTATGATGGCACAGCTTGATGGCCCCCACAGCTCTTAGACAAAGAAGGATGCCCTCACAGCTTCCTATATACAGTATGATGTCCACCAAATCTTCCTATACACAGTATGATGGCCCCAACATCTGCCTATACACAGTAATATGAACCCCAAAACACATTATGAGGCAGCCACAGCTCCCTATATATAGCATGGGGCCCACACAGCTCCCTATATATAGCATGGAGCCCACACAGCTCCCTATATATAGCATGGGGCCCACTTAGCTCTCTCTATATAGCATGGAGCCCACACAGCTCCCTATGCAAAGTATGATAACTCCTACAGCCCTCCAATATACGATATGATGTTCGTGACAGTTCCCTATATACAGTATGAGGCTCTCACAGCTCCCTTAAGACAGAAGGTTGACCTCCACAGCCCCTCTATATATACTATGATGTCCGATTATATCTCTCACTATACAGTTTGGGGCATCCACATCTCCCTATATATAGTATGAAGGCCCCACATCTCCCTATACACAGTATAATGTCCTCACAGCCTCCTATATACAGTATGATGTCCCCCATATCTCTTTATGCACAATATAGTGGCTCTCACTAGGGTTGAGCGAAACGGGTCGTTCATTTTCAAAAGTCGCCAACTTTTGGCAAAGTCGGGTTTCATGAAACCCGATCCGACCCCTGTGCGTGGTCGGCCATGCGGTACGCGACTTTCGCGCCAAAGTCACGTTTCAATGACGCGAAAAGCGCCATTTCTCAGTCAATGAAGGTGAACGCAGAGTGTGGGCAGCGTGATGACATAGGTCCTGGTCCCCACCATCTTAGAGAAGGGCATTGCAGTGATTGGCTTGCTGTCTGCGGCATCACAGGGGCTATAAAGGGGTGTTCCCGCCGACCGCCATCTTACTGCTGCTGATCTGAGCTTAGGGAGAGGTTGCTGCCGCTTTGTCAGAAGCAGGGATAGCGTTAGGCAGGGTCCATTAACCACCAAACCGCTTGTGCTGTAGCGATTTCCACTGTCCAACACCAGGGACAGTGGAAGCTACATTTTTTTTTTTTCCTCAGCGCTGTAGCTCATTGGGCTGCCCTAGAAGGCTCCCTGATAGCTGCATTGCTGTGTGTACGCCGCTGTGCAAACCAACTGCTTTTTTCAAAGCACAAATCCTCTTGTTCCTTCCTTTCTGCACAGCTATCTTTTTTGTTTGTCCACACTTTTTATTTAATTTGTGCATCAGTCCACTCCTTATTGCTGCCTGCCATACCTGGCTGAGATTACTGCAGGGAGATAGTAATTGTAGGATAGTCCCTGTTTTTTTTTTTTTTTTTTTTGTGGGAAATTAAGATTGGCATTTCTGCTAGAGTGCCATCCCTGTGTGTGCCATCTCTCACTCAGTGGGCCATAGAAAGCCTATTTATTTTTTTGCTTGATTTGGGTTCTAAAATCTACCTGAAAAAATCACTACATCAATCAGTGGGAGAAAAATATTGACCTCAGGGCTTGTGTGCCACTCCTGACTCCTGTGTGTGCCATCTCTCACTCAGTGGGCCATAGAAAGCCTATTTATTTTTTTGCTTGATTTGGGTTCTAAAGTCTACCTGAAAAAATCACTACATCAATCAGTGGGAGAAAAATATTGGCCTCAGGGCTTGTGTGCCACTCCTGACTCCTGTGTGTGCCATCTCTCACTCAGTGGGCCATAGAAAGCCTATTTATTTTTTTGCTTGATTTGGGTTCTAAAATCTACCTGAAAAAATCACTACATCAATCAGTGGGAGAAAAATATTGGCCTCAGGGCTTGTGTGCCACTCCTGACTCCTGTGTGTGCCATCTCTCACTCAGTGGGCCATAGAAAGCCTATTTATTTTTTTGCTTGATTTGGGTTCTAAATCCTACCTGAAAAAATCAATAAATAAATCAGTTGGAGAAAAATATTGGCCTCTGGGCTTGTGTGCCACTCCTGACTCCTGTGTGTGCCATCTCTCACTCAGTGGGCCATAGAAAGCCTATTTATTTTTTTGCTTGATTTGGGTTCTAAATCCTACCTGAAAAAATCAATAAATCAATCAGTGGGAGAAAAATATTGGCCTCTCGCTTGTGTGCCACTCCTGACTCCTGTGTGTGCCATCTCTCACTCAGTGGGCCATATTAAGCCTATTTATTTTTTTGCTTGATTTGGGTTCTAAATCCTACCTGAAAAAATCAATAAATCAATCAGTGGGAGAAAAATATTGGCCTCTGGGCTTGTGTGCCACTCCTGACTCCTGTGTGTGCCATCTCTCACTCAGTGGGCCATAGAAAGCCTATTTATTTTTTTGCTTGATTTGGGTTCTAAATCCTACCTGAAAAAATCAATAAATCAATCAGTGGGAGAAAAATATTGGCCTCTGGGCTTGTGTGCCACTCCTGACTCCTGTGTGTGCCATCTCTCACTCAGTGGGCCATAGAAAGCCTATTTATTTTTTTGCTTGATTTGGGTTCTAAATCCTACCTGAAAAAATCAATAAATCAATCAGTTGGAGAAAAATATTGGCCTCTGGGCTTGTGGGCCACTCCTGACTCCTGTGTGCCATCTCTTTCTGCTTGTGTGCCAGTCTTGACTCCTGGGTGTGCCATCTCTCTCTCTCTCTCTCTCTCTCTCAAATTGTGGGCCATAGAAAGCCTATTATTTTTTTAGCTTGATTTGGGTTCCAAAATCTACCTGAAAAAATCACTACATCAATCAGTGGGAGAAAAATATTGGCCTCTGGGCTTGTGGGCCACTCCTGACTCCTGTGTGTGCCATCTCTCACTCAGTGGGGCATAGAAAGCCTTTTTTTTATGTTTTTTTTATTTGGTTTCTAAATTGTCATTGAAAAAATCATTTTATTTTATTTGGTTTCTAAATTGTCATTGAAAAAATCATTTTATTTTATTTTGTTTATAAAGTCTCCCTGAAAAAAAAAAATAGGTGGGAGATTAATATTGTCCTTTCTGCTTGTGTGCCAGTCTTGACTCCTGGGTGTGCCATCTCTCTCTCTCTCTCTCAAATTGTGGGCCATAGAAAGCCTATTAATTTTTTTGCTTGATTTAGGTTCCAAAATCTACCTGAAAAAATCACTACATCAATCAGTGGGAGAAAAATATTGGCCTCTGGGCTTGTGTGCCACTCCTGACTCCTGTGTGTGCCATCTCTCACTCAGTGGGGCATAGAAAGCCTTTTTTTTATTTTTTTTTATTTGGTTTCTAAATTGTCATTGAAAAAAATCATTTTATTTTATTTGGTTTCTAAATTCTTCCTGAAAAAATCATTTTATTTTATTTTGTTTATATAGTCTCCCTGAAAAAAAAAAATAGGTGGGAGATTAATATTGCCCTTTCTGCTTGTGTGCCAGTCTTGACTCCTGGGTGTGCCATCTCTCTCTCTCTCTCTCTCTCTCTCTCTCTCAAATTGTGGGCCATAGAAAGCCTATTAATTTTTTTGCTTGATTTGGGTTCCAAAATCTACCTGAAAAAATCACTACATCAATCAGTGGGAGAAAAATATTGGCCTCTGGGCTTGTGTGCCACTCCTGACTCCTGTGTGTGCCATCTCTCACTCAGTGGGGCATAGAAAGCCTTTTTTTATTTTTTTTAATTTGGTTTCTAAATTGTCATTGAAAAAATCATTTTATTTTATTTGGTTTCTAAATTCTTCCTGAAAAAATCATTTTATTTTATTTTGTTTATAAAGTCTCCCTGAACAAAAAAAAAATAGGTGGGAGATTAATATTGACATTTGTGCTTGAGTGACAGTCCTGCGTGTGTGGCATCTCTGTGATTTGGTGCCACAGAAAACAGAATGTGTAACATTGTGCCTGATTTTCCTTGTGGTCTCACCAACCTGTAAAGGGATGTTGAAATCATACTGAAGTTATAGGTCACCGTGTAAGTTGTTTGACAGCAACAAATAAAGTTACTTTGGTTAAGTTTTTAAAACAATGAGGAAGTCTGGTGCAAGAGGTCGTGGCCGTGGGCGTTCATTGTCAGCTGGTAATGATGGTAGTGGTAGTGAAGCATCAGGTGGTCGTGGGAAAAAAAATATTCCACCTAAGTCTGGAGCTGTGGAGCCAGGTTCGTCATCTGGCTACACAAGGCCTCGAACGCTCTCTTTTCTGGGAGTAGGAAAACCGCTTTTAAAGCCGGCGCAGCAACAGCATGTTTTGGCTTACCTTGCTGACTCAGCCTCTAGCTCTTTTGCCTCCTCTTCTGAAACTGGTAAATGTAAAAGCAGCGCGTCGCTTGTGGATGTTCACGGTCAGGGACAAGTCGCTTCCTTGTCCTCTTCAGCAAAAACAACAACAAGAGAGAAGGATGCAGCAGGCGACACAACGGGTTACTCCATGGAGCTCTTTACACATACCGTCCCTGGCTTAGAAAGTGAAACACTTAACAGGCCATGCCCATTACAAGTAGATTCTGACATGGAGTGCACTGATGCACAGCCACAGCCAGACTACTATGCTGGTCCTTTGACTCAGACCACAACGTTGCCCTCTCAGGGTACTGATCCACAATCAGACCCTGATGAGACTATGTTGCCCCGTCACGAACGCTATACCACCGACCGACACGGTTACACAGACGAAGTTGCACACAAGCTAGAAGAGGAGGTAATAGATGACCCAGTTGTTGACCCCGATTGGCAGCCATTGGGGGAACAGGGTGCAGGCGGCAGTAGTTCAGAAGCGGAGGTGGAGGAGGGGCCGCAGTAGGCATCAACATCGCAACAGGTTCCATCTGCCGGGCCCGTATCTGGCCCAAAACGCGTGTCAAAGCCAAAACCTGTTGGAGGACAGCGTGGCCATCCGGTTAAAGCTCAGTCTGCAATCCCTGAAAAGGGATCCGATGCTAGGAAGAGTGCAGTCTGGCATTTTTTAAACAACATCCAATTGATCAGCGCAAAGTCATCTGTCAAAAATGTTCAACTAGCTTAAGCAGAGGTCAGAATCTGAAAAGTCTCAATACAAGTTGCATGCATAGACATTTAACCATCATGCATTTTCAAGCCTGGACTAACTACCAAACGTCCCTTAAGGTTGCAGCACCCTCGGCCAATGAAGCTATTCAGCAACGCAACATCCCTTCCGTCACTGTAAGGCCACCATTTTCCGCACCACCGGCAGTATCTGTGCAGGTTTCTTTGCCAGCCAAAAGCAGTCAGGGTCAGGGAATAACCAGTTTTGTAGGAGGAAATATTGCATCTAGGGCACCGGCGGAAACAATACCGTCTCCAACCGTCTCTCAGTCTGCCATGTCCACCGGCACACCCGCAAGTTCCACGATCTCCAGCTCTCCAGTCCAGCTCACCCTACATGAGACTCTGGTTAGAAAAAGGAAGTACTTATCCTCGCATCCGCGTACACAGGGTTTTAACGCCCACATAGCTAGACTAATCTCATTAGAGATGATGCCCTATCGGTTAGTTGAATGCGAAGCTTTCAAAGCCCTGATGGAATACGCTGAACCACGCTACGAGCATGTTAAACAGCGCATCGTCCATGCACTCAGGCAATCTGTGAGTACAAAGGTGCACCTGACTACAGATGCATGGACCAGTAGGCATGGCCAGGGACGTTACGTGTCCATCACGGCACACTGGGTGAATGTGATGGATGCAGGGTCCACAGGGGACATCAATTTCGGGACAGTTGTGCCTAGCCCACGGTCTAGGAAACAGTTGGCTGTAGGCGTTCACACCCTCTCCTCCTCCTCCTCGTCCTCCTGCAGAAGCGACAGCTCTTCCACAGACCGCAGTCGGCCAACCACTCCATCGGCAGCTGACACTGTTGCACACCAGTTGTCCCATTATGGGGCAGCTACTGGCAAGCGTCAGCAACCTGTATTGGCTATGAAGTGTTTGGGCGACAACAGACACACCGCGGAAGTTCTGTCCGAGTTCTTGCAACAAGAAACGCAGTCGTGGCTGGGCACAGTAGATCTTGAGGCAGGCAAGGTAGTGAGTGATAACGGAAGGAATTTCATGGCTGCCATCTCCCTTTCCCAACTGAAACACATTCCTTGCCTGGCTCACACCTTAAACCTGGTGGTGCAGTGGTTTTTGAAAACTTATCCTGGGTTCTCCGACCTGCTCCTCAAAGTGCGTGGACTTTGCTCACATATCCGACGTTCGCCTGTACACTCCAGCCGTATGCTGACCTATCAGCGGTCTTTGAACCTTCCCCAGCATCGCCTAATCATAGACGTTGCAACAAGGTGGAACTCAACACTGCACATGCTTCAGAGACTGTGCCAACAGAGGCGGGCTGTAATGTTTTTGTGGGAGGATACACATACACGGGCAGGCAGTAGGATGGAAAACATGGAGTTGTCAGGTGTGCAGTGGTCGAAGATACAAGACATGTGTCAAGTCCTTCAGTGTTTTGAGGAATGCACACGGCTGGTTAGTGCAGACAACGCCATAAAAAGCATGAGCATCCCCCTAATGTGTCTGCTGATGCAAAGTTTGACGCACATAAAGGATCAGGCGTCTGCACCAGAGGAAGAGGAAAGCCTTGATGACAGTCAGCCATTGTCTGGTCAGGGCAGTGTACAGGACGAGGTAGCGGGCGAAGAGGAGGTGGAGGACGAGGAGGATGATGGGGATGAGTATATTTTTAATGAGGAAACTTTCCCGGGGGCACTGGAAATTGGTTGCGTGGCAAGGCCGGGTTCTGGTTTTTTGAGGGACACAAGTGACGTAGATTTGCCTGAAACTGCCCCTCAACTAATCACAACCGCTGATTTGACAACTGGAACTTTGGCCCACATGGCGGATTATGCCTTACGTATCCTCAAAAGGGACACACGCATTAAGAAAATGATGAACGATGACGATTACTGGTTGGCCTGCCTCCTTGATCCTCGCTATAAAGGCAAATTGCAAAATATTATGCCACATGAGAACTTGGAACTAATATTAGCAACCAAACAATCAACTCTTGTTGACCGTTTGCTTCAGGCATTCCCAGCACACAGCGCTCGTGATCGTTCTCACACGAGCTCCAGGGGGCAGCAGACCAGGAGTGTTAGGGGTGCACACATCAGAAGTGGCGTTGGACAGAGGGGTTTTCTGACCAGGTTGTGGAGTGATTTTGCTATGACCGCAGACAGGACAGGTACTGCTGCATCAATTGAAAGTGACAGGAGACAACATTTGTCCAGTATGGTTACTAACTATTTTTCATCCCTTATCGATGTTCTCCCTCAACCGTCATTCCCATTTGATTACTGGGCATCAAAATTAGACACCTGGCCAGAATTGGCAGAATATGCGTTGCAGGAGCTTGCTTGCCCGGCAGCTAGTGTCCAATCAGAAAGAGTATTCAGTGCTGCAGGTTCAATATTAACCGAAAAAAGGACTCATCTGGCTACTCAAAATGTTGATGATCTAACATTCATTAAAATGAACCACAACTGGATTTCGAATTCTTTTGCCCCACCTTGCCCGGCAGACACCTAGCTTTCCTATGAAAAGCTCTTGCCTGTGGACTACTGTGAATTACTTTTCTAATGTCTAATTTGCAGCAGCTGATTGTCCAGCATACGACATGTTTACACCTCCCTAAATGGCCAAACTCCCCACACGGGGCCGTGGTATCGCGACTTGGCGCAAGCACCCGTGAGAGTGCTGTTTTTTTTCTGAAGAGGTGGGTGTGCCCGCTTTTGGTCGACGGCACTGCCACTGGGTCCCTCATAGTACAATAAAGTGTCTCTGGTGGTGGTGGTGCGCACCCAACGTCAGACACACTGTTGTAACATGAGGGGCCCTGGGCCTGTACCGCCGGCCACTGGAGAGTTCACCCAACCCCAGGTCAAACATTGCTCTACCACTTCCACAGTTATCTCTCACACTTCCACCAATGTTTAGTCTATGCGCTGACATCCTTCCATTCCTGCCACTGACAATACCATTGTGTTGACATGTATGATGGTACTTAACATAGTCAGGGGCAGTGTCCTCTATTGACCACAGTAAATACTTTGCGCTAAATTAGTAGGTCTGAAACTACGCAGAGGATCCCACCCCTGAACCTAATGATTGCACCCTTTAGTGTTTTCGTTTTGTTTTATTGCGAGACATTCACATTTATTTATTGTTTTGGACTACTAACTGGCAGACACTCATTACAATTGGCCTCCGCTGACCAGACCACTGCTGCCCGTCTACCCCTGGAACCAATTTTAAATTGCCTACAGCCAGCCCATTTTATTATGTTTGGCCTTCGAAGCCTGTCTGCGGCCCGTTCTTTCTACTACTACTACACTGACCTGTCTACTGCTGCCCGTGTACCCCTGGAACCAATGTTTAAGAAATTAAGTGCCTACAGTCCAATATTTTTTTATGTTAGGCCTTCGAAGCCTGTCTGCGGTCCCTCCTTCCACTAGGCCTCCACTGAGCTGTTTACTGCTGCCCGTGTACCCCTGGAACCAATTTTAAATTGCCTACAGCCAGCCCATTTTATTATGTTAGGCCTTCGAAGCCTGTCTGCGATCCCTCCTTCCACTAGGCCTCCACTGACCTGTCTACTGCTGCCCGTGTACCCCTGGAACCAATTATAAAGTGCCTACAGCCTGTCCTATTTTATTATGTTAGGCCTTCGAAACCTGTCTGTGGTCCCTCCTTCCACTAGGCCTCCACTGACCTGTCTACTGCTGCCCGTGTACCCCTGGAACCAATTATAAAGTGCCTACAGCCTGTCCTATTTTATTATGTTAGGCCTGTGAAGCCTGTCTGCGGTCCCTCCTTCCAC
This sequence comes from Ranitomeya imitator, assembly GCF_032444005.1. Taxonomy (NCBI): domain Eukaryota; kingdom Metazoa; phylum Chordata; class Amphibia; order Anura; family Dendrobatidae; genus Ranitomeya; species Ranitomeya imitator. Next base: position 407,929,168 of record NC_091285.1, read on the forward strand.
TAGGCCTCCAATAACCTGTCTACTGCTGCCCGTCTACCCCTGGAACCAATTATAAAGTGCCTACAGCCTGTCCTATTTTATTATGTTAGGCCTTCGAAGCCTGTCTGCGGTCCCTCCTTCCACTAGGCCTCCACTGACCTGTCTACTGCTGCCCGTGTACCCCTGGAACCAATTATAAAGTGCCTACAGCCTGTCCTATTTTATTATGTTAGGCCTTCGAAGCCTGTCTGCGGTCCCTCCTTCCACTAGGCCTCCACTGACCTGTCTACTGCTGCCCGTGTACCCCTGGAACCAATTATAAAGTGCCTACAGCCTGTCCTATTTTATTATGTTAGGCCTTCGAAACCTGTCTGTGGTCCCTCCTTCCACTAGGCCTCCACTGACCTGTCTACTGCTGCCCGTGTACCCCTGGAACCAATTATAAAGTGCCTACAGCCTGTCCTATTTTATTATGTTAGGCCTTCGAAGCCTGTCTGCGGTCCCTCCTTCCACTAGGCCTCCAATGACCTGTCTACTGCTGCCCGTCTACCCCTGGAACCAATTATAAAGTGCCTACAGCCTGTCCTATTTTATTATGTTAGGCCTTTGAAGCCTGTCTGCGGTCCCTCCTTCCACTAGGCCTCCACTGACCTGTCTACTGCTGCCCGTGTACCCCTGGAACCAATTATAAAGTGCCTACAGCCTGTCCTATTTTATTATGTTAGGCCTTCGAAGCCTGTCTGCGGTCCCTCCTTCCACTAGGCCTCCACTGACCTGTCTACTGCTGCCCGTGTACCCCTGGAACCAATTATAAAGTGCCTACAGCCTGTCCTATTTTATTATGTTAGGCCTTCGAAACCTGTCTGTGGTCCCTCCTTCCACTGGGCCTCCACTGACCTGTCTACTGCTGCCCGTGTACCCCTGGAACCAATTATAAAGTGCCTACAGCCTGTCCTATTTTATTATGTTAGGCCTTCGAAGCCTGTCTGCGGTCCCTCCTTCCACTAGGCCTCCACTGACCTGTCTACTGCTGCCCGTGTACCCCTGGAACCAATTATAAAGTGCCTACAGCCTGTCCTATTTTATTATGTTAGGCCTTCGAAACCTGTCTGTGGTCCCTCCTTCCACTAGGCCTCCACTGACCTGTCTACTGCTGCCCGTGTACCCCTGGAACCAAATATAAAGTGCCTACAGCCTGTCCTATTTTATTATGTTAGGCCTTCGAAGCCTGTCTGCAGTCCCTCCTTCCACTAGGCCTCCAATGACCTGTCTACTGCTGCCCGTCTACCCCTGGAACCAATTATAAAGTGCCTACAGCCTGTCCTATTTTATTATGTTAGGCTTTCGAAGCCTGTCTGCGGTCCCTCCTTCCACTAGGCCTCCACTGACCTGTCTACTGCTGCCCGTGTACCCCTGGAACCAATTATAAAGTGCCTACAGCCTGTCCTATTTTATTATGTTAGGCCTTCGAAGCCTGTCTGCGGTCCCTCCTTCCACTAGGCCTCCACTGAGCTGTCTACTGCTGCCCGTGTACCCCTGGAACCAATTTTAAATTGCCTACAGCCAGCACATTTTATTATGTTAGGCCTTCGAAGCCTGTCTGCGGTCCCTCCTTCCACTAGGCCTCCACTGACCTGTCTACTGCTGCCCGTGTACCCCTGGAACCAATTATAAAGTGCCTACAGCCTGTCCTATTTTATTATGTTAGGCCTTCGAAGCCTGTCTGCGGTCCCTCCTTCCACTAGGCCTCCAATGACCTGTCTACTGCTGCCCGTCTACCCCTGGAACCAATTATAAAGTGCCTACAGCCTGTCCTATTTTATTATGTTAGGCCTTCGAAGCCTGTCTGCGGTCCCTCCTTCCACTAGGCCTCCAATGACCTGTCTACTGCTGCCCGTCTACCCCTGGAACCAATTTTAAATTGCCTACAGCCAGCCCATTTTATTATGTTAGGCCTTCGAAGCCTGTCTGCGGCCCGTTCTTTCTACTACTACTACACTGACCAGTCTACTGCTGCCTGTGTACCCCTGGAACCTATTTAAAAGTGCCTACAGCCCTATATTTTTTTTTGTTAGGCCTTCGAAGCCTGTCTGCGGCCCGTTCTTTCAACTACTACTACACTGACCACACCACTGCTGCCCGTGGACCCCTGGAAACTATTTTTAATTGCATAGAGCATCCTTTTTTAATAGTAGGTGTACAAAGTCTGTCTGCGGTCCACTATTGAAATTGTCCTCCACTGCCCAGAGCAATGCTGCCTGTGTACCCCTGTAACCTTTTTTAAACTGCAGTGAGCCACATTTTTGTTTTAAGGCCTACTACCTGTGTCTGTCTGCGCCACTCAATACAGCTGTGTTCCTTTGAAAAATGCTGAGTGTCAATAGTCTTGTTTTCAGCCTCTAGGAATTTTAAAACTGCATTGGGGCTACAACTTTGGTAGGGCCTACTAACGGTGTCTGCCGCCCCAAGGTGTGCCCCAGGTTTCGTCCACATTGCTTCGATCTTCCTACTCTCGTTTAGTAGTTGGTAAAAACTACACTGCATTAGGCCTACAAATTGGGTATGGGGTGTAGAGACGGTGTGTTCCACTCCAAGGTGTTCTCCAGGTTGCCTTTCCTGAGCTTCTATCTTCAGGCTCTCGTTTAGTAGTTGTTGGAAACTACACTGCATTAGGCCTACAAATTGGGTATGGGGTGTAGAGACGGTGTGTTCCACTCCAAGGTGTTCTCCAGGTTGCCTTTCCTGAGCTTCTATCTTCAGGCTCTCGTTTAGTAGTTGTTGGAAACTACACTGCATTAGGCCTACAAATTGGGTATGGGGTGTAGAGACGGTGTGTTCCACTCCAAGGTGTTCTCCAGGTTGCCTTTCCTGAGCTTCTATCTTCAGGCTCTTGTTAAATAGTGGTTAAATGGAACAACTGCATTTGGCGTACTAGTTGGTTTGGGGCCTACTAACAGTGTCTGCCGCTCCTTGCTGTTCTCCTGGTTTCCTGTCCTGAAATTCCATTTTCAGGCTCTCGTTAAGTAGTTGTTAATGTTAGAATGCATTTGGCCTACTAGTTGGGTTGGGGCCTACTATCGGTGTCTGCCACTCCTTGCTGTCCACTGAACAAAGCTGTGCCGCCTGTTTACTACGGTTGCCAATTTTGAACTGCATTTCGACTACTTACTGATTTGGGCCCATTGCCCAGCCAGTGATAGATGAGTCTGCTGGTACATTGACCCATAACGCAAAATTCCCCGTGCATGCTACACAGCAAGATTGTGACCCTGCTGAAAGTCAGGTTCCTCTTCCCGCACACCATACCACCTTACACGGAGACAAAGAGGAAGGTGCAGATGAAAGTGCAGGTTCCTTCATCAGGTGGGGGGAGGAATACTAGTTGGCGACGTCACTGGCACAGGGCCTCTCATAGTACGCAAAAGTGTTGCTGCCGGTGGGAGGCGCCCCCGCCGTGCAAACACACCGCTGTACTTTGAGGGGCCCTGTGCCAGTGCCAATGCCAACTAGTGGGCCCCCCCTGCTTGCTCAGGATCACAGCACTTGCAAAGTTGAAATACCTACCTCTCCCTGCTCCACTGCCGTGACGTGTTCCAGATTTCCTGGGCCCACTAATTACTTGAACCAGCCCTACCCCCCACAACTTTAGCCAAATGACCCCCAATTTCAAATACCTTCCAATTATTATAAGCTAAATTACGATTGACAAGCTTCTGTAACAAGAATGGATGTTTTTGCCATTAAAATGGGCAGTGTAGGTGTTTTCCTGGCCTCCACTCACTGCCGACTATGCTCCCCCATTGACTTGCATTGGGTTTCGTGTTTCGGGCGATACCCGACTTTTCGCGATAATCGGCCGATTCCACTCGACTCGACTTCTAAGATAGTCAGGTTTCGCGAAACACGACTCGACTCTAAAAAGGTCAAGGTCGCTCAACCCTAGCTCTCACAGCTCCCTATACACAGGAAGATGGCCCACTATACATTTTTTGAGGACGCCACTGTTCCCTATTTACAATCTTGAAACACCACAGCTCCTTATACACAGTATGATGACCTCTAAAGCCACTTATATAAAGTACTAGATTGTGGCCTGATTCTAACGCATCGGGTATTCTAGAATATGCATGTCCCCGTAGTATATGGACAATGATGATTCCAGAATTTGCGGCAGACTGTGCCCATCGCTGATTGGTCGAGGCAACCTTTATGCCATCATCGTCGCCATGGCAACCATTATGACATCTACGTCGATACTGTGCCCGTCGCTGATTGGTCGAGGCAAATTTGCGGCAGACTGTGCCCGTCGCTGATTGGTCGAGGCAACCTTTATGACATCATCGTCGCCATGCTGTGCCCGTCTCTGATTGGTCAAGGCCTAGCGGCCTCGACCAATCAGAGATGCGGGATTTCCAGGACAGACAGACAGAAAGACAGACAGACAGACAGACGGAAAAACCCTTAGACAATTATATATATAGACTAGCTGAAGAGCCCGGCATTGCCTGGGCATAGTAAATATCTGTGGTTAGTTATAGCACCTCACTTCTCTTATTTTCCCATCACGCCTCTCATTTTCCCAATCACATCTTTCATTTTCCCCCTCATATCTCTCATTTTCTCCCTTACACCTCTCATTTTCTCCCTCACTCCTCTCATTCCCCCCTAACACTTGTCATTTCGACCTCACATCTGTCATTTTCCGATCACTCCACTATTTTCCCTCACTCCTCTTTCGACCCCACATCTGTCATTTTCCGATCACTCCACTATTTTCCCTCACTCGTCTCATTTTGCACTCACACCTTTTCATTTTCACCTCAGTATATACATGTTTGTCGTCTCCCTTATATATAGTATACACCTGTATGTCATCTCCTGTATATCGTATATACCTGTATGTCATCTCCCCTGTATATATAATATACCTGCTGTGTCTCATCTCCCCTGTATATAGTATATACCTGTATGTCATCTCCTCCTATATATAGTATATACAGTGGGGCAAAAAAGTATTTAGTCAGTCAGCAATAGTGCAAGTTCCACCACTTAAAAAGATGAGAGGCGTCTGTAATTTACATCATAGGTAGACCTCAACTATGGGAGACAAACTGAGAAAAAAAATCCAGAAAATCACATTGTCTGTTTTTTTAGCAATTTATTTGCATATTATGGTGGAAAATAAGTATTTGGTCAGAAACAAACAATCAAGATTTCTGGCTCTCACAGACCTGTAACTTCTTCTTTAAGAGTCTCCTCTTTCCTCCACTCATTACCTGTAGTAATGGCACCTGTTTAAACTTGTTATCAGTATAAAAAGATACCTGTGCACACCCTCACACAGTCTGACTCCAAACTCCACTATGGTGAAGACCAAAGAGCTGTCAAAGGACACCAGAAACAAAATTGTAGCCCTGCACCAGGCTGGGAAGACTGAATCTGCAATAGCCAACCAGCTTGGAGTGAAGAAATCAACAGTGGGAGCAATAATTAGAAAATGGAAGACATACAAGACCACTGATAATCTCCCTCGATCTGGGGCTCCACGCAAAATCCCACCCCGTGGGGTCAGAATGATCACAAGAACGGTGAGCAAAAATCCCAGAACCACGCGGGGGGACCTAGTGAATGAACTGCAGAGAGCTGGGACCAATGTAACAAGGCCTACCATAAGTAACACACTACGCCACCATGGACTCAGATCCTGCAGTGCCAGACGTGTCCCACTGCTTAAGCCAGTACATGTCCGGGCCCGTCTGAAGTTTGCTAGAGAGCATTTGGATGATCCAGAGGAGTTTTGGGAGAATGTCCTATGGTCTGATGAAACCAAACTGGAACTGTTTGGTAGAAACACAACTTGTCGTGTTTGGAGGAAAAAGAATACTGAGTTGCATCCATCAAACACCATACCTACTGTAAAGCATGGTGGTGGAAACATCATGCTTTGGGGCTGTTTCTCTGCAAAGGGGCCAGGACGACTGATCCGGGTACATGAAAGAATGAATGGGGCCATGTATCGTGAGATTTTGAGTGCAAACCTCCTTCCATCAGCAAGGGCATTGAAGATGAAACGTGGCTGGGTCTTTCAACATGACAATGATCCAAAGCACACCGCCAGGGCAACGAAGGAGTGGCTTCGTAAGAAGCATTTCAAGGTCCTGGAGTGGCCTAGCCAGTCTCCAGATCTCAACCCTATAGAAAACCTTTGGAGGGAGTTGAAAGTCCGTGTTGCCAAGCGAAAAGCCAAAAACATCACTGCTCTAGAGGAGATCTGCATGGAGGAATGGGCCAACATACCAACAACAGTGTGTGGCGACGTTGTGAAGACTTACAGAAAACGTTTGACCGCTGTCATTGCCAACAAAGGATATATTACAAAGCATTGAGATGAAATTTTGTTTCTGACCAAATACTTATTTTCCACCATAATATGCAAATAAAATGTTTAAAAAACAGACAATGTGATTTTCTGGGTTTTTTTTTCTCAGTTTGTCTCCCATAGTTGAGGTCTACCTATGATGTAAATTACAGACACCTCTCATCTTTTTAAGTGGTGGAACTTGCACTATTGCTGACTGACTAAATACTTTTTTGCCCCACTGTACCTGTATGTCATCTCCTTCTATATATAGTATATACCTGTATGTCATCTCCTCCTGTATATAGTATATACCTGTGTGTCATCTCCCCTGTATATAGTATATATCTGTGTGTCATCTCTTCCTGTATATAGTATATACCTGTATGTCATCTTCTATATATAGCATATACCTGTATGTCATCTCCTCCTGTATATAGTATATACCTGTAGGTCATCTGCTCCTGTATATAGTATATACCTGTGTGTCATCTCTCCTGTATATAGTATATATCTGTGTGTCATCTCCCCTGTATATAGTATATGCCTGTGTGTCATCTCCTCCTGTATTAGACCTCGTTCACACATTATTTGCTCAGTATTTTTACCTCAGTATTTGTAAGCTAAATTGGCAGCCTGATAAATCCCCAGCCAATAGGAAGCCCTCCCCCTGGCAGTATATATTAGCTCACACATACACATAATAGACAGGTCATGTGACTGACAGCTGCCGTATTTCCTATATGGTACATTTGTTGCTCTTGTAGTTTGTCTGCTTATTAATCTAATTTTTATTTTTGAAGGATAATACCAGACTTGTGTGTGTTTTAGGGCGAGTTTCGTTTGTCAAGTTGTGTGTGTTGAGTTGCGTGTGGCGACATGCATGTAGCGACTTTTGTGAGATGAGTTTTGTGTGGCAACATGCATGTAGCAACTTTTTGTGTGTCGAGTTGCATGTGACAGGTTAGTGTAGCAAGTTGTGTGCAGCAAGTTTTGCGCATGGCGAGTTTTGCGCATGGCGAGTTTTATGTGTGGTGCCTTTTGAGTATGTGCAAGTTGTGTGTGAGGCAACTTTTGCATGTGCTGCTACTTTTGTACATGTGGCAATTTTTCCGCGTGTGCAAGTTTTGCGTGTGGCGAGTTTTCCATGAGGTGAGTTTTGCAGTTGTGGCGAGTTTTGCGTGAGCCTAGTTTTTGCATGTGGCGAGTTTTGCGCGTGGCGAGTTTTGAGCGGCGACTTTTGTGTTTCGACTTTTATGTGGCGAGGTTGGTGTATGTGTGGTGAAATGTGTGCTGAGGGTGGTATATGTGTTCAAGCACGTGGTAGTGTGTGGCGCATTTTGTGTGTGTCCATATCCCCGTGTGTGGTGAGTATCCCATGTCGGGGCCCCACCTTAGCAACTGTACGGTATATAGTCTTTGGCGCCATCGCTCTCACTCTTTAAGTCCCCCTTGTTCACATCTGGCAGCTGTCAATTTGCCTCCAACACTTTTCCTTTCACTTTTTCCCCATTATGTAGATAGGGGCAAAATTGTTTGGTGAATTGGAAAGCGCGGGGTTAAAATTTCGCCTCGCAACATAGCCTATGATGCTCTCAGGGACCAGACGTGTGACTGTGCAAAATTTTGTGGCTGTGGCTGCGACGCCTCCAACACTTTTCCTTTCACTTTTTTCCCCATTATGTAGATAGGGGCAAAATTATTTGGTGAATTGGAAAGCGTGGGGTTAAAATTTCACCTCACAACATAGCCTATGATGCTTTCGGGGTCCAGACGTGTGACTGTGCAAAATTTTGTGGCTGTAGCTGCGATGCCTCCAACACTTTTCCTTTCACTTTTTCCCCATTATGTAGATAGGGGCAAAATTGTTTGGTGAATTGGAAAGCGTGGGGTTAAAATTTCACCTCACAACATAGCCTATGATGCTTTCGGGGTCCAGACGTGTGACTGTGCAAAATTTTGTGGCTGTGGCTGCGACGCCTCCAACACTTTTCCTTTCACTTTTTTCCCCATTATGTAGATAGGGGCAAAATTATTTGGTGAATTGGAAAGCGTGGGGTTAAAATTTCACCTCACAACATAGCCTATGACGCTCTCAGGGTCCAGACGTGTGACTGTGCAAAATTTTGTGGCTGTAGCTACGACGCCTCCAACACTTTTCCTTTCACTTTTTTCCCCATTATGTAGATAGGGGCAAAATTGTTTGGTGAATTGGAACACGCGGGGTTAAAATTTCGCCTCACAACATAGCCTATGACGCTCTCGGGGTCCAGACGTGTGACTGTGCAAAATTTTGTGGCTGTAGCTGCGACGGTGCAGATGCCAATCCCGGACATACATACATACATACATACACACACACACACACACACACACACACACACACACACATTCAGCTTTATATAGTAGATAGATGATGTCAATGTCAGTTCCCTATATTCAGTATGGAGTACCCACAGCTCCCCATATTTCCTTATACACAGTGTAATGGCCCCCAAAGCTCTATATTGTCATATCCATGTCTGAATACACTGCTGTAACCCCTGTCCTGTTCATTAGGTGGTAGCGCACTAACACAACAATTACTCCTGGACAGCAGCAGTGTCTGGGTGTTTAGTTGTTAGCTTGCCAAGACTGGTTGCCCCTTTGCTATTCATTTGTGTTTTGCCTCAGTTAGTTGGTAGATAGTTAGGTTTCCGCTGGAAGCCATGGGCGGGACACCCTCTTTATAAACCCCATTAGATAGTCTCTAGCAGATTATCCCAGATTATCCCATTAGTCCCCACCAGATAGTCTCCAATTATTAGTTTGCTAGTACTAGGCTCTCTGATTTACATCCTGTATACTGATTTGCATTTCCTGTGTTCTGACTCTGGCTTAAATTTTGACTACCTCCTTGTCTCCTGATTTTGTCCTTGATGTGCCTTCTCGGCTTGGCGACACTTTCTGCCTCTGGTGCACTCTTACAAGAGGCAGCCCTTCTGTGGAAGCAATCCACTGGACACTGTTGTAAGACCACATCCCTGTACAGGAGCTAAAGGGTGAATGTCTGGGTTTCTTGGGAATCTGTCAGATGAAGTGGCTTGTGCCAAGCCTATCTGAGATAGTCCTTTGGAGCCTGTGGTCTCTGACAGACATAACACCTATGCACAGTAAGATGGCCTGCTATACACCTTTTGAGGCCACCACAGTTCCCTATATACAGTCTTTGGTGACCACAGCGGTTTATACTTAATACGATGACCCACAAATTCCCCTACATAAAGTATGTCCATGTCAGTTGCCTATATACAGTATGGGGTACCCACAGCTATCTATGTATGGTCTCCACAATAAAAAAAAGTTATGGCTGGAAGAAAGCGATGAGAGGAATAAAAGGGCAAAAAATGGAAAAGCACTATGTTGGAAGGGGATAATATTGGAAGTACCAAGGACACTGTTTAAACGTCATGGGGAACCTTGCAATTTAGTAAACTTGTCCTAAATGGAAACCCCTAATGTTTTTTTTTACTTTTACTAGGAATCCGAATGATAGCTGTTGGGGTAGGAGCAGCAGATATGGATGAGCTACGGTCTATTATGATGAACCGTAACTTGGAGGACATATTTTTTGTCAGTTCCTTTGATGACTTTCCAACAATTGTACAGGAGCTGATAGAAACAATATGCTCTGAGAGTGAAAATCCAATAAAAATGCAGCATGCAGAGGTAAAATTATTTGCTAAGATATTGTCATCATTATTGATTTTATTGTTTTTGACATTGCTTTATACATTGTTAGGACTTGTATTGAACAATTAGCTGGTTACATACTTACTTTTACTATGTAGTGTAAGACCAAACATCACATTTGTGACATGATAGCGCACATTTGCCTGCGTTCAGCTTTTGCATACACATGGCTATCGAGCATGGCTTAGACAGAGCATTGTTTGATCGCTTGACTCAAACTGAATAAGGTCAAGATAATTAATATGGAACACCTGTGCCAATAATGACATTGCTAAGCAACATGCAGTTAATAAATGACCTGTACATTCTTATTTTCTTATGCAAAAACTGCATGCACTGAAATGCATGCATGCTTTTGAACTAATTATCTGCATCATAACCACTTCACAGCTGCGCTTTTTGGCATTAGCTGAACAGGTTGTTCAGATTATTAATAATTGATTGAGTAATAATGGCTACAATATCAACGATCCCTTAGCATAACGCTACACGGTGCAGTTTTGATGAGTCCAAAATTACGAAACAGTTTTTGCATAAAAAAATTGAGGCTTAGACAAAGGCTGGGTAATCAATTTTCCCAAAGGGGCCACACAAGAGACTCTGATTGTTGAGGAGGGCCAAACCAACAAGCTTATCTTAATTTTTCTCACCAATATTATTATTATATTATATATTAATTTGTGTTGCTTAAAGAATGCAAAATAAAGCATGTTGACTAGCTGATACTGTTACTGCATGTTACAATAGGACTTCTTGTAACCTGTATTCTGCTTTTAACAGCTAATCATCCCATATAATTTATTGCTTAATTATGTTAGTGTAAAAAGCAGTAAATCATACTGCTCTTGTTATCCAGTATCTATGAGCGGTATTGTTGTACAGTACTTTTATCGACAACTGCCAACACAGGATGATGTGTCCCCGCAGCCTCCCCCACACAGCATGATGCCCCCACATGCGATATGATGCTCCCATTGCTCTATGAACATTACAATGCTCCCACAGCTTCCCACATTGCATCATAATCCTACTTTGCTCCTCACAGAGCATAAATGCGTCCAACTAACAATATTATATCCCCATACCCCCAAACACAAAATGATGCCCCCAAAGTTTTTAAAGACACACAGTGATGGCCCTCACAGCCTACTGGTAGATGTTATGATGGCCTCACAGCTCCTCACGCAGTATGATAGCCCCCACAACACCCCACACACAGTATGATGCTCCCACTGTCTCTAGAGTATGATGTCCCCACATGTTCCCTAAGCAGTATGAGGATTTCCACAACAGCACCTATACAGACCCCCACAGCCCTCAACACATAGTATGATGCCCTCACAGTCCCCCAGGCAGTATGATATCCCCACTTCCTCCAAACGCAGTTTTATACCCCCACAGCACACCCACACACAGTATAATGGCTCTCTACTTCCCCTCCATATAGTGTGAGTCAGTATTCTGCACAAAATGGCCTGCCTCACTAATAACTAAAAAGGATCATTTCTGGGCAATATTTTAATTTTTCTAAAAACATGAAAAGACTGTCAGTGTAATGGGCTTTTGGTTACTACTTTGTTACCAACCGTATCTATGTATAATGTCACTTTGACATTATTAAGGCTTTGTTTGTGTTAAAGAGCTTGAAAGGGGTTGGATGCAGTTCTAGGAGACCCCAGAGAGTTACAAACATCTTTTCAAGGCAATTAGAGGCTTTGTTAGTATTGCATTTTGCAGTAGATATAATTTTTGGGCCAAAATTGCTGAACTATGTGAATTTGAATTTCAAAAGATTCAATCATCTCTACAATAAAATATTGCAATATATTCTCATATACTGTATTAGCCACATTATCACAATGATCAGATTCATTACTTTACAATGAGAACATAATAATACAACTTAACTTTGTTACTTTTCTAACTCTTCAAGTTTAAGACTATTATATAAAAATGACAGCATGCTGCTAAATAGATGCTACTTTGCAGTGTAATGAATGGGATCGCAAGTTGATGTGACTGCAACAAGCAAGTCGCAAAAAGTCAAAATAATTTAGACTTTTTTAGACTTGCTAGTTGTGTTTCCAGCATCTTGCATAATCCCATTCGCTACCATTACATTGCGATGTAGGAGCTATGTAGGACTTACATATCGCTGTCAGTGCATGTGTGTCAAAGCCAAAGACCTCTTGTAGTCCCAGCTTAACTATAGAAATTATTGCCTGAAATCATGTCAGAATATACATTATGTGTCTTATATTAAATAACAATTTCTTATTCTATTGCTGATTTATATCATTATCTCAAAACACCTGCAACTGTTTGTTTTTTAGTCAATAAAGACAGAGTCAGAAAATGAAGAGAAACCTCCCAAGCAGCCAGAAGGACCGTGCACATCAACATGTACTAAAGTAATTGTTATTCACCACTTTTGCCACCCACATTTTCAGTAAATTCACATTGGGTTTGTTAGACCTTTTTAGCTATATTACTGCTTGGTGCTATCATGGTAACTGCAATACTTATGTGATTAAGCCCTTCACAACATTTGACATATCTATACATCATGTTCAGAGAGGGGTGCCTAACTGATGATGTATAGGTATGTCATGATGATCATGTGCGACACAGAAACTTTACTCAAGCAATTGCTTCCGGAAGCTCAGCTCACATGATAACTGAGGCCTGGCTGTCGTGGCCAGGAGTGGTTCCCGCACTGCTCCTAGATGTATAGTCCCTTAAATATAATGATCGATATTGATCACAACATTTAGGAAGCTAAATCTCTCATGCGATTACCCTCCCTAGACATCATCACAAGGGCCCAATCGTCATCATGGCAACCCGAGGTCATCATGAAGACCCCCAAGTCTGCCAGCTACTGCAAGCCAGTTATACCTTGCTTCTGTCAGTGTAAGGGCTCGCTTTCCTTAGCCTATAATATTGAGGAGTGCAAAGTGAGAAAACATCACATTACTCTCTGACTTATTTAATGATTCAGTGCTCATCTGCAAATTTTTTCTCAGCTTGGATCGGACTGAGAAAAAAAATCACAGCATGCTTCGATTGTCTGTGAGAATCGGATCACACTCGCTAATGCAAGTCAATGCGTGCGAGAAAAAAAGCGCACAGCACACAGAACATGTGTGTGCCATTCGATTTTATACACACATCTCAAAGGAAACCCGGCATTTCATCAGCCAAGTACAGTAAATTCACAGCCCAAACTGTGAGAATAGAATAGATAGAAAGATGTCAGTGAGATATATACTGTATTTTTCGGATTATAAGACACACTTTTTTCCCTTAAATTTGGGGGGAAATGGGTGTGTGTTTTATAATGTGGATATACCTTACCGGCTGCAGGCTGGGATGAGAGGGTGTTTGGATGTGCGGTGTGGCCCGCCGCTGTGGGTGTTCGGTGCTGCGGGTGTCCGATGCTGCAGGGGCTCTGCCAACATCTTGTATAAGCTCAGAGCCTCCACAGTGACATGGTGTCCTATGCAATGGATTGGACTCCGAGAAAATGGCTGCCGGCTGGGGGTGGCGCATGTGCAGATGGATATCTCGGCACCAAGATCTCGGGAGATGAGATCTCAGCGACTCGGGGTCCCCTCTATTTTTCATAATCACCAACGGCTAAGCGGACAGCTGTGAGCTGATATTAATAGGCTGAGAAGGGCCATGGATATTTGCCCCTTTCCAGACTAATAACACATCCATTAGATGTTCAAATTTTGGCACTTAGCATCAGCTCTTCCTGATTTCCCTGGGGTGGTGGCAATCAGGGTAATGAGTTTGGGGTTCATGTCAGCTGTGTAATATCCATTTACATCAACCCCAGGGGTTAGTAATGGAGAGGTGTCTGTCAGACACCCCCATTACTAACCTCGTAGTCAATAGACAAACTCACACACACTCACATACACAAAAAAGTTGTTTATTTGTAAAAAAAAAAAAAAAAAACACTCCCTAACATTTACCCTTTTACTCATTTATTAGCAAAAAAACAATAGCACAAGGTCAAATCTGTCACTCAGTGATGGTCTTTAGTAAGGAAGGAGAGGCCTGTGACCCCAACTATCCCTGTCTCGGGGGTACTCTTGAAGAGAGTCCTGAGTTTTTGATCTTTCTATGCTCCTTTTAAAACCCTGATCTGTCTCCTCCCACACCCCATGAAGCATGGGGCAGAAATGTAATATAGACAAGACACAAAGACAAAACTGGGATAACAAACCTCTATCATACAAAAGTACTAATCAACAATAGGAACAAGGATAGGGACATGAAGGAATAAAAAAAATGGGATAAGGACCAGGAGATAAAATCACAAGCTCTACTTCAACCACTTAGCTCTAGCACACAGCACAGGAAGATTAATATTTCATTGGCAGGGACAAGAAGGTCTGACCAGTTTTTATAGGAAGAGGTAATGACCAGATCAGAAGCAGCTGAAACAGATCTTTATGTTTCTGACCAGCATAGAAAGGGTCGTTAACCTCTTCAGCACCAGAGGAAACTAAATCCATTTAATATGGGACACCACTCACACCAAATGAAGACCTACGATTCATTACCATACGTAACCGTCTAATGCCAGATCTTCCATGGGGACATGATATCCTTGTGACAACAGATGTCTGCTTTCCCTTAGCTGGTAATTAAAAATTGCAGGGGCCCACGCCATATTTTTAAAGTAATTATTTATATATAATAGGTTATATAAGGCTAAACAACCGTTAGTGTCATATGAAAGGCACTGAAAGGTGCTAGTTTATTATATGTAAGGGGCTTGTGACATGAAATATCTATGGGATATCTATCCTATTTTATCTATCTACCATATATCTGTATATAAGATTGCTTTATTAGTTTGTAAACTAGCTTTACATGACAGAATTATAGTATGAAAAAGCTGTGGTTAAAAACGCTTTGCATATGGATTGCCTATGGATTATATATATCATATGGATGCTAGGTGATGAAAAAAAATCGCACACTCGCATTGCACTCGATTGACATAAGTTGAAACATACAGATTCCACCTGTCTAACTTTTCAGGAGCAACATTGGCGCAATTTTTGTCTACTAATGTGAGCGAGCACTAATATTGAAAGGTATTGCCATGGTGGTACATTGAAATGCATTATATAAGCGATGAGAGTGATAAACATTAAAGTCTCAAAGAGGGATAAAGTAAAATTAAATTGCAATTTTTTTTTTTTAAATCACAATACTGTGTATTAAAAAATGAACAAATATTATACCCATAAATATATACATACGTTTTTGTAAAAACAAAAAGAAACAAAGTACACATATTTGGTACCTCTGCATCCAGAATTACCTAATCAACAAAACTGTCACATTAGTTAACCCCTTCAGTGAACACCGTAAAAAAAAATAAAAAGCAAGGCAAAAAACCCTGCTTTCTCATCATACTGCTGAATAAAGTGGGGAATAATATTTAATTTTCTGTATTTATTTAATGCCTCATCACTACCTACTTCCTTTAATTCTCTAAATGCTTTCTTTTTGTCACTTATTGCGCCCCTTACAGCTCTATTTAGCCATATTGGTTTCCTCCTATTTCTAGTATGTTTATTCCCATACGGTATTTACTGTGCACAGGTCCTATCCAGGTCAGGGGCAGACATACCATTGGTGCATGTCTCTATCTTCCTTTTGTGCAAATTACAAAATGAGATTTAACATTAAATATAAATATTTAATACAATTTTATTTTACTCTACAGGGACAAAAGGGAGAAAGGGTAAGTTGTCATTGAATTTTAGCATTTCCACTATTTGCTCTTAGATCTTAGGTATTTCTGCTTTAAAGGGACTCTGTCACCTGAATTTGGCGGGACTGGTTTTGGGTCATATGGGCGGAGTTTTGGGGTGTTTGATTCACCCTTTCCTTACCCGCTGGCTGCATGCTGGCTGCAATATTGGATTAAAGTTCATTCTCTGTCCTCCATAGTACACGCCTGCGCAAAGCAATCTTGCCTTGTGCAGGCGTGTACTATGGAGGACAGAGAATGAACTTCAATCCAATATTGCAGCCAGCATGCAGCCAGCGGGTAAGGAAAGGGTGAATCAAACACCCAAAAACTCCGCCCATATGACCCAAAACCAGTCCCGCCAAATTCAGGTGACAGGTTCCCTTTAATAACACTCCATTTAAATCCAATAGATAATTCACAAATGTAGATTTCATTT
The DNA here is from genome assembly GCF_032444005.1 of Ranitomeya imitator. Classification (NCBI taxonomy): domain Eukaryota; kingdom Metazoa; phylum Chordata; class Amphibia; order Anura; family Dendrobatidae; genus Ranitomeya; species Ranitomeya imitator. The sequence goes on from NC_091285.1 coordinate 407,945,458, forward strand.
TAGATATATTTGATTATGATATTGTTTTATTCTTTTATTACAGGGTGAAAGTGGTCCTCCAGGACAAAATGTAAGTTTGTAAAAGTATGATATATTTAAATTAATGTGCAGGTCCCTTGTCTTATAATATATTACTTCAGTTTCACCTTAAAACGTATCTGTTATTTCTGGCAATTTTACAGTGTAAGCTATATTTTGTGTACATTTCATGAGGAATAACACTGTTCATGGCCATTATATCCTGCCTTTTTCACCAGTATTCTACTGTGTGCCCTCCTTCTCTAATTTTCTGATCTGATGTATAGAGACTAGATGCTATGTCTCTCATACACAGTACAAACTGAGAAATTAATTACCACTGTTCTTTTGCTTTGGCATATAGACAAAAGCAGCACTATTAGCATTAAGAACATTTTACAGAAGTACTGAGCCTGTGTAGCTGTGAATCAAGCACCAAAGAAAGGTTCGGCCTTTGTCTGCTTGGTTTCTAACTATGTTGAGTGCTCCTCACTCTTCACCACCCTCTTCTTTCCATAGAGTTTAATATGCTCTGTGTATTGATACCTTAGTGACCTGGCATTTTCCTTTGATCAAGATGGATTTGAGCAGTTGTACAGCATGAATGTTCAGTTCTGGAGGTATGGGGAGGAGAAGATGTGTCTTGAAAGTGGAGAAAGAAGAAAATAATTTTTAGAACATATACAGTATATAAAATAGTTTCTTATATTTGCTTTTACTATTGATTTATGCAATCTTTGTTGAAATGACAGGGAACATTTAAAAGGAAACATCACTGTTTTAATCACATCATTACATTATGTTTCTATCTGTTTGATGGAATCATGTTTTCTCTATGTCTACAGGCTTTCACAGGTTTACAGCCTGGGGGATTTGATCTCTTCAACATGAACTCTAAAGGAGAGAAAGGAGAACGGGTATTATGATATTCCTGAATTCATATGTTCAAACTAATATAACCATGCTTCTTAAATAATGTGCTATATCCACATTTAAAATGAGTCATGGGGTTGGGTAGATATGTCTTTTTCATATTTTCATGAGTTCGGAATAGATGTTTCAGAACATGATGTTTAGTTTATCATTTAGTGGTTTTCCACATTTTTTACAACTAGCGTTATTTTTCCACACACGTCATTATTATTATTATTATTATTTATTGTTATAGCGCCATTTATTCCATGGCGCTTTTTATGTAATGAGGGGTATACATAATAAAAACAAGTACAATAATCTTAAACAATACAAGTCATAACTGGTACAGGAGGAGAGAGGACCCTGCCCGCGAAGGCTCACAATCTACAAGGGATGGGTGAATACAGTAGGCGAGGGTTTAGCTGGTCATGCAGCGGTGTGGTCGATCGGTGGTTTCTGCAGGTTGTAGGCTTGTCGGAAGGGGTAGGTCTTCAGGTTCTTTTTGAAGGTTTCAATGGTAGACGAGAGTCTGATATGTTGTGGTAGAGAGTTCCAGAGTAAGGGTGATGCGCGAGAGAAATCTTGTATGCGATTGTGGGAAGAGGAGTTAAGAGGGGAATAGAGAAGGAGATCTTGTGAGGATCGGAGGTTGCGTGCAGGAAAGTACCAGGAGACAAGGTCACAGATGTATGGAGGAGACAGGTTCTGGATGGCTTTGTATGTCATGGTTAGGGTTTTGTACTGGAGTCTCTGGTCAATGGGGAGCCAGTCAAAGGATTGACAGAGGGAAGAAGCTGGGGAATAGTGGGGGGACAGGTGGATTATTCAGGCAGCAGAGTTTAGAATAGATTGGAGGGGTGCAAGAGTGTTCGAGGGGAGGCCACAGAGCAGGAGGTTGCAGTAGTCAAGGCGAGAGATGATGAGGGCATGGACTAGGGTTTTTGCAGATTCTTGGTTGAGAAATGAACGGATTCGTGAAATATTTTTGAGTTGAAGTCGGCCGGAAGTGGAAAGGGCTTGCATATGTGGTTTGAAGGAGAGATCAGCGTCAAGGATTACCCCGAGGCAGCGAGCTTGTGGGACTGGGGAGAGTGGGCAGCCATTTACTGTAATGGATAGGTTCTTTGTAAGTATGATGAATTCTGTTTTGTCCATGTTAAGTTTCAGAAATCTAGCGGAGAAGAAGGATGAAATAGTGGACAGACATTGAGGGATTCTGGTTAGTAGGGAGGTGATATCTGGTCCAGAGATGTAGATCTGTGTGTCATCAGCATAGAGATGATACTGAAAGCCATGAGATTCTATGAGCTGTCCCAGGCCAAAGGTGTAAATGGAGAAGAGCGGGGGCCCTAGGACTGAACCTTGTGGGACTCCGACAGATAGGGGGCGAGGTGAGGATGTGGTGTGTGATTGGGAGATGCTGAATGTCCGGTCTGTTAGGTATGATGAGATCCAGGATAGGGCCAAGTCTGTGATGCCAAGGGATGAGAAGGTCAGTAATAATAGGGAATGGTCCACTGTGTCAAAGGCAGCCGACAGGTCCAGGAGGAGGAGGACAGAGTAGTGTCGCTTGCTCTTGGCGGTTAAGAGGTCATTGGTGACCTTAGTAAGGGCAGTTTCAGTGGAGTGGTGTGACGAGAAGCCACATTGTAAGTGGTCAAAGAGGGAGCAAGAAGAGAGATGGGAGGACAGTTCAAGGTAGACGTGTTGTTCCAGTAGTTTGGAGGCATAGGGGAGAAGTGATATAGGGCGATAGCTAGATACAGAGGATGGGTTATGAGAGGGCTTTTTGAGGATAGGTGTGATGGAGGCATGTTTAAAGCTTGAGGGGAAAACACCAGTTGTTAGTGATAGGTTGAAGAGATGGGTTAGGGTTGGGATGAAGACTGTGGTGAGGTTTGGGATGAAGTGGGATGGGATCGGGTCAAGTGATCTTGAGAGTAGAGTGGAGAGTCGATCTTCTGTAATGGTGGAGAAGTTGGTTTTGGAGGTGGAGGGCTGGGAAGTCGGGAGGAAGGGCTCTGGGGGTGTTGACCAAAACTGTCTCTGATATTATCAATCTTCTGCTTGAAAAATGAGGCAAAGTCTTCAGCTGAGATGAGTGGGGAGGGAGGAGGTGCTGGGGGACGGAGGAGAGAATTGAAGGTGTTGAATAACTGTTTAGGGTTGTGAGACAGGGAGGATATGAGAGATGAGAAGTAGGTTTGTTTAGCTGTGGCGAGTGTGGTCTTGAAAGTAGTGAGGGACTGTTTAAATGCGATGAAGTGCTCGTTGGAGTGGGATCTTTTCCATCTGTGCTCAGCAGCCCTGGAAGCTCGCCTACGTCAGTAGATTATGTTTGGTGTATATGCATGGAAAATCTGATGAATAGATCTAACATGCCCATGAATGTCAATTGGCACAGGATGAAGTCAGCTGTACTTACTCTTGTCAACACGTGTCCTGTAAGGTCTCTCAAGCCTAAAAACTTGGTATTGGACTGAAGAGAGTATGATTTTGTGGTTATAAAAGTGAAATAATATAGTTATATCCTGCAAACTAACTTCCAACATACTACACTTAAAGTGGTATGTCCATCTCCAAAATCCTATCCCAATATGTAGTAGGTGTAATAATAATTTTAGCAAATATCTCTGACATGTAGTATAGTTATTTTGATTAGTTATGTCGCTTACCCCATGTGCAGGGCATTGCAGCAGCTAAGGCTAGGTTCACACTTGCGTTGTGCAGTCCGTTCAACAAATCAGTTAAACGGACTGCACTAACGCAAGTGCCAACTTTAGCACTGCGCTAGCGCAGATGGAGCATCTGCTAGCTCCATCTGCGCTAGCAGTGCACTAGCAGTGACGGACCCGGAAACGCTGCAGCCCGCATCTCGGGTCCGTCACTCAATGACGGCACATCGCTAGTGCACGCCCATTGTGGGTGATGCGTTCGCCATTGCAAGTAATGGCGGCGTTAACGGACTGCGCTACATCGCGTTATGCCGTGGTGTAACGTAGTCCGTTAAACGGGTTCACACAACGCAGTGTGAACCCAGCCATAGGTATCCATGGTTAAGGCCACTCAGATAGTGACACTTAGTTCTTAATGGTCGTAACAATGGATAGCTAAGCTATGGCAATGCCCTGCACATGGGATAAGCGACATAACTAATCAGAAGAACTATTCTATATTTTAATTGGATGTATTGCTAATATTAGTATTATTATTATTATACCTACTACATGTTGGGATAGGATCTTCGAGTCTTCGAGATGGGAGAAGAAAGACACTTTAATGCAACAAATAATTACAAATAGTAAGATTAGTTATAAAAGATGAAAATGTCTCTTGTAGCAAAAAGTTGTCCTGAAAGTAAAGAATTCAGTGATGTATGATCAGCACAATCACTGCTCATCTTACAACTCAGTGCCACCCTCACAGGCACTTGCTCCCCCTGCAATTACTGCTGCTCTGTGTGAACCAAATGTCTTCCCATTCAAGGCCTCTGTTCCTCCTCAGGCAGCTCTAATAGTAGTGGTATATAGAAAATCTCAACACCAAGACACATGTATCATCTGATTAAAAGGGAGAGGTCCCCACTGTTTTATGATTACAGAGATATCACTTTTTATAAAGATTATGAAGTCACAGAGGACAACATCCTAGATCGTGCCCGAGTTCTCCTTATATCGCTCTCATCTTTTGGAGCCTATAGTAAATATTGTTGCAAATGAGTTTTCACAGAAGTATCATTTAAGACTTGCCCTTGTTTTCTTTCTAACTCGCTTCCTTGTAAATGTACTTATTTTTTCAGTAGATTTTATAAATGATTTCTGAACATGTTTGTTATATTTGTAACAGTTTATTAATTATAATAATGTCCTTTTTTTTAAAACAACCATAATGATGATAATAATAATCATCTTCATCATCATCATCCATTTTTCTAGGGTCTACCAGGCCAAGATGGTATTCCCGGCCTTCCAGGACGTCCTGGTCGAACAGGCCCTCCAGGTCCACCAGGTCTTATGGTAAATACATTATGATTCCAGTCTGTACATTCAAGTATGTGTGTTTGACTATGCAAATGGAGTAAACAGGCAGGGGTTGCTTTAACAAGATAACTCCTGTAAAAGACAGTACCCTATTTTGTACTGTTATGTCATATTCATAGGATAGGCAAAAGAATATTGATGGGTGGAAATCTGACTGGTGCGAATCCCACAAATCTTGAGATTGAAGTGACCAAGGTGTCCTTGTCTATTTGTCCTGCACAGTGATATTTTCAACTACCCTCTTTGTAGGGAGGTACCACAGTTCCCTACAAGTAAACTAGCACTGCGGTCATGCATTTTGACAGGATAGGTGGGAGTCCCGGTGCTCAGACCCAATGATCAGAATGTTATCACTTTTTTATCAATATGCCATCATGAAAACCATTTAATATAAAAGGTATTAACATAAATCTAAGTAGAATCATATTATACTATAGAAGTATTCTGGTTACAAGTTAGCACTTATCCACATGATACCTGAAAACTTCTACATTGGTTCGGATCTGACTGTTGGTGATCAGTCGTAGTGATGAGCGAATACACTCGTTACTCGAGATTTCCCGAGCATGCTCGGGTGTCCTCCGAGTATTTTTTAGTGCTCGGAGTTTTAGTTTTTAGCGCCACAGCTGAATGATTTACATCTGCTAGCCAGCATAAGTACATGTGGGGGTTGCCTGGTTGCTAGGGAATCCCCACATGTAATCAAGCTAGCTAACAGATGTAAATCATTCAGCTGAGGTGAGGAAAATGAAAACTCTGAGCACTAAAAAAATACTCGGAGGACCCCCGAGCGTGCTCAGGAAATCTCGAGTAACGAGTATATTCACTCATCATTAATCAGTCGGGTTTTTAGCGGTCAGACCCTTGCAAATCTAGTAGTTCTCACCTGACCTTGGGACTGGTAGAATACTGATGTAATCTATATGAATTTTATTACATAGATTTATATTTATGTTCCATGTAAATAAAATAGTGTATGATTGAACATTAACCTAATATTATATGACTTTGTTTTTTTTAGGGTCATAAAGGTTTCCAGGGAGACACTGTAAGTATTCAAATAGAATTAAAGTCTATGATTACTTTCCCCAAAGACTCAGCACCATTCAAGTGATTGGGATTGAGTTGCAATACCAGACACAGCCCAGGAACGATGGCAAAGCTGTTTCTGGACAAGAATCAAGCAGTAACTAAGAATGACATTTAGTGATTAGCAAGTGTGCTCGTTACTCGAGTTTTCTGAGCATGCTTGGATGTTCTCCGGGTATCTGGGGCGTGCTCGTAGATTATGTTTGTGTCCCCGCAGCTGCATGATTTGCGGCTGTTAGACAACCTGAACACATGCAGGGATTGCCTGTTTGTTAGGGAAACCCCACATGTATTCAGGCTATCTAGCAGCCGCAAATCATGCAGCTGCAGGGACTCAAACATAATCTACGATCACGCCCAAGATACACCCGAGCATGCTCGGAAAACTCGAGTAACGAACATACTCGCTCATCACTAATGACATTGAAATAGGTATTACACACTGAAGACTCACAGAAGCTCATATGATATAAATTAAAAAAGCTAGATATTGAAAATGGGAAAATAAAGTCAAGACCAAGACTGACTTTCCTGAACCTCTCCCCTGTTGAACAGGGGTACTGAAAGCATGTGTTTTTGAAGAATTGTGCAAAGACTTTCCGTGATGATGATTTTGTAGCCATATGGGTCAATTTTTAGACTTTTGAACACTTGCTTTTGCAGAGGGTTTTGAGGACTTACACTATTGACTTATATTGTCTCCATTGGGTTATTGGTTTGATGCTATACTGAGCGTATATGTTTGAGTTAGATATAGCCATTAGATTCCAATCTGCTATAATATTTTTTAGTAATACATAAAAGTCTGCACAAACAAATTAAAGACAAACATCACAAACTATTATTATAAAAATGGAACATCCGTGTTTCATTTTTGTGCAGTGAGTAATCAGAATCAAAAGTTCTTGAACTTATATCCCAGTTCCAGGCCTGATTCTGACTGCCAATTTTCATGTATGTGTTCTATCTGCAATTTTCAAGGATAGAATGGATGCACATTATAATTTATAGGCTAGTCACATGTCTGTGTTATTTTTTATGGAATAACTATTCGGCAAAACAATGGAGCCCTGTTTTGGATCCAAGTCACAGATAAAATTTGCCAACTCAAGTCAATGTGTCTGTGAAAAAAGCGAATAGCAGTAGGATGCTGTATATGTTTTGTCCAAGCACTGTTTATTTTTTTACTGTTTAATGGAGAGAACAAGTTTTGAATTGTTTTGCATAGAAGAAAAACAAAAGCAAGACTAATGGTAAAAACAGACACATGGCACAAAAGTAGATGAAAATTGGATGCAGCACAATGAGGAAAAATTATAATTTTTTTCTAGTTAGCAAAAAAAAAAGGACATTTGAATTAGCCATAAAGGTGGGGCAAGTCATTGTAAATGAACCATGCCCACCTGCACTGGCAGTTCTGCGATTTCGGCAGTAAATTGTGTATCAATTGGCCACTGCGAGTGGCCCGAGTGTGCTGCGTAGTCATACTGTCTGGTTTCACCCTAAAAACTTATCCAACATATCCAATCAATTCATAATATTTGCTTTTGACTCGCAATACATTTGGTAAAAAGCATATTCTCCTATTTTATGTTTTCAGCAGAAATTCATAATGCTACCATTTATTTATTATAGGGGCATCAAGGTTACCCAGGATCCCCTGGGCCAAAAGGGGACAGAGTAAGTTTTCTCTACATCTTACATCTTACAGACCATGCACAAATGTGGTCATCTTACCACTGTAGTATATGGAGCATACAAAGACTGCTAATTGTGGGTCCACCTATAGAACTCTATTCTTCAGATAAGTGAGGACTCAAAGGTGGGGTGGAACCTTCCTATATTTGGCATATATGTCATATTCTTTAGAATATACTTGTTAGCTGAGTGTCGTTAAGCTAACATTTTCTATTTTTCAAAAAATTTGTAAGATGCTATTTAAACATTCTTCATAGGATTTTTTGAGGGAGTTAATTTATCCTAATAGATTATCCAAAAAATATTTAAGTATAAAAGATCATGCTCAGGTGTGATCATCTCTCCATTGAATGATGTGGAGAACTAAAAATTGTGCGTGTCAATAGACCTCTATTCTCCAGACAGGTAAGGGTCTCAGAGGTGGGACCTGAACTTCTTTTGCATTTATGTCATACCCTTTAGAATACTCCTGTAAACTAAGTGTAAGTTAAACTAACACTTTCTATAATACCATAAAATCAGTTAGGGTTATATAATATATCATTGCTATAACTGTAAAAATTCTCCTTAGATATGTTTTTATTTTTCAATGTTATCATAGGGGGAACCTGGCTATGTGCTGGGAGGACTTGATGGAATGGCTGGACTTGGTGGAATTCCTGGATCTCCTGTAAGTATATGTGTCCTTTACTTTAATCTTGCCTAACATATTTTCATACATTCTTATATTTTTATTTGTCCTTTTTTTTTTCTTTTATTTATTGGTTTATAGAATAAAAATTTGCAAAATATGTAAGGAAATAGAGTTCAAAATTCATTGGTGTCAGTTTTTAGACCATGCATGTAGCAGGCATACTTTTATTTTTATATTTTCACTTATCATTTGCAGGGCTCCAAGGGTCATCCGGGTTCCCCTGGACATCCAGGACCTCCTGGTGTTCCAGGATTCCCAGGGCCACAGGGACCCCCAGGAATTTCTATCAAGGTATGTGTTACTGATCAACAACAAATTTCTGAAACTTCTCACACTTTAGGAGGGATGGTGAACTGTGCCTTCTTGGGCGAAAATTGTCTGTAGCATATACATGAGATTTCTTTAAAACCTATGCAAGCCACAACTAACCTAATATTTAGCATATTCCGTTGCATATGTGCCCCTTCTACTTGTACCACATTCATAAATCCAGCTTCAGTAATAATAGCAACAGGTGTTTCCACATTGTGACCGATCTTTTCATTACTTAAAGTACTGTAGATCCACGACATCCCCTCCCAAAAGTATGAGCACAGAATATGCTATTTTATTACTTATTAATAAATTATCTTTTTTTACAGGGTGAACCTGGTGAAACAGGAAACCAGGTGAGAATATTTGTTTTGAGTGATTCATTTTTCTTTGTTTTTTACATTTCATATTTCCTGAATATTATTCTCCCATCTATAGTTCTGCAGAATTAATAAAAATCAATACTTTATTATTACCATAAATTATGCTACTTTTTTATTACCAGAAATTATGTCAAAATAATCTTTTTGTTCCTAAAATGATAAGTTAATGTTAAAAAAATATTTTTGTCACTTGTTAACCCTCCAAGGACACTACAAACTGATAAAATTAATATTTTTGCTTTTTCCTCTGTACTTTTAACTATGTGTATACTGTACTTGTCGGCGATAGATCAGTTATGCTTGCTTTTGCATTTCATAGTGGCAATGTAAGGCTACGTTCACATTTGCATTGCATCGGGCGCAGGTTCGGCGACGCATAGCGACGCATGCATCATGCGCCCCTATATTTAAAATGGGGGCGCATAGACATGCGTTGACTTGCGTTTTGTGACGCATGCGTCAGTTTTGGAACAAGCGTCAGGGCGCAGAGGACGCTGCATGTTGCATTTTTTTTTGCGTCCAAAATCAAGCCAAAAATGGACGCATGCATCACAAAACAATGCGTTTTTGCATGCGTTTTGCATGCGTTGTGCATTGCATCGACGACGCAACGCCCAACAACGCAAATGTGAACGTAGCCTAACTACAGTGCCCTGCAACACCTAAAGAGAACCTGTCAGGTCCCCTGTGTTCCCAGAACCATGATCAGTTATGTCTGTCGATCTAAACACCCTGCCTAACAGTTCCTGTATTATATTACACACATAAACAGATCTAGTTGCGGGAGTGTTAGTGTTGCCAGACTAAATGGCCCACTTAGCATGTTATTACGCCCCTGTGGCTGTGATAACATGACTTACAAGAACCGGCATCATTGCTAGAGCTATAGAAACATTGCGCATGGCTTCAGGGAGGTGCACAGCACACATCAGTAGTGAGAAGACTGAAGTCGGGACGCATACAGCCGGCTTCAGAGGCCCAATGATGTGGGATAAAGAAGATGCACGCATGCACAAGGTTCCTATAGCTCTGGCGATGACGCCGGCGCTTGTAAGTCATGTTATCATATCAGGGGCATGATAACATGCAAAGTGTACCGACTAGTCTGGCGACACTAATGCCCCATTGACTGGTCAAACGCTTCATTTACATATCATAAACAAACTTTAAAAATATTTTTTCTAAAGATCTGTGTATGTATGTAATATAACGCAGGGACTGTTAGGGTGTTTACATATGCAGACGAAACTGCTGGTGGTTCTGGGGGCACGGGGACCTGACAGGTTCCCTTTAAGTAGTTTTCCCTCTAAGAGGTTATCACAGTTCAGATAAACTAGGACAAAGATGTAAAATAACTAAGTAAACATTATTTACCTATTAAATCGGATGCCACTCCAGCAGGAAATGGTAAGTCATACTTATTTTGGTCAAACTTTCACCTGCCGTGGCCCTAGTTTGTTCAGATCTCAGACAGAAACCTCTTTACATCTGAGGTAATAGCTATTTATCTAAAATAAATATTATGGTGCAATACTAATGTAGTAAACCAAATTTATATAGGGTGCTCGGGGGAAACCTGGATTAAAAGGAGACAAAGGAGATTCGGGAGACATTGTAAGTTAACCAGAGTTAATATCCTTCATTTATGTTCTTTATCTTTCTTTTGTGATGTTTTAAATATGTGTATTGCATCTTTTTGACAATATATTATTTTCATAGAATATTTGTTGTATTTTTATTAACAAATTATTATGGGTTACATGAAGCTACCTTAAGCTCAATTTTTTCCCATCAACTCTTTAAAACATATTGAGTTAGATTTAATTAAACTGTATAGGTTTTAGACTGTGTAAATTTAAACTATGTGAAAGTGGATCTCTGCTGTGTGACAGTGGTGTTAAGACCTCAAACCGCATTCTTAAATGAAGTACTGACCTATCAGCGTTATGAGTGTGTTTAGTGTAATCCATGATGACGTCAGCGCATGCCGCGACTGCCTTTCTCATGTGATGGAAAATTCCTGGAGGTGCTGTTGACACACATGCGCTGCTTTCCCTATCTTCAGTACTTCTGATGACGCTCATACTCTCAAACGCTTGCGTTCCACACCTAGCTGTCAAGAATGTCTCCAGGAAGTTTCCATCACATAAGAGAGGCAGTCGCGGCATGCGCCAACGTCATGATGTATTACGCTGAACACACTCACAACGCTGATAGGTCAGTACATCATTTAAGAATGTGGCAGCCCCTCACCCCAATATGTCCCCTGAAGAAGCTGGCTGTGAAACGCACGTCGGGATGAGGGGTTGCTGAGGTGACCACTCTATAGGACTTACCAGGTGTTAGGTGTCGAGTTCCCACCACTGCACAGGGTGAATCTCAAACCATGTCCTCTGCGGTCTCCCATTTTTCCACAGCCACAGAGGAGCCTGCTCAGCAGAGACATCGGTCCCAGCGTCTTACTCAAGCTGATGCTGAGCGTCTGGTTACTGCTGCCATCCCAGGTTCAACTATTGTAACCAGCATTAATCAGCAGCGAGCAGACACTCCAGGGACTGAGTCCTGCATTTTGTCAACTGAGCATGCCCGTGGGACAACCACACATTAGAGGTCGGGCGTCACATGCTCAGGTCCTGAAGCGGCCCTGATTGGACCATTGGGAAGGTCCCGGAAGGGCACAGCTATAAAAAGTTCATGCGATAGCATAAACCTAATATTCTGTGTGTGAGAATGCATGTTTGTTATCTGGTGAAAGCTCCTAATCATCCCCTTTTGCAAAATAAATCTTGCCAAATCAGACAAGGTGATTTTCTGGATTTGTTTTCTCATTTTGACTCTCATAGTTGTGATCTACCTATGATGTCAATTACAGGCCTCTCTCATCTTTTTAAGTGGGAGAACTTGGACAATTGGTTGCTGACTAAATACCTTTTTTCCCCAATGTAAATATTTAAAGCTACAGTATTATATAGCTTATTACCTTCATTCCATCTTATTATCTACACCTAGCGTCCCTTATTTTGGCATCTCTGCTTTTCATCATTTTTTAATGTATTTATGATTGAATAAAAATTTTATATTTTACCCCAATGGATCGCTTCGCTATTAGATCCCTCATTCATGGGGGTCGGATTTACTGAATTAACATGCAGCAGCCATCAAGTTCATTTTGTGCATGTGCAATATTTTAATTTATTTGTCCCTATATTCTCACACTTTGTCAATAAAGACTGGGACTATTAAAGATAAAGAAAAGTTAGATGCTTTTACAACTATGTATTTCAGTAATGTTAATATTGGTTTCTGGACAAAAAAGTTGTCTTCTACTTTAAAGGGTTGCTCGTGTCTTATTTCAGGAGTGCACCACACACCAGCCTTCTGACTTCATGGGGGTCAGGCGCTCCTTCTACAGTGACAATTTTGGCCAGCAGTATCGTTGTGCTGTTGGCTCGAACTGTATGCTGTCAATGTTGCTATAAGAGGGATTGCGGAGTGGAACTGAGCTGGCCGGTATAAGAGCTAACAGCGCACCCCTGTGACTGGACTCAGTGCTGTGCTTAGAAGCTCAATAGAAAAGAGCTTGTGAGCGCAGCCCATGTTTGATCACCGCTGGCAGTAGTGGCTTGTACCCTTGGCAATGACCAATAAACATAAATAAATAACAGGGTTACGAGGATAATGGAGTCAGTGAGAAGTATCAAATTCAAAACATGCTTACCGTAATTTCTCTACCAATCTTTAACCCTGCTGTTGTCTTCGGTCAAAAACGGCCGACCTTTAACTTCAATATTCTTTAAAATATTCAAAATGCGGCTCTGAAACCCGTGGCCGACCGACCCATCCTCATTTAAGTCAATCAACCACAAGTTTCAGAACCGCATCTTGAACACCCCAAAAAATACCAAAGTTCAAAATCGGTCTCCCCAGACCGAAGACAACAGCAGGGTTAAACAAGAAAATAACTCTTTAATGTTTGTAATACAGGGCAGAGCTGGGTTGCCAGGTCCCATAGGACTCGATGGTCTCCCAGGACTTCAAGGAATAAAAGGAGAAAAGGTAAATAATACATGCGAAGTAAGGAAGGTTGGTAATGGAGCAAGATCAGTTTTATAAACATTTTAGACTCTGTACACACTAGTGTCATGAATCTGTTTGCCAAATCTTTTTAAAAATGACATTTGGAAATTCCAACAGAAACATTTGAACTGCCAAGGTTCTGTTACTTTTTGACAAATTTAGTGCTGTAGACTGCGATATTCTTGCCAGAATCCTTGATGGGTACTCAATAAATTAAGTAAACACAAGTATGAAAAGACCCTAACACTAGGAAAATAAGTAATCTTTCTCTGATTTACAAAGTTTCCCATACTTCAGAATTATCTTATTTCTGTTTTTGTTTTTTTATGTGAAAAAATTTCATTTGGAACATTTATCTATGAGAAAAACTATTAAATTAGTTTCCACTGTTTTTGCATCGGTTTTCATTATGTTTTTTTTCTATAGGGAGAAGCAGGCATTGGCGTTCCTGGAATACCTGGTTTAAAGGGAATGTTAGGTGAAAAGGTGAGTATTCTTTTGAATGTTTTTTGGTGTGACTTACCTACCCACAAAAATAGCTACGCTAATTGTTTTTGTTATGTAATAAAAGATGATGAGCACTAAGATGGCAACTACAGAGGTGATTGTGGGGCTGGTGGTTGTCACTGTAATATATTAGTAGCCACATAATTGGGGCAAGACCAATGAGCTGACAGAGGGAGAACCCTCTCTCGAGCTAACCATTTAAATGCCAGGGTCACTTTTGGTTTTGGGATCTAAAGAGTTAAACTGTAGAGATTGTTGTTCTTGCTGGTAATTGCAGTTTCAACAGGGGCCTCTAGTAACATCTGGGCTCCTGCCACTGATCGTGGGGGTACAATGAGAGAACTCGTGTGATCAACATGACCTATTGAATTGTTAAGGAGCACAAGTTAATCAAAGATTGTGATGGATCTATAGGTCCTATATAGGTCAAATAGCACAATGGAATGAAAGGGAATCTGTCACCTGTTTTTTGCTACCCCATCTCAGAGCAGCGCATGTTGTAGAGGCAGACACTCTGATTCCGGCATGTATCGCTTATTGGACTGCTTGCTGCAGTTTTGATAAAATCACTCTTTTATCTGCTGCCGATATACCAGTTCTCTGAATGCTGAACGCTGTATAACTCCACACACACCACTGATTGGCTGCTTTATGTGTTTGCTGTGCGTAGGCAGAAAGCTGCCAGTCAGTGGTGAGAGCGAGGTTGTACATAGAGCATGAATATGGAGGACTACATGGAAGCCGGTTTACTAGTCCTCTCGTGATAATCTCCAAAGATTTTATTAAAACTACAGCAAGCAGCTCAGCATCACATCAATAGAATCATGGCTCATGTCTCTGCATTATGCTGCTCTAAGATTAGGGGAAAAAAAAACTGGTGACAGATTCCCTTTGAATATACAATAGTAATAAACACAAATTACGGGAAATGTAATTCAAGTAGAAAAGTGAGGACTGGCGCTGCTTGCGGTCTATAGGGACTTTTCTTCTTTAGTTAACGTTTTTTACTTTTTGTCTTGTAAAATCAGTTTCTGTTGGAAATGTTTACACAATTCATCTTGTAAAGTGTTATATTATGGTCATATATATTCTTATTGCCAGGGATCTATGGGCCTTGCAGGACCTTCTGGAAAAAAGGTATGTTTATATGCTTGAAAAATAGATTATCTCAGTTATCACGTTTATCTGAATTCTTCATTAACTTTAATACAGCTAAAGCCAGCTCTAGTAACTTTCAGAATATGTTTAGACTAGTTGGCCCGTGCGAAATTTTGTCGGGGGCGCAGGCAATTTCAGGAAAATTAAGCTGGTCAAATGTAAATGTATTTAATGAGGTGATGAACACAGAGAGGTATGTGTCTCACTGACTCACTCACTATATGTGTGTTTTCATGAATATTTGAGCCCGTGGATCCATTATATGTCCATTTTGCAAGCCGGCGAGAAAATCTCGCTGTACGGATGTCATATGAATGTCACATGGATGCTTACATGCGAGAAAATCGAATCCTCGCATTGCACACGGATGACATACAGATCACTGTTCAGGGAACATTTCTGCGATTCTCATCCCTGTAAAACGGACCGATTTTTTTTTTATACGTTGTGTGTGACTCCAACCTAAAGGAGATCCCCCAACATTAAACATAATGGTATTTTACTTACTGATCAGAAGGGGTCTGATTGCCAGGACCTTGCAAAAGAACAGGGGCAGCAGCATCTTTTCTCCTCCACAGCAGCACTGCCATCTGTCTGCAGTGTAGGGAAGTGCAACACAGCCCTATGTATGTGAACGAAGCAGCTCCCTGTACAGCAGTGCCACTATGACTGTAAAAATGATGGAGAATTGACCCCATAACTGAGAATATTTACACCATTGCATAATAATTTAGAATATCCCTTTAAAAAAACTAATATCTGCAGATTATTTTACCTTTTTTCCCCCTATGGTTGTTTTTTTTTTTTTTTTTCAATTTTTGCAAGGTTTTTTCCACCATTCTCTCCCATCGGGAAACAATGTACAGTCTGAGTTATGTCAACGCAGCAGTTTTTTACTTGGAACCAGAGGTGACTCCAGGTCACCAATAAGCTGCAACCTTAGAAGGAAGAGAGACTTTTATATGACTGTCTAATAATACAGAAAATCTGATGGTTCAGAACCTGTCCGGTCACTTTTAGGCTGCATTAATCTATATCTTCAGTTTTAAAGCTGAAGTCTTAAACAGGTAAAGTTTTACTTTTATTCTACTTCCACATAAGTAGCAAATATTTTACATGTACCTGCCTGACATCGGCTGGGCAAGGAGTTCGGCAAACTGGAAAACCCCCAAGACAAATGTTAGGGTTTGTTTCAGCTTTGTGGTAGTGTGGTGCCACCTGCAGGTCATTTTTCTTTACTGCAAGTTTATGAAAATTAATGTTTAAAGTGTATTTTGTGATTACAACATGGATGTGTGGTTTGTTTGGCTATTTTCTTGCTGAAGGGGGCAAGTTTACATTTCAAATGGTGTATCAATTGTGTGTGGGTGCAGTATGAACGGAGATACAAAGTAATCACCGAAAAAGAGTGTTTTGAAATAATATAGAAGGATATACAGAATTATTTTGGTGTCACTGATCTAAACTAATTTTACAACTGTTGCCAACAGTTTGCTTATCATTTTTAAGATTTTTTTCTTGATTAGTTTTTTTCTGAGATTTTTTTTTGTGACATTTTGAACTTCATGTTATCGGTAAAATTTCTTTGATACGACTTGCATTTATTTATGAAAAAATGGAACTATGGTGAAAATTTGGAAAATTTAGCAATTTTCAAACTTTGAATTTTTATGCCCTTAAATCAGAGAGATATCACACAAAATACTTAATACATAACATTTCCCACATGTCTACTTTACATCAGCACAATTTTGGAAACAATTTTTTTCGTTAGGAAGATAAAGGTTGATGAGCGATTTCTCATTTTTACAACACCATTTCTTTTAGGGACCACATTACATTTCAAGTCACTTTGAGGGGTGTGCATGACAGAAAATACCCAAAAGTGACACCATTGTAAAAACTGCACCCTCAATGTGCTCAAAACCACATTCAAGAAGTTTATTAACCCTTTACATGCTTCACAGGAACTGAAGCAATGTGGAAGGAAAAAATGAACATTTAACTTTTTTCACAAACATCTTACTTCAGAACCAATTTTTTTTATTTTCACAAATGTAAAAAACAAAATTAACCACAAAAGTTGTTGTACAATTTCTCCTGAATACGCCGATACCCCATATGTGGGGGTAAACCACTGTTTGGGCGCATGGCAGAGTTCGTAAGGGAAGGAGCGCCATTTGACTTTTTCAAGGCAGGTTTGATTGAATTGAGATCGAAGGCCATGTCGCGTTTGGAGAGCCGCTGATGTGCCTAAATAGTGGAAACTCCCACAAGTGACACCATTTTGGAAACAAGACCCTAATGAAACTTATGTAGATGTGTGGTGAGCACTTTGAACCCCCAAGTATTTCACAGAAGTTTATAACGTAGAGCCGTGAAAATAAAAAAATCATATTTTTTCCACAAAAATTCTCTTTTTGCTCCAAAAATTGTATTTTGCCAAGGGTAACAAGAGAAATTAGACCCCCAAACTTGTTGTGCAATTAGTCCTGAGTATGCTGATACCCCATATGTGGGGGTAAACCATTATTTGGGTGCATGGAAGGGCTCAGAATGCAGGGAGCACGTTTGCCTTTTTAATGCAAAATTGGCTGAAATCAATGGTAGCACCATATCGTGTTTGGAAACCCCCTGATGTACCTAAACAGTGAAAATCCCCCAATTCTAACTCCAACCCTAACCCCAACTTACCCCTAACCCTAATCCCAACCCTAACCATAACCCTTACCACAAACTTAACCCCAACACATCTCTAACCCTATTCCCAAACCCAACCATAACCCTAACCACAAACCTAACCCTAACACACCCCTAACCTAATCCCAACCCTAACCCTAGCCCTAATGCTAACCCTAACACTAACCCTAGCCCTAACCCTAGCCCTAATCCTAACCCTAATGCTAACACTAACGCTAACACTAACTTTAGCCCAACTCACTTTAGCCCAAATCTAACCTTAATGGAAAAATGGAAATAATTTTTTTTTAAATTTTATTATTTTTCCCTAACTAAGGGGGTGATAAAAGGGGGATTTATTTAATTTTTTTTATATTTTGATCACTGTAATAGGGTCTATCTCAGTGATCAAAATGAACCAATAGAAAAAATTTCCTATTGTTGCCGGGTGCCGGCTGGCAGATCTCGGCGGTCGCACTGCGCATGCGCCTGCTATTTTCTCCCGGAAGAAGACTCCGGCAGCCCGGAGGGCATCATGGGAGGATGGCATTGACTCCAGAGGTACAGGGGTGGGTGATCAGGGGACCGGGGGACCCTATCTCTCTCTACTCTGGTTTGCAATCAAATCAGAGGAGAGAGAAATGAAGTGGAAAATCTGACTTTTTTTTGCGGTTGCCATTATACCATTAATAATGGCGATCTCAACACCAGGGTTGGTAAAAACTGACCCGAAGTATCCTTAACTGCCGCCGTTAAAAGGAGTATCGGCGGTCATTAAGGGGTTAATCTTTATTTCAGAAATAAAAAATGCATGTTTAAATTAGCAACTTTGTAATAATTCTTAAGGGAGAAATATTCTTTCTCCTCTTTCATCATTCAATTTCAAAAATCTCAATTCATTGGTAAAGTCTGTGTTCAGTGAAGACATTTTCCCATTACTGAGAAAGGAGATGGCGGTTACTACTGAAGAGATTCCATGTAGATAGAATAGATAGAAGGGGAGAGGCTCTGTCTTTAGCTCCTGCCTCCTACATAGAATTGTATCCGTAGCAGCTCATCTCCTATCTCAGTAATGGGAAAATGTCTTCACTGAATGCAGATTTTACCAATGAATTGAGAATTTGGGTAATCACTGATCAGTCAGAGAGGAGAAAGAAGCAGATTTCTATGATAAGATATATTACAAAGTTGCTTATTTACATATGTACCGTGATTTATTAAATAAAAATTAAAATGACAGTTACTCTTTAATTACCAATCCCACACATGCAATTCTGAAATTTACTATAGGGCATGAACTTTTAAAACTAAAAAACAGAATGGTATCAATAATAAAAATATTGATTCTTCTCATTTTACTTTTAGGGTGATCAAGGTTTACAAGGAATTGATGGAGTTGCTGGTTTAAGGGTGAGAAAATAAAATAAAAAGTAGACACAGTCTATTAGGATGCTATATAGAAAAGTGACATTAAATATATAATCATATTATTATTTTTTTTTTTATTAGGGAAAGAAAGGTCAAGATGGAGAGAAGGGGGATAAAGTAAGTACAACATATCCTCACTTTTCGTTCAATCTCTCACTATTTTTATTTTAACAACTTGTTATCAATAATGACAAATTGTAATAAGGAAGAAATGTTTATTTGCAGGGAGAGCGCGGTGATATTGGACCAATTGGACCTGCTGGGAGAGCAGTAAGTTAAATATTGCTGGGTGAATTGATTAGGTCTATATGAATAAGTCTTTGTGCATTTAATATTAGCAAATGTTATTTTCTACAACAAAACATTTTTTTTCTTAGGAAAATTATATTGTATAATAGTTTTTAAGTTGTATTAGACTTCGTTGTTTGACATTTTGGGTTGAAATAGGTAGAAATTAAGAAATCTACTAATACAGAATGTCGTCCTTAATTATGGTAAATTTCATATTGAAAAGTACAAAGAAGAATCAAAACTTCTAAACACATGAGCTTACAAATAACCTGAGAAATTCAGAAATTAAACTATGCTGCCTCAATTTTGCCATCAGTAAGAAAAAACTGCTTATTATACTGACTAGTGATGAGCCAATATACTCGGTACTCGAGATTTCCAGAGCACGCTCGGGTGTCCTCCGAGTATTTGTTAGTGTTCAGAGATTTAGTTTTCAGCACCGCAGCTGAATGATTTACATCTATTAGCCAGCTTGATTACATGTGGGGATTCCCTAGCAACCAGACAACCCCCACATGTACTTATGCTGGCTAACAGATGTAAATCATTCAGCTGCGGCACAGAAAACTAAATCTCCAAGCACTAAAAAATACTCGGAGGACCCCTGAGCGTGCTCGAGAAATCTTGAGTAACAAGTATATTCGCTCATCACTAATACTGACCTAAAAGGCTACTGTTAATATATAGACTCAGTCATTACTAATTATTACTAGTGTTTCTAAGCCTCGTACATATTTTTGATAATGCCTATGTGAGCCTATAATGTGCCAAAAAGTTGATACAACATCTAAGTAAGGGTTCATGCACGGAGGCACACAGCTGTACCGCGCCAAAGGACAGAGACATATGGCCTTGATTCACTGCAAGGCTCCTTAGAACTGAAACCACACAAAAAAAGCCACAGTAAAACCAAAAAATACTCTTGCAAAAAAAATAACAGTAAGCAGCAAGTGCTAATATAAGGATGGAAAAACACAGGGTATTTGGTTAATACGTTTTTTGCAAAAAATGTACCGTATATTAAAAGGCTCCTTAGAACGCTGTATTCAAAGGTATTCCTCTGTAATGCTTCTATCTCTGTATATAAAGTATCAAATGGAACATGGCAGGTTGTTTTTATGCTTATTTTAATGTTTAAAACCATAGGCGCACAATAGAAGCCGCATGAACCTCTATGGCAGCCTCATTACAGCTCAATATAAAACTGAGCCATAATAAGTCTGAGTGCATTAGTCCTTAGACTTACATGACTTACATGACTAAAACACCATCTATGAATTTTTCAGATATAAATTCATTCTTTAATTATTTTTTTTTAATTAGGGACTTCCAGGGCCTACAGGTCAAAAAGGAGACCAGGTAATTAGAAACTTTTATATTAAAGAGCAATGCATGCAAGGAGACCGACAATTCATTAAGACGCAGAGGTGTTCTTCACATTTGCTATTTCCCTCCTATATTTAAGTGTTCCCCCCCCTAATTTGTAACAATTTATGAGATAGAAAAATCAAGAATGCTTTCGTCTCTTGTCGATGGGATGTGTGAGATTGAAGCTTAGCCATATTCAAAATAATGTGAATAAGATAGACCAGGGATGTCAAACTCACAAGCATAGAGGGCCAAAATTAAAAACTTGAACAAAGTCGCAGGCCAACCTTGATATTTATTAAAAATATGTCTACAATTGAGGAAGTTTTTCCTGATCATCAAAGATAATAATGAAGGAAGCAAACTCAAAGGGTTGTCCCACAACCAAAGTATATTTTAATTAATAGATCTTTGAATAAAATAAACACCTAATTACAAATGGGGAATACTGGATTAATATGTGTTATGTAAGAGCAGGAAAAGCATATGGTCTAATGGCCTAATTTAAATACGTAATGACAAAGGATAAAAGATAATAGAAAAAATTGGAGTCTGGCTCAACAGGAATGGATTTCCTTTTCTTTTTTAAAAGAAAATATAGTGCATACAAAAGAAAAATTTACATGGTCGACATGACCCAGTTACCGCATTTCGACTGCATTAAGCAGTCTTACTCATGACTGCTTAATGCAGTCGAAACGTATCGACTGGGTAATGTTGACCATGTAAATTTTTCTTTTGTATGCACTATATTTTCTTTTGAAAAATAAAAAGAAAAGGAAAATCCAGTCCTGTTGAGCCGGACCCCAATTTTTTCTATCATCCTTAATGTGAGGCTAGGGCGACGCCGGTGTCTGAGCCCCAGGTGGATGATTATAGAGCAACTGGGTGAGCTGGAATCAAGTTTTGACAAAAGATAACAACCTTGAATAATACAGATAATAAAGTATTATGCCAATAAAAGTGCCTGCCAAACACAGCAAGATACTCCAACAGTGAATTCCTCCACAGAAACCTTCATGTACACTGTATGATGACCTTACCGTACCCAGCCCCTCAATAAAGTATGGTGACCCATCACAGTATGATTTTCCAACTGTGATCCCCATACAGCCCTCCATACAGTGCTATGGGCCCAACATAGTCCTCTATACAGTATAATGGCCTCACAGAGTCCTCCACACAGTATAATGGGCCCTACATTGCCTTCCATAGAGTATAATGGCCCCACATAGTTCTCCATATAGTATAATGGGCCTAACTTAGTCCTCCATACAGTATAATAGGCCCTTTACTCAGATTCAGTTTGACATATGTGCTATGGGCATTGTTTCTGGGAGAAATCAACCATATTTTCTAATTTCTTAAAGCTTCTTTAACTCCTTAGTGATGACTGCCATACATGTATGGTAGATGGGCTCTATCATTGTATGGGACAGATTCAGGAGCTGGGCCTCCTTCATGCAGCCTGGGTACAAGCTGTATTATATTGCTCTGATTGCATCAGTTTGATTCCTTAAGTGCCGCTGTCTAGCATGAAAGAACCCGTTTTGATGGCTACCGGCACCCTACAAAGCGCTGTCACAGTGTGCCGATGAACTGTCATGGCAGCCAGCAGTGTTCTTTGGTCCCAATGTCTGCCATGTTAAATCTTTCTATGAAGCCCAGAACCTGGCTGGGCTTTATGGGAGATCATCTTTTTCACTGAAGTATTACTGTGCTTTATATTGAGGTCTAAATCCCTTAAGGAGACGAATTAAAATGAAATAAAAAAGCACCACAAAAAAGATTGTTGGGTGCCAGAGCCTCTCAGGCATGTACCAAACCTTGTAAGTAAATAAAAAAATAGAGGCAGCACACCAGTAGATATAAATTCACGTTCAGTTTAATTGCCCATGTGCGACGTTTCGGTCCAAGGTGTGGCTTGAAAAAGGGCCACACCTTGGACAATAACATTGCATATGGGCAATTAAACTGCACGTGAATTTCTATATACTGGTGTAGGCTTGAGCGAAACGGATCGAACAAATTCAAAAGTTGCCGACTTTTGGCAAAGTCGAGTTTCATGAAACCCGACCCGTTCCTAATGTGGGATCGGCCATGCGGTCGGCGATCTTTGCGCCAAAGTCGCGTTTCGTATGATGCATTTGGCGCCATTTTTTCATCCAATGAAGGAGCCTGGGCAGAGTGATGACATAGGTCTTAGGGGCGTGCACGCCTATCGCCATCTTGTCGCTTGTGCGCTGTAGCGATTTGCAATGTGTAACACCAGCTTTTCTGTTCAGGGATGGAGGGGAGAGAGAGAGAGAGAGATTTCCCATTGACTTTGCATTGGGTCCATTGACTTTGCATTGGGTTTCGTGTTTCGGTCGATCCCTGACTTTTTGCGATAATTGGCCAATTTCACTTGACTCGACTTTTGAGATAGTCGGGTTTCGCGAAACCTGACTCAACCCTAAAAAAGTTAAAGCCACTCAACCCTATACTGGTGTGCTACCTCTATTTTTTGGATTTATCTATCCATTATCTATCTATCTATCTATCCATCTATCTATCCCATATTTTTCTATCTATTCACCTGACTCAATAACAAACATGCACAGTTAGTGGGTGTCATCTAATGGATCATCTACCATGGATATAAATGACTGGGCAAGTTGAAACCCTACAAGCCTAGTTGTTCAGAAGGACGTCATTCACATTAGTCAATCGATTCCACCTAATTCAGCTGCGTCATCAGTACTTGTTCTAATGTGTATGAACTGCTTTACTTATGTTATATTATTTAATAAACCTAAAAATTCATGTCTTGTGAAGTTTGAGTGACAACTATCTTTGGGTAGTTAAAACTGAAATTAATGTTGACCACTGGGAAATATTTTATCAGAAATTAGAAACCTTGTGTGATCATCATTCATTTTTTATAGGGAGTCCAAGGTTTTCCAGGCGCTCCAGCTATGGGGGTAACAAACTATTGTTTAATGTTATTTTTTTGTCAGATCACAGTCCATATATTTTATTTTGTTTACACCTGATTTACAGTTTATCACAAAGTTACAAAAAAACTAAAACTATATGTATTTACAGTATTAGTATGTATTTGAATATATGGTTATATATATATTTTGTTTTAATTATACTGAAACATTAGTTAAAGGCTTTGTACACCTTCACACAATTTTTTTTTTGTTTATTTGCTTCCTAAATGCAAAGTTAATCAATTATCTAAAAGGTTTTCTACAATGTTGCTGCTGTAAAGTATCTGTAAGCGCTTTATCTAGGTGAATTCTTTTGCAAAAATGTTACAAATCAGTCAAAGCACATTCTCTTAGTTCTAGTGAACCTCTCTGCTATCCCCATCCATCAATGATAGGGATGGCAGCATGGAGTGGATTGTACACAAATTTACCCAGTATGGAGTGGAAAGAAAGTAACTCAGAGAGGGCAGAGAAAACAAACTTTAGAAAGGGAGATAAAACACACGAGGAGTAAATAACTGCAGGATACACGCTATTTTGATGTATTAGCTACTTGAAACTTCAGCACACAGGATACGCACAGGCTTCCTATCCAACCTATATTACTGGGAGAGATACTCCTACAAGAAAATGAATCTAAAATTTGAATCTGGCTGCAAATTGTATATTAGGAGTTCTGAAAATGAATGAAGAAATGATGATTGCAGCCTGATGCAATTTAATCAACTAAACGTAACCACTAACTTATGTAAAAAAAATATTTTTCCTGTATCAAAGGTGTCCATAGCCATTGAAAGCAAGGTTGGCTTAGGACATTTTCCTAAAATAGGTGCTGACAAATATTGAATAATAATTTTATTTGAATCACTGTGCATTTACCACAAACAGAAAGCATACCAAATACAATGACCTGTAAAAGTATTCACCCATTTTGGCTTTTTTTCCTATTTTGTTACATTACAACCTGTGTTTAAATATTTTTGTAATCCGATATCCGATTTGTGTGTGATGCATCAGCACTAAATATTCTAAGTTGGTAAAATGAAGTGCGAAAAATATAGGCAAAATTAAATTTATGGGATCAAAAAGCTAAAAATTGGCATATGTATTCACCCATTTTGCTATGAAGAACCTAAAAATTTCTGGTGCAAGCAATTACCTTCATAAGTCACATGCTTATGGAAAGGGAGTCCACCTGTGTGCAATCTAAGCATCACATGGTCTGTCAGTGTATACCCACCATTTCTGAAAAGCCACAGAGGCTGCAACATCATTAAGCAAGATACACCACTAACCAAACAACACCATGAAGACCAAGGTGATCTCCAAGCAAGTCTGAGACAAAGTTGTTGACAAGTACAAGTCAGGGTTGAGTTATATAACGATATTCCAATATGTGATGATCCCTGGAGCATCATCAAATCTATTATCATCATCAAATAGAAAGGACCTCATACCACAACAAACCTGCCAAGAGAGGGTTGCCCATTAAAACTATCAGCCCAGGCAAGGAGGGCGTTAATCAGAGAGGCAGCACAGAGACCAAAGTGGGAGACTCCCAAAATGTATGGAGGAAGGTGCTGTGGTCAGATGAGACCAAAACCGAATTTTTTGGCCATTAATGTAAATACTATGTCTGGCGCCAAACCAACAAAGCTCATCACCCCAAGAACACTATTCCCACAGTGAAACATGGTGGTGGCAGAATCATGCTGTGGGAATGTTTTTCAGCAGCAAAGGCAGGGAAAATGGTCCAAATTGAGCAACAAGATGGATGGTGCAGAATACAGGGATATTCTTGACTAAAACCTGTTTCAGTCTGTCAGTGATTTGACGGAGACTTATCCAAAGTGACTTGCAGCTGTAATTACCACAAAAGGAGGCTCTAGAAAGTGAATAGTTGTGCACACTGAAGTTTTCAATTATTTTGTCCTATGTGTTGTTTGCTTCCTCAATGAAAAGAACATTATATGTTCACAGTTGTGTAGGCATGTTCTTTACATAAACTGATGCAAACCCTCAAAAAAAAAGTGAAATTTAAGTTTGTGAGGTAGCAAAGCACAAAAAATGCAAAGGGGCTGAATACTTTTGAAAGCCATTGTAATGCTTTCCTATTTCTACAACATACAGAGATTAAATTGTATCTGGACGTTTAACAAACTTTGCATCAATCAATAGTACAAACAAATATCAGAAACTTTGTAATGTATCTGACCTGCTGATCTGAGAAACCTGCATCCTTATGCACTCAACAGCTACTTCTTTCTCTGCCCGTTGCATTGTGAATTCATATTTGCTCTGAAAAAGCAGAACAAAACCTTCTTACAAAGTCAAGATGGACTGCCAGCTCTCTGTGGAGTCATGTGACACAGCCCATTATAACATAGAATGGTTAGAGGGGAGGAGGATAGAGGAGCAGGGTAAGGACAAATTCAGAGAGAGAGACCTAGAAAGATTGTGTTAAGCTTTTTACCATTTTATTTTTACTTTTACTTCACTTTAGTCTGGGATCACTAATACTCTATGTGCGATGTGCTTAAAAGGAATAAACTATAGGAATTAATCTGTGTGTGCTGTACTGTTTATGGCAGTGATCATAGCAGCTTGGATCTTCACACCAGCTCAGAGTGAAATGCAAATTAAGAAAGAAAGCTTGTAGAGGGGAAGACTAGTGAAAACGCAAAGATGCAAGTCACGTAATAGTCAGAAAATATGTTATTCCTTATATATTGGCACGGGATAGTTTATTCTAAAAAGTTGTTTGAAAGTATAGTTACCCTTTATTTTAATGCTTGACTAAAGGTTAATTGTATGAAAAAAAAGAATTTACTTTTAACATGTAATCGTTACTTCAACTGAACTTGCAGCATCATGTTTGTCTCTAGCTCCTCCCTCCTCCCCTTTCCATAAACTTTTATGAGCATCAACACTCATCATATTCCTTGATGAACTGAAAATCTTTCTTTTCTGTCTCATTGAAGACAGATTGAAACTAAATGACTGGTCCAGGAGGAGAAAGAAACATTTTTTCTGTAATAACTAAGATTAATTTACAAAGTTTTATTTTATCTCCACTTACAGTATAATTTTTTGGAGAAACATGTTTAGTTTTTAAATTATAACAACCTTCAGGAAATCATAGAACTGTAAATATTGTTAACCTATGGAAGATTTCAAATGGATGGATTTGTGTGACCTTGTAATTGTGGCTCTTCAAAACAGATACAGAAATAAGACGCAATCAACAATTTACATTTTTTTTGTTCATGTAATATGTTGACGTTGTATTCTGCAGGTTGTCGGCCCAACTGGTAAGAAAGGTTCCAGGGTACGTATAAATAAACTTAACACATAACATCCTGTACAACATTCACTATTACAGCTGATAAGGTTTTAAAAAATCGCAGATTTTTCTTGACACCACCTGCCTTGCAGTAGGCGCTAAACTGGAGTTTACTGTCCACCAATATCACCACCAATATTTAACATATAATTGGACATGTTTTCTTCTGCCCAAGTACCTGACCTTACAATTATTTATGTTAAACTTCATTCGCATTAATTTGCTCCCAACTTCCCCTTATCCTTCTGTAATATACACCACATTCCACATTATTATGCTAATTGGATTTAAATGTCGTAGATGGTATTGAATCT
The DNA here is from genome assembly GCF_032444005.1 of Ranitomeya imitator. Classification (NCBI taxonomy): domain Eukaryota; kingdom Metazoa; phylum Chordata; class Amphibia; order Anura; family Dendrobatidae; genus Ranitomeya; species Ranitomeya imitator. The sequence goes on from NC_091285.1 coordinate 407,972,750, forward strand.
CAGTGCTCTTTGGATCACTGAGATCAATCTCAAACACCTATGATAATTAGATTGCAAGGTGAGCCTACTTAAAGGAAAACTACTTAAAGGGGTTTTCCACAGCTAATTTAACCCCCTTCCATATGTTCTAACTCTTCCTCACAATCTAATATACTTTTATTACCTGAGCTGCTTCTGTGAGCTCATCTCAGTGTGGGTTATATAGTCCTCTTATGTCATGCAGTCACTGATACTTTCAATCTGGAACTGGATTATGATGAATTGAGTAGCACACCTAATTGGTGGAGATGTGGCCACCCCTCAGTGAGTGACAGCAGTGAGAGCATGCATGCTCAGATCAAACTAAACCTCCTCTGCTTGGACCCTGCTGATGCTTTAGAGCGCCATCCCTTCAGCTGACAAGCCATTCGATGTGCTGCTGATCATTGGAACTCATATAACTGTACCTGTCAGCTGAAGGGATGGCACTTCAAAGCTTCAGCAGACTCTAGGCAGAGGCAGACTAACTATGGCGAATCTGCCCATGACTCATTTACATTGATCATTAGCATTAGCATAATTGCAAAACGGTGTAAAGGCTAAATATATATTACTAATATATCACACTTTTGAGGTACAAAATCAATAACATTTTTTACTCTTGAGTTAAGAACTATTATTAATATTATATATTACTTTATTTATTAGGGTGATATTGGACCCATTGGTCCAACAGGTCCTAAAGGAATCAAAGGAGATCAAGGAGACAAAGGAGTGAAGGTATGAACCTCATTTAATCTCATTTAATTAAATTATTTTACCTTATTTAATCTCATTTAATCCAGAACAATCGTTATCTGAAAATAGAAAGAGTTTGGAAAAAATTATTTCTTAAATCAGATTGTATCATTTTATGCTATGCTAAGGTTCCATGTACTATAAAGTTCAAGCACAGAAATAGATAACATGAACAGTCAGAGTAATATATATTGAAATTTGTGTGCTGGTCGCTAAATATTTAAGTAAACAATTTATTTTATTTTTTAATCAATGTTGTTTCCAATAAAAATTGCAACACAAGCCTACTTACAGTAAATTGGGTTTGGAATTTGGAGTTTTTCTACAGTATGCATTAATGGCATGTCAGCTAAATATATCAATAAATGTCTGATTTTTAACCATTGGTATAATTCCAACACAGCAATGCCTTCATAGTAATAATTGTATGTTATCCCCTTACCGACATATGACGTAAGGTCATATTCCGGCTCCCGCATTTTTTCCCGGCAGATGATGGCTGAATTATTTATTTAACAGCCGTGGGTGGAGCGTAGCGCTGCTCATAACTGTTAATCTGTTAAATCTCACAGTCAATGTCTGACAGCAGCATATAACATGTGCCGGCAGAGGAGCTCGTCATTTCACGTGCCTATGGGTTCCTAAAACAGTCGGGAATCTGCTGAAGACCCTTGTGCCTGTCATTACAATTCTTCTGTGAAAGCCAGCCCATGCAGCTTCAAGTTTTAAAACATATGAAAAAAATATAAAATAACAAAAATTCAAATCATCCCTTTTTTGCTCCACTAACAATAAAATAATTAAAAAAATAAATACACAAGTTTGGAATTGCTGCATTCAGAACAGACTGATCTATCAAAATATATAATAAATTAATCCAGAGTGTAAAGAGAAAAAAAGTTGAAACGCCAGAATTGTGTTATTTTTCGCTGCCACAACATTCTAATAAAATACAGTAAGAGACAATCAAAAAATTGTATCTATCCAAAAATTAAAATTGTCATCTCATGGCGCAAAAAATAAGCTATCACTGAGCCCCATATTCTAAAAACTGAAAAAGTTACAGGTTTCGGAAAATGGTTACTACAGCTATTTTTTTTATTTTACAAATTTCAGAATTTTTTCACCACTTCAAAAATAAAAAACAATGTTACATGTTTGGTATCTGCATACTAGTACTGCCACGGAGAAACATATTGCCAGGTAATTTTTACCATGCAGAAAACATGGCAAAAAAATGTGAAATTGCCCTTTTTTTGCAATTTCAACCCACTTGGAATTTTTTTTATCACTTTCCAGTACTTCACATGACAAAATTAATGGTGTCATTTAAAAATACAACTTATCCCACAAATACAAGCCCTCGTACGGTTATGTGGATGGAAAATAAAAAAGTTAAGGCTTTTGGAAGAAGGAAATAATAATAATAATAATAATAATAATTTTATTTAATAATAATAATAATAATAATAATTTTATTTATATAGCGCCAACATATTCCGCAGCGCTTTACAAATTATAGAGGGGACTTGTACAGACAATAGACATTACAGCATAACAGAAATCACAGTTCAAAATAGATACCAAGAGGAATGAGGGCCCTGCTGGCAAGATTACAAACTATGAGGAAAAGGGGAGACACGAGAGGTGGATGGTAACAATTGCTTTAGTTATTCGGACCAGCCATAGTGTAAGGCTCGGGTGTTCATGTAAAGCTGCATGAACCAGTTAACTGCCTAAGTATGTAGCAGTATAGACACAGAGGGCTAATACTGCATAAAGTGTATGAGAACATGATGCGAGGAACCTGATTATGTTTTTTTTTTGAATGGGCCACATAGGGATAGTTAGGTTAATGCGTTGAGGCGGTAGGCCAATCTGAACATATGAGTTTTTAGGGCACGCTTAAAACTGTGGGGATTCAGGATTAATCGTATTAACTGATGTAGTGCATTCCAAAGAATCGGTGCAGCACATGAAAAGTCTTGGAGACGGGAGTGGGAGGTTCTGATTATTGAGGATGCTAACCTGAGGTCATTAGCGGAGTGGAGGGTACGGGTAGGGTGGTAGATTGAGACCAGAGAGGAGATGTAGGGTGGTGCTGAGCCATGGAGTGCTTTGTGGATGAGGGTAGTAGTTTTGTACTGGATTCTTGAGTGGATGGGTAACCAGTGCAATGGCTGGCACAAGGTAGAGGCATCGGTGTAACGGTTGGTGAGGAATATGATCCTGGCTGCAGCATTCAGGACTGATTGGAGCGGGGAGAGTTTGGTAAGAGGGAGGCCGATTGGTAGAGAGTTACAATAGTCCAGACGAGAATGAATAAATGAAACAGTAAGAGTTTTTGCAGAGTCGAAAGTAAGAAAAGGGCGAATTCCAGAAATGTTTTTGAGATACAGATCAGAAGAGCGAGCCAGTGATCGGATGTGGGGGCTGAATGAAAGCTCGGAATCAAGTATGACCCCAAGGCAGCGGGCATGTAATATAATAAATAATATAATAATAATAAATAATAAAACAAAAACGGAAAATAGCCCAAGAGGAAGAGGTTAAAGTATTACCACTAATTAGTGTACACTAAATGCATGAAAAGTAAAATTAAATTTATTTTTTTTTTCAGGGAGAACCAGGGTATGGAATTCCTGGTCAGCCGGGATTAAAGGGAGACCCTGGGGAGAGAGTGAGTAAACTTATCATTCTGTTTCAGCATATGTTTTGACCAAGTAATCCTGCACATTAGTTACTGGTTTTGATAATTGTATCTTACACCAAATGCTAGAGGTGTGAGCATGTTCTAGTTACAGTAAATTTCCATCCTGGCTCCTCTTTTGTTTGCCTGAAAACCTGATAACAATTTGTAATTTCTTAAGTGATGTTTACCCCCAAAGTCACTTGTAAATCTCTTCTGAGTCAACTTTCATGTGGGGAAATTCTAAAGTAGAAATATTATGAATGATTTCTTATATGACTTACTAGGCTAGTCACTGTGTATTATAATTATCGATTTCAATAGCCTTTTCTACAGTACATCCAAAAAGCCCTAAGAACACATATACAAATTGTCACAATAGAAAAAATACCAAAAATGCATGTAAAGACATCATTAATCCATTGGTTATTGAAATGCCTTGACTTCTGTGTCCATACAATTAGGGTCTGGATCCTAGCTATTTATTTAGCTTTTTATTGCAAGTTTCTGGGGCTACTGATGGCCTAAAAAATGGGCACAGGTCTGTTATTGGAATCTGCATATTTATATGTATGATGTCTAATATAAATTTAACATATTAAACTGTATGGTGCAACAGTTAAAAAGCAGGGCGTAAAATGCAGGGGAAAAAAATTACGTAACTTTTATTTTATTTATGTTCTAATTGATTATTTGGGCATTTTTTAGGTGTAAAATACTCTGTCTTACAAGACATTTCTATATTGTTTGTCACATAGATTTTATGACAATTTGCCATATGTTCTTATTTATTTATTTACGTAAACTAATGTCTATTATGTTAAGCATTAATAAGTTGTGTTTTATGGTATGAGTATTCTCAATGAGGTTATTATGAATTATGTTGATTATTATAATTGTTTGAAGCCACAATTGTTTATGATTTTATTTTAATTTTAGGGTAACATTGGATTATCTGGAAAACCTGGACCTAAAGTAAGTATATTGAAATATTGAATTAATTAGGGTAAGTGGAGTGGTTAATGTTAAACCATTGTACATTTTTTTTAAGGATATTGTTACAACAGGCATGTTTAGGGTCAAAATCAAACGAGGGTTATAGGCACGGGGTATAGTCTTTAATGATTGTTTATCATGTAGTGAGACTTCTTACAGATAACCACCCAAATTTTTAGATAAAAAGGTGTGGACTTCACAAAAAGATCATATAAAAGCAGATAAAATGTTGACAAATAAAAATAACTTGCTCCAGTTGGGTAACATTGTTGCTTGTTGTGTCAGGCTAGTATTAAATTATTAATTTGTCCTCCAATTCAATGTTATTTACCGTATTTTCTGGCGTATAAGACGACTGGGCGTATAAGACGACCCCCAACTTTTCCAGTTAAAAGATAAAATCTTCTCAAAAGTCGGGGGTTGTCTTATATGCCGGGTGTCGTCTTATAGGGTGGGTGCGGAGCAATCTGCGGTCGAAGTATATAGTGGGGGGGAGTGGTCCCGATGACGAGGTGAGGGAGCGCCTCACCAGGAAGGTGTAAGTGAAGCAAACTGTCAGCATCTGGGATGCCAGGGTTATGCAAATAAGAGAGAGAGAGCGGTGATGTGCCTAGAAAAACACTCCTCTTTCACTCATCTGGCTCGCCCTTGTATCCTATTATCTCCTTCTCTGCCTCTGCTTCACTCACACCTTCCCGGTGAGGTGCCCCCTCTCCTTGTCATTGGGGTCGCTCCCCCCACAATATGCGGCGACCGCAGATTACTCTGCACCTGCCCTATAAGACAACACCTGGCGTATAAGACGATACCCGACTTTTGAGAAGATTTTCAAGGGTTAAAAAGTAGTCTTATATGCCAGAAAATACAGTATTTTTATATAAAATATAAAAAAACAAACATAGAAAAAAAGCAAATGTGCCTACACATAATGATTAATAATAGTACAGAATGAGAATAATATTCCAAGAATACAAATAACCTGGCTCAAAGAGACTAATAAAGAAAGATGCTGGTTCAAAGTACATGTTTAGAGGAACAAAATCATTTTGAAAGAAAGGTCTCAAATGTAATTTGAGACAGAGAGAGACAGTTGAAAGGAAATAGTGAAACAAAAGAAGAGAAATTCAAATTGGGTGGAGGGTAGGAGGATTAATGAACCCATGGAAACGGAAGTTTCTGCTGGACTGAAAAGGGAATGTTACTTAAAGGTACAAAGCATTAGTGCAACCTCATCTGGAATAGGCTGTTCAGTTCCTTCCACATTCTGAGGCACCATCATCAGGCAATTCAAAATCATTGCCCCAGCACAGCATTCAGTTGGAGTGAAAAATAAAGTTCTCAGCCACCCACCCTCAAGCCCAATCTCTAAATGGGCACATTTCCACGCTGTGCCCCATGGAAATGTTGCCATTTAGACTTGTAGACATGGAAGACTTCCACCAAATCATGGCGTCAGCCGTCCCTGTGTAATCAGTCTCCAACCGCCTTTATTTCTCCCAGTGTGGCGCCCCCACCTTTACCACCACGTATCCAGGAACATCACCCATGCCCTTGTCAACACACTTACTGGGATTGTCCACATAACGAATGGCATGTAGACCAGTGCTTGTAGCCAAGGACACTACATTTCCCTGATGGCACACGGGGCGAACTGTTATGAAAGGTAATTCAGTACCACAATGGACATAGAGGTCAGCGCACATACAGTGACCTGACAATAACCCAAAAAACAAGAATGAGCTCTGAGACGTGGGAACTCTGTTGACCGCAATCCCTAATCCTCTCAAACCACACTAAAGGCAGCCATGGATTGCGCCTAACGCTCCCTATGCAACTCGGCACGGCCTGAGAAACTAGCTAGCCTGAAGATAGAAAATAAGCCTACCTTGCCTCAGAGAAATACCCCAAAGGAAAAGGCAGCCCCCACATATAATGACTGTGAGTTAAGATGAAAAGACAAACGTAGAGATGAAATAGATTTAGCAAAGTGAGGCCCAACTTTCTGAACAGAGCGAGGATAGGAAAGGTAACTTTGCGGTCAACACAAAACCCTACAAAAACCACGCAAAGGGGGCAAAAAGACCCTCCGTACTGAACTTATGGCACGGAGGTACACCCTCTGCGTCCCAGAGCTTCCAGCAAGCAGTAAAAAAATTGACAAGCTGGACAGAAAAAAACAGCAAACAAATAGCAAAGAGGAACTTAGCTATGCAGAGCAGCAGGCCACAGGAACAATCCAGGAGGAAACAGGTCCAATACTAGAACATTGACTGGAAGCCAGGATCAAAGCACTAGGTGGAGTTAAATAGAGAAGCACCTAACGACTTCACCACATCACCTGAGGAAGGAAACTCAGAAGCCGAAGTACCACTTTCCTCCACCAACGGAAGCCCACAGAGAGAACCAGCCGAAGTACCACTTGTGACCACAGGAGGGAGCACTGCCACAGAATTCACAACAGTACCCCCCCTTGAGGAGGGGTCACCGAACCCTCACCAGAGCTCCCAGGACGACCAGGATGAGCCATATGAAAGGCACGAACAAGATCGGGAGCATGGACATCAGAGGCAAAGACCCAGGAATTATCTTCCTGAGCATAACCCTTCCACTTAACCAGATACTGGAGTTTCCACCTTGAAACACGAGAATCCAAAATCTTCTCCACAATATACTCCAACTCCCCCTCCACCAAAACCGGGGCAGGAGGATCAACAGATGGAACCATAGGTGCCACGTATCTCCGCAACAATGACCTATGGAATACGTTATGTATGGAAAAAGAATCTGGAAGGGTCAGACGAAAAGACACAGGATTAAGAACCTCAGAAATCCTATACGGACCAATAAAACGATGTTTAAACTTAGGAGAGGAAACCTTCATAGGAACATGACGAGAAGATAACCAAACCAAGTCCCCAACCCGAAGTCGGGGACCCACACTGCGTCTGCGATTAGCGAAACGTTGAGCCTTCTCCTGGGACAAAGTCAAATTGTCCACTACATGAGTCCAAATCTGCTGCAACCTGTCCACCACAGTATCCACACCAGGACAGTCCGAAGACTCAACCTGCCCTGAAGAGAAACGAGGATGGAACCCAGAGTTGCAGAAAAACGGTGAAACCAAGGTAGCCGAGCTGGCCCGATTATTAAGGGCGAACTCAGCCAAAGGCAAAAAGGACACCCAGTCATCCTGATCATCAGAAACAAAGCATCTCAGATATGTTTCCAAGGTCTGATTGGTTCGTTCGGTCTGGCCATTAGTCTGAGGATGGAAAGCCGAGGAAAAAGACAAGTCAATGCCCATCCTAGCACAAAAGGCTCGCCAAAACCTCGAAACAAACTGGGAACCTCTGTCAGAAACGATATTCTCTGGAATGCCATGTAAACGAACCACATGCTGGAAAAACAATGGCACCAAATCAGAGGAGGAAGGCAATTTAGACAAGGGTACCAAATGGACCATCTTAGAGAAGCGATCACAGACCACCCAAATGACTGACATCTTTTGAGAGACGAGAAGATCTGAAATAAAATCCATAGAGATATGTGCCCAAGGCCTCTTCGGGACCGGCAAGGGCAAAACCAACCCACTGGCACGAGAACAGCAGGGCTTAGCCCGAGCACAAATCCCACAGGACTGCACAAAAGCACGCACATCCCGCGACAGAGATGGCCACCAAAAGGATCTAGCCACTAACTCTCTGGTACCAAAGATTCCAGGATGACCAGCCAACACCGAACAATGAACCTCAAAGATAACTTTATTCGTCCACCTATCAGGGACAAACAGTTTCTCCGCTGGGCAACGATCAGGTTTATTAGCCTGAAATTTTTGCAGCACCCGCCGCAAATCAGGGGAGATGGCAGACACAATTTCTCCCTCCTTGAGGATACCCGCCGGCTCAGATACACCCGGAGAGTCGGGCACAAAACTCCTAGACAGAGCATCCGCCTTCACATTTTTAGAGCCCGGAAGGTATGAAATCACAAAGTCAAAACGGGCAAAAAACAACGACCAACGAGCTTGTCTAGGATTCAACCGCTTGGCGGACTCGAGATAAGTCAAGTTCTTATGATCAGTCAAGACCACCACGCGATGCTTAGCTCCTTCAAGCCAATGACGCCACTCCTCGAATGCCCACTTCATGGCCAGCAACTCTCGATTGCCCACATCAAAATTTCGCTCAGCAGGCGAAAACTTCCTGGAAAAGAAGGCGCATGGTTTCATCACCGAGCAATCAAAACTTCTCTGAGACAAAACAGCCCCTGCTCCAATCTCAGAAGCATCAACCTCGACCTGGAACGGAAGCGAAACATCTGGTTGACACAACACAGGGGCAGAAGAAAAACGACGCTTCAACTCTTGAAAAGCTTCCACCGCAGCAGAAGACCAATTGACCAAATCAGCACCTTTCTTGGTCAAATCGGTCAATGGTTTAGCAATACTAGAAAAATTGCAGATGAAGCGACGATAAAAATTAGCAAAGCCCAGGAACTTTTGCAGACTTTTCAGAGATGTGGGCTGAGTCCAATTATGGATGGCTTGGACCTTAACAGGGTCCATCTCAATAGTAGAAGGGGAAAAGATGAACCCCAAAAATGAAACCTTCTGAACACCAATGAGACACTTTGATCCCTTCACAAACAAAGAATTAGCACGCAGGACCTGAAACACCGTTCTGACCTGCTTCACATGAGACTCCCAATCATCCGAGAAGATCAAAATGTCATCGAAGTACACAACCAGGAATTTATCCAGGTACTCTCGGAAGATGTCATGCATAAAGGACTGAAACACTGATGGAGCATTCGCAAGTCCGAATGGCATTACTAGATACTCAAAATGGCCCTAGGGCGTATTAAATGCAGTTTTCCACTCATCGCCTCGCTTAATACGCACAAGATTATACGCACCACGAAGATCTATCTTGGTGAACCAACTAGCCCCCTTAATCCGAGCAAACAAATCAGATAACAATGGTAAGGGGTACTGAAATTTAACCGTGATCTTATTTAGAAGGCGGTAATCTATACAAGGTCTCAGTGAACCATCCTTCTTGGCTACAAAAAAGAACCCTGCTCCTAATGGCGACGATGACGGGCGAATATGCCCCTTTTCCAAAGACTCCTTCACATAACTCCGCATAGCGGCGTGCTCAGGCACAGATAAATTAAACAGTCGACCTTTTGGGAATTTACTACCAGAAATCAAATCGATAGCACAATCACAATCTCTATGCAGAGGTAGGGTATCGGACTTGGGCCCATCAAATAAATCCCGGTAATCAGACAAGAACTCAGGAACCTCAGAAGGGGTGAATGACGAAATAGTCAGAAATGGGACATCACCATGTACCCCCTGACAACCCCAGCTGGACACAGACATGGATTTCCAATCTAATACTGGATTATGGACCTGTAGCCATGGCAACCCCAACACGACCACATCATGCAGATTATGCAACACCAGAAAGCGAATAACCTCCTGATGTGCAGGAGCCATGCACATGGTCAGCTGGGTCCAGTACTGAGGCTTATTCTTGGCCAAAGGCGTAGCATCAATTCCTCTCAATGGAATAGGACACTGCAAGGGCTCCAAGAAAAACCCACAACGCCTAGCATACTCCAAGTCCATCAAATTCAGAGCAGCGCCTGAGTCCACAAATGCCATGACAGAATACGATGACAAAGAGCAGATCAAGGTAACAGACAGAAGAAATTTTGACTGTACCGTACCAATGGTGGCAGACCTAGCGAACCGCTTAGTGCGCTTAGGACAATCAGAGATAGCATGAGTGGAATCACCACTGTAGAAACACAGCCCATTCAGACGTCTGTGTTCTTGCCGTTCAACTCTGGTCAAAGTCCTATCGCACTGCATAGGCTCAGGTTTAAGCTCAGGTAATACCGCCAAATGGTGCACAGATTTACGCTCGCGTAAGCGTCGACCTATCTGAATGGCCAAAGACATAGACTCATTCAGACCAGCAGGCATAGGAAATCCCACCATGACATCCTTAAGGGCTTCAGAGAGACCTTTTCTGAAAATAGCTGCGAGCGCACCTTCATTCCACTGAGTGAGTACGGACCACTTTCTAAATTTCTGACAATATACCTCTATTTCATCCTGACCCTGACACAGAGCCAGCAAATTCTTCTCTGCCTGCTCCACAGAATTAGGTTCATCGTACAGCAATCCGAGCGCCAGGAAAAATGCATCGACATTACTTAATGCAGGATCTCCTGACGCATGAGAAAATGCCCAGTCCTGAGGGTCGCCACGCAAAAAAGAAATAACGATCCTAACTTGTTGAACTGGGTCACCAGAGGAGCGAGGTTTCAAAGCCAGAAATAGTTTACAATTATTTTTGAAACTCAGAAATTTAGTTCTATCTCCAAAAAACAAATCAGGAATAGGAATTCTCGGTTCTAACATTGAATTCTGAACCACAAAGTCTTGAATACTTTGTACTCTTGCCGTGAGCTGATCCACACATGAAGACAGACCTTTAATGTCCATTGCTACACCTGTGTCCTGAACCACCCAAATGTCTAGGGGAAAAAAAAGGCAAAACACAGTGCAAAGAAAAAAAAATGGTCTCAGAACTTCTTTTTTCCCTCTATTGGGAATCATTAGTACTTTTGGCTTCCAGTACTGTTATGAAAGGTAATTCAGTACCACAATGGACATAGAGGTCAGCGCACAAACAGTGACCTGACAATAACCCAAAAAACAAGAACGAGCTCTGAGACGTGGGAACTCTGTTGACCGCAATCCCTAATCCTCTCAAACCACACTAAAGGCAGCCGTGGATTGCGCCTAACGCTCCCTATGCAACTCGGCACGGCCTGAGAAACTAGCTAGCCTGAAGATAGAAAATAAGCCTACCTTGCCTCAGAGAAATACCCCAAAGGAAAAGGCAGCCCCCACATATAATGACTGTGAGTTAAGATGAAAAGACAAACGTAGAGATGAAATAGATTTAGCAAAGTGAGGCCCAACTTTCTGAACAGAGCGAGGATAGGAAAGGTAACTTTGCGGTCAACACAAAACCCTACAAAAACCACGCAAAGGGGGCAAAAAGACCCTCCGTACCGAACTAACGGCACGGAGGTACACCCTCTGCGTCCCAGAGCTTCCAGCAAGCAGTAAAAAACAAATTGACAAGCTGGACAGAAAAAAACAGCAAACAAATAGCAAAGAGGAACTTAGCTATGCAGAGCAGCAGGCCACAGGAACGATCCAGGAGGAAACAGGTCCAATACTAGAACATTGACTGGAAGCCAGGATCAAAGCACTAGGTGGAGTTAAATAGAGAAGCACCTAACAACTTCACCACATCACCTGAGGAAGGAAACTCAGAAGCCGCAGTACCACTTTCCTCCACCAACGGAAGCCCACAGAGAGAACCAGCCGAAGTACCACTTGTGACCACAGGAGGGAGCTCTGCCACAGAATTCACAACAGAGAACATCATTATTATTATTATTATTTATTGTTATAGCGCCATTTATTCCATGGTGCTTTACATGTGAGGAGGGGTATACATAATAAAAACAAGTACAATAATCTTAAACAATACAAGTCATAACTGGTAGAGGAGGAGCGAGGACCCTGCCCGCGAAGGCTCACAATCTACAAGGGATGGGTGAGAATACAGTAGGTGAGGATAGAGCTGGTCATGCAGCGCTTTGGTAGATTGGTCGTTACTGCAGGTTGTAGGCTTGTCGGAAGAGGTGGGTCTTCAGGTTCTTTTTGAAGGTTTCGATGGTAGGCGAGAGTCTGATATGTTGTGGTAGAGGGTTCCAGAGTAGGGGTGATACGCGAGAGAAATCTTGTATATGATTGTGGGAAGAGGAGATAAGAGGGAGTAGAGAAGGAGATCTTGTGAGGATCGGAGGTTATGTGTAGGCAAGTACCGGGAGATGAGGTCACAGATGTATGGAGGAGACAGGTTGTGGATGGCTTTGTACGTCATGGTTAGGGTTTTGTACTGGAGTCTCTGGGTAATGGGGAGCCAGTGGAGGGATTGACAGAGGGGAGTGGCCGGGGAATAACGGGGCGACAAGAGGATTAGTCGGGCAGCAGAGTTTAGAATAGATTGGAGGGGTGCGAGAGTGTTAGAGGGGAGGCCACAGAGCAGGAGGTTGCAGTAGTCAAGGCGAGAGACGATGAGGGCATGGACTAGGGTTTTTGCAGATTCTTGGTTGAGGAATGTACGGATTTGTGAAATATTTTTGAGTTGAAGTCGTCAGGAAGTGGAAAGGACTTGGATATGTGGTTTGAAGGAGAGATCAGCGTCAAGGATTACCCCGAGGCAGCAAGCTTGTGGGACTGGGGAGAGTGGGCAGCCATGCACTGTAATGGATAGGTTCGCTGGGTGGGTCGCGTGAGATGGGGAAAGATGATGAATTCTGTTTTGTCCATGTTAAGTTTCAGAAATCTAGCGGAGATGAAGGATGTAGTAGTGGACATACATTGAGGGATTCTGGTTAGTAGGGAGGTGATATCTGGTCCAGAGATGTAGATCTGTGTGTCATCAGCATAGAGGTGATACTGAAAGCCATGAGATTCTATGAGCTGTCCCAGGCCAAAGGTGTAAATGGAGAAGAGCAGGGGCCCAAGGACTGAACCTTGTGGGACTCCGACAGATAGGGGGCGAGGTGAGGAGGTGGTGTGTGAGTGGGAGACGCTGAATGTCCTCAGGTCTGTTAGGTATGATGAGATCCAGGATAGGGCCAAGTCTGTGATGCCAAGGGATGGGAGGGTCTGTAATAATAGGGAATGGTCCACTGTGTCAAAGGCAGCCGACAGGTCGAGGAGGAGGAGTGTTGTGAATTCTGTGGCCAAGCTCCCTCCTGTGGTCGTGAGTGGTACTTCGGCTGGTTCTGTCTATGAGCTTCCTTTGGTGGATGAGAGTGGTACTGCGGCTTCTGAGTTTCCTTCCTCAGGTGATGAGGTTAAGTCGTTAGGTGCTGCTCTATTTAACTCCACCTATTGCTTTGATCCTGGCCTCCAGTCAATGTTCTAGTATTGGTATTGCTTCCTCCTGGATCGTTCCTGTGGCCTTTTTGCCCCCTCTGCGTGGTTGTTTGTAGGGTTTTGTGTTGACCGCAAAGCAATCTTTCCTATCTTCGGTCTGTTCTGTAAGTTGGGCCTCACTTTGCTAAATCTATTTCATCTCTGCGTTTGTATTTTCATCACCGAGCAATCAGAACTTCTCTGCGACAAAACAGCCCCTGCTCCAATTTCAGAAGCATCAACCTCGACCTGGAACTGAAGCGAAACATCTGGTTCGCACAACACAGGGGCAGAAGAAAAACGACGCTTCAACTCCTGAAAAGCTTCCACAGCAGCAGAAGACCAATTGACCACATCAGCACCCTTCTTGGTTAAATCAGTCAACGGTTTAGCAATACTAGAAAAATTATTGATGAAGCGACGATAAAAATTAGCAAAGCCCAGGAACTTCTGCAGACTCTTCAGAGATGTTGGCTGAGTCCAATCATAAATGGCCTGAACTTTAACAGGGTCCATCTCGATAGTAGAAGGAGAAAAAATGAACCCCCAAAATGAAACCTTCTGAACACCAAAGAGACACTTTGACCCCTTCACAAACAAAGAATTAGCATGCAGGACCTGGAACACCATTCTGACCTGCTTCACATGAGACTCCCAATCATCCGAGAAGACCAAAATATCATCCAAGTATACAATCAGGAATTTATCCAGGTACTCTCGGAAGATGTCATGCATAAAGGACTGAAACACTGATGGAGCATTAGAAAGCCCGAATGGCATAATCAGGTACTCAAAATGGCCTTCGGGCGTATTAAATGCTGTTTTCCATTCATCGCCCCGTTTAATATGCACAAGATTATATGCACCACGAAGATCTATCTTGGTGAACCAACTAGCCCCCTTAATCCGAGCAAACAAATCAGACAGCAGCGGCAAGGGGTACTGAAATTTGACCGTAATTTTATTTAGAAGGCGGTAATCAATACAAGGTCTCAGCGAACCACCCTTCTTGGCCACAAAAAAGAACCCCGCTCCCAATGGCGATGATGACGGGCGAATATGACCCTTCTCCAAAGACTCCTTCACGTAACTCCGCATAGCGGCGTTCTCAGGTACAGATAAATTAAACAGTCGACCCTTAGGAAACTTACTACCAGGAATCAAATCGATAGCACAATCACAATCCCTATGCGGAGGTAGGGCATTGGACTTGGGCTCATCGAATACATCCTGGTAATCAGACAAGAACTCTGGGACCTCAGAAGGGGTGGATGATGAGATAGACAGAAATGGAACATCACCATGTACCCCCTGACAACCCCAGCTGGACACAGACATTGATTTCCAATCTAATACTGGGTTATGGACTTGTAGCCATGGCAACCCCAACACGACCACATCATGCAGATTATGCAACACCAGAAAGCGAATATCCTCCTGGTGCGCAGGAGCCATGCACATGGTCAGCTGGGTCCAATACTGAGGCTTATTCCTGGCCAAAGGCGTAGCATCAATTCCTCTCAATGGAATAGGACACTGCAAGGGCTCCAAGACAAACCCACAGCGCCTAGCAAACTCCAAGTCCATCAAATTCAGGGCAGCGCCTGAATCCACAAATGCCATGACAGAATAGGAAGACAAAGAGCAGATCAAAGTAACAGACAAAAGAAATTTCGACTGTACCGTACCAATGGTGGCAGACCTAGCGAACCGCTTAGTGCGCTTAGGACAATCGGAGATAGCATGAGTGGAATCACCACTGTAGAAACACAGCCCATTCTGACGTCTGTGTTCTTGCCTTTCAGCTCTGGTCAAAGTCCTATCGCACTGCATAGGCTCAGGTTTATGCTCAGATAATACCGCCAAATGGTGCACAGATTTACGCTCACGCAAGCGTCGACCTATCTGAATGGCCAAAGACATAGACTCATTCAGACCAGCAGGCATAGGAAATCCCACCATGACATCCTTAAGGGCTTCAGAGAGACCCTTTCTGAAAATAGCTGCCAGCGCACATTCATTCCATTGAGTGAGCACGGACCACTTTCTAAACTTCTGACAATAAATCTCTATCTCATCCTGACCCTGACACAGAGCCAGCAAATTTTTCTCTGCCTGATCCACTGAATTAGGTTCATCGTACAGCAATCCGAGCGCCAGAAAAAACGCATCAATATTACATAATGCAGGATCTCCTGGCGCAAGGGAAAATGCCCAGTCTTGAGGGTCGCCACGTAATAAAGAAATAATGATCTTAACTTGTTGAACTGGGCCACCAGAGGAGCGGGGTTTCAAAGCCAGAAATAGTTTACAATTATTTTTAAAATTCAAAAACTTAGCTCTATCTCCAGAAAATAACTCAAGAATAGGAATTTTAGGTTCTAACATAGGATTCTGAACCACTAAATCTTGAATATTCTGTACATTTATAGCGAGATTATCCATCAAAGAGAACAGACCCTGAATGTCCATGTCCACACCTGTGTTCTGAACCACCCTGATGTAAAGGGGAAAAGAAAGACAGAACACAGTGCAAAGAAAAAAAAATGGTCTCAGAACTTCTCTTTTCCCTCTATTGAGAAGCATTAGTACTTTGGGCCTCCAGTACTGTTATGAACAGGTAATTCAGAACCACAATGGACCTTGAAGTTCAGAGCACACAAAGTGACCTGACAATTACCAAAAACATAGGACGAGCTCTGAGACGTGGAAACTCTGCTGACCGCAATCCCTAATCCTATCCAACCACACTAAAGGTAGCCGTGTAGCACTCCTGACCAGTCCTATGCGCCTCGAGCACAGCCTGAGAAACTAGCTAGCCCTAAGAAAGAAAAATAAGCCTACCTTGCCTCAGAGAAATACCCCAAAGGAAAAGGCAGCCCCCCACATATAATGACTGTGAGTTGAGATGAAAATACAAACGCAGAGATGAAATAGATTTAGCAAAGTGAGGCCCAACTTACTGAACAGACCGAAGATAGGAAAGATTGCTTTGCGGTCAACACAAAACCCTACAAACAACCACGCAGAGGGGGCAAAAAGACCCTCCGCACCGACTAACGGTACGGAGGTGCTCCCTCTGCGTCCCAGAGCTTCTAGCAAGCAAGAAAAACCAATATAGCAAGCTGGACAGAAAAAATAGCAAACAAAAATAACACAAGCAAAACTTAGCTTATGCAGGATAGACAGGCCACAGGAACGATCCAGGAGGAAGCAAGACCAATACTAGAACATTGACTGGAGGCCAGGATCAAAGCACTAGGTGGAGTTAAATAGAGCAGCACCTAACGACGTACCCTCATCACCTGAGGAAGGAAACTCAGAAGCCGCAGTACCACTCTCATCCACCAAAGGAAGCTTATAGACAGAACCAGCCGAAGTACCACTCACGACCACAGGAGGGAGCTTGGCCACAGAATTCACAACAGTACCTATCAGGGACGAATAAAGTTATCTCTGAGGTTCATTGTTCGGTGTTGGCTGGTCATCCTGGAATCTTTGGTACCAGAGATTTGGTGGCTAGATCCTTTTGGTGGCCGTCTCTGTCGCGGGATGTGCGTTCTTTTGTGCAGTCCTGTGGGATTTGTGCTCGGGCTAAGCCCTGCTGTTCTCGTGCCAGTGGGTTGCTTTTGCCCTTGCCGGTCCCGAAGAGGCCTTGGACACATATCTCTATGGATTTTATTTCGGATCTCCCCGTCTCTCAAAGAATGTTGGTCATTTGGGTGGTTTGTGATTGCTTCTCTAAGATGGTCCATTTGGTGCCCTTGTCTAAATTGCCTTTCATGTGGCTCATCCTGGTCGGCCTGGGGGCTCTGGTGAGGGTTCGGTGACCCCTCCTCAAGGGGGGGGTACTGTTGTGAATTCTGTGGCCAAGCTCCCTCCTGTGGTCGTGAGTGGTACTTCGGCTGGTTCTGTCTATGAGCTTCCTTTGGTGGATGAGAGTGGTACTGCGGCTTCTGAGTTTCCTTCCTCAGGTGATGAGGTTAAGTCGTTAGGTGCTGCTCTATTTAACTCCACCTAGTGCTTTGATCCTGGCCTCCAGTCAATGTTCTAGTATTGGTCTTGCTTCCTCCTGGATCGTTCCTGTGGCCTGTCTATCCTGCATAAGCTAAGTTTTGCTTGTGTTATTTTTGTTTGCTATTTTTTCTGTCCAGCTTGCTATATTGGTTTTTCTTGCTTGCTGGAAGTTCTGGGACGCAGAGGGAGCACCTCCGTACCGTTAGTCGGTGCGGAGGGTCTTTTTGCCCCCTCTGCGTGGTTGTTTGTAGGGTTTTGTGTTGGCCGCAAAGCAATCTTTCCTATCTTCAGTCTGTTCAGTAAGTTGGGCCTCACTTTGCTAAATCTATTTCATCTCTGCGTTTGTATTTTCATCTCAACTCACAGTCATTATATGTGGGGGGCTGCCTTTTCCTTTGGGGTATTTCTCTGAGGCAAGGTAGGCTTATTTTTCTTTCTTAGGGCTAGCTAGTTTCTCAGGCTGTGTTCGAGGCGCATAGGACTGGTCAGGAGCACTCCACGGCTACCTTTAGTGTGGTTGGATAGGATTAGGGATTGCGGTCAGCAGAGTTTCCACGTCTCAGAGCTCGTCCTATGTTTTTGGTAATTGTCAGGTCACTTTGTGTGCTCTGAACTTCAAGGTCCATTGTGGTTCTGAATTACCTGTTCATAACAGAGGAGGACAGAGTAGTGTCGCTTGCTCTTGGCGGTTAAGAGGTCATTGGTGACCTTAGTTAGGGCAGTTTCAGTGGATTGGTGTGACCAGAAGCCAGATTGTAAGTGGTCAAAGAGGGAGCAAGAAGAGAGATGGGAGGACAGTTCAAGGTAGACGTGTTGTTCCAGTAGTTTGGAGGCATAAGGGAGAAGTGATATAGGGCGATAGCTTGATACAGAAGATGGGTCAAGAGAGGGCTTTTTGAGGATAGGTGTGATGTAGGCATGTTTAAAGCTTGAGGGGAAAACACCAGTTGTTAGTGATAGGTTGAAGAGATGGGTTAGGATTGGGATGAAGACTGTGGTGAGGTTTGGGATGAAGTGGGATGGGAGCGGGTCAAGGGAACAGGTGGTGAGATGTGATCTTGAGAGTAGAGTGGAGAGTTGATCTTCTGTAATGGTGGAGAAGTTGGTTTTGGAGGTGGAGGGCTGGGAAGTCGGGAGGAAGGGCTCTGGGGGTTGTTGACCAAAACTGTCTCTGATGCTATCAATCTTCTGCTTGAAAAATGAGGCAAAGTCTTCAGCTGAGATGAGTGGGGAGGGAGGAGGTGCTGGGGGACGGAGGAGAGAATTGAAGGTGTTGAATAACTTTTTAGGGTTGTGAGACAGGGAGGATATGAGAGATGAGAAGTAGGTATGTTTAGCTGTGGCGAGTGTGGTCTTGAAAGTAGTGAGGGACTGTTTGAATTCGATGAAGTGTTCGTTAGAGTGGGATCTTTTCCATCTGCGCTCAGCAATGTGGTGGCTGGTCCCACCCTGGCACAGCACATGTGCTACCAATGCCGAGGATTGCACCCCCTACTTTTATCAGGCTTTCCTCCACCTCCTACACCAATTCCTGCACTTCCTCTTCCTTCTACTCATCCTTCATCTCTGATTTTGTATCTCAGACCACGTCGTCTACATCAGCCAGAAGCTGGAAGGTGTGCAGCACTGCCGCAGTGAAGTGGTAACAGGCTCTGCTGAAGCTAATTTGTCTAGGAGACAAACCCCACACCGTGGCAGAGTTATTGAAAGGAATAACAGACCAGACAGATCTGTGGCTCTTGCCGCTGAACCTCCGCCAAGGCATGGTCATGATAGTGGCCATAATCTGGCGGCTGCAAAGCTTGGCAAGCTCACACACGTACCATGCTTAGACTACATATTCAACTCTGTAGTTTAGCTGTTTCTGAAAACCTGCCCAGATTTGACAGAGCTTCTGGTCAAGATACGCCACATCAGCGCCCATTTCCGCAAGTCAGCTACAGATTCAGCTGCTCTGGCAGTGCTGCAGCAGTGCATTCCATTGCCAGCTCATCAACTGGTGTGCGATGTCACCACAGTCTGGAACTCCACACTGCACATACTGGCAAGGTTTTGTGAGCAGCAGATCCCAGTTGTGGAATACCAACTGCAACATGCCCATCTTTATTCTGCTCAGCCTCCGCACATAACATCTGAAGAGAGGGCATGGATATCTGACATTTGTGTGGTTCTCCATGGCTTTCAGGACTCCACAAAGATAATGAGTGGCGATGATGCCATAATCAGTGCATCAGACAAGGTGACTGGCAACACTCACTGTGTAGAATGCACGTCCATATTGACCAAGGAACCCACTCAGTAATATATGCAGCAAACAAAAAAAAGTGTAGGCAGCGTCCAGTCCGAGGAGAAATTTTAAAAAAGCTGAAGTTTTATTGCGCCATAGCAAATATAAATAAAAGCTTTCGGCTACCAGTGGGTCTTTCTCCAGTACCAAAATCAGTGCAACGATCCCACTTTTGTGCATACTCAAACTGTCACTGCTCACAAATAAATATGAAGCTTTGCATGCATATCAGGTAGGGACAGAAGGAAGACATGAGACAGGGAGATATTACCCAGCCTCATCTCATTGGGTAACAATGAGGAGGTAAAGGCTGAGGAGGAGGAATAGGAGCTGGTTGCTAGCACAACAGAGGCTAATACGCATAGAACCTTCATCCCCTCTCTCCTACAGGTGGATTAGGAGGAGATGAAGAGTCGTCATCATGGTGGAGACAGGGAAGTGTTGGCTGTAGGGAGCTTGGCACATATGGCCGGCTTTACATACCGCTGTTTTTCCCATGACCCTTGCATTGTATTCACTTTTGGCCAAAAAAGAGTACTAGTTGTTCACCCTGCTAGACCTACACTACAAGGAGAACTTTGCATCTATTCTGCCTGAGGTGGAGAGGTCTCCTAAAATGGTGCTATATTAGAAGGCCAATGTGGAAAATATGTTGAAAAAATTCCCATTAGACAATATTAGACATTGCTAGTGACAGGGGGCAAGCTTCATTGCCCAATCAGGAAGACACACACCAGGTACAGCAGAGGCATGGGTACACTGTCAAAGGCCTGGGACAATTTTTTGACACCCTACCAGCATCCAGGTCCTGATGACTGGGTATTTTTGAGAAGAAAGGAAATATTTTGTAGGGTCTGCTGAAAAAAAGGCTCGGATTTCTCATTAACTGCTATTGTTCTCATTTCTCAGAATGAGCATCCAAGCATAAAGAATTGCTCGGTTCCCATAACGAGCATCTGAGCATTTTAATGCTTGCTCATCCCTAGTATTCACCTTTTTTTATATAAAGCCCCTAAAAATTTCTGGTGCCAGCAATTACCTTCATAAGTCACATGCTTAGTGAGAGGAAGTCCACTTATGTGCAATCAAAGTGTCACATGGCCTGTTAGTAAATACATACCTTCTTTATGGAAGAGTGGGCAGAAAAAAAGACTTTACTTACACACAAAAATTGATAGGCTTGTTTTGACTTTGCCAAAAAACATGTGAGAAGACTCCCCAAATGTATGGAGGTATGTGCTGTGGTCAGATTAGGCCAAAATTGAACTTTTTGGTCACTAAGGTAAATGCTATGTCGCTATGGCGCCAAACCAACACAGCTCATCACTCCAAGAACACCATCCCTACATTGAAACATAGTTGTGACTGCATCATGCTGTTGGGATGTTTTTCATCAGCAGGAACGGGGAAAATGGTCCAAGTTGAGGGGAAGATGGATGGGGAAAAATATAGGGATGTTCTTGGGCAAAACCTGTTTCATTCTGTCAGTGATTTAAAGACTGGGACGGAGGTTAACCTTCTAACACGACAATAACCCAAAGCATTCTGCTAAAAAACACTCAAGTGGTTTTAAGGAAAATGTATAAATGTTTTGGAGTGACCGAGTCAAAACCTAGACCTTAATCCAATTGAGAATCTGTGGTCAGACTTGAAGATTGTTGTTACGGAGAGGAAACCATGTAACTTGAAGGAGCTGGAGCAGCTTTGCCTTGAGAAATGGGCAAAAATCCTAGTGGCAAATTGTGGAAGGCTCATAGATATGTATACAAAGTGAACTGCAGCTGTAGGCAGCTGTACAAAATACTGTTTTATGGGGGTGAATAGTTATGCACACTGAAGTTCTCAGTTATTCTGTACTATTTGTTGTTTACTTCACAATAAAAAGAAAACCAAATGTTCACAGTTGTAGGCATGTTCTTTACATGAACTGATGCAAACTCTAAAAAAAAAAGCCTGTGAAATTCTAGGTTGTGAGGTAGCAAAACAGGAAAATTTGCAAGGAGTGATTACTTTGGCATGCCACTGTAAGTGTGAAAATTTCTTGTTTGGCTGTAGTAAAGTATTCCTGATGGTGCATTTTGACCTAGCACCACTCTGCAGCCCTGGACGCTTGCTGCAGCATTTTTTTTTTTTGGACTGCCAGGATTGTCTTTAGATTTGTCGGTTTCTGCCATGTGCAAGAGGTACAACCAAGTCAATAGCTGATGTGAGTCCATCGTTGTAGAAAACAATGGCTCTGTTTTGGAGTCAAGATATAATAGGCAGTGTTAGCAGAGACAGAGATCAGAGAGTATGTGATTGTCTAGAAGAGGTGAGAGGTTTCTGCAGGGGTTTCTAATTGCTGGACTTTAGAGGCAGTTGAACAGGACAGGGAGGTTAAGTAAATGATAGTCAGATAGGGCGAGAAGTGAGGTCATGAGGTTAAATAGAGAACAGAGACGGGTTAAGTTGATGCCTAGGATATGTCCATCTTTATGGGTGGATGTGGACAAGGTTTGCTGATGTCTCCTAGATGTGACAGACAGAGGGCCTAAGACGCCATCTTTTCCCCTTGACACCTGCGGTGATGACCTCGATGACTCTTGCAGATGCTGTTGGTGGTTGTAAAATGCTTTAATGTCCCCTTGTAGGGAAGCACACCTGATAGCAGACTTAGATCTTCCCTTTATGGCAGTTTTAAACATGTTGCAAACTCAGGTGCCAACAGATTACATCGAGCCCAGGAACACATTTCGTCACAAAGTTCTAGCAAGCCACTTCCCCATTATTAATATTTTTTTTTCATTGCAACATTGACTTCCAGGGGGTTGTAAATATGAAATAGAGTGGGGTTTAAACACAAAACTTTAATAAACAATAAACACAAGGAAATAAATTTGAATTACCAAGTGACAGGCTGGCAGCAGAGGAGAGAGGGCCTTGCCTTTAAGAGTTGCAAATATTTACACTAACTATAGTAGAAAAAGTCATTTTCTGTCAGATGAATAATTGTAGATGTATAGTGGAAAGTTTATTTTTGTGCTCAAATTTGCAGTGCCATTAAAGTAAATTATTTTAAAGTATTATCACTAGACTCCCACTCTTCATATCCACATTCATAGTTTGTTTGAATGTCATAAAATTGTCCTGCATCAATTATTTGTGTAATACAACAAAAATGGCAACGATCAGATATAATTTAGATCAACACAGTTTAAAGCTGCAAAGACAACATGTCATGCCCCCACATGCTATTAACCTGTAAATTAAATAAATGACACCCCTAAAAAGCAACATTAAGGATAAGAAGCCTAGAAGAGCTATAGGCTTTAAGGTTCCCTCATGAAACAATATTTTCATTGTTTTCATTATTAAAGGCTATGAAATGAGATTGATTTTAATAACAGAATTGTTCTTAATAGGGAGACGATGGTGGGAAAGGTCAAAAGGGTGAACCTGGAACTTCTTGGACTATGCCTGGAATAAGAGGTAAAGATGTAAGTAGAAATGTTAGAGACCTTACAAAACATTTTTAAATGTTTAAAAAAAAAAAAAAAAATCGAAATTTTCATAATACTTTTATTACACAGACTTGCACATGCATACAATGTATGTGCAGTATGCAGTGATGTATGAAAGCTTTACACAAGTCCTAAAAGAAATTAAATTGAACCAAATAAAACAAATAAGTCATAAATATTAGATTTTGTTATTTTTTTTAATGAGAAACACCATGTGAACATTTAGAATTAGAAAATAATTTGAAGGTGAAATTACAGTTTGTTGTTTTCAATCAATAGAATCACAATCATGTGTGAGTGAGTGACTTGTTTTTATAAAGAACAAAGACCTATAAAAGTCTATGTTTATGTATGATCTCAGTAGAAGAGTTGTTGATGCTTTTGAGGCTGGAAAGGTTACAAAACTATATCTAAATATTTTGTACTCAATTAATCCAGTCAGACAGATTGTGTAAAAGTGAATGAAATTCAAGGCTAAAATTACCCTCTACACGAGTGCCCTCCAACAAAGATCAATCCAAGAGTAAGGTGTATAATAGTCAATGATGTCAAAACAGAACCCAAGGTAACCTCTAAGCAACTAAAGGCCTCTTCCACATGAGCTAGTGTTAATGTTCAGGAGTTCACCATGATGAGTACTCTGAACTGCAATAGTGTACTACAATAGTGTGCAAATCGCATACTTGTGGTCACTTGATGGCCTGCTCACGGCACCAGTGAATCCTCAGTGTGCAGTGTAAGCGGGTTCACAAGTCTACAGTCATTTAGGCTATCTGGGTGTCTTAAAGTAGCACAAGCAACATGCAGCCTGGTGTTGTTGTCATGTTGAAAAATGCACTCTTTGGAGAAATGCCGTACCACTGGTTCTATGATTGATCCATTCTGTACTGCAAGTGAAATTGGAAATTGCATACCAAGCCTAAAACCTCAAAGTATCTATACGAACCATCAGAACACGTTTGCCAAAGATTGGGCTATGAGATGTCCAGCTACAGGGATTTCATTCACCTCCTGCCACTGATCTCAAAGGTTATAATGGTGCAGTGCAAGATTGCAATGAAGGCTGGAATGGAGATCTAGCTTCTTCCGTGACGAGTCCCTCTTTTTTCTTGGATGTAATGTTTTTCAGAGAATCATTTGGAGACCAATGTGTAACTCCATGAAGTGGCCTTTGAGAGGGAAAGTCACACCAGTTCTACTGGGAGCCTGTCACATGAAAAAACTCTATTAACATAGCAAAATTAACTGTGTTCCTTCTGACAGCGTTCCGCGTTTTACACGGGAGTGGCTCCAGTGTGGGTTCAGTAGCCTCTCACTGTATAGGGAGCTGCTGTAACTGCGCCCCTGACACTGACTGACAGGAGGTCTTAATGCTATTAACATTATTGGCCCATATAATGTTCTTGCACACGGGCCCTCTTCAGTCTATGCACATAACCAGAGCAAAAATCACAAACATAAATCCTTAGCCTTGTCCTGGTGGCAACTAAACAGAACAGACCCTGGCTTCTCATACACGGCTGAGCTAGCCACAGCTCAGTCAAACAAAACTGCAATTGTCAATAGAAGCCACTGATACTTGTGGTTCTCTGCACACAGCCTGTGCAGACTCTTCTCAGAGAGGGATTTTGGCTTATCTCTCTCTCTTCAGCTCAAAGACACATCATCTACTCTGGTCATCTTTCCTGAGCTGGCTGACGTAGATGAACACCTAGCCTGTTCATATGCAAAGCTAACCAGGTGCACTAATCAAAGCCTGCAGAGCTAGGATTTAACCTTAGTCTACTTGGCATTGCTAAACTATCTAGCTATCTACAAACACATACTTGAGATGCTTGTAGGCCCCGTTTTTATTGGATCTACTTGCGTGAGATACTTTGCAGCTCATTAGATGGTCAGAGAGAGACGCTGTTAGGTCTCGGGTTCCCGCTTCTGCACAGGGGGAATCTCGAGCCATCTCCGCTGCGGTCTCCCATTCTTATCCAGCCGCAGTGGAGTCTGCTCTGCAAGGACGTCGATCCCAGCGTCTTGCTCAGTCTCACTCTGTACAGAGAGTTACTGCTGCTTCTTCAGCTTCTGCCATTAAAGCCAGTGCTGGTCAGCAGCGAGCGGACTTCTCTGGGACTAAGTCCTTGTCTGCACACACTGAGCATGCCCAGGGCAAGATCTCCCGTTGGAGATCGAGGGTTATGTGCTCAGGCTCTGCAGCACATTCCATTGGTCCTCTTGGCAGGTCTTGGAAGGGCAAAGTTTCTGTGGCCACTTCCTGTGCTGCAACTATATAAACTGCGCATGACCGAACAGCCATGCGCTAGTGTACATTTGCATACGTGTGTTTGTTGTGAGTGCAAGTCGTCCTTGGATATCCCTTCCCTATTGAATGTCTGTTCGCGGAAGGTGTATGGTTGCTATCTAGCGCCCGACTTATCCTACAGCACAAATCACACATTACAGCGTCCAGTTGCTGTGACCGCCAGTACGGCGCCGTGCACTTCCTCTGTGCTTTCCTTACCCAAGCCTGGGTGGTTAGTGGCGTTCGTCAGTGCGGCACCGCATGCACTCTTGTGCCTTAATATTGTTGTTTGGCTTCTTTACACACCCAGTTGCGGTGTTGTGCCAGCAAGGGTCTAATCGGACTTCAATCCTAGTTGGGGTTGAGTTCGCTGACTACTTGCTCGCGCTCTATGTGCGGTACCGTGATCCTGTGACGCAACAGGATCGCTTCTTTCACGCTGGGTGAAGTTTAACCCACGTGTGTATACTTATGAGTACCGCCATATAGTCCGTCATTACTTGGCAGCAGGTTCCATCTCTGCACGATGGACCCCGGGCTGCGAACGCACCATACTCTATCTGTCTTATTATTTGGTGCGTTCCGCTAGCCCTAACATTACACTAGCGCCAGGGTCTGGCTAGTAATGACGGACAAACAGCAATCCTTGCGGTATATCCAGCAGCTGGAGGGTAGGTTGGCGGCTCTTGAGAGCGCAACCTCAGCTGTGGATGTTACCGCAGTTGCTGTACAGGCAGCTAGCGTTGCTGCAGCAACCCTGTCCATTGCCACCCCTGCTCCGACATTTTCTCGCCTCCCGCTGCCAGAGAAATTTTCTGGTGATAGCAAATTTTGTAGGGGATTTGTGAGTCAGTGCTCAATTCACCTCGAGCTCCTGGCTGCACGTTTTCCCACAGAGCGGGCTAAGGTGGGATTTATAGTGTCTCTCTTGTCGGACAGGGCGTTGGAATGGGCTACGCCGCTGTGGGAGCGTGGTGATCATGTGGTGCAGAGTGCTCCGCTGTTTCTGAGCACTCTGAAACAGGTCTTTTTAGGACCTCAAGTCACCCATGATACTGCGCTCCAACTGCTGGCATTAACTCAGGGTGAGTCCTTGGTCAGTCATTTTGCCGTCCAATTCCGCACTTTAGCTTCTGAGCTGGATTGGTCGGATAAAGCTCTTATCCCCATATTTTGGAGGGGCCTGGCTGACCACGTTAAGGACGCTCTGGCCACTAGGGAGATTCCTGCCACACTGGAGGAGTTAATAACTGTCTCCACTCGAATTGACCTCCGTTTTAACGAGCGGAGGTTAGAGCGAGCCCAGTGTAGGCAGAGGTTTCGGCTGGCTCCTACCTTCGCCAAACCTCTGGAATCTCCGGTCCTGGTTCCTGAGTCACATGAGGCCAGGGAAGTGTCACAAGCGGGACCTAAGTCCCGGACCGCTTGTGCACTCAAGGTCTCTCATGTTTGCCAGCAGTCAGGACATCTAGCCACCAGATGTTCTCAGCGGTCGAGGAAACGTCAGCGTCTAGTGGTAGTAGGTGGAGGTACACTAGACACGGCGACGTTTGCCTCTAAATTGTCCTTTAAGGGGACAATTACTATAGGCTCATTCTCCCACTCGGTAGAGCTCTGCGTGGATTCTGGGGCGGAGGGCAATTTTATGTCTTCTGCCTTCGCCTAACGTCACGCAATACCCCTGGTTATGCTAGCTCAACCAGTAACGGTACGAGTGGTGAATGGGTCGACACTGCCCTCACAGATAACACACCAGACCATCCCTTTTACTCTGTCCATGTCGCCATCTCATCAGGAGATTATATCTCTGCTCGTCATTCCTGAGGGAATTGATGAGGTCCTGTTGGGAATACCTTGGCTACGGTACCACTCTCCTCATATCGAGTGGTCCTTTTGCAGAATCCTGGGATGGGGCGAATCTTGTGGGGGTAGGTGTCAGAGGGAGTGCGTTCAGGTTGCTACTACAGAGGTACCCGCAGATCTTTCCTCTCTCCCCAAGCAGTATTGGTCTTATGCAGACGTGTTCTCCAAAAAGGCGGCGGAGATCCTTCCGCCCCATCGCCCCTATGACTGTCCTATTGATCTCTTGCCTGGTGCTGAGCCTCCCCGGGGTCGAGTCTATCCGCTATCTCTCCCGGAGATGGAGGCAATGTCACAGTATATACAGGAAAATCTGGCAAGAGGATTCATTAGGAAGTCAGTGTTACCTGCTGGGGCAGGGTTCTTCGTGCAGAAGAAGAATGGGGAATTGCGTCCATGCATAGACTACAGGGGTCTTAATGCCATCACCGTTAAAAATAAGTATCCTTTGCCCTTGATATCTGAGCTCTTCGATAGGCTTCGGGGAGCAAGGGTATTTACTAAACTAGATCTGCGGGGTGCTTACAACCTGATTCGCATCCGTGAGGGGGATGAATGGAAGACGGCTTTTAACACCAGGGATGGGCACTATGAATATCTGGTGATGCCCTTCGGGCTCTGTAATGCCCCAGCCGTTTTCCAAGACTTTGTGAACGATATCTTCCGGGATATGCTTTCCACCTCGGTCGTAGTCTATCTGGATGATATTCTCATCTACTCTCCAGATATTGACTCCCACCGGAGAGATGTTTGCAAAGTCTTCGACCTCCTACGGGCAAACTCCCTCTATGCCAAGTTGGAGAAGTGTATGTTTGAGCAGGAGTCCTTACCTTTCCTAGGCTACATCATCTCTGCCCAGGGATTGGCTATGGATCCTGCCAAACTACAGGCTGTGATGGACTGGCAGGAACCCCATTCTCTTAAAGCGGTGCAGCGCTTTATGGGGTTCATTAATTATTATCGCCAGTTCATTCCGCACTTCTCAACTTTGGTAGCTCCCTTGGTTGCCCTCACCAAGAAGGGGGCGAATCCCAAATCGTGGTCTGAGGAGGTCTCCAAGGCCTTTCACTCTATAAAGTCACACTTCGCTAGCGCTCCCATCCTGCATGTTGATAAGCCATTTATCATGGAGGTGGATGCCTCTGCTGTTGGTGCTGGAGCAGTCCTCTTCCAAAAGGATGCTCAAGGTCGGAAGCATCCTTGCTTCTTTTTCTCCAAGACCTTCTCACCAGCAGAGAGGAATTATTCCATCGGGGACAGGGAGTTGCTAGCCATGAAGTTGGCTTTCTCGGAGTGGAGACATCTCTTGGAGGGAGCACGTTTTCCCTTCCAAGTCTTCACAGACCATAAAAATTTGGTGTACCTGCAGACAGACCAGCGGTTGAATTCTCGCCAGGCCAGATGGTCCTTATTCTTCTCCCAGTTTCATTTCACCCTCCATTTTCTTTCTGGGGAGAAGAACATTCGGGCCGACGCTCTCTCTCGCTCCGTTGTGTCATCTGCGGAGGAGGAGGAGGAGGAGCCTCGGCTTATTGTCCCCACCGAGAGCTTGAGAACTGTGGCCCCAGTTTCGCTAGAGTCTGTGCCTCCGGGCAAGACTTTTGTACCATCCAGTTTGCGACCGGAGGTTCTCTCTTGGGCACACTTGTCCAGGGTGGGTGGACATTTTGGTACCAAAAGGACATCTGAGTTACAGGCGAGGACATACTGGTGGCCGCATATGGCTCGTGATGTCGCAGAGTATGTTCGGGCGTGTGTCTCTTGCGCCAAGAACAAGACTCCTCGGCAATGGCCAGCTGGTTTGCTTTATCCTCTGCCGGTGGCGGACAGGCCCTGGGAGATGGTCGGGATGGACTTTGTGGTGGGCTTACCCAAGTCTCGTAACTGCACCATTATCTGGGTGATCACCGACCATTTTTCCAAAATGGTGCACTTGGTGCCTCTTCCACGGCTACCTTCTGCACGGGCGTTGGCTGTCTTGTTCGTCAAGCATATCTTTCGCCTACACGGTATGCCAGACAAAATTGTTAGTGACCGGGGTCCCCAGTTTGCGTCTCGATTCTGGAGAGAGCTTTGTCGTCTACTCAGTATTGAGTTGAGTCTCTCTTCGGCATATCATCCCGAGATGAATGGGTTGGTAGAGAGGGCCAACCAGACCTTGGTCACATATTTACGACATTTTGTTTCTGCCAGGCAGGATGACTGGGCATCCTTGTTACCGTGGGCAGAGTTTGCACTTAACAATGCCGTAGCCGACTTCACCGGTCAGACTCCATTCCTCCTAAATTACGGCCAGCATCCGCGTGTTCCTGTGCCCATGCCTGTGTCTTCTGCTGACTCCAGGGTGACAGACTGGGCTGTGGAGGCACGGGACATTTGGGACCGCACGCAGGATGCCATTCGGGCCTCCAAGGAGAGAATGAGGTCCTCCGCCGATGTTCATCGGCGCCCCGCTCCGACCTTTGCTCCTGGCGACTTGGTGTGGCTCTCCGCCCGTAACATCAGGCTGCGAGTTGAGTCCACTAAGTTTGCTCCTCGCTACTTGGGTCCCTTCAAGGTTCTCGAACGGGTTAATCCTGTGGTCTACCGTTTGGCTCTTCCTCCACGCTTGGGTATCACCGACACCTTTCATGTGTCCCTCTTGAAACCCGTATACATGTCCCGGTTTTCCGAGTCATCTGCCGGGACATCGGGTTCGTCTACGGACGATTATGAGGTGAACGCTATTTTGGGGTGCAAGGTGGTACGCGGCAAAAAGTTCATTGCTGCCTTCGAGCGTAGCGAGGCCCAAGGAGGGGGGGGCCCTAGGAGGGGGGGTAATGTTAGGTCTCGAGTTCCCGCTTCTGCACAGGGGGAATCTCGAGCCATCTCCGCTGCGGTCTCCCATTCGTATCCAGCCGCAGTGGAGTCTGCTCAGCAAGGACGTCGGTCCCAGCGTCTTGCTCAGTCTCACTCTGTACAGAGAGTTACTGCTGCTTCTTCAGCTTCTGCCATTAAAGCCAGTGCTGGTCAGCAGCGAGCGGACTTCTCTGGGACTAAGTCCTTGTCTGCACACACTGAGCATGCCTAGGGCAAGATCTCCCGTTGGAGATCGAGGGTCATGTGCTCAGGCTCTGCAGCACATTCCATTGGTCCTCTTGGCAGGTCTTGAAAGGGCAAAGTTTCTGTGGCCACTTCCTGTGCTGCAACTTTATAAACTGCGCATGACCGCACGGCCATGCGCTAGTGTACATTTGCATACGTGTGTTTGTTGTGAGTGCAAGTCGTCCTTGGATACCCCTTCCCTATTGAATGTCTGTTCGCGGAAGGTGTATGGTTGCTATCTAGCCCGACTTATCCTACAGCACGAATCACACATTACAGCGTCCAGTTGCTGTGACCGCCAGTACGGCGCCGTGCACTTCCTCTGTGCTTTCCTTACCCAAGCCTGGGTGGTTAGTGGCGTTCGTCAGTGCGGCACCGCATGCACTCTTGTACCTTAATATTGTTGTTTGGCTTCTTTACACACCCAGTTGCGGTGTTGTGCCAGCAATGGTCTAATCGGACTTCAATCCTAGTTGGGGTTGAGTTCGCTGACTACTTGCTCGCGCTCTATGTGTGGTACCGCGATCCTGTGACGCAACAGGATCGCTTCTTTCACGCTGGGTGAAGTTTAACCCACGTGTGTATACTTATGAGTACCGCCATATAGTCCGTCATTACTTGGCAGCAGGTTCCATCTCTGCACGGTGGACCCCGGGCTGCGAACGCACCATACTCTATCTGTCTTATTATTTGGTGCGTTCCGCTAGCCCTAACAGACGCTAGTGGTTCATTGCATGAATTATTCACTGTTTCAGTCATATCTTTACTATAGAACGGCTTCTTATTTACACACAGCTGCAGTATCATCTGAATATAGATATTTTTAATGGCGATGTTTCTTGAAACCATTATGTAATTTTACAATAGCTACACAGATAGAAACTACATACAGAGTTACAGTATATAGTAAACATGTTACTCAAATCAATTTAAAACAGTTAAAAAAAGGAGGGCATATGAGGACCAGAGGGATATGGGTTGGTAGTAAGTATAGTCCGTTATTTATAGCTTTGGAATCACTGCTCTGAAGCGGGCTAGATGGCTTTTGTTCCTCTGATGATGCCGTTGGTCCAAGCATGAAGCCAAAAAGTTGCGGAGAGGTGCGCACCTGAAACAAAATGTTGAGAGAAACCTTTTAAGGACCTGTGATATAAAAAAGGAAGTTGACAAAGCTGGAAATGATAAGATGTAGAAATGAGTACTTTATTATATTATATTAATTTCATGACAATGAATTGTTTGCCTAAATAAATACTATCAGCATTCATTATCAGACAAAACTAATTTTAATAATAATTTATCATTTTTCTTTAGGGTGAACAAGGTTTAAGTGGAGATCCCGGTATAAAGGTAATGTATATTTACCGTAATGAGGAGTGCCACCACGCACCATTTTACATCTAATTGTAAAGTGTAGATTTTTGTTGACATGTGACTGTACACTACTCAGTAGTAAGTTTTGCAAGATTATTGTATTACTTTCAAGTTTTAATATTTACCCTAGAAAATGAATATAAAAACAAATAATGGTGTGAACATTACTAATTAAAACTCCAAAAGTCAGCTCTAGATATTCATTTTGTGGTTAACTTTTATTCTCTTCTAGGGAGATGCTGGAATGAAAGGTGAACCAGGAGAGAAAGGACAGAGGGTAAGCCTTTTCTCCTTTTCTGCATAGAACGAGACTAACGTCACACTGAAATGTGATTTGCCAACAGGTTGCAATCCGTTTTACCATTTACATATTCCATAATCATAAAAATATCTTTATTTGGTTCTGTTTGTATATCATCCGTTAGACTGTTACCAGAGGTAAAGGAGTGTACATAGGCTCAGTTTCTCTTAGGGCTTATTCACAAGTCAGTGTTTGATTGCTAAATCCGGGATTGGAACTTACAAAGAAAAACTATAAGGCCACGTTTAGTATTTGGTCAGTATTTTACATCAGTATTTTTAAGCCAAAATCTGGAGTTGAACAATCAGAAGAAAACTATAATAGAAACAGGTCACCACTAGTGATGGGCGAATCCCCCGATGTTCGGGATCGGCGGGTTCGCCCAAGTTTTTCGAAAAGTTCAAGTTTGGCGCCGGACATGACACGAATTTGCGTCCGAACCCCGAACTCGTACTTTACATATATGGGATGGGGCGGGGGGCTGTAAAAAGAGCAGAAAATTTATTATAAACATTATAATTATACTTAACTGTCCAGCGACACGTCATCCCATCCTGCTGTCTCCTGGCCGCATCTGCTTCCGGGGCCGCTCATTACCTTCTGTGTTGTGAATTCTGTTGTCGGGCTCCATCCTGTGGTCATGAATGGTACTTCGGCTGGTTCTGTCCATGGACTTCCTCTGGTGGGTGTTTCTGAGTTTCCTTTCACAGGTGACGAGGTTAATTCGTTAACTGTCTGCTCTATTTAACTCCACTTAGATCTTTGCTCCATGCCACCTGTCAATGTTCCAGTATTGGTCTAGTTCACTCCTGGATCGTTCTTGTGACCTGTCTTCCCATCAGAAGCTAAGTTCCAGCTTGTATTTCTTTGGTTTGCTATTTTTCTGTCCAGCTTGCTATTTTATTTGTTGTCTTGCTTGCTGGAAGCTCTGGGACGCAGAGGGAGCGCCTCCGCACCGTGAGTCGGTGCGGAGGGTCTTTTTGCGCCCTCTGCGTGGTCTTTTTGTAGGTTTTTGTGCTGACCGCAAAGTAACCTTTCCTATCCTCGGTCTGTTCAGTAAGTCGGGCCTCACTTTGCTAAATCTATTTCATCTCTGTGTTTGTATTTTCATATTTACTCACAGTCATTATATGTGGGGGGCTGCCTTTTCCTTTGGGGAATTTCTCTGAGGCAAGGTAGGCTTTATTTTTCTATGTTCAGGGCTAGCTAGTTTCTTAGGCTGTGCCGAGTTGCATAGGGAGCGTTAGGCGCAATCCACGGCTATTTCTAGTGTGTTTGATAGGTTTAGGAATTGCGGTCAGCAGAGTTCCCACGTCCCAGAGCTCGTCCTTTATTATCAGTAACTATCAGGTCATTCCGTGTGCTCTTAACCACCAGGTCCATTATTGTCCTGACCACAAGGTCATAACACTTCTGCCGGTAATCACTGCACTTGGCAGTCTTTGGCTTTTTCTGGCAGCGTTCATGTTGTGACGCCACTGCACAAACACTGATGGAAAAAGCTGAAGACTGCCGACTGCAGTGAATACCGGCAGAAGGTAATGAGCGGCCCCAGAAGCAGATGCGGCCGGGAGACAGCGGGACCAGAGGACGCGTCGCTGGACAGGTAAGTATAATTATAATGTTTATTATCAATTTTCTGGTTTTTTTTTACAGCCCGAACTGGACCCAAACTGTGGAAACCCATGTTCAGGACGTGTGACCGGTACGGTCCAGAACTTTACAGTTCAGGTTCACCCATCCCTAGTTACCACTTCTGTATTTTTCTCGCACTCCAGATTTTTGCTTACAAATACTGACCAAATACTGAATGTGTGTGCATGACTTGGCCTAATTGAAAGATTGACACTTGTTCTAATAAACTGATATACTGATAAAATACTGCTCAAAAATATTGCTGAATGAATAAAGCCTTATATAGTATTCTGAAATATATTTCTAGGGCACCACAGGACTCCCAGGCCGCATAGGTGATTCTGGACAAAAAGGAGAACAAGGAGCACCTGGAAAAGATGTAAGGATGACTTCATTATTTCATATGCAAATTGCCTCTTCGGAGAAAAAGAGGACTTGAACTCTATAGCGCCACCTGTTGGAAGTAGCGATCCTACAATTCACAATTTATTATTTCAGTCATTCACATGTGTATGTCTGTTATGAGGACTATATTTCTAGAAGGAAAAAAGTATTTTACAGTCAAAACCATAAAATGGTCATTATATTTTTCTGATCTTTTAATAGGGTATTGATGGCAAAAAAGGAAACAAAGGAGAACCCGTAAGTTAGCAAATGCATTAATTTACAGCCATTTCTGCCTTTCTCATTAAAATTATTATGGTAACATAGATGCCCCAATTTCTGTGCTCCCTTCAAATCAAAAGTATTTTTTGTGTGTACTTTAGTTTCCCTCATAAATTGATCTCCAGTGTGGACACATTTGTGGTGGTAGCTTGGAATAGTGGAGTTGATTGCTCCAATCACTTTAAAAAGTAATTTATTCTCCACAGGGACAGCCAGGACCACCTGGAAGTACAGTAAGACTTTTTATTTAATGATACGTTGTGTTAATACGATAATCATTGCGTGACATTACTTCAATATTATTATTTTCAGGTCACCATGGTGGATAAAACATTACCTGTCCGAGGAGAAAAGGCAAGGTTTCTAAATCGGATCACATTATCTCTTATGTTTTTCATATTTTGGTCATTAGAAGCTTCAATACTAAAATTTTCTTTTAAATTGACTTTTATCTATTGTAGGGAGATAGAGGAGAAGTAGGTTCTCCAGGGAATACAGGCTTGAAAGGTGACAAGGGAGATTCTGGATCACCAGGACCAAGAGTAAGCATCAAATGACTATGGTCATCATTACTGCTATTCTTACATATGCAGAGTGATTTCATTTAAGTATATATTATTTTATTTTTTATTTAATTTTACAAAAATAGCAATAAAATGGTACAAAATGGATACAGTGGGGAAAAGTGTTTGATACACTGCCGATTTTGCAAGTTTTCCCACCTACAAATCCACTGTATGCAATCAAACAAATGGTTTTATATGCAAGATAGAAGTCGTATTGTTACAGTCTGGGATGACATATACAGTGGGGCAAAAAAGTATTTAGTCAGTCAGCAATAGTGCAAGTTCCACCACTTAAAAAGATGAGAGGCGTCTGTAATTTACATCATAGGTAGACCTCAACTATGGGAGACAAACTGAGAAAAATAAATCCAGAAAATCACATTGTCTGTTTTTTTAACATTTTATTTGCATATTATGGTGGAAAATAAGTATTTGGTCAGAAACAAAATTTCATCTCAATACTTTGTAATATATCCTTTGTTGGCAATGACAGAGGTCAAACGTTTTCTGTAAGTCTTCACAAGGTTGCCACACACTGTTGTTGGTATGTTGGCCCATTCCTCCATGCAGATCTCCTCTAGAGCAGTGATGTTTTTGGCTTTTCGCTTGGCAACATGGACTTTCAACTCCCTCCAAAGGTTTTCTATAGGGTTGAGATCTGGAGACTGGCTAGGCCACTCCAGGACCTTGAAATGCTTCTTACGAAGCCACTCCTTTGTTGCCCTGGCGGTGTGCTTTGGATCATTGTCATGTTGAAAGACCCAGCCACGTTTCATCTTCAATGCCCTTGCTGATGGAAGGAGGTTTGCACTCAAAATCTCACGATACATGGCCCCATTCATTCTTTCATGTACCCGGATCAGTCGTCCTGGCCCCTTTGCAGAGAAACAGCCCCAAAGCATGATGTTTCCACCACCATGTTTTACAGTAGGTATGGTGTTTGATGGATGCAACTCAGTATTCTTTTTCCTCCAAACACGACAAGTTGTGTTTCTACCAAACAGTTCCAGTTTGGTTTCATCAGACCATAGGACATTCTCCCAAAACTCCTCTGGATCATCCAAATGATCTCTAGCAAACTTCAGACGGGCCCGGACATGTACTGGCTTAAGCAATGGGACACGTCTGGCACTGCAGGATCTGAGTCCATGGTGGCGTAGTGTGTTACTTATGGTAGGCCTTGTTACATTGGTCCCAGCTCTCTGCAGTTCATTCACTAGGTCCCCCCGCGTGGTTCTGGGATTTTTGCTCACCGTTCTTGTGAT
Source organism: Ranitomeya imitator (assembly GCF_032444005.1). Lineage (NCBI taxonomy): Eukaryota > Metazoa > Chordata > Amphibia > Anura > Dendrobatidae > Ranitomeya > Ranitomeya imitator. The sequence goes on from NC_091285.1 coordinate 408,009,082, forward strand.
CATTCTGACCCCACGGGGTGGGATGTTGTGTGGAGCCCCAGATCGAGGGAGATTATCAGTGGTCTTGTATGTCTTCCATTTTCTAATTATTGCTCCCACTATTGATTTCTTCACTCCAAGCTGGTTGGCTATTGCAGATTCAGTCTTCCCAGCCTGGTGCAGGGCTACAATTTTGTTTCTGGTGTCCTTTGACAGCTCTTTGGTCTTCACCATAGTGGAGTTTGGAGTCAGACTGTTTGAGGGTGTGCACAGGTGTCTTTTTATACTGATAACAAGTTTAAACAGGTGCCATTACTACAGGTAATGAGTGGAAGAAAGAGGAGACTCTTAAAGAAGAAGTTACAGGTCTGTGAGAGCCAGAAATCTTGATTGTTTGTTTCTGACCAAATACTTATTTTCCACCATAATATGCAAAAAAATGTTTAAAAAAACAGACAATGTGATTTTCTGGATTTATTTTTCTCAGTTTGTCTCCCATAGTTGAGGTCTACCTATGATGTAAATTACAGACGCCTCTCATCTTTTTAAGTGGTGGAACTTGCACTATTGCTGACTGACTAAATACTTTTTTGCCCCACTGTACAGTACATGGAGCAGATAGATGTATCTGCCTAAATGGATTTAAATAATTTTAATGTGTCAAAAACTTTACTTGGGAAATGTGCAGTTTTTATCAGCTGTCATATGACTGACAAAAAATGATGTTTATGGAATTCATACAATGCTACATGAAACTACCTACCTTTCCTAGTTACTAGAGTTGAGCGACCTTGACCTTTTTAGAGTCGAGCCGGGTTTCGCGAAACCCGACTATCTCAAAAGTCGGGTCGAGTGAAATCGGCCGATTATGACGTAAAGTCGGGATCGACCGAAACACGAAACCCAATGCAAGTCAATGGGGCAGCATAGTCGGCAGTGAGTGGGGGCCAGGAAAACACCTAGAGTGCCCATTTTAATGTCAAAACCATCCATTCTTCTTAATGAAGCTTGTCAAGCGTAATTTACCTTATAATAATTGGAAGGCATTTGAAATTGGGGGTCATTTGGCTAAAGTTGTGGTGGGTAGGGCTGGTTCAAGTAATTAGTGGGCCCAGGAAATCTGGACCACGTCACGGCAGTGGAGCAGGGAGAGGTAAGTATTTCAACTTTGCAAGTGCTGTGAACCTGAGCAAGCAGGGGGGGCCCACTCGTTGGCATTGGCACTGGCACAGGGCCCCTCAAAGTACAGCGGTGTGTTTGCACGGCGGGGGCGCCTCCCACCGGCAGCAACACTTTTGCGTACTATGAGAGGCCCTGTGCCAGTGACGTCGCCAACTAGTATTCCTCCCCCCACCTGATGAAGGAACCTGCACTTTCATCTGCACCTTCCTCTTTGTCCCCGTGTAAGGTGGTATGGTATGCGGGAAGAGCAACCTGACTTTCAGCAGGGTCACAATGTTGTTGTGTAGCGTGCACGGGGAATGTTGCGTTATGGGTCAATGTACCAGCAGACTCATCTATCACTGGCTGGGCAATGGGCAGGATGAGGAGGAAACACAGATATAGGCCCAAAGAATAAAGTTGGCTAAATGCAGTTCAAAATTGGTAACACAGGAATAACCAGGGGGCATTGCAGTGGAGGACAACTGGAATGAGAGGCTGACACAGAGAGTAGGCCCAAATCAGTAAGTAGTCGAAATGCAGTTCAAAATTGGCAACCGCAGTAAACAGGCGGCACAGCTTTGTTCAGTGGAGGAGAACAGCAAGGAGTGGCAGACACCGATAGTAGGCTCCAACCCAACTAGTAGGCCAAATGCAGTCTAACATTAACAACTACTTAACGAGCGCCTGAAAACGGAATTTCAGGACAGGAAACCAGGAGAACAGCAAGGAGTGGCAGACACCGATAGTAGGCCCCAAACCAACTAGTACGCCAAATGCAGTTGTTCCGTTTAACCACAATTTAATGAGAGCCTGAAGATAGAAGTTCAGGAAAGGCAACCTGGAGAACACCTTGGAGTGGAACACACCATCTCTCTACACCCCATACCCAATTTGTAGGCCTAATGCAGTGTAGTTTCCAAGAACTACTAAACGAGAGCCGGAAGATCGAAGCTCAGGAAAGGCAACCTGGAGAACACCTTGGAGTGGAACACACCATCTCTCTACACCCCATACCCAATTTGTAGGCCTAATGCAGCGTAGTTTCCAACAACTACTAAACGAGAGCCGGAAGATCGAAGCTCAGGAAAGGCAACCTGGAGAACACCTTGGAGTGGAACACACCATCTCTCTACACCCCATACCCAATTTGTAGGCCTAATGCAGCGTAGTTTCCAACAACTACTAAACGAGAGCCGGAAGATCGAAGCTCAGGAAAGGCAACCTGGAGAACACCTTGGAGTGGAACACACCATCTCTCTACACCCCATACCCAATTTGTAGGCCTAATGCAGTGTAGTTTCCAAGAACTACTAAACGAGAGCCGGAAGATCGAAGCTCAGGAAAGGCAACCTGGAGAACACCTTGGAGTGGAACACACCATCTCTCTACACCCCATACCCAATTTGTAGGCCTAATGCAGCGTAGTTTCCAACAACTACTAAACGAGAGCATGAAGATCGAAGCATTGGCGAGGAAACCTGGGGAACACCTTGGAGTGGAACACACCATCTCTCTACACCCCATACCCAATTTGTAGGCCTAATGCAGCGTAGTTTCCAACAACTACTAAACGAGAGCCGGAAGATCGAAGCTCAGGAAAGGCAACCTGGAGAACACCTTGGAGTGGAACACACCATCTCTCTACACCCCATACCCAATTTGTAGGCCTAATGCAGTGTAGTTTCCAACAACTACTAAACGAGAGCCGGAAGATCGAAGCTCAGGAAAGGCAACCTGGGGAACACCTTGGAGTGTAACACACCATCTCTCTCCACCCGATACCCATTTTGTAGGCCTAATGCAGTGTAGTTTTCTACAACTACTAAACGAGAGTCGGAAGACCGAAGCAATGGCAAGGAAACCTGGGGAACACCTTGGAGTGTAACACACCATCTCTCTCCACCCCATACCCAATTTGTAGGCCTAATGCAGCCTACTTTCCGACAACTACTAAACGAGAGCATGAAGATCGAAGCTCAGGAAAGGCAACCTGGGGAACACCTTGGAGTGTAACAAACCCTCTCTCTACACCACGGAAGGGCTGATTCTTAGGAAGGAAGGCTGTCGGAAAGAAGCAGGGCGCGTCCGAGGGTGATTATATTCTTATTAGGTATATACTCACCCTCGGACGCGCCCTGCTTCTTTATTTGCAATGAATGTTTATTTGCAATGTGGTTTTGACTTACTCTATTTTTTTGGTAAATAATAATTTTATTATTTTCATTGTTTTGCATCTTCTTGGCAATAATATAAAGAAGACGCGACAGGACAACACTCGGTGGATGCCATATCTGTGTTTTAAATTGAAAAAAACTTTCAGTTAACTACTTGCAGGAGAAAGTTATTGTAGCTGGTGGCCATTTTTAGTACTGTACCAGATTTTTGTTGTATGTGTTTGTTTTTAATGTTAAAATGTCTGCATTTGATATCTCTCCAGTATTTTCTTTTTTATAAGCAAAATACTTATTTTTATATTTTCTGATGTTGGTTCAAGGGGTACACGGGCAGCAGTAGACAGGTCAGTGGAGGCCTAGTGGAAGGAGGGACCGCAGACAGGCTTCGAAGCCCTAACATAATAAATTGGGCTGGCTGTAGGCAATTTAAAATTGGTTCCAGGGGAACACGGGCAGCAGTAGACAGGTCAGTGGAGGCCTAGTGGAAGGAGGGACCGCAGACAGGCTTCGAAGGCCTAACATAAGAAAAATGTCAATACAATGGTATTGACAGTGCCAGGCATTGAAGGATGTCAGCGCATAGACTAAACATTGGTGGAGCTGTGAGAGAAAATTTTGCAAGTCGTAGAGCACTGTTTGACCTGGGGGGGGGGACTGTCTTGTGGCCGGCGGTACAGGCCCAGGGCCCCTCATATTACAATGGTGTGTCTGACGTTGGGTGCGCACCACCACCGCCAGACACTTTATTGTACTATGAGGGACCTAGTGGCAGTGCCATCGACCAAAAGCGGGCACACCCACCTCTTCAGACAAACAGTACTCTCACGGGTGCTGGCGCCAAGTGGCGATACCACGGCCCCGTGTGGGGACTTTGGCCATTTAGGGAGGTGTTAACATGTCGGATGCTGGACAATCAGGTGCTGCAAATTACGAGATTGGAAAAGTCGTTCAGAATAGTCCACAGGCAAGACCTTTACATAGGAAAGCTAGGTGTCAGCCGGGCAAGGTGGGGCAAAAGATTTCGAAATCCAGTTGTGGTTCATTTTAATGAAGGTTAGATCATCTACATTTTGGGTAGCCAGACGAGTCCTTTTTTCTGTTAGTATTGAACCTGCAGCACTGAATACTCTTTCTGATAGGACACTAGCTGCCGGGCAAGCAAGCTCCTGCAATGCATATTCTGCCAATTCTGGCCAGGTGTCTAATTTTGATGCCCAGTAATCAAATGGGAATGACGGTTGAGGGAGAACATCGATAAGGGATGAAAAATAGTTTGTAACCATACTGGACAAATGTTGTCTCCTGTCACTTTGAATTGATGCTGCAGTACCTGTCCTGTCTGCGGTCATAGCAAAATCACTCCACAACCTGGTCAGAAAACCCCTCTGGCCAACGCCACTTCTGATTTCTGCCCCTCTAACTCCTCTGGTCTGCTGGCCCCTGCAGCTCGTGTGAGAACGATCACGGGCGCTGTGTGCAGGGAATGCCAGAAGCAAACGGTCAACAAGAGTTGATTGTTTGGTTGCTAATATTAGTTCCAAGTTCTCATGTGGCATTATATTTTGCAATTTGCCTTTATAGCGAGGATCAAGGAGGCAGGCCAACCAGTAATCGTCATCGTTCATCATTTTAGTTATGCGTGTGTCCCTTTTGAGGATACGTAAGGCATAATCCGCCATGTGGGCCAAAGTTCCAGTTCTCAAATCTCCGGTTGTGCTTGGTTGAGGGGCAGTTTCAGGCAAATCCACGTCACTTGTGTCCCTCCAAAAACCAGAACCCGGCCTTGCTGCGCCACCAATTTCCAGTGGCCCCGGAAAAGCTTCCTCATTACAAATATAATCATCCCCATCATCCTCCTCGTCCTCCTCCTCCTCTTCGCCCGCTAACTCGTCCTGTACACTGCCCTGGCCAGACAATGGCTGACTGTCATCAAGGCTTTCCTCTTCCTCAGCTGCAGACGCCTGATCCTTTATGTGCGTCAAACTTTGCATCAGCAGACGCATTAGGGGGATGCTCATGCTTATTATGGCGTTGTCTGCACTAACCAGCCATGTGCATTCCTCAAAACACTGAAGGATAACTTTTCAGGAAGCACTGCACCACCAGGTTTAAGGTGTGAGCCAGGCAAGGAATGTGTTTCAGTTGGGAAAGGGAAATGGCAGCCATGAAATTCCTTCCGTTATCACTCACTACCTTGCCTGCCTCAAGATCTACAGTGCCCAGCCACGACTGCGTTTCTTTCTGCAAGAACTCGGACAGAACTTCCGCGGTGTGTCTGTTGTCGCCCAAACACTTCATAGCCAATACAGCCTGCTGACGTTTGCCAGTAGCTGCCCCATAATGGGAGACCTGGTGTGCAACAGTGGCAGCTGCGGATGGAGTGGTTGTGCGACTGCGGTCTGTGGACGAGCTCTCGCTTCTGCAGGAGGACGAAGAGGAGGAGGAGGGGGTGCGAACGGCTACAGCCAACTGTTTCCTAGACCGTGGGCTAGGCAGAACTGTCCTAAACTTGCTGTCCCCTGTGGACCCTGCATCCACCACATTTACCCAGTGTGCCGTGATGGACACGTAACGTCCCTGGCCATGCCTACTGGTCCATGCATCTGTTGTCAGGTGCACCTTTGTGCTCACAGATTGCCTGAGTGCATGGACGATGCGCTCTTTAACATGCTGGTGGAGGGCTGGGATGGCTTTTCTGGAAAAAAAGTGTCGACTGGGTAGCTCGTAGCGTGGTACAGCGTAGTCCATCAGGGCTTTGAAAGCTTCGCTTTCAACTAACCGGTAGGGCATTATCTCTAATGAGATTAGTCTAGCTATGTGGGCGTTCAAACCCTGTGTACGCGGATGCGAGGCTAAGTACTTCCTTTTTCTAACCATAGTCTCATGTAGGGTGAGCTGGACTGGAGAGCTGGAGATCGTGGAACTAGCGGGGGTGCCGGTGGACATGGCAGACTGAGAGACGGTGGGAGATGGTATTGTTGCCGCCGGTGTCCTAGATGCAGTGTTTCCTACTACGAAACTGGTGATTCCCTGACCCTGACTGCTTTGGCCTGGCAAAGAAACCTGCACAGATACTGCAGGTGGTGCGGAAAATGGTGGCCCTACACTGCCGGAAGGGATGTTGCGTTGCTGACTAGCTTCATTGGCCGAGGGTACTACAACCTTAAGGGACGTTTGGTAGTTAGTCCAGGCTTGCAAATGCATGGTGGTTAAATGTCTATGCATGCAACTTGTATTGAGACTTTTCAGATTCTGTCCTCTGCTTAAGGTAGTTGAACATTTTTGACAGATGACTTTGCGCTGATCAATTGGATGTTGTTTAAAAAAATGCCAGACTGCACTCTTTCTAGCATCGGATACCTTTTCAGGCATTGCAGACTGAGCTTTAACCGGATGGCCACGCTGTCCTCCAACAGGTTTTGGCTTTGCCACGCGTTTTGGGCAAGATACGGGCCCGGCAGATGGAACCTGTTGCGATGTTGATGCCTGCTGCGGCCCCTCCTCCTCCGCTTCAGAACTGCTGCCACCTGCACCCTGTTCCCCCAATGGCTGCCAATCGGGGTCAAGAACTGGGTCATCTATTACCTCTTCTTGTAGCTCGTGTGCAACTTCGTCTGTGTCACCGTGTCGGTCGGTGGTATAGCGTTCGTGATGGGGCAACATAGTCTCATCAGGGTCTGATTCTTGATCATTACCCTGCGAGGGCAATGTTGTGGTCTGAGTCAAAGGACCAGCATAGTAGTCTGGCTGTGGCTGTGCATCAGTGCACTCCATGTCAGATTCAACTTGTAATGGGCATGGACTGTTAACTGCTTCACTTTCTAAGCCAGGGACGGTATGTGTAAAGAGCTCCATGGAGTAACCCGTTGTGTCGCCTGCTGCATTCTTCTCTGTTGTTGTTTTTGCTGAAGAGGACAAGGAAGCGACTTGTCCCTGACCGTGAACATCCACTAACGACGCGCTGCTTTGACATTTACCAGTTTCACGAGAGGAGGCAAAAGAGCTAGAGGCTGAGTCAGCAAGATAAGCCAAAACTTGCTCTTGCTGCTCCGGCTTTAAAAGCGGTTTTCCTACTCCCAGAAAAGGGAGCGTTCGAGGCCTTGTGTAGCCAGACGACGAACCTGGCTCCACAGCTCCAGACTTAGGTGCAATATTTTTTTTCCCACGACCAGCTGATGCTCCACCACTACCACTACCCTCATTACCAGCTGACAATGAACGCCCCCGGCCACGACCTCTTCCACCAGACTTCCTCATTGTTTTAAAATGTAAACAAACTAACGGTATTTGTTGCTGTCACACAAATTACAAGGTGAGCTATAACTTCAGTATGATTTAGCTACCCCTTTACAGGTGAGTGAGACCACAACGAAAATCAGGCACAATGTTACACACTCTGTTGTTGGTGGCAACAAATGAGAGAGATGCCACACACGCAGGACTGTCACTGAAGCACAAATGTAAATATTAATCTCCCACTGATTTGAATTTTTTTTTTTTTCAGGGAGACTTTAGGAAAAAAAAAATAATAGAATAAAATGATTTTTTCAGGAAGAATTTAGAAACCAAATAAAATAAAATTATTTTTTCAGGGAGAATTTAGAAAACAAATAAAACAAAAAAAGGCTTTCTATGGCCCACTGAGTGAGAGATGACGCACACAGGAGTCAGGAGTGGCACACAAGCCCAGAGGCCAATATTTATCTCCCACTGATTGATGTAGTGATTTTTTCAGTTAGATTTTGGAACCCAAATCAAGCTAAAAAAATAATAGGCTTTCTATGGCCCACAATTGGAGAGAGAGAGAGAGATGGCACACCCAGGAGTCAAGACTGGCACACAAGCAGAAAGGGCAATATTAATCTCCCACTGATTTGATTTTTTTTTTTTTTCAGGGAGACTTTAGGAAAAAAAAATAATAGAATAAAATGATTTTTTCAGGAAGAATTTAGAAACCAAATAAAATAAAATGATTTTTTCAGGGAGAATTTAGAAAACAAATAAAACAAAAAAAGGCTTTCTATGGCCCACTGAGTGAGAGATGACGCACACAGGAGTCAGGAGTGGCACACAAGCCCAGAGGCCAATATTTATCTCCCACTGATTGATGTAGTGATTTTTTCAGGTAGATTTTGGAACCCAAATCAAGCTAAAAAAAATAATAGGCTTTCTATGGCCCACAATTGGAGAGAGAGAGAGAGAGATGGCACACCCAGGAGTCAAGACTGGCACACAAGCAGAAAGGGCAATATTAATCTCCCACTGATTTGTTTTTGTTTTTTTTTCAGGGAGACTTTAGGAAAAAAAAATAATAGAATAAAATGATTTTTTCAGGAAGAATTTAGAAACCAAATAAAATAAAATTATTTTTTCAGGGAGAATTTAGAAAACAAATAAAACAAAAAAAGTCTTTCTATGGCCCACTGAGTGAGAGATGACGCACACAGGAGTCAGGAGTGGCACACAATCCCAGGGGCCAATATTTATCTCCCACTTTTTTTTTTTTGTTCCAGGGAAAATTTATAAACCCAATAAAAAAAATAATAAATAGGCTTTCTATGGCCCACTATCTGAGAGAGAGAGATGGCACGCTTAGGACTGGCACACAAGCCCAAAGGCCAATATTAATCTCCCACTGATTGATTTATTGATTTTTTCAGGTTGAATTTAGAACCCAAATCAAGCAAAAAAATAAATAGGCTTTCTATGGCCCACTATTTGTGAGAGAGATGGCACGCTCAGGACTGGCACACAAGCCCAGAGGCCAATATTAATCTCCCACTTTTTTTTTTTTTGTTCCAGGGAAAATTTATAAACCCAATAAAAAAAATAATAAATAGGCTTTCTATGGCCCACTATCTGAGAGAGAGAGATGGCACGCTTAGGACTGGCACACAAGCCCAAAGGCCAATATTAATCTCCCACTGATTGATTTATTGATTTTTTCAGGTTGAATTTAGAACCCAAATAAAGCAAAAAAAAAAAAAAAAGGGCTTTCTATGGCCCACTGAGTGAGTGATGATGCACACAGGAGTCAGGAGTGGCACACAAGCCCTGAGGACAATATTTTTCTCCCACTGATTGATGTAGTGATTTTTTCAGGTAGATTTTAGAACCAAAATCAAGCAAAAAAATAAATAGGCTTTCTATGGCCCACTGGGTGAGAGATGGCACACACAGGGATGGCACTCTAGCAGAAATGTCAATCTTAATCTCCCACAAAAAAAAAAAACAGGGAGTGTCCTTCAATTACTATCTCCCTGCAGTAATCTCAGCCAGGTATGGCAGGCAGCAATAAGGAGTGGACTGATGCACAAATTAAATAAAAAGTGTGTACAAACAAAAAAGATAGCTGTGCAGAAAGGAAGGAACAAGAGGATTTGTGCTTTGAAAAAAGCAGTTGGTTTGCACAGTGGCGTACACACAGCAATGCAGCTATCAGGGAGCCTTCTAGGGCAGCCCAATGAGCTACAGCGCTGAGGGGGAAAAAAAAAAAATGTAGCTTCCACTGTCCCTGCACACCGAAGGTGCTGTTGGGCAGTGGAAATCGCTACAGCACAAGCGGTTTGGTGGTTAATGGACCCTGCCTAACGCTATCCCTGCTTCTGACGAAGCGGCAGCAACCTCTCCCTAAGCTCAGATCAGCAGCAGTAACATGGCGGTCGGCGGGAACGCCCCTTTATAGCCCCTGTGACGCCGCAGACAGCAAGCCAATCACTGCAATGCCCTTCTCTAAGATGGTGGGGACCAGGACCTATGTCATCACGCTGCCCACACTCTGCGTTTACCTTCATTGGCTGAGAAATGGTGCTTTTCGCGTCATTGAAACGCGACTTTGGCGCGAAAGTCGCGTACCGCATGGCCGACCCCGCACAGGGGTCGGATCGGATTTCATGAAACCCGACTTTGCCAAAAGTCGGCGACTTTTGAAAATGAACGACCCGTTTCACTCAACCCTACTAGTTACTAGCAACAATTTTTAGTATGCATGATGAATTCTACAGGAAGTATTCATTTGTCAGTGAAAGGCATTAGTTTGGATAAATTAGGATTTTTTTTTATTAAGGAGTTTGAAATAATATGTGAGTTAAATATATTGTATTAGTAACTGGCTATTTCACATGTAAGGGTCCAGAAGGACGTCAAGGACCTCCAGGCAATGCTTTGGTGAGTTGCAATTTAGAATTTTCTTGTTTGAACTTTCAATCAGTAAATATATTGTCATTAAATATACTTTGCAGATCACCTTGTAGGAACACTGGGATAGTTTTAGTGGTGTAAGTAGAATAGTAAAGACCCAGGAGCAAACTTTGGACTAAAGCCCCATTTCAATATACCCCAAAACACCATGCCCCCTTCATAAGAATGGTGCTCTTCATAAGTGTTTAATAATATACTTCTTTAAAATTGCACTGCAGCAATTGTTTTAACTACCTCCTGAGCCATTGTTCTTATGTGCACAGAGCCTGTATTAATATATACGGAAGGAGGCAGCAATGGGTAAATATTTCAATACATGCACTGTGTATATGTGAAAAAAAAACTGTAGTGTTACTTTCATCTGCTACCCTGCACCGCTCAGTCAAGTGCCCTCACTGACAGCTCGGCCAAAACCTAGCCGATTCCCCTCCCCAGTATAATGTGCACAGAGCTTTAAAAGCCCTGCTCTCCACCCTATATTATCTTTTACACATCAAGACTGACCCATCTGGTATAATATAATCAGCGTCCCACCGTATTATTCCATCCATTGCCCACCTGTATATTCACATCCAGAGGCTTCTTCCCAGTTTATTTCCTACCACAGCTTCATTTCCAAATAGTGAGATCCAGTGTTCCTCACTCATTATATTCAGATTCAAAGTCCCATAATGCAATTGAATACAGACCCCCACACCCCCCAGCAGTGGCAGGACTATATACTCACATTAAAGGCTTTCCCTCACTCCCCATGCCTTTTAGTATACTCACATTAAGAGCTACCCCTCTTGCCACATGATTATATTCAACTTAAGGGCAACCCCACTGAGCGACCAGTATACCCACACGTGAAGCTGCTCTTCATTGCTAGTTAGCAGCACTTGCTTCTGCTGCCATTTTTATTTTTCATTGGACCAGTTGGAAATGGTGACAAAATGGAAAAATCTGATCACCATTTTCAAATTCAGGGTTGCACAATGGGAGCCTGAACAATGTGGGTACGAGCCCCCTGACCCTTGAGACATGTTCTGCGACCATAATTATTATGGTCAATTCAGTGATAATAAGTAACAAACCAGCAATACAAAGAAATGAACAAATAATACATGAAAAGCAAAGCGGTCCCTGCTCATAAGAATCTCTTTACATGATGGAAAATGAGTGTTAGAAAATGCCATGGCCAAAAAAGGCATGTTTCATGTTGTTGAAAGGTGGCGCGCACAACACAAATTCTTCAGACGAATTTATTGCTGATCAGTTTCCAAAAAGTGCTACATTAAATGAATAAGGCAATATGAGAAGCAGAAAAGTTTCTTGTTGTTTTAATAATGTTAAATGATATATGTACGTGATTCTCAATCATGCAGTGCTTTACAATCTTGTAATGGTGCAGCCCAACTTGTATCACACCATCTTGCCTCCAAACACTAATGAAGTATTGTTCCATTGTTTTAAAGATGTAACGTAGCAAAACAACTGTTCACAATTATATAATCAAATACTCTTGTTGGGATCACAATCAATTTGTTCTAATACCAGTTTATATTTACAGGTAGAATCTGTTCAAGAAAAAGGAGTAAAAGGGGATAAGGTAATACTAATAATGATGTGGCCATACAACGGAACATTTCATTTTATACAGTATAAATAATGTGTAATATTGTATGTTATGTTATACAATATGCAACACAAATGAGTACACCCTTGGTGAAAAATATCAACAAGTTCTCTTCTCAAATAAAACATTTTTGAGATTTGATTTACTGTTCCAACACTCTACTTTTCAGTTACTAATGCACATCAGTGCTAACCAAGAAATATATATACCTTTATACTGTGTTAGCCAGTAGATAGAAAAATATTTTGAATTGAGAGTCCTCAGTGGTTGATACCTTTTAATGGCTAACTGAAAAAATGGTAACAAATCGCAAGCTTTTGAGACTACTCAGGTCTCTTCATCAGGCATAGACTAATACAAAATCTGAAGAATCACATATTTATACAGAACACAGCAGAGAAATAATGCAATAAATAAGACAAGTGACGTGAAGCAGAACTATCATTATAGGAGAGGGATAAACAGTTGAGGCCATAAATATTGGAACAGTTCATAGATAAGGAGTATGAAAGTTTTATTGTCCTTGGGGTCTGGTTCTGTGTTGTGATGCCCCCACAAGGTCTAAGGAGCAAATTCCTTAATTGGGATCCAAAAATGTTTGGCCACAGGTAAATCAAATCTTTTTTCTCTTATTGTGTGGCGGTGAGAATTCATCCTTGTTCTAAGCTTTTGCCCTGTCTCCCCCACATACAGACACCCAGTTGGACATTTAGTACAAATAAATAAGTACACCACGTTAGATGTGTAAAGTACCTGGGATCTTCTAGTCCTGATGCGAGTTGGGGATTTTTATCTTGTCCGTGGTCATTATAAATGGACAGGTTTTACATTTTTTCTGCTTGCAAGGAAAGGTTCCTGTAGCTGTTGTAGAGGACAGGGAGCTTCTGACAATGATGCTTCTTAAATTTTGGGGCTACCTAACACATAGTAGTGGTGGGTCTGGAAATATGGATTGTAAATCTGGCATCTTTTTGTAGTAAAGGTTGTAATTTCTGTGCAGCTTCCCTTAACCCCTTTACCCCCAAGGGTGGTTTGCACATTAATGACCGGGCCAATTTTTACAATTCTGACCACTGTCCCTTTATGAGGTTATAACTCTGGAACGCTTCAACGGATCCCAGTGAACATTTAACTTTTTTTCACAAAAAATTTAATTCAGCTCCAATTTGTTTTATTTTACCAAGGGTAACAGGAGAAAATGGACCCCAAACATTGTTGTACAATTTGTCCTGAGTACGCCACATGTGTGGGTAAACCACTGTTTGCGTGCATGGCAGAGCTCGGAAGCGAAGGAGCGCCATTTGACTTTTCAATGCAAAATTGACTGGAATTGAGATGGGACGCCATGTTTCGTTTAGAGAGCCCCTGATGTGCCTAAACATTGAAACCCCCCACAAGTGACACCATTTTGGAAAGTAGACCCCCTAAGGAACTTATCTAGAGGTGTGGTGAGCACTTTGACCTTCACAGAAGTTTATAATGTAGAACCGTAAAAATAAAAAAATCATATTTTTTCACAAAAATTATCTTTTCGCCCCCAATTTTTTATTTTCCCAAGGGTAAGAGAATAAATTGGACGCCAAAAGTTGTTGTACAATTTGTCCTGAGTACGCTGATACCCCATATGTGGGGGTAAACCACTGTTTGGGCGGATGGGAGAGCTCGGAAGGGAAGGAGCGCCGTTTGACTTTTCAATGCAAAATTGACAGGAATTGAGATGGGACGCCATGTTGCGTTTGGAGAGCCACTGATGTGCCTAAACATTGAAACCCCCCACAAGTGACACCATTTTGGAAAGTAGACCCCCTAAGGAACTTATCTAGAGGTGTGGTGAGCACTTTGACCCACCAAGTGCTTCACAGAAGTTTATAATGTAGAACCGTAAAAATAAAAAATCATATTTTTTCACAAAAATTATCTTTTCACCCCCCAATTTTTTATTTTCCCAAGGGTAAGAGAAGAAATTAGACTCCAAAAGTTGTTGTACAATTTGTCCTGAGTACGCTGATACCCCATATGTGGGGGTAAATCACTGTTTAGGCGGATGGGAGAGCTCGGAAGGGAAGGAGCGACGTTTGACTTTTCAATGCAAAATTGACAGGAATTGAGATGGGACGCCATGTTACGTTTGGAGAGCCACTGATGTGCCTAAACATTGAAACCCCCCATAAGTGACACCATTTTGGAAAGTAGACCCCCTAAGGAACTTATCTAGAGGTGTGGTGAGCACTTTGACCCACCAAGTGCTTCACAGAAGTTTATAATGCAGAGCCGTAAAAATAAAACAAAAATTTTTTCCCACAAAAATTATTTTTTTAGCCCTCAGTTTTGTATTTTCCCAAGGGTAACAGGAGAAATTGGACCTCAAAATTTGTTGCCCAATTTATCCTGAGTGCGATGATACACCATATGTGGGGGGAACCACTGGGCGCATGGGAGGGCTCGGAAGGGAAGGAGTGCCATTTGAATGCAGACTTAGATGGAATGGTCTGCAGGTGTCACATTGCGTTTGCAGAGCCCCTAATGTACCTAAACAGTAAAAAAAACCCCACAAGTGACACCATTTTGGAAACTAGACCCCCTAAGGAACTCTTCTAATTGTTTTGTGAGAGATTTGAACCCCCAAGTGTTTCACTACAGTTTATAACGCAGAGCCGTGAAAATAAAAAATCTTTTTTTTCCCCCACAAAAATAATTTTTTAGCCCCCAGTTTTGTATTTTCCCAAGAGTAACAGGAGAAATTGGACCCCAAAAGTTGTTGTCCTATTTGTCCTGAGTACGCTGATACCCCATATGTTGGGGTAAACCCCTGTTTGGGCATACGGGAGAGCTCGGAAGGGAAGAAGCACTGTTTTACTTTTTCAACACAGAATTGGCTGGAGTTGAGATCGGACGCCATGTCGCGTTTGGAGAGCCCCTGATGTGCCTAAACAGTGGAAACCCCCCAATTATAACTGAAACCCTAATCCAAACACACCCCTAACCCTAATCCCAACAGTAACCCTAACCACACCTCTAACCCTGACACACCCCTAACCCTAATCCCAACCCTATTCCCAACTGTAAATGTAATCTAAACCCTAACTGTAACTTTAGCCCCAACCCTAACCCTAACTTTAGCCCCAACCCAAACTGTAGCCCTAACCCTAACCCTAGTCCTAACCCTAGCCCTAACCCTAGCCCTAACCCTAACCCTAACCCTAGCCCTAACCCTAGCCCTAACCCTAGCCCTAACCCTAACCCTATCCCTAGCCCTAACCCTATCCCTAACCCTTAACCCTAACCCTAGCCCTAACCCTAACCCTAACCCTAACCCTAGCCCTAACACTAGCCCTAACCCTAGCCCTAACCCTAGCCCTAACCCTATCCCTAGCCCTAACCCTAGCCCTAGCCCTAATGGGAAAATGGAAATAAATACATTTTTTTAATTTTTCCCTAACTAAGGGGGTGATGAAGGGGGGTTTGATTTACTTTTATTGTGGGTTTTTTAGCGGATTTTTATGATTGGCAGCCGTCACACACTGAAAGACGCTTTTTATTGCAAAAAATATTTTTTGCGTTACCACATTTTGAGAGCTATAATTTTTCCATATTTTGGTCCACAGAGTCATGTGAGGTCTTGTTTTTTGCGGGACGAGTTGACGTTTTTATTGGTAACATTTTCAGGCACGTGACATTTTTTGATCGCTTTTTATTCCGATTTTTGTGAGGCAGAATGACCAAAAACCAGCTATTCATGAATTTCTTTTGAGGGAGGCGTTTATACCGTTCCGCGTTTGGTAAAATTGATAAAGCAGTTTTATTCTTCGCGTCAGTACGATTACAGCGACACCTCATTTATATCATTTTTTTATGTTTTGGCGCTTTTATACGATAAAAACTATTTTATAGAAAAAATAATTATTTTTGCATCGCTTTATTCTCAGGACTATAACTTTTTTATTTTTTGCTGATGATGCTGTATGGTGGCTCATTTTTTGCGGGACAAGATGTCGTTTTCAGCGGTACCATGGTTATTTATATCTGTCTTTTTGATCGCGTGTTATTCCACTTTTTGTTCGGCGGTATGATAATAAAGCGTTGTTTTTTGCCTCGTTTTTTTTTTTCTTACGGTGTTTACTGAAGGGGTTAACTAGTGGGCCAGTTTTATAGGTCGAGCCGTTATGGACACGGCAATACTAAATATATGTACTTTTATTGTTTGTTTTTTTTATTTAGATAAAAAATGTATTTATGGGAATAATATATATATTTTTTTCATTATTTAGGAATATTTTTTTTTTTTTTTTTACACATTTGGAAATTTTTTTTTTAACTTTTTTACTTTGTCCCAGGGGGGGACATCACAGATCGGTGATCTGACAGTTTGCACAGCACTCTGTCAGATCACCGATCTGACTTACAGTGCTGCAGGCTTCACAGTGCCTGCTCTGAGCAGGCTCTGTGAAGCCACCTTCCTCCCTGCAGGACCCGGATGCCGTGGCCATCTTGGATCCGGGCCTGGAGCAGGGAGGGAGGTATGCAGACCCTCGCAGCAACGTGATCACATTGCGTTGCTGCGGGGGGCTCAGGGAAGCCCGCAGGGAGCCCCCTCCCTGCGCGATGCTTCCCTGCACCGCCGGCACATCGCGATCATGTTTGATCACGGTGTGCTGGGGGTTAATGCGCCTGGGGAGGTCCGTGACCGCTCCTGGCACATAGTGCCGGATGTCAGCTGCGATAGGCAGCTGACACCTGGCCGCGCTCCCCCCGTGAGCGCCGCCGATCGCGCTGGACGTACTATCCTGTTGGTGGTCATAGGGGCCCACCCCACCTCGACGGGATAGTACGTCCGATGTCAGAAAGGGGTTAACACCTCCAGATTTGGATTGTAGGTGAATACTAGAGGCACCCGGTTATTTTCTTGTTTAGCTTTGTAATGTAGAAGGTAATTCCTTGATATTCTGGTGGCTCTTGTAATTTGGTTTTCAATTCTTGTTGGATGGTAGCACTGATTCAAAAAGGTCTTTCTGAGGCGACCAAGGTGTTTGTCTCTCTCCATGGAGTTGGAGCATATATGATTGTATCTGGTGGCTTGGCTATAGACAATAGAGGTTTTTATGTGTTTTGGATGGAAACTGTCCCATTTAAGGTATGTTGGATGGTTGATTGGCTTCTGATACAGGGATGTCTCTATTTCATTGTTCTGCAGCTTAATTATGTCCAAAAAGATAATTTCAGTACAGGAGTAGTTGAGTGTTAGGCCGGAGTCACACTAGCGCATAATACATACAAGTGCTATGCTATGAAACATCGCATAGCACTCGGACCAGTGTTAATCTACGAGGAAGCTCACATCACTGTTTATTTTCCCAGGCGTATTCTACGTGCGAGAGAAATCGCAGTATTCTGCGATTTTATGCATATATTGGCCGAGTCTCGCCAATGCAAGTCTGTAGGTGCGAAAAAAGTTTGGACGCCACGCGGACCATCAGTGTGACTTGAGAGAAATACGCACACATTTTACTCATTTCAGCGCATTGAACTATTAAATTCATTGAGAAAAAGCAGTGAGAAATGTAAAGCCATACGCATGTCACATGGATGTCTTATAGATGTCATACGGATACATAGATGCGAGAAAATCTCATCATTGCATTGCAAACACATTACACATGGATGACCATATGGAGAACATTTGTGTGACTCTCGGCTGAGAGAAACTGACCGATTTTTCATACGGTAAGTGTGACTCCGGCCTTAAGTTGATGGTGGGATGAAATTGATTAAATTGTTCATGGAATGTCTTTAGCTGTGGCTCTGACTCCATCCAGATGACTAAAATATCATCAATGTAACGGTAGTAGGCCAGAGGCCTGATGGGACATGAGGACAAAAATTCGCTTTCAAGCTTGGCCATGAAAAGATTTGCATACTGTGGAGCCATTTTACTTCCCATTGCGGTACCAGTCTCCTTTAGATAGATCTTGTCAAATTCAAAGTAATTGTGGGCGAGGATGAATTTTGTAAGCTTCACCACAGAATCAGCATCAGTCCCGATGTTTTCCATGAAGATTTTGCAGGCATTTAATCCATTCTGGTGTGAGATATTAGAGTACAAAGACTCCACATCCATGGTGGCCAGGATGGTTCCTTCTGATAGAGGACCTATTGCTGCTAGTTTATTCAATAGGTCAGTTATGTCCTGAATGTAGCTGGGTGTATCCTTTACCAGTGGTTTAAGAATACCCTCTACCCATCCAGATACCTTCTTAGTAAGGGTGCCCACACATGAAATAATTGGTCTCCCTGGATTTCCAGATTTGTGGATTTTGGGAAGCGTGTAGAATGTCCCTATTCTTAGACTGTCTGGTATCAGGTCATCAGCTCTTATGCGTTTGTCAGGCAGACAAGGTACCAACTTGTTTAATTCCATGTAATAGTCCTGTGTATCCAATTTTTTTGTAGTAGCGTGTGTCCATAAGTTATCTGTTTGCTTCCTTCATATAGTCTGATGTGTTTATCATGACTATTGCACCACCCTTGTCAGCAGGTTTAATGATGATTTCTTTGTTGGTTTTCAAAGACCTTATGACCTGTCTCTCCTGGGCACTGATGTTGGATGCTTGTCTTTTGTATTAGTCTATGCCTGATGAAGAGATCTGAGTAGTCACGAAAGCTTGCATTTTGTTACCATCTTCTCCATTAGCCATTAACAGGTATCAGCCACTAAGGACTCTCAATTCTAACTATTTTTCAGTGATAAACAAGGAATTATGATAAAAGATCATATTACAAAAATGAGGACACTTTCCATAAAGTTAAAAAGCATAGATTGATAACACATTTTCCTGGTATTCGTTAAAAGGGCTATTATAACTTGAGAATAGAGAAATACTCCATCCATTCATTGTCTATAGAGATTAGAGATAGTTAAAGTCTGCCGCCACTTATTTCTAACTGAGCATTTCAATCTCCCTTATACAATGTGTGCAGAATTATTAGGCAATTTATGTTTTTAATCATTATATTTACTATTGAACAACCACAGTGCTGTCAGTCAGTCCAAAAGGTTAATAGCCCTGAAACCTAAATATTTAACCGGCGCTGAGCCCACATCTTTTCCTGCACATGCCAGCTGTTTTAACTAGTTAAATGCCGTTGTCAATATCTGACAGCGGCATTTAACGTGCAATTCCTGCAAGCATGCCGGAAATCCCACCCATCGGTGACCCGGTCACGTGATCGTGGGTCACCGATGGGTTGGCATGGTAATCAGCAGTCTCCAGCAGACCTCTATGGTTGTCATTGCTAGATTGCCGGTGGTCGGCACTCATAGTAAGTGCAATGTAGCAATTCTGCTACATACAAGTGATCTGATCATCGCCTGTATGTAGCAGAGCCGATCAGATTATGGAAGCTTCTAGTCTCCCATGGAGACTATTGAAGCATGCCAAAAGGAAAAAAAAAAGTTTTAAACATTTTTAAAAAATAAACAAAATAAAAGTTCAAATCACCCCCTTTTTGCCACATTCAAAATAAAACAATAAAAAAATCAAACATACACAAATTTTGTATCACCGTGTTCAGAATCACCTGATCTATCAATAAAAAGATTAACCTGATCGCTAAACGGCGAAAAAAAGAAAAAAAGTCAAAACACCAGAATTACAGTTTTTGGGTTGCTACAACATTGCATCAAAATGCAATAATAGACGATCAAAAGATTGGATCTGCACCAAAATGGTATCATTAAAAACATCAGCTTAGCATGCAAAAAAATAAGCCCTCACCCAACTGGAGATCATGAAAATTGGAGGAGCTCTACTTGAGCAAAGATCATCTCTTAAAATCTGGCAGTAGGTTTTGGAATTGATTTTGAGTTCATCTTCAAACTGAAAAGGTATATCTAGCTCATCTTTAATAATACCAGCCTATAATAGTCCTTCACCTCTACCTTGTTGGTATCTGAGTGAAAATAAAGGTCTGTGTGTGTTACTGACCCAGCCACAGGCCCATGCATCTGGTCCATCAAAAGTCACTCTCATCTCATCAGTCCATAAAACCACTGAAAAATCTGTTTCCAGATATTTCTTGACTCCGTCTTAACATTTCAAGTTATATGTCTTGTTCAGTGGTGGTCGTCGGGTTTCAGCCTACCTTCCCTTGATCGTGTCTCTGGGTGCTCCAAGAAGGTTGCAATTCTGAAATATGACAACATTGAAGGATAATAGCTTGTTGGTCACTTCATGTTTGATTCTTCTCAAATCTTTGGCAGTTAATATGCATCTTTTTTCCTGAACATGTTTTTGTGATCCTATGATCTTGCCCCAATGTTTTAGCAATGTCAAGAGAGCTTCATCCCTCTTTAAGACTGTTAACAATTTCTTATGTTTTGGAGACATGGCCCATTTTGCCTGAGGAAAACAAGCTGCCTAAGGCCGGTTTCACATTAGCGTTGCGGACGGCTGCGGACTTCCTCCGTGAAGCCCCGCCCTCGGCCGCACCTCCGCCGCTAGCTCTGCCTACTTCTGCATGCAGCCGGCATGCGGCCTGCATACCTATCTTTAACATTAGGTACGCAGGTCGTGCCGCTGTATGCGGATGCTTCTGCATGCGTCGTTTTGACGATGCGGCGACCAGCGTAGAACGCAGCTTGTAGCAATTTTTTTTCTCCGCATCGTCAAAACGACGCATGCGGAAGCATCCGCATACAGCGGCATGACCTGCGTACCTAATGTTAAAGATAGGTACGCAGGCCGCATGCAGAAGTAGGCGGAGCTAGCGGCCGAGGGCAGGGCTTCACAGAGGAAGTCCGCAGCCCTCTGCAGCTCCTCAAAACGCTAGTATGAAACTAGCCGAATATTACCACACACTGTGATTACACAAATACACATCACCTGATATGCTTTAAACTAATAAGCATTCAAGTTTATACAGCTTGGAGTTGAAAAATCTGCATAAAAATGATATCATTAATTAAAATATCTGTCTACAACTACATTTGAAGTATGGATGTGTGAGACATATCCTGCATAGAAGTGGAAACCATGGTTATTGTCCACACAGGAAGCAACTGCTGATACTAGAGCCAAGCCCATAAGGGAATGTTTCCACGTTCCGTATCGGCAGCACTTTGGACGCAGCTGCGTCCACAGGACTGCCAACTTTTGTATGCATGGTGATTCCGCAAGTGTTCATTGAACCATGCGGAATCACCGCATCCTATACAATGGACTTTGATATTTATCTTGCAGAGACTGAGCATCTCTGCAAGATAAATCGACATGCTGTGGTCTAGAAAGGAGCGCTGCATGTCCATTTACGCAGGGTTGCCGAAGGCGTTCCTGCATGTATAGTGGAGATGGGATTTCATAAAATCCCCTCCACTATGCTGTAACATCTGGCAGCTGTGGGTTGGACGCTGCAGATGTACACAGCATCCAATCCGCTGCGGATACTGACCATGGAAACATACCCTAAAGCTTTTGTTAGGGAAAACATTGTTAAATATCAAGCCTTTCGGAGAATCCACAACCTGGTCTAATGAGACCAAATTAAATCTTGTGGCATTTGAAATGTATCGCATCACAAGCTCGGATTGTATAGTTGTAAGGGAATTGCAATGATTGGGCAGATGCTGCCATCTAGTAGACAGAGATATTCAATCAGGAACATGAAAGAGTGCTGCAATAAAAAGATGAGAAACTGATTGTACAGGAGGAAACAGATGCTACGTGCACAAGAGACATGCGAGCTGCTGTGATGAAGGAAAAAATACAAAAGACACATAGGTCAAGAGAGACAGTCAGTCTTTACTTGGTTTTGTACCAAGTCATCACCTGTAGAGAAGAAGACTGTATCGGATTACAGCCAAGTCCTAAGCACACGTGTTGAATAATGAAAGATCAGCAGTGGATGTGCATTAATTGAGGGGTGTGGAGTATTTCCAGGAGATAGACAGTCCTATTTATTGAGGTGAAGTGAAGATGGTAGAGGTTCAATTTGACGAGCAGAGGTTTGATCGCATGAGCAGCAGCAGGTTGGATGAGCAGAGGTTTGATCTCATGAGCAGAAGCTTGACTGGACAAGCATAGGTTCGATCACGTAAGCAGTGACCAAACTGGACAAGCAGAGGTGCATTTGGATGAGCAAAGGTCCAATCACGTGAGGAGTGGGGAGCATCAATATGATGATAAGAGAAGGTCTGTGGCAAAAATTACTGTCTGCAATTAGCAGTGTGAGAAAGGGCCTCGGCTTGCGGCCTAGCAGAAGTACATAGTTGGTGAACTTCTGTTTATGTGATGACCACCCCTAGAAGCTGGAGCGGTCTGATGAAAGTCTGTACTGATTCGACCTACACACTGTTGGCTGACAGGTCATCAGAAAATCCTTGTTACCACCCGTTAATGTGTATTTATGCAGATATTTGTATATACAAATGTCTATTGTATATGCTTTTTGTGAATGTGCAATAGATGTTTAGCTGTATTTTGTGCACATCCTTTAGCGAGTTGCCCAGCAGAGGGTAAATTGAGTAGCACAAAGTTTAGTGAGTCTCAGGGACATTGGGTGTTGTTTCAGGCACTGGCGTACACAGACAGAAAAGGGCCCATGTGCAAGAACTGTCATGATCCGGGTTGGAGTTTGCCATGTTTCTCCTGCTCCGGCCTGGTCATGGTGGGGGTTAATTATTTCTGCCTCTCTTTGATTTGGGAGTGGCTATTTGTTGGTGCTCTTGCTGACAGCTTGATAATCTTATCCGTATATGTGAGGGGGGTGAGTGGAAAACTGCTTTTCTCACCTCAGAGGGACTGTTTGAGAATTTGGTTATGTTTTTTGATCTGACTAATGCGCCAGCAGTTTTCCAGGATTTTATCGATCATGTCTTCTCTGACTTCATTGGGCGCTTTATGGTAGTCTATCTCGATGATATTCTGGTGTACTCAATGGATAGGCAGGATCACATAGGTCATCTTCGTGCAGTTCTCCAGAGGCTCCGGGAGAACTGTCTTTTTGCTAAACCTGAGAAATGTTTATTTGTTGTTCGGGAATTATCCTTTCTGGGATTTATCTTGTCTGCTGAGGGGTTCCGTATGGACCCTAGAAAGGTTCAGGCCATCGGTAATTGGGTGCAACCTAAAGATCTTAAGGGTCTCCAGCGTTTCTTAGGATTCGCAAATTATTATCGAAAATTTATAAAAGGGTTTTCACAGATTGTCAAACCCCTCACAGATTTAACTCAGAAAGGGTCTGATGTCAAGAATTGGCCGGCTCCTGCTGTAGCGGCCTTTTTGGCACTAAAAAAATGTTTCATGTCCGCCCCTGTATTGATTCAACCAGATCCATCGGAACCATTTATTGTAGAGGTGGATGCCTCTGAGGTGGGGTTGGGAGTGGTGTTGTCCCAGGGACCTGCCACTCTAACCAACTTAAGACCCTGTGCTTTCTTCTCTAGGAAATTATCTCCCGCAGAAAAGAATTATGATGTGGGGAATCGAGAATTGTTGGCCATTAAATTGGCTTTTGAAGAATGGAAGCATTTTTTGGAGGGGGCTGTCCATAAAAATCACTGTAATTATAGACCATAAGAATCTGGCTTATATTGAGTCGGCCAAAAGACTGACTCTGAAACAGGCAAGATGGTCACTATTTTTCTCTCGGTTTCAGTTGTCTATCACCTTTTGGCCAGGTTCTAAAAACATTAAGGCTGATGCCTTGTCTCGTAGACTGCACCCGATGTCACCTCCTGAGCCTCCTACCTCCATTCTTCAGCCTGGTGTGGTAGTGGCCTGGGTTTCTTCTGAGCTGGAGCGAGAGATTCGTGAGGCCCAGTCTCTTGCTCCTCTGTCTATGCCTGTGGGTAAGCTTTTTGTGCCTGTTCAACTTCATCTCAGGGTTCTCTGAGAGTTTCATGATTCTGTTTTGAGTGGGCACCCTGGAATCGCGGCCACCCGTAGAGCGATTGCTAGGTTGTTTTGGTGGTCCTCATTGGCCTCGGATGTGGTTAGATTTGTGTCCTCCTGTTTTGTATGTGCCCGTGCTAAGAACTCGCATAATCGGCCGGTCGAGAAATTGGTGCCATTGCCAATTCCTGATAGACCATGGACCCATCTGTCCATTGATTTTATCACCGATCTTCCTCTTTCTAATGGAAAAACTGTCATTTGGTTGGTGGTGGACAGATTTAGTAAGCAGGCACATTTTGTGCCTTTGTCAAGTTTGCCGAATGCTGAGATGCTTGCTAAGTTGTTTGTGGAACATGTGGTGCGATTGCATGGTGTGCCTTTGAATGTGGTTTCAGACAGAGGGGTGCAGATTGTGTCCAAGTTCTGGAGGGCTTTTTGTAAAAGGCTGGGTGTCTGTTTGACCTTTTCTTCTGCTTACCATCCTGAGACTAATGGTCAGACACAGAGAACCAATCAGTCTCTGGAACAAATTTTGCGATTTCTGGTCACGGCTCAGCAGGATGATTGGTGTTCCTCTTTGCCTGTGGCTGAGTTTGCTTTTAATAATCGCATTAATCAGTCCACAGGTACCTCCCCTTTCTTCTGTAACTATGGCTTTCACCCTCATGTTGGGGAATTTTCCCGACTGGATTCGGGATGTCCTGGGGCTGATTTTGTGGTTCAACAGTTAGGGGAGGTGTGGCAGGAAGTTCAAAAGAATATTGGCGGGGCTCAGGGTAAATATAAATTCTTTGCTGACAAAAAATGATCTGTAGGGCCTGTATTCCGGGTTGGGGATAAGGTATGGTTGTCTACCCGGAATATAAAGCTCAAGATTCCTTCAGCTAAGTTGGGGCCTAAGTTCATTGGCCCTTACAAGATTATGGAGGTGGTCAACCCGGTGTCCTTTCGTTTATGTCTTCCTCCATCTTTCCGGATTCCCAACATGTTCCATAAAGCTCTTTTGAAACCGTTGGGTCCTTCCTCAGGGGTGTATCCTTCTCCTCCACCACCCGTGTCGGTGGAAGGCCATAATGAATTTGAGATGGAACAGATTGTGGACTCCCGCATGGTCCGTCATTCCCTCCAGTATCTCATTCATTGGAAGGGTTACGGTCCTGAGGACCGGTCCTGGGTTCTGGCGCTGTTGGTCCATGCGGATCGATTGGTCCAGTCTTTCATACCCGCTATCCTGGGAAACCTGGGGGTCCAGTGGCCCTCCCTTGAGAGAAGGGTACTGTCATGATCCGGGTCGGAGTTTGACTCTGACTCTGTTCTTTGCCTCACGTCCCTGGTACCTTTGCTCCTGGCTGGTTCAGACCCTCGGCTTGTATTTTGACCATGAGTTCTGTTCTCTTCTTTAAACTATACGCTTACCGACTGTTATGGACTTGGCTCGTTTTGACCACTCTCTGTCGCCACCTGGTGGCGCAGTGCAGCGTGCACTGGGCTGCGGTGTGTAACGAATGGAAACGGAGGCACAGAAGTTGAAGTTCACATTCGTTTTTATTTAGGTTTAATGTGGAACCTCGGGACCACGGTCTGGGGGCTCCGAAGGGGGCGTGACTACGTGAGCCGCAGACACCCGTGGTAAGTCCCCTCGAACAGGGACAGAGTGGGAAGCCTGGAGGACATGGGTGCTACCTCCAGTTAGACCCCGAACTCATGGCAGCTGTCCCAGCGGGACAATCGGACATGCGGGGTTAGCGGGAGACGTGGAGCTAACCAGGTGAAACCGGGTGTATGGGTAGAAGCTGGTTCCAATGGTACTGGCGTTGTCCGGAGATGAAGATGGCAGATTGGCGGGACGAGACGGGATTGCGTAGATAGAACAGTCGTCATCCAGGATAGCCGGGTAACTGGTAGCTGATGATCTGTGGAAACAGACAGTATAAGCGGAGTTCAAGCAAAAGCACTTCAGAAACAGGAGCACATGCAGACAGGAACCGGAAGTAAGCAACAATGGATACTTGTTGCTCCGGCACCCTCCCTATGGTGGAGGAGCTAGAAATACTGTAGCAATGAATAACACGCCATTGGCTAGAAGCATATTTTAAAATGCGCGCTGTCTCTTTAAGAGACCTGGAACGATTGCGTGCGTGTCCTAAGCACTCTGCCCAAGAACCTGCTGGCAGCACGCTAGGAAGCAGGAGAGGGAGGAGAAGGGGAAGCTGCTTCCTGACAGTGTGAGTCCAGCACAGTGTGGGAGTCCCGATGGGGACCCCGCAAAGGTACAGAGACCGGACCGGGTGTAGCATGGTGCGGCAAGTGTGACCTCTTTTTCTGTCACCCACTCTCCTTCATGGAATCTGTACATACCTGCATTGCCGCAGAGTGACAAACAATATATGGGCCCTTTGCAGCCCAAGAGCTACAAAAAAAACCTCCTGGTTTGGAGGAAGAAATAGGCCCCCTTACCTCTTGCGCCCCTGTGAGTCTACACAGGTTGCACCAATGATATGTGCACCCCTGGTTTTAGGGACAGACAGGGACAGTTAGTTGACAACTAGGTTATCTGTGTTGCACTCTTCAATGCAGTAGCCCTGGATTTGCTGTTTTTAGGGCAGCATTCAGTATACAATAGCCAAGACTAAGGCTAGACTGTAGTTGTAATAAAAAGCAGGGAAATCCCTGAAGAGCCCTTGCAGGACGTGCCATTAATTAAGAGAGACCGTCATCTGCTGGCCAGGTGAATTGATTGGAAACCAAATTGTGTTGGAAGATTTGCAAGGTTAGTGACTTTGTGTGCTGGACCTGATAAAGTGACTCAAAGCCCTGGGCGCCAAACTGCACCCAAAGAGAGTGGAGCAGACGTGCTCCAGGGATGTCGCTGAGGCCAGCATAACAGGCCTCAGTGGAATATCTACGCCATCAAGGTGTAGGCCAATGTCTGAAAAGGCTTGGATCCACACAGGAGGACTCTGAGCTACGCCTGCGGTAGTCAGGACAAGGATTCGTGCCCAATGCCAGTAAAGCTCAAGAGACCAGACATCGGCCGTTAAGAGCTGAGGCCTAGATCACTCCTAAGAGACTTCCGTCAACGGTCAAGCCAAGAAGATCCGCAAGGAGGCTGCAATATTTGGGACACACCTGTTACTGCTAAAGGACAGTGTGTATCGCTCCCATGATTGGGCGCACCACCGTTGTGAACAGAACATTGATGTTAGACAGAGAAAGACTTCCTTTGCTTTTCCAAGTTTACTGTTATCTTTGTTTGAATGTTAATCTGACTAGCTACTAACGCTAATTCTTTACAGTTACTTTAAATCACTGTATATAAATAGAACTAAAATCATCCCTGACTGTTTTCGCCTTGTGGCTCTGTGTGCATTGCATCCAAACACCTGCATTACCTAGCCACAGGACCCAAAGAACACAGGGATAACACTATATTGTCTGAAATTTTATTACTGCAAAATTGTCTTTTTCTTGTATTTTGACTTACCTTGCTAATTGTGTAAAAGATAAACTGTCGATGTCCTCTGTGATACTACATCCATGTACCTTCTTTCATATTGAGAAGAGCACAGTCCATAAGGGTAAAGTGTTATCCTCGCTACACACCCTGGTTCCTAGTCTTCAATGCTGAATAACAATTGTGTCATACTTCCATGAACTGTAATTTAGATAATTAATTGAAACCATTCTATCTGTATCTATGTACTCATTTATGCTGTGCAATGTATTTGTTATATATTTTTCAATTGGATTTTATAACTGGCTTGTTGTTGTCATAGGGAAGTCAAGGCTCCCCTGGAAAAAATGGCATAGATGGCAAAGATGGAATCCATGGAACACATGGACAAAAGGTAAGAACATAGTTTCTTCATATTTGATATTATAGTTATCACATGAACTACAATCCAATGTTGTGTCACAGGTGTGACAATAGAAATAATAGTTTTGTAACATTTGTAACTGAAAATATAATATTTTTCGTAACTTATTCAAATGTCTATAGAAAATAAATGTGTAACTCCGAATGTTTTCTTACAGTAAATTATACCACTTCCAAATCATATTAATTACTTACTTTCAATCTGAGATATCTGCAGATTGTAAGGGGAAATGTAAACTTGTGCTGTTTTCATTGTAAAATCTTTACGCTCTGCCGCAGAATGGAAAAAAAACTCCCTCAAAGTTACGGCAACAAAGTTGCCCATTAGATTCAAGGACCTCAAAAAAAGTTTTAGATTTTCGACCGAGAAACACAATACAGTTTTTCTCAATTCCAGATTAACACTCATATATTCGTATAATGCACTTTCATTAGGAATATGGAGTATATGTAATAAATCATTGTATTAACAACAGTTACAAGAAATGAATACGAATATGTACATTGTGTGTAAATGTATACAATTTGTTAATCATTTCGATATTTAAACATGGATTTTATGAATTGCAGGGAGAGCCTGGAGACAAAGGAGAGCCAGGCGAGGTAAGTAAATTATAGTTTGCTATCAATAAGTATGTAATTTGCTCTCCATTTAAGTCAATAAAGAAATAAATCCTTTTCTTTTTGCATTGTCTATGCATAAATAACATTTATATTATTTATTATGTTAGTTTTTATGACTTTGCAACGTTTATTGAATTACTTAAATGAAAGATTTTTGTTTTGCATATTTGTGTTTGACAACATCATAATTCTAACTGAATATTTCTACAGAGTGTAATATCTAAAGCTACAGGGGTAAAGGGTGATCGTGGTGATATAGGACCAATGGGTCCCCCTGGGCCACCAGGACCACAGGTACAGACCCATACTTTAGATTTTGTTGTTAGTTAAACTGTTGTACTGTAAGAATACTGTTGTAATAAGAACTTAAATAGCTGATAACTGTAGCTTTGCTTTCTCCAAAGCTTTTTTTTTTATTTACATTGTTTTGTCCATTAAATCAGTGATAAATTATTTGGGTGTTTATAATTGTAAATCAATCATATTGTTATGGAAACCATTGCAGAAATTAGATATCTTGTTAAGATACTTATCCAGTGTCATCTTATTTAAAAGGATATGATTGTCTCATAAACACAATAAAATAAATATAGTTACAAAATGTAAATCTAATTATGTGATCATCTTCCCAGTTCATAACAAGCAGATATGTAAATGTACTTTAGCTTGTGATATTCACATGAATTTCCCTTTCACTTTTTGTATTAAGGGTGTTCCTGGGAAAAATGTTGAAATGAAGGTAAGGAGATAAGTCTTGCATCCATGCCATCAATTTGTTTGTTTCAAACGTATATTATATTTAGAAAGTGAAATACATAAAGAAGAGAGGCATACTTGATATATTGGATCCAAAAGTAAAAAAAGAAAACTTTGCCAAACCATAGGCAGAAAGTGCTATGATGAGATCCTGATGTTACTCAAAAAGTAAAGTATTAAAAGGAAAATTTATATTCTTTGTATACAAGAAAGATTCAATAATGACAAAAGTTCCAAAAATCAGAATTGGGATTCAGTGGTAGTCTAGGGTGATGAAGGGGAAAATGGCAACTTGCCTGGTATTTAACCCCTATCTGACCTCGGACGGGATAGTACATCCGGGGTCAGATCCCCTGCTTTGATGCGGGCTCCGGCAGTGAGCCCGCACCAAAGCCGGGACATGTCAGCTGTTTTGAACAGGTGACATGTGCCCGTAATAGGCGCGGGCAGAATCGCGATCTGCCCGCACCTATTAACTAGTTAAATGCCGCTGTCAAACGCAGACAGCGGCATTTAACTACCGCATCCGGCCGGGCGGCCGGAAATGACGTCATCGCCGACCCCCGTCACATGATCGGGGGTCGGCGATGCGTCTCCATTGTAACCATAGAGGTCCTTGAGACCTCTATGGTTACTGATCGCCGGTGGCTGTGAGCGCCACCCTGTGGTCGGCGCTCACAGCACACCTGATTTTCTGCTACATAGCAGCGATCAGCAGATCGCTGCAATGTAGCAGAGGCGATCGAGTTGTGCCTGCTTCTAGCCTCCCATGGAGGCTATTGAAGCATGGCAAAAGTAAAAAAAAAAAAAGTTGAAAAAAATGTTAAAAAAATAAAAAAAATATAAAAGTTTAAATCACCCCCCTTTCGCCCCAATCAAAATAAATCCGTAAAAAAAATATCAAATCTACACATATTTGGTATCGCCGCGCTCAGAATTGCCCGATCTATCAATTAAAAAAAAGCATTAACCTGATCGCTAAACAGCGTAGCGGGAAAAAAATTCGAAATGCCAGAATTACGTTTTTTTGGTCGCCGCGACATTGCATTAAAATGAAATAACAGGCGATCAAAAGAACTATCTGCACCGAAATGCTATTATTAAAAACGTCATCTCGGCACGCAAAAAAGAAGCCCTCAACCGACCCCAGATCACGAAAAATAGAGACACTACGAGTATCAGAAAATGGAATTTTTTTTCACCACTTAGATAAAAAATAACCTAGTGATGTTAGGTGTCTATGAACTCGTACTGACCTGGAGAATCATAATGTAAGGTCAGTTTTAGCATTTAGTGAACCTAGCAAAAAAGCCAAACAAAAAACTAGTGTGGGACTGCACTTTTTTTGCAATTTCACCGCACTTGGAATTTTTTTCCCGTTTTGTAGTACACGACATGCTAAAACCAATGATGTCGTTCAAAAGTACAACTCGTTCCGCAAAAAATAAGCCATCACATGGCCAAATTGACGGAAAAATAAAAAAGTTATGGCTCTGGGAAGGAGGGGAGCGAAAAACGAACACGGAAAAACAAAAAATGCCAAGGTCATGAAGGGGTTAAGGTCAATGAAGGCATTTATCAGCTAAGTTTTAGGGCAGAGGCGTAGCTAGGGGTTCAGCTCAGTGGAGGGCGAAACATCTGAATGGGCCCCTAACCTCTGATTACAACTACGGTGGCGCACCCTAATTGTGGGTATAAGGGAACCTCAACAGATGATTCTGCTGTAGCTAAAAAAAAATCTCCACAAAGAACAACACTGATTTTACCACCATATTGTGACCATATAGTGGTAGATACCAGTCCTGTATAGCTCCTTGAATGTATTCAGGTAACCCTACAAGAAATACTCTTGTCTGGACAAGACCCCAAAGAGGGAAACTGAAAGGATGGAACCATAAGAAAGAGAGGAAGGTAGGATATTACTAAAGAAGAAAGTGTGTCCCCTGGCTCATCCGTTCCTCTTTTTCTCCTTCTACCTCTTAGAGGGTCTTGTTGTCTAGACTAAGTAGATGTTCAGGGGCCCGCACCCATATGTGATTTTCTATACACCCCCACTTGCTGGTTTCATTTTCTTCTGTTTGGCTATTTATCATATATATTTTTTTTAATAAAGGCTTTTTAATGGGGTTTTCGTGTTTACAACCTTGGATTTACTGATACGAGATCATACAGACTCTGGACTGTTAGGGCCCTGACCCCGGCTATAGGACTGTAGGACTGCATTATTTATATATATATATATATATATATATATACTAGATGGTGGCCCGATTATAACGCATCGGTTATTCTAGAATATGCATGTCCACGTAGTATATTGCCCAGCCATGTAGTATATTGCACAGCCAGGTAGTATATTGCACAGCCCACTTAGTATTTTGCCCAGTCACGTAGTATATTGCCCAGCCACATAGTATATTGCCCAGTCACGTAGTATATTGCCCAGTCACGTAGTATATTGCCCAATTACGTAGTATATTGCCCAGTAACGTAGTATATTGCCCAGCCACGTAGTATATTGCCCAGTTACGTAGTATATTGCCCAGTGACATAGTATACAGCACAGAGCCACGTAGTATATTGCACAGCAACGTAGTATACAGCACAGAGCCACGTAGTATATTGCCCAGCCACAAAGTATATTGGCCAGTCACGTAGTATATTGCCCAGCTACGTAGTATATTGCCCAGCTACGTAGTATATTGCCCAGCCACGTATGTCACAGGTTAAAAAATAAACATATACTCACCTTCCGAGGGCCCCTTGTAGTTCGGTCACATGACCGTGACGTCATGGCAGGTCATTCTTGTGCAGGCGCTCAGGCACTGTGATGACGTCGCGGTCACATGACCGTGACGTCATGGCAGGTCCTTCTCGCGCAGGCACGCAGGGCCTGTGATGACGTCACGTCACATGTCCGTGACGTCATGGCAGGTCCTTCTCACGCAGGCGCGCAGGACCTGTGATGACGTTGTGGTCACATGACCATGACGTCACGGCAGGTCGTTCTCGCGCAGGCCCTGTGATGATGTTGCGGTCACATGACCGTGACATCATGGCAGGTCCTTCTCGCTCAGGCGCGCAGGGCCTGTGATGACGTCACGGTCACATGACCGTGACATCATGGCAGGTCCTTCTCCAAAACCATTCTTGGCACCGGAACCTGCCGGAGGTCACCGGAGCGTCGCGAAAGGTGAGTATATAATGATTTGTTATTTTTTTTATTATTTTTAACATTAGATGTTTTTACTATTGACGCTGCATAGGCAGCATCAATTGTAAAAACTTGGTCACACAGGGTTAATAGCGGCGGTAACGGAGTGAGTTACCCGCGGCATAACGCGGTCTGTTACCGCTTGCATTAACCCTGTGTGAGCGGTGACTGTGGGGAGTACGGAGCGGGCGCCGACTGCAGGGGAGTAGGGAGGGACTAATCGGACTGTGGCCGTTGCTGATTGGTCCCGGCAGCCATGACAGGTAGCTGGCGAGACCAATCAGCGACTTGGATTCCATGACAGACAGAGGCCGTGACCAATGAATATCAGTGAGAGACAGAAAGACAGGACAGAAAGACAGAAGTGACCCTTAGACAATTATATAATAGATATATACTGTATATATTATATACACACATGCATATATATGTATATGAAAGAGACATATCCTCATCTGTGTTGTCCTGTAGCCGGGGTCACATCTATCAGTGCAAATTACAGACCAGTCTTGTCCCTCTATCTGAGGCACCAAGAGATTTATGGCAGCTGCTCTGAAGTCTTACAGATCGTGTGATGCTCGGGCGATTTGCACTGACAGACATCAATCTGTTTAAAAGTTCAAGCAGCTGCCATAAATCTACTGTGCCTCAGAGACTGCAGATAATAATAATAATAATCTTTATTTTTATATAGCGCTAACATATTCCGCAGCGCTTTACAGTTTGCACACATTATCATCGCTGTCCCCGATGGGGCTCACAATCTAAATTCCCTATGTCTTTGGAGTGTGGGAGGAAACCGGAGAACCCGGAGGAAACCCACGCAAACACGGAGAGAACATACAAACTCTTTGCAGATGTTGTCCTGGGTGGGATTAGAACCCAGGACTCCAGCGCTGCAAGGCTGCTGTGCTAACCACTGCGCCACCGTGCTGCCCCAGATACAGCACAATAATACAGCTGGGTCTTATCAGGAGGGAGCAGAGTCCTGACATCTCCTCCCTGCACAGTGCAGACACCTCCGATACTGGCAGAAGTTTGAGCTGTTACTTACAGCACCACTGTATCATGTCCTGCTCCTCTCTGGACAGAAGAAGCAGCGCTGTGTGTCCTGACCTCTCTGGAGCAAACACAACCACACAGCTTACAATGTGGGCATGCCTGCTGTATACTGAAGGCAGCAAAAAGGTACAGTGCTGGCACCCAGCATCACAGGAAGCATGTGCTCCTCTGCCTCTCCCTGGCCACGGCCCGCGGTAGTGCAGGGAGATCGTGTCTCCCTTCTCTACCACAGAGGTTAACTATATCGGCGAGCTGTGCACACTGATATAATTATTGGTAGTGTAGCTCCGGGTGGGCCCCTGTGAGTGGTGGGCCCAGGGCGACCACACCCTCTGCCCCCCTGGTAGCTACGCTACTGGTTTAGGGTAATGAAGGGGGGTAAAGTTAAGACTTTAGGATGTCTTGGGATATCATAGCCTGATATTCCTGGTGGTCTACTGTAGTGAAGGGGGTAATGGTTTAATAATTGGTGACTATAGTAGTAAAGGGGCTTAGGTTATTACCTCTGGCAATTTAGTACAGTGAGTACGTTACTTATAATTCACCTCTATATGCTTCAGCAAAATTCCACTAAAATAGAAGCTGAACTAGGTGAGAATTCAACAGCCAGCGATGATTTAACTGTTGCGTTCTGAATACTATACGTAGCTGTGAAACTACGATGGGCACCAGGGCTGTGGCTATAACTCCTTCCTGTTGTGAGAACAGGTTGGGCAGTCTGGTATTAGTTCTACAATGGAAGGTTACCTGGCTTGTTTTCCCCGCAGGAAGAAATGAAGTAAAGTGAAGGTTGAGGTTGAGCTCCTATTTGGGGACTAAAAAATACAGTATAGGAAAAAAAGTTTAAAAAAATTTAAATTACCCCATCCTTCCCCATTAAAAATAAAGAAGCTAAAAAAACATATTTGGTATCACTGCATTTGTGTTAGTCCAGTCTATATAAATATAAAATCAATCCCTACATGAAATGCGATAAACAGAAAACTAATCAAAATGCCACAACTGCTGTTTTTGGTCACCTCAACTCGTAACACAACTCTATTGATGGAAAAATAAAAACTTTATGAGCCTAGGAAAATGGCGACATAAAACAATTTTTTTACAAACTTCAGAACCTTTTACAACATTTTTTTTATCAACACTGTCCATATGTCAGAATCACATTGCAGTCATCAACAAAATGGTGGTCCTAAACTTTATCCTCCCTTCCTCTTTTTGTAAACACCCAAAGGAAAGGGGAGAAGTGACATCAAACACATATGAGCAGATACCAACCACATTTACTGCAGTCATAATGTGAGCTTGGACTATAATTGTTTTTTATGTCAAACGTGAGCAACTGCTCTGGTTAGTGTTTAAAAGTTGAAAATATCAATACCTTTTTATTCATTTTTCATATTTTATACCATAAAAATTACATATTTGAAAAAAAAACCATTAATACTATATATTTTTTAATGTCTTACATTTTTGTTATGATAATTTCCCTTTAAATAGTGATGGCAGATTTCTATGTCATATCAACATTTTCTAATTGGTGAATGTCCGATTGATCCTCGGAATGAAGTGAAAGAGGAACTACTACTGGCCAGTAGCACTGCTGTGCTGGGAAAAACTTTTCTATTCTAGCGCTCCTTCATTTTCTGCATCTGCAGTGATGATGAACATCTCACTCAATGTTAATGGCTTATTTTTTGAAG
Source organism: Ranitomeya imitator (assembly GCF_032444005.1). Taxonomy (NCBI): domain Eukaryota; kingdom Metazoa; phylum Chordata; class Amphibia; order Anura; family Dendrobatidae; genus Ranitomeya; species Ranitomeya imitator. Next base: position 408,044,338 of record NC_091285.1, read on the forward strand.
ATAGTTTTAGATTTTAGTTTTATATTATGTAATTCTTCTGTTGTGAAATTCAAATTCACATATTTAAAAAAATATATATAGTAAAAAAAAACACTTGTAATAAATAATTGAATAGCTCTTTGTAAGGATGATATGTATTCCAAAGACTTTACTAGAATTTTAAAAGATGTGCACTTATTACTTGAATACATGACACATGTTATGTCTTTTATCTCAGAAAATCTCCAGATGTGCTGTATCACAATTGCTACAATTATTATTTCAATCTCTAAAAGTTTTGGTTCAGATTGCCATATTGTGAACCAGTGTTGGAGCTGCCTTACGTGGTTTACATTATTCTGGTCCCTAAAATGGACCAAAGTAGTTCATGCTGTGATTTTTTTACGAGTGAGCCAATGTTCTGTGTGACTAAAATAGGCCATGCTTCGCTGGCACACTAACTATAATGTTGCTTTGGGCTTCATGTGTCCGTGCGTGTAACATGCTCCACATGGATAGCACATGGACTGATTATATACTTGTGTGAATGAGCCCTAAGTGGCAACAGGAGAAATTAGTGAGTTGGTCTATCATCTCATCATGTATTAACAGATTTGCAGTCAGAACAATGTGCAAGTCACTTTTCAAGTATTTTCTATGATGCCGAGTCACTTCTCACGGACAAGCCGTGAGACGGGATGGTCAAGGGGTTCGAGGTCAAAACCCAGGAAAGTACATCATAAACAGAAGGAAAAGACAAATGCATAGTCAAGTTACATTCTGAGGTCAGAATACCAGTAGGATAGCGGATCAGTGCAGAGGTGGTGAAACAGACAGATGGTCAGAACGAGTTCCAAGGTCAGGCAACAAAAGATCTAAAAACAGAACGCAAGGCACAGAGAGACAAACCACACAGTAGCTGAATGTACGTCTGGCAGAGGTCTGGGAGTAACGGCCCAGTTAAGTAGCCTGGCAATCACCTGGGACAATGAACGCCTGGAGACCTCAAGTACCTTCCAGTCTCAGGTTGGACGGCTGAGCTGTTAATCAACACACTGACAGCTCAGCATACCAATGCACCAGACTGGGCAACTGATCTGTCAATGAAAGTACTGACAGCTTCAGCACATCCCTATTGGATGGCTATACTGTCAGTAACTGCATTCCAGACACACTGAAGGGTGGAACTGTAACATTGCCTTTGTTTTAGAAAATGCTCAATTTCTCCATTTATTAATAGCTTTTCCCTTCCTTTTTATTAGGATTTAGAATTGTTGTTAGAGTCATATGGTATTAAGGTAAGTATAGATTTTTTAAAAATAAAACTAGTTGTCTAGTGCCTATAGTCCTCCTGCACTGTGTAATCTCACCTCCACAACTGATTAGCAGCTTTCTGCCTAAACACAGTGTGCATAGAACGCTGCCAATCAGTGGTGTGGGCAAGATTATACAAAGCTCAGCATTCAGAGAACTGCTAGATCTGCAGCAGAGATAAAAGAGATTTAGCAAAACTACAGCAGCAGATAAGTGATTAAGTTCTCTGACGCTATATCATGCTGCTCTCAAATGATATAGTGTTACTATAAGTTGAATGCTTGCTATTGCTACAAATGTACTTGTGGTAATGCTTACTTGCCGAATAGTCATTGCTCTACTGTAATTATTTTTGATACATTGTGCAAATTGTGCGTATCAAAATTTTGATGTTATTATAAATTCATTAAAAATTTTAATAAGCAAATTACATTTGTTTGATGTAGGGAGGGAACTACTATGGTTCATTAAAATGGGCATAATCTTTTTACATTGACATACATCTTTCCTAAAATATTAACTCCTTATCGACATCCACTGTACATGTACGTTGCAAGTTAGTAGCAGGTGTATGGAGCGGGCTCACAGGGTGAGCCCTACCGGAAGTAGGGCTAAGAACGCCAGGTGGCAGAATCAAAAGGGAGAGCAAGGAGATACTCCTTGCTGCAAGCTCCCAGGCATGATGGAGGACAGTGATCCACAGCAGCCACAGTAACCACAGCGGGAGCAACTGAAGATGCATTGTTCTGCAGGGAAGCAGAGTGGATATTCCAGCAGCCATTCTACACAGTGCAGCAGGAAGTCTGGCATGATGGACAAATCTCCATCTTCAAAAAGCCCCTTATTGGATCCTATTCCTTCTCCAGAACCGGTACCAGCGGCTGCATCTGATTGGTAAGTGATCTTCGTGAACTTTCACCTTGTAATATGCCATTCTCGCAGAGGACAAGTGCTCTGAGAAGAAACCCCAGACTTCGCCTCCGAACTAAAATCTGTAATCAAATCAGAGGTCGAAAGCGCCTTTAGATCTTTCACACAGGAGGAGAAAGTCAGAGAGCAAAAAAAACGCCATTTACACCGAGTCCTCTAGCTCCCGGGAGAAAGACTCAGACATATCAGATTCCTCCTCATTCTCAGATGATGAAATGGGGGGGTGCCACTGTTTTCCTCTAGAAGAGGTAGAACGTTTGGTTAAGGCGGTAAGATCTACTATGGGGTGATAGATCCCCGCCCCAACAAGATGGTACAGGACATAATGTTTGGGGGTCTGGGCCAGAGGAAGCGAATAGCATTTCCTTGATTGAAAACATCCAGTCCCTAATAAAAAAAGAGTGGGAAAAAACTGATAGGAAGAATTCATCAGTACCTTCCCTTTAAAGAAAATACTCCTTTGAGGATGCGGCATCAACATCATGGGATAAAGCCCCAAAGTTAATTGTTGCAGTTGCCAAGGCCTCTAAAAAATTGCCCTCCCCTTTGAAGACATGGGAACCTTAACCCCTTCATGACCCGGGGTATTTTCGCTTTCGTTTTTCGCTCCCCTCCTTCCCAGAGCAATAACTTTTTTATTTTTCCATCAATATAGCCATGTGAGGGCTTACTTTTTGTGGGACAAGTTGTACTTTTGACTGACATCATTGGTTTTAGCATGTCATGTACTAGAAAACGGGAATAAAATTCCAAGTGCGGTGAAATTGCAAAAAAAGTACAATCCCACACTGTTTTTTTGTTTAGGTTTTTTGCTAGGTTCACTAAATGCTAAAACTGACCAACCATTTTGATTATCCAGGTCATTATGAGTTCATAGACACCAAACATGTATAGGTTCTGTTTTATCTAAGTGGTAAAAAAAAAATCCAAACTTTGCTCCAAAAAAAAAATTGCGCAATTTTCCGATACCTATAGCGTCTCCATTTTTCGTTATCTTGAGTTGGGTGAGGGCTTTTTTTTGCATGCCGAGCTGGCATTTTTAATGATACCATTTTGGTGCAGATACGTTCTTTTGATCGCTTGTTATTGCATTTTAATGCAATGTCGCGGCGACCAAAAAAAGGGGATTTTGGCATTTCAAATTTTTTTAGCGCTACGCTGTTTAGCAATCGGGTTAATCCTTTTTTTATCAATAGATCAGGCGATTCTGAACACGGCGATACCAAATATGTGTGTATTTTTTATTGTTTTATTTTGAATGGGGTGAAAGGGGAGTGATTTAAACTTTTATATTTTTTTATTTTTTTCATATTTTTTAAAACTTTTTTTTAACTTTTGCGATGTTTCAATAGCCTCCATGGGAGGCTAGAAGCTGGCATAGCCTGATCGGCTCTGCTACATAGGAGCAAAGCTCAGATCACTCCTACTGTATGTAGTAGAATTGCTGCATTGCTATAAGAACCGACCACAGGGTGGCGATCACAGCAATCCAGCATCAACAACCATAGAGGTCTTCAGTAGACCTCTGGTTGTCATGTCGATGCATCGCTGACCCCCGATCACGTAACAGGGTCAGCGATGCATGCATTTCCGGCCCGATGACTGGAAGCGCTAGATAAATGCCGCTGTCAGCGTTTGACAGCGGCATTTAACTAGTTAATAGCAGCGGGTGAATTGCGATTCCACCAGCCACTATTTCGGGCACATGTCAGCTGTTCAAAACAGCTGACATGTCCCGCCTTTGATGCAGGCTCACCGCCGGAGCCCACATCAAAGCAGGGGATCTGACCTCGGACGTACTATCCCGTCCGAGGTCAAAAAGGGGTTAAAAGACCCATTAGATAAAAAGGCTGATGCTTTTCTTAAAGTGGTAGGGGAAACATCAGAGAGTAATCTCAGGTCAGCTATAGTGGTCACCTGTACCGCTAGATCCCTTATGATATGGGTGGATCAGCTAGAGAAACAACTACGGGATGGGATACCTAGAAACAAAGTTCTAGAGTCCATTCCATTAATACGGAGCGGCTGTGGATTCTTCAGCTGACTTAGTCAGATTAGCATCCAAGTCTGCAGCTCTCTCGAACGCAGCCCATAGAGTGCTTTGGCTCAAATGCTTGCTGGGAGATTTGCAAACCAAATTAAAGTTATGCTCAAACCCATGGGAAGGAGAGTTTTTGTTTGGGGAAATATTGGCTCAAACAGTCCTTTCGGAGCCAAAAATTCTTCCATAGGTGGCCCAGGAGGGAGCAGAATAGATGGGCTGAGGGGAAGAGGAAAGATGAGGGTTTCCACTTCGGAAAATACTCCCAGGATAGGAAGCCCTTAACGTTTTTTCCCAGGTGGGGGGCAGACTATTCCGTTTCCTTCCAGCCTGGGAAAAGATTTCAAACAGCAAACAGCCCCTGGATTCTAAATCTTGTCAGGATAGGCCTTCGGATAGACTTCCATTCTCTCCCTCACCAGAATTTTGTCGTGACTCCCCTACAGTCCTCTCCGAAGGAACAGGAGACCCTGGAGTGCGAGGTTTTGAACCTTGTAAACTAAGCCATTCTCCAGGAAGTTCACCTTAAGAAAGAAGGGAAGGATTCTACTCCCCGTTGTTCCTGGTAAACAAACCAGATGGGTCTTACCGGACAAATATAAATTTGAGGGGGCTGAATGGTTAAGTAAAAACTCAAAAATACAAGATGGAGTCAATAAAGTCAACCATCAGTCAGTCAGTCAGTTCTGGATCACAGCGACGCATACTACCATGTCCCTATACAAAAAGATTCCCAGAGGTTCCTCATAGTAGCGGTCTCTATGAAAGGAGAAATAACATGTTTCCAGTAAAAAGCCCTTCCCTTTGGGTTATCAATAGCTCCTTGGGTATTTGTCAAATTAGTGGCAGAGGCAGTGGCGCACCTGAGAGAACAGGACATTCTGATAGTCCATTATTTGGACTACTTTCTGGTAATAGGCGACTTGGCTCAACTTTGCAGAGAACAACTAAGCAGAGTAATGACTACAATAGTGGACCTGGGCTGGCTCCTAAACCTGAAAAAGTCAAGGCTCGAGCCAAGGACAGTGCAAGAGTTTCTAGGATTAATATTGGACTCTCAGAAGAAGGAGTGCTGTCTCCCAGTACAAAAAAAGGGAAGATTATAGACCAGGTATTAAAAGCCTCACAGAACCAATCCATGACTTTAGGAAGGCTATGTCCCTTCTGGGTTCCCTTAATGATTGTTTGCCAGTAGTTCAGTGGAAACAGCTATACACCAGGGACCTTCAGTGGGACATTCTAAAGAACCAGGCTTCATTAAAAGGTCACCTAGATTACACATGACTATCTTTGACCACTATTCATTCCCTAAATTGGTGGGGAGATATAAGCAATCTGTCCAAAGGGGTCCCCTGAGTAACTAAGGTGTCCTGGCTAGTTACCACTGATGCAAACCCCGCTGGATGGGGGGCTCACTTGGGTGACGGGTTTTCTCAGGGGATTTGGAGAGACCAGGAGCTTGAGGTTTCCTCAAACCAGAAGGAGCTATTGGCAACGAACTACACCCTGCTAAAATTCCTGAATACTCTGCCGGGTCATCATGTGTGAGTATTTTCAGAATATCAGTTTGCAGTGGCCTATATAAACCACCAAGGGGGAACCAGGTCATGGGCCCTAATGGACATAACACCCCAGTTTTTCAGTTTGGCAGAAAATTTCCTATCCTTATCGGCTCTACACATTCAGGGGTAGAGAACCAAAAGGCAGATTTTCTGAGCCACACTCAACTAAGACAGGGCGAGTGGGCTCTGAACGAATCTGATTTCAAGCAGATTGTGGAAATATGGGGCTTCCCGGTCATAGATCTGTTTGCCAATATCAACAACAAAAAGGTAGAGAATTTTTGCTCCCTAGATCCCAGAGGGGATCCTAGATGCCTTTATGATTCATTGGAATCAGAGCCTAGCCTATGCCTTTCCCCCCAGTCATTCTCATCTCAGCGGTTCTAAGAAAGATCAGAGAGGACAAATCGAGAATAATACTGATAGCCCCATTTTGGCCAAAAAGAACTTGGTTCTCCTGGCTGAGGATAATGTCGATCACCGATCCTTGGGTTCTACTGGAACTTCTGGACCTTCTTTCTCAGGGACTGGCATTCCACCCTCAGGTGGCGAACCTTCATTTGACAGTGTGGAATTTGAAGGGGTGCTGTTGAGGGACAGAGGATTTTCACCAAATTTAGTTTCCACCCTGCTAAAGAGTGGGAAAATTGTTACCACAAGAGCTTATGGTAAAACCTGGAGGAAATTCCTATCCACCTCAGGGATAAGAATCCAGGATAGGGTTCCAATTACAGCAATCCTGGAATTTCTGCAGAAGGGGTTGGAACAAGGCCTGGCGACCAGGGGTTGGAACAAGGTCTGGCGACCAGCACCTTGAAAGTCCAGATGGCAGCCCTAGGGGCCCTGTATAATCAGGACTTAGCAGGCAATCCATGGGTGGTGCGATTTATTACAGCCTCTGCAAGGTCTAGGCCAATTGTTAGCCAGAAGCTAGCGCCATGGGATTTAAATCTAGTCCTAATAGCCCTAACAGGTCCTCCATTTGAACCATAGGGAAGAAGAAAGATTCTACACCTTAGATGTTAGAAGATGTTTGGTTCAGTACCTAGAGTCCACCAAGGGGTGTAGGAAAGAAGGATCTCTGAAGGGACTCAAGCCCTCCAAAAGTACCTTGGCGAGATGGATAAAAGATGCAATAGCCTTGGCCTACTCATCTAGTGGGAATATCGCCCCAGAAGGTCTGAAATCTCATTCTAGAAGAGCGATGGCAACCTCCTGGGCAGAAAGGTCGGAGGTATCAATAGAGCAGATCTGTAAAGCTGCCACTTGGTCATCACCTTCTACCTTTTTCAAGCACTATCGGCTGGACCTACCTCTTCTTCTGACCTAATCCTCGGGAGAAGGGTTCTTTGGGCTGTGGTCCCTCACTAAAGTTACAACTCTCTGCATTTCTCTCCGTGGTGCTGTCATGGGGGAAGGAGAAAGACATAGTTACTTACCGATAACGGGATTTCTCAGAGCCCATGACAGCACCCGTTTATTCCCTCCAATCACGTGTGTGGTGAGCACTAGAGTTGAGCGACCTTGACCTTTTTAGAGTCGAGCCGGGTTTTGCGAAACCCGACTATGTCCAAAGTCGGGTCGAGTGAAATCGGCCGATTATGACGTAAAGTCGGGATCGACCGAAACACGAAACCCAATTCAAGTCAATGGGGCAGCATAGTCGGCAGTGAGTGGGGGCCAGGAAAACACCTAGAGTGCCCATTTTAATGTCAAAACCATCCATTCTTCTTAATGAAGCTTGTCAAGCGTAATTTACCTTATAATAATTGGAAGGCATTTGAAATTGGGGGTCATTTGGCTAAAGTTGTGGGGGGTAGGGCTGGTTCAAGTAATTAGTGGGCCCAGGAAATCTGGACCACGTCACGGCAGTGGAGCAGGGAGAGGTAAGTATTTCAACTTTGCAAGTGCTGTGAACCTGAGCAAGCAGGGGGGGGCCCACTCGTTGGCATTGGCACTGGCACAGGGCCCCTCAAAGTACAGCGGTGTGTTTGCACGGCGGGGGCGCCTCCCACCGGCAGCAACACTTTTGCGTACTATGAGAGGCCCTGTGCCAGTGACGTCGCCAACTAGTATTCCTCCCCCCACCTGATGAAGGAACCTGCACTTTCATCTGCACCTTCCTCTTTGTCCCCGTGTAAGGTGGTATGGTATGCGGGAAGAGCAACCTGACTTTCAGCAGGGTCACAATGTTGTTGTGTAGCGTGCACGGGGAATGTTGCGTTATGGGTCAATGTACCAGCAGACTCATCTATCACTGGCTGGGCAATGGGCACGATGAAGTGGAAACACAGATATAGGCCCAAAGAAGAAAGTGGGCTAAATGCAGTTCAAAATTGGTAACACAGGAATAACCAGGGGGCATTGCAGTGGAGGACAACTGGAATGAGAGGCTGACACAGAGAGTAGGGCCAAATCAGTAAGTAGTCGAAATGCAGTTCAAAATTGGCAACCGTAGTAAACAGGCGGCACAGCTTTGTTCAGTGGAGGAGAACAGCAAGGAGTGGCAGACACCGATAGTAGGCCCCAAACCAACTAGTACGCCAAATGCAGTTGTTCCATTTAACCACAATTTAATGAGAGCCTGAAGATAGAAGCTCAGGAAAGGCAACCTGGGGAACACCTTGGAGTGTAACACACCATCTCTCTCCACCCCATACCCATTTTGTAGGCCTAATGCTGTGTACTTTTCTACAACTACTAAACGAGAGTCGGAAGACCGAAGCAATGGCAAGGAAACCTGGGGAACACCTTGGAGTGTAACACACCATCTCTCTCCACCCCATACCCAATTTGTAGGCCTAATGCAGCCTACTTTCCGACACCTACTAAACGAGAGCATGAAGATCGAAGCTCAGGAAAGGCAACCTGGGGAACACCTTGGAGTGTAACACACCATCTCTCTCCACCCCATACCCATTTTTTAGGCCTAATGCAGTGTACTTTTCTACAACTACTAAACGAGAGTCGGAAGACCGAAGCAATGGCAAGGAAACCTGGGGAACACCTTAGAGTGTAACACACCCTCTCTCTACACCCCATACCCAATTTGAAGGTCTAATGCAGTGTAGTTTCCAAGAACTACTAAACGAGAGCCGGAAGATCGAAGCTCAGGAAAGGCAACCTGGGGAACACCTTGGAGTGTAACACACCCTCTCGCTACACCCCATACCCAATTTGAAGGCCTAATGCAGCGTAGTTTCCAACAACTACTAAACGAGAGCCGGAAGATCGAAGCTCAGGAAAGGCAACCTGGGGAACACCTTGGAGTGTAACAAACCCTCTCTCTACACCCCATACCCAATTTGTAGGCCTAATGCAGCGTAGTTTCCGACAACTACTAAACGAGAGCATGAAGATCGAAGCTCAGGAAAGGCAACCTGGGGAACACCTTGGAGTGTAACACACCCTCTCTCTACACCCCATACCCAATTTGTAGGCCTAATGCAGCGTAGTTTCCGACAACTACTAAACGAGAGCCGGAATATCGAAGCTCAGGAAAGGCAACCTGGGGAACACCTTGGAGTGTAACACACCCTCTCTCTACACCCCATACCCAATTTGAAGGCCTAATGCAGTGTAGTTTCCAAGAACTACTAAACGAGAGCCGGAAGATCGAAGCTCAGGAAAGGCAACCTGGGGAACACCTTGGAGTGGAACACACCATCTCTCTACACCCCATACCCAATTTGAAGGCCTAATGCAGCGTAGTTTCCAACAACTACTAAACGAGAGCCGGTAGATCGAAGCTCAGGAAAGGCAACCTGGGGAACACCTTGGAGTGTAACACAACGTCTCTCTACACCACGGAAGGGATGATTCTTAGGAAGGAAGGCTGTTGGAAATAAGCATTGCGCGTCCGAGGGTGATTAGATTCTTATTAGGTATATACTCACCCTCGGACGCGCCCTGCTTCTTTATTTGGAATGAATGTTTATTTGCAATGTGGTGTTGACTTTCTCTATTATTTTGGTAATTAATGATTTTATTATTTTCATTATTTTGCATCTTCTCGGCAATAATATAAAGAAGACGCGACAGGACAACACTCGGTGGATGCCATATGTGTGTTTTCAATTTAAAAAAACTTTCAGTTAACTACTTGCAGGAGAAAGTAATTGTAGCTGGTGGCCATTTTTAGTACTGTACCAGATTTTAGTTGTGTGTTTGTTTTTAATGTTAAAATGTCTGCATTTGATATCTCACCAGTATTTTCTTTTTTATAAGCAAAATACTTATTTTTATATTTTCTGATGTTGGTTCCAGGGGTACACGGCCAGCAGTGCCCTGGTCAGTGTAGTAGTAGTTGAAAGAATGGACCGCAGACAGGCATCGAAGGCCTAAAATAAAAACACATGGCTGTAGGCAATTTTAAATTGGTTCCAGGGGTACACGGACAGCAGTGGTGTGGTCAGTGGAGGCCTAGTGGAAGGAGTGACCGCAGACAGGCATCGAAGGCCTAAAATAATAACACATGGCTGTAGGCAATTTTAAATTGGTTCCAGGGGTACACGGGCAGCAGTGACCTGGTCAGTGTAGTAGTAGTTGAAAGAATGGACCGCAGACAGGCATCGAAGGCCTAAAATAAAAAAATTGGGCTGGCTGTAGGCAATTTTAAATTGGTTCCAGGGGTACACGGACAGCAGTGGTGTGGTCAGTGGAGGCCTAGTGGAAGGAGTGACCGCAGACAGGCATCGAAGGCCTAAAATAATAACACATGGCTGTAGGCAATTTTAAATTGGTTCCAGGGGTACACGGACAGCAGTGGTGTGGTCAGTGGAGGCCTAGTGGAAGGAGTGACCGCAGACAGGCATCGAAGGCCTAAAATAATAACACATGGCTGTAGGCAATTTTAAATTGGTTCCAGGGGTACACGGGCAGCAGTGACCTGGTCAGTGTAGTAGTAGTTGAAAGAATGGACCGCAGACAGGCATCGAAGGCCTAAAATAAAAAAATTGGGCTGGCTGTAGGCAATTTTAAATTGGTTCCAGGGGTACACGGGCAGCAGTGACCTGGTCAGTGTAGTAGTAGTTGAAAGAATGGACCGCAGACAGGCATCGAAGGCCTAAAATAAAAAAAATGGGCTGGCTGTAGGCAATTTTAAATTGGTTCCAGGGGTACACGGGCAGCAGTGGTCTGGTCAGTGGAAGTCTAGTGGAAGGAGTGACCGCAGACAGGCTTCCAAGGCCTAACATAACAAACTTGGGCTGGCTGTAGGCACTTTTAAATTGGTTCCAGGGGTACACGGGCAGCAGTGACCTGGTCAGTGTAGTTGTAGTTGAAAGAATGGACCGCAGACAGGCATCGAAGGCCTAAAATAAAAAAATTGGGCTGGCTGTAGGCAATTTTAAATTGGTTCCAGGGGTACACGGGCAGCAGTGGTGTGGTCAGTGGAGGCCTAGTGGAAGGAGTGACCGCAGACAGGCATCGAAGGCCTAAAATAATAACACATGGCTGTAGGCAATTTTAAATTGGTTCCAGGGGTACACGGGCAGCAGTGACCTGGTCAGTGTAGTAGTAGTTGAAAGAATGGACCGCAGACAGGCATCGAAGGCCTAAAATAAAAAAATTGGGCTGGCTGTAGGCAATTTTAAATTGGTTCCAGGGGTACACGGGCAGCAGTGACCTGGTCAGTGTAGTAGTAGTTGAAAGAATGGACCGCAGACAGGCATCGAAGGCCTAAAATAAAAAAATTGGGCTGGCTGTAGGCAATTTTAAATTGGTTCCAGGGGTACACGGGCAGCAGTGACCTGGTCAGTGTAGTAGTAGTTGAAAGAATGGACCGCAGACAGGCATCGAAGGCCTAAAATAAAAAAATTGGGCTGGCTGTAGGCAATTTTAAATTGGTTCCAGGGGTACACGGGCAGCAGTGACCTGGTCAGTGTAGTAGTAGTTGAAAGAATGGACCGCAGACAGGCATCGAAGGCCTAAAATAAAAAAATTGGGCTGGCTGTAGGCAATTTTAAATTGGTTCCAGGGGTACACGGGCAGCAGTGGTGTGGTCAGTGGAGGCCTAGTGGAAGGAGTGACCGCAGACAGGCATCGAAGGCCTAAAATAATAACACATGGCTGTAGGCAATTTTAAATTGGTTCCAGGGGTACACGGGCAGCAGTGACCTGGTCAGTGTAGTAGTAGTTGAAAGAATGGACCGCAGACAGGCATCGAAGGCCTAAAATAAAAAAATTGGGCTGGCTGTAGGCAATTTTAAATTGGTTCCAGGGGTACACGGACAGCAGTGGTGTGGTCAGTGGAGGCCTAGTGGAAGGAGTGACCGCAGACAGGCTTCCAAGGCCTAACATAACAAACTTGGGCTGGCTGTAGGCACTTTTAAATTGGTTCCAGGGGTACACGGGCAGCAGTGGTCTGGTCAGTGGAAGTCTAGTGGAAGGAGTGACCGCAGACAGGCTTCCAAGGCCTAACATAACAAACTTGGGCTGGCTGTAGGCACTTTTAAATTGGTTCCAGGGGTACACGGGCAGCAGTGACCTGGTCAGTGTAGTAGTAGTTGAAAGAATGGACCGCAGACAGGCTTCGAAGGCCTAACATAACAAACTTGGGCTGGCTGTAGGCACTTTTAAATTGGTTCCAGGGGTACACGGGCAGCAGTGGTCTGGTCAGTGGAAGTCTAGTGGAAGGAGTGACCGCAGACAGGCTTCCAAGGCCTAACATAACAAACTTGGGCTGGCTGTAGGCACTTTTAAATTGGTTCCAGGGGTACACGGGCAGCAGTGGTCTGGTCAGTGGAAGTCTAGTGGAAGGAGTGACCGCAGACAGGCTTCCAAGGCCTAACATAACAAACTTGGGCTGGCTGTAGGCACTTTTAAATTGGTTCCAGGGGTACACGGGCAGCAGTGGTCTGGTCAGTGGAAGTCTAGTGGAAGGAGTGACCGCAGACAGGCTTCGAAGGCCTAACATAACAAAATTGGGCTGGCTGTAGGCACTTTAAATTGGTTCCAGGGGTACATGGGCAGCAGTGTATGGTCAGTGGAAGTCTAGTGGAAGGAGTGACGGCAGACAGTCTTCGAAGGCCTAACATAACAAAATTGGGCTGACTGTAGGCACTTTTAAATTGGTTCCAGGGTAACACGGCTAGCAGTGGCCTGGTCAGTGTAGTAGTTGTAGAAAGAAGGGACCGCAGACAGGCTTCGAAGGCCTAACATAACAAAAATGTCAAAACAATGGTATTGTCAGTGCCAGGCATTGAAGGATGTCAGCGCCTAGACTACACATTGGTGAAGCTGTGAGAGATAATTTTGCTAGTGGTAGAGCACTGTTTGAGCTGGGGGGGGGAACTGTCTTGTGGCCGGCGTTACAGGCACAGGGCCCCTCATATTACAACGGTGTGTCTGACGTTGGGTGCGCACCACCACCGCCAGAGACACTTTATTGTACTATGAGGGACCCAGTGGCAGTGCCGTCGACCAAAAGCGGCCACACCCACCTCTTCAGACAAACAGCACTCTCAAGGGTCCAAGCGCAAAGTGGCGATAGCACGGCCCCGTGTGGGGAGTTTGGCCATTTCGTGAGGTGGAAACATGTCGTATGCTGGACAATCAGGTGAAGAAAATTACGAGATTGGAAAAGTCATTCAGAATAGTCCACAGGCAAGACCTTTTCATAGGAAAGCTAGGTGTCAGCCGGGCAGGGTGGGGCAAAAGATTTTGAAATCCAGTTGTGGTTCATTTTAATGAAGGTTAGATCATCTACATTTTGGGTAGCCAGACGAGTCCTTTTTTCTGTTAGTATTGAACCTGCAGCACTGAATACTCTTTCTGATAGGACACTAGCTGCCGGGCAAGCAAGCTCCTGCAATGCATATTCTGCCAATTCTGGCCAGGTGTCTAATTTGGATGCCCAGTAATCAAATGGGAATGACGGTTGAGGGAGAACGTCGATAAGGGATGAAAAATAGTTTGTAACCATACTGGACAAATGTTGTCTCCTGTCACTTTGAATTGATGCTGCAGTACCTGTCCTGTCTGCGGTCATAGAAAAATCACTCCACAACCTGGTCAGAAAACCCCTCTGGCCAACGCCACTTCTGATTTCTGCCCCTCTAACACCTCTGGTCTGCTGGCCCCTGGAGCTCGTGTGAGAACGATCACGGGCGCTGTGCGCAGGGAATGCCAGAAGCAAACGGTCAACAAGAGTTGATTGTTTTGTTGCTAATATTAGTTCCAAGTTCTCATGTGGCATAATATTTTGCAATTTGCCTTTATAGCGAGGATCAAGGAGGCAGGCCAACCAGTAATCGTCATCGTTCATCATTTTTGTAATGCGTGTGTCCCTTTTGAGGATACGCAAGGCATAATCCGCCATGTGGGCCAAAGTTCCCGTTGTCAAATCTGCGGTTGTGCTTGGTTGAGGGGCAGTTGCAGGCAAATCTACGTCACTTGTGTCCCTCAAAAAACCAGAACCCGGCCTTGCCACGCCACCAATTTCCCGTGCCCCCGGGAAAGCTTCCTCATTAAAAATATACTCATCCCCATCATCCTCCTCATCCTCCACCTCCTCTTCGCCCGGTACCTCGTCATGTACACTGCCCTGACCAGACAATCGCTGACTGTCATCAAGGCTTTCCTCTTCCTCTGGTGCAGACGCCTGATCCTTTATGTGCGTCAAACTTTGCATCAGCAGACGCATTAGGGGGATGCTCATGCTTATTATGGCGTTGTCTGCACTAACCAGCCGTGTGCATTCCTCAAAACACTGAAGGACTTGACACATGTCTTGAATCTTCGACCACTGCACACCTGACAACTCCATGTCTGCCATCCTACTGCCTGCCCGTGTATGTGTATCCTCCCACAAAAACATAACAGTCCGCCTCTGTTCGCACAGTCTCTGAAGCATGTGCAGTGTTGAGTTCCACCTTGTTGCAACGTCTATGATTAGGCGATGCTGGGGAAGGTTCAAAGAACGCTGATAGGTCTGCATACGGCTGGAGTGTACAGGCGAACGGCGGATATGTGCGCAAAGTCCACGCACTTTGAGGAGCAGGTCGGATAACCCCGGATAACTTTTCAGGAAGCACTGCACCACCAGGTTTAAGGTGTGAGCCAGGCAAGGAATGTGTTTCAGTTGGGAAAGGGAGATGGCAGCCATGAAATTCCTTCCGTTATCACTCACTACCTTGCCTGCCTCAAGATCTACAGTGCCCAGCCACGACTGCGTTTCTTGCTGCAAGAACTCGGACAGAACTTCCGCGGTGTGTCTATTGTCGCCCAAACACTTCATAGCCAATACAGCCTGCTGACGTATGCCAGTAGCTGCCCCATAATGGGAGACCTGGTGTGCAACAGTGGCAGGTGCGGATGGAGTGTTTGTGCGACTGCGGTCTGTGGACGAGCTCTTGCTTCTGCAGGAGGACGAGGAGGAGGAGGAGGAGGAGGAGGGGGTGCGAACGGCTACAGACAACTGTTTACTAGACCGTGGGCTAGGCAGAACTGTCCCAAACTTGCTGTCCCCTGTGGACCCTGAATCCACCACATTTACCCAGTGTGCCGTGATGGACACGTAACGTCCCTGGCCATGCCTACTGGTCCATGCATCTGTTGTCAGGTGCACCTTTGTGCTCACAGATTGCCTGAGTGCATGGACGATGCGCTCTTTAACATGCTGGTGGAGGGCTGGGATGGCTTTTCTGGAAAAAAAGTGTCGACTGGGTAGCTCGTAGCGTGGTACAGCGTAGTCCATCAGGTCTTTGAAAGCTTCGCTTTCAACTAACCGGTAGGGCATCATCTCTAACGAGATTAGTCTAGCTATGTGGGCGTTCAAACCCTGTGTACGCGGATGCGAGGCTAAGTATTTCCTTTTTCTAACCATAGTCTCATGTAGGGTGAGCTGGACTGGAGAGCTGGAGATCGTGGAACTAGCGGGGGTGCCGGTGGACATGGCAGACTGAGAGACGGTGGGAGATGGTATTGTTGCCGCCGGTGCCCTAGATGCAGTGTTTCCTACTACGAAACTGGTGATTCCCTGACCCTGACTGCTTTGGCCTGGCAAAGATACCTGCACAGATACAGCAGGTGGTGCGCTAAATGGTGGTCCTACACTGCCGGAAGGGATGTTGCGTTGATGACTAGCTTCATTGGCCGAGGGTGCAACAACCTTAAGGGACGTTTGGTAGTTAGTCCAAGCTTTCAAATGCATGGTGGTTAAATGTCTATGCATGCAACTAGTATTGAGACTTTTCAGATTCTGACCTCTGCTTAAGGAAGTAGAACATTTTTGACAGATGACTTTGCGCTGATCAATTGGATGTTGTTTAAAAAAATGCCAGACTGCACTCTTTCTAGCATCGGATACCTTTTCAGGCATTGCAGACTGAGCTTTAACCGGATGGCCACGCTGTCCTCCACCAGGTTTTGGCTTTGCCACGCGTTTTGGGCAAGATACGGGCCCGGCAGATGGAACCTGTGGCGATGTTGATGCCTGCTGCGGCCCCTCCTCCTCCTCTGCTTCAGAACTGCTGCCGCCTGCACCCTGTTCCCCCAATGGCTGCCAATCGGGGTCAAGAACTGGGTCATCTAATAACTCTTCTTGTACCTCCTGCGCAACTTCGTCTGTGTCACCGTGTCGTTCGGTGGTATAGCGTTCGTGATGGGGCAACATAGTCTCATCAGGGTCTGATTCTTGATCAGCACCCTGCGAGGGCAATGTTGTGGTCTGAGTCAAAGGACCAGCATAGTAGTCTGGCTGTGGCTGTGCGTCAGTGCACTCCATGTCAGATTCAATTTGTAATGGGCATGGACTGTTAACTGCTTCACTTTCTAAGCCAGGGACGGTATGTGTAAAGAGCTCCATGGAGTAACCCGTTGTGTCGCCTGCTGCATTCTTCTCTGTTGTTGTTTTTGCTGAAGAGGACAAGGAAGTGACTTGTCCCTGACCGTGAACATCCACTAACGACGCGCTGCTTTTACTTTTACCAGTTTCACGAGATGAGGCAAAAGAGCTAGAGGCTGAGTCAGCAAGATAAGCCAAAACTTGCTCTTGCTGCTCCGGCTTTAAAAGCGGTTTTCCTAATCCCAGAAAAGGGAGCGTTCGAGGCCTTGTGTAGCCGGACGACGAACCTGGCTCCACAGCTCCAGACTTAGGTGCAATATTTTTTCCCCCACGACCACCTGATGCTCCACCACTACCACTACCCTCATTACCAGCTGACAATGAACGCCCCCGGCCACGACCTCTTCCACTAGACTTCCTCATTGTTTTAAAAACGTAACCAAACTAACGTTATTTGTTGCAGTCACACAACTTACACGGTGAGCTATAACTTCAGTATGATTTAGCTACCCCTTTACAGGTTGGTGAGACCACAGCGAAAATCAGGCCCAATGTTACACACTCTTTTTTTGGTGGCTGCAAATTAGAGAGATGCCCCACACGCAGGACTGTCACTGAAGCACAAATGTTAATATTAATGTCACACTATTATTTTTTTTTTATTTTTATTTTTTTCAGGAACACTTTAGAAACCCCCCCCAAAAAAAAAAAAAAGATTTTTGCAGGGAGAATTTAGAAAACAAATGTAACAAACTATATGCTTTCTATGGGCCACTGAGTGAGAGATGACGCACACAGGAATCAGGAGTGGCACACAAGCCCAGAGGCCAATATTTTTCTACCAATGATTGATGGAGTTATTTTCTCTGGTAGATTTTGGAACCCAAATCAAGGAAAAAAAATGTAGGCTTTCTATGGACCACAATTGGAGAGAGAGAGAGAGAGAGAGAGAGATGGCACACCCAGGAGTCAAGACTGGCACACAAGCAGAAAGGCCAATATTAATCTCCCACTGTTTTTTTTTTTTTTTTTTTTTTTTTTTTTTTTTCAGGGAGACTTTAGAAAAAAAAATAATAAAAAAAAAAAGATTTTATCAGGAAGAATTTAGAAACCAAATAAAATAAAATGATTTTTTCAGGGAGAATTTATAAAACAAATAAAACCAAAAATAGGCGTTCTATGGCCCACTGACTGAGAGAGAGAGAGAGAGAGATGGAACGCTTAGTACTGGCACACAAGCCCAAAGGGCAATATTAATCTCCCTTTTTTTTTCCAGGGAGAATTTCTAAAACCCAAAAAAAAAATAAAATAGGCTTTCTATGGCCCACTATTTGTGAGAGAGATGGGACGCTCAGGACTGGCACAGATGGCACGCTCAGGACTGGCACAGAAGCCCAGAGGCCAATATTAATCTCCCTTTTTTTCTGGGAGAATTTATAAAACCAAAAAAATATTTAAATAGGCTTTCTATGGCCCACTATTTGTGAGAGAGATGGCACGCTCAGGACTGGCACAGATGGCACGCTCACAACTGGCACACAAGCCCAGAGGCCAATATTAATCTCCCTTTTTTCAGGGAAAATTTATAAAACAAAAAAAATAAATAAATAGGCTTTCTATGGCCCACTATTTGTGAGAGAGATGGCACGCTCAGGGCTGGCACAGATGGCACGCTCAGGACTGGCACACAAGCCCAGAGGCCAATATTAATCTCCCTTTTTTTCAGGGAGAATTTATAAAACCCCCCAAAAAAATAAAATAGGCTTTCTATGGCCCACTATTTGTGAGAGAGATGGGACGCTCAGGACTGGCACAGATGGCACGCTCAGGACTGGCACAGAAGCCCAGAGGCCAATATTAATCTCCCTTTTTTTCTGGGAGAATTTATAAAACCAAAAAAAAATTTAAATAGGCTTTCTATGGCCCACTATTTGTGAGAGAGATGGCACGCTCAGGACTGGCACAGATGGCACGCTCACAACTGGCACACAAGCCCAGAGGCCAATATTAATCTCCCTTTTTTCAGGGAAAATTTATAAAACAAAAAAAAAAATTAAATAGGCTTTCTATGGCCCACTATTTGTGAGAGAGATGGCACGCTCAGGGCTGGCACAGATGGCACGCTCAGGACTGGCACACAAGCCCAGAGGCCAATATTAATCTCCCTTTTTTTCAGGGAGAATTTATAAAACCAAAAAAAAAAATAAATAGGCTTTCTATGGCCCACTATTTGTGAGAGAGATGGCACGCTCAGGGCTGGCACAGATGGCACGCTCAGGACTGGCACACAAGCCCAGAGGCCAATATTAATCTCCCTTTTTTTCAGGGAGAATTTATAAAACCCCAAAAAAAATAAAATAGGCTTTCTATGGCCCACTATTTGTGAGAGAGATGGCACACTCAGGACTGGCACACAAGCCCAAAGGCCAATATTAATCTCCCACTGTATTTTTATCAGGGAGAATTTATACACCCCACAAAAAAAAATACAGAAAAATGAAAAGGCTTTCTATGGCCCACTATGTGAGAGAGATGGCACACACAGGGATGGCACTCTAGCAGAAATGCCAAATTGCCAATCTTAATCTCCCACCAAAAAAAAAAAAAAAAAAAAAACAGGGAATGTCCTACAATTACTATCTCCCTGCCTGCAGTAATCTCAGCCAGGTATGGCAGGCAGCTACTATCTCCCTGCCTGCAGTAATCTCAGCCAGGTATGGCAGGCAGCAATAAGGAGTGGACTGATGCACAAATGAAATAAAAAGTGTGGACAAACAAAAAAGATAGCTGTGCAGAAAGGAAGGAACAAGAGGATTTGTGCTTTGAAAAAAGCAGTTGGTTTGCACAGCGGCGTACACACAGCAATGCAGCTATCAGGGAGCCTTCTAGGGCAGCCCAATGAGCTACAGCGCTGAGGGGAAAAAAAAAAAAAAAAAAACTTCCACTGTCCCTGCACACCGAGGGTGGTGTTGGACAGTGCAAATCGCTGCAGCACAAGCGGTTTTGTGGTTAATGGACCCTGCCTAACGCTATCCCTGCTTCTGACAAAGCGGCAGCAACCTCTCCCTAAGCTCAGATCAGCAGCAGTAAGATGGCGGTCGGCGGGAACGCCTCTTTATAGCCCCTGTGACGTCGCAGACAGCAAGCCAATCACTGCAATGCCCTTCTCTAAGATGGTGGGGACCAGGACCTATGTCATCACGCTGCCCACACTCTGCGTTTACCTTCATTGGCTGAGAAATGGCGCTTTTCGCGTCATTGAAACGCGACTTTGGCGCGAAAGTCGCGTACCGCATGGCCGACCCCGCACAGGGGTCGGATCGGGTTTCATGAAACCCCGACTTAGCCAAAAGTCGGCGACTTTTGAAAATGTTCGACCCGTTTCGCTCAACCCTAGTGAGCACGTTTTCACTGTTTGTAGTGTGATTTATGTATAGACACTGGGTGTTTTTTCTGATAAGCAATGTGATAAAGATATACTGTATAATTGTTGTTATTAACCTGGAGGTCCTCCTATGCTCTGTAAACCAACTGATGCGAGGGAGAGGTACCACCCTTTTTGTCTGTAGGTTCCCTGTCCCTGAAGGACGGATCCCCTCTCTCTGTGGTGCTGTCATGGGCTCTGAGAAATCCCGTTACCGGTAAGTAACTAGAGTATGTCTTTTTCTCTTGTTTTTTAGTACACTATGTGGTAAAATGAATGGTCTCATTCTAAAATAGAACTCATCTTGCCAAATACAAGCCCTCATATGTCTATGTGTACAAAAAAATATAAAAAAGTTATGACTCTTGGAAGACGGACAGGGAAAGGGTTAGTAGGACAGGTGCCTGTGAGCACGTGCGACAAAAAGCTCCACTGCTGTGACTTAAAGATAAAATGTACCACTTACTGTCTTGAGTTCACAGCAGATCAGTTTCCTACTGCACATGCTCACATGCACCTGCCCTATTAACATTCAAGGACAGCTTGCGATCACTGTAATAAGATTGCTCCCATTTTAATGCACTACAGTGATTACAGTGAAATGTGATTTGTCATTTAAACCTATTTAGGAATTGATTTATAATAACATTTTAGCCTCATGAAGTGATCATATTAACAGTAATTTTGCAAATACATATCATTTAGAAGTTCTTGGAAAACCTTGGTTTTCCAGTGATAGTATGTTGGTTTTAGGTAATATTGCATGGAGGCTTCCCAATTCTCCCCTCACAGAAGATGTCTGGGAAGAAAAGGATCAGATGGTTTGAATTAAGATCCCCAATTCTGTTTAACTCAAGGGAGTTAAGATGCTGCCACGGGTTTCTGGCAGTGACCTTCTCCCCTCTCTTTACTGAAAACACATAAATGGCCAATCTGAGCGTTCTAGTGTATTGGGCATTCGTGAGAGATAGCTATGGTCCAAAGTTTGCTTGGTTGCAGATATCTGAAGTATATAAGCACATGTTTAAGTAGTAGATGTTGTCTGTTAGAAATAACTAACCTATTATTCCTTTTACGTTCGAAATGAAATCAATGTATTATTCTGTTTTAGTTAAGTCTCTTGAAGGAATTAACTGATCATCTTGTACAAAATGGAGTTACAGATTTATTTCAGCATTTCTCAGTCTCAAAGAAGGATCGGACAGCAAAGAAGAAACAGAATTTAAAACATACAGAAGACAATTTTGTAAGTTACATACATTTACACCAAAGAAACACGAATAAGACAAAACAATAATAAAGTTAAAATGTAAAATGTTACCATGGAAAAATATACATTAAAGGTGTTGTGCAGGATCAGAAAATCATTGCTGCTTTCTTCCAAAAATAGTGGTATATTGTTACACCTTTACATTGTACAACTTATGATGTGGAGCTGTTTTTTTATCCCAAATTATCTCTTTAAGAATGATAAATACAGTTAGGTGCATATATATTTGGACAGAGACAACATTTTTCTAATTTTGGTTATAGACATTACCACAATGAATTTTAAACAAAACAATTCAGATGCAGTTGAAGTTCAGACTTTCAGCTTTCATATGAGGGTATCCACAGTAAAATTGGATGAAGGGTTTAAGAGTTTCAGCTCCTTAACATGTGCCACCCTGTTTTTAAAAGGACCAAAAGTAATTGGACAGATTCAATAATTTTTAAATAAAATGTTCATTTTTAGTACTTGGTTGAAAACCCTTTGTTGGCAATGACTGCCTGAAGTCTTGAACTCATGGACATCACCAGACGCTGTGTTTCCTTCTTTTTGATGCTCTGCCAGGCCTTCACTGTGGTGGTTTTCAGTTGCTGTTTGTTTTGGGCCTTTCTGTCTGAAGTTTAGTCTTTAACAAGTGAAATGCTGCTCAATTGGGTTGAGATCAGGTGACTGACTTGGCCATTCAAGAATATTCCACTTCTTTGCTTTAATAAACTCCTGGGTTGCTTTGGCTTTATGTTTTGTGTCATTGTCCATCTGTAGTATGAAACGACGACCAATCAGTTTGGCTGCATTTGGCTGGATCTGAGCACACAGTATGTCTCTGAGTACCTCAGAATTCATTCGGCTGCTTCTGTCCTGTGTCACATCATCAATAAACACCAGTGACCCAGTTCCACTGGCAGCCATGCATGCCCAAGCCATCACACTGCCTCCGCCGTGTTTTACAGATGATGTGGTATGCTTTGGATCATGAGCTGTACCACGCCTTCGCCATACTTTTCTCTTTCCATCATTCTGGTAGAGGTTGATGTTATAATAATAATAATAATAATTTTTATTTATATAGCGCCAACATATTCCGCAGCGCTTTACAAATTATAGAGGGGACTTGTACAGACAATAGACATTACAGCATAACAGAAATCACAGTTCAAAATAGATACCAAGAGGAGTGAGGGCCCTGCTCGCAAGCTTACAAACTATGGGGAAAAGGTGAGACACGAGAGGTGGATGGTAACAATTGCTTTAGTTATTCGGACCAGCTATAGTGTAAGGCTCAGGTGTTCATGTAAAGCTGCATGAACCAGTTACCTACCTAAGTATGTAGCAGTACAGACACAGAGGGCTAATACTGCATAAAGTGTATGAGAACATGATGCGAGGAACCTTTTTTTTTTTTATTATTATAAATAGGCCACACAGGGATCGTTAGGTTAATGCATTGAGGCGGTAGGCCAGTCTGAACAAATGAGTTTTTAGGGCACGCTTAAAACTGTGGGGATTGGGGATTAATCGTATTAACCTAGGTAGTGCATTCCAAAGAATCGGCGCAGCACGTGTAAAGTCTTGGAGACGGGAGTGGGAAGTTCTGATTATTGAGGATGCTAACCTGAGGTCATTAGTGGCGGCACGGTGGCGCAGTGGTTAGCACTGCAGCCTTGCAGCGCTGGGGTCCTGGGTTCTAATCCCACCCAGGACAACATCTGCAAAGAGTTTGTATGTTCTCTCCGTGTTTGCGTGGGTTTCCTCCGGGCACTCCGGTTTCCTCCCACATTCCAAAGACATACTGATAGGGATTCCAGATTGTGAGCCCCATCGGGGGACAGTGATGATAATGTGTGAAAAACTGTAAAGCGCTGCGTAATATGTTAGCGCTATATAAAAATAAAGATTATTATTATTATTAGCGGAGCGGAGGGCACGGGTAGGGTGGTAGACTGATACCAGGGAGGAGATGTAGGGTGGTGCTGAGCAATGGAGTGCTTTGTGGATGAGGGTAGTAGTTTTGTACTGGATTCTGGAGTGGATGGGTAGCCAGTGTAATGACAGGCACAGGGTAGAGGCATCGGTGTAACGGTTGGTGAGGAATATGATCCTGGCTGCAGCATTCAGGACAGATTGGAGAGGGGAGAGTTTTGCAAGAGGGAGGCCGATTAGTAGAGAGTTACAATAGTCCAGACGAGAATGAATAAGTGAAACAGTCAGAGTTTTTGCAGAGTCGAAAGTAAGAAAAGGGCGAATTCTAGAAATGTTTTTGAGAAGCAGGTAAGAAGAGCGAGCCAGTGATCGGATGTAGGGGGTGAATGAAAGGTCAGAATCAAGGATGACCCCAAGGCAGCGGGCATGTTGCTTTGGAGTAATGGTGGAACCGCATACGGAGATGGCAATGTCAGGCAAAGGTAGGTTAATAGAGGGAGAGAATACGAGGAGTTCAGTTTTTGACAGGTTTAGTTTCAGATAGAGGGAGGACATGATGTTAGAGACAGCGGTAAGACAATCACTGGTGTTTTCTAAAAAGGTCGGTGTGATATCAGGAGAAGAAGTGTATAATTGGGTGTCGTCAGCATAGAGATGGTACTGGAAACCAAATCTACTGATTGTTTGTCCAATAGGGGCAGTATACAACGAGAAGAGAAGGGGGCCTAGGACTGATCCTTGAGGAACCCCAACAGTAAGGGGAAGGTGAGAGGAGGAGGAACCAGCAAAACATACAGTGAAGGATCGGTCAGAGAGATAGGAGGAGAACCAGGAGAGAACGGTGTCCAAAGAATGTTCTTCCAGAACTGTGATGGCTTTTTTAGATGTTTTTTTAGCAAAGTCCAGTCTAGCCTTTTTATTCTTGATGCTTATGAGTGGCTTGCACCGTGCAGTGAACCCTCTGTATTTACTTTTATGCAGTCTTCTCTTTATGGTAGATTTGGATATTGATACGCCTACCTCCTGGAGAGTGTTGTTCACTTGGTTGGCTGTTGTGAAGGGGTTTCTCTTCACCATGGAGATTATTCTGCTATCATCCACCACTGTTGTCTTCCGTGGGCGCCCAGGTCTTTTTGCATTGATGAGTTCACCAGTGCTTGCTTTCTTTCTCAGGATGTACCAAACTGTAGATTTTGCCACTCCGAATATTGTAGCAATTTCTCGGAAGGGTTTTTTTCTGTTTTCGCAGCTTAAGGATGGCTTGTTTCACCTTCATGGAGAGCTCCTTTGACCGCATGTTTACTTCACAGCAAAACCTTCCAAATGCAATCACAACACCTCAAATCAACTCCAGGCCTTTTATCTGCTTAATTGAAAATGACATAACAAAGGGATTGCCCACAATCGTCCATGAAATAGCCTTGAGTCAATTGTCCAATTACTTTTGGTCCCTCTAAAAACAGGGTGGCACATGTTAAGGAGCTGAAATTCCTAAACCGTTCATTCAATTTTAATGTGGATACCCTCAAATGAAAGCTGAAAGTCTGAACTTCAACTGCATCTGAATTCTTTTGTTTAAAATTCATTGTGGTAATGTCTATAACCAAAATTAGAAAAATGTTGTCTCTGTCCAAATATATATGGACCTAACTGTAACTGTCAGTATGGAAGAACAATGCATTATAGTAAAAATAATAGTATTATGTTATACAAAATTTGCGTAGAAAAGAACTATGAGCTATATTAGCAAATTATCAAAAAAATAGCACAATCTGAAACCAAAAATCATTATTGTTGTTTATAGCAAAAACCAATGCAATATGCGATTATTGTGTGGTGTATAAATCCAAAGTGTGCACACCAATGGCAAAATCTACAGCCATCTCACACCTTGATTTTTCTGTATCACATGCAGGGTACGTCCAAACATGAAATTTCAAATGAAACTGAGGATTTAAATTTAAGTACAGTTCTGGAAAACACATTCACGATCGAAGGTGGTGAGATACTAACACAGGTAAAGTAGCAAAGTACTTGGTCTGGCTAGAAATGTTGCAATGGTATGTCTAATATAACAAAATAGTGATGTTCTACAGAAAAAAAAATTTCTATTTCTTTGCTATTTTGATAGTTTGAAGTATTACTGTAGTTTCATCGTTTTTAAGGTAGACTTAAGTCCATCGAGTTCAATCTATAGATTAGCATGTTGATCCAGTTGGTCCAGAGAAAGGCAAAACCCCTTGGGGCAGACATTAATAGGTCCATATTAGGAGAAAAAATCCTTTCTGACTCCACATATAGCAATCAGACTAGTTCCCTGGATCTACACCCCTATCACAGAATCCAGCACCCATAACCTGTAATATTATATTTTTCAAGAAAGGCATCCAGACCCGCTTTAATTTATAGTAGTGAATCACTCATTACAACATCATACGGCAGAGAGTTCCATAGTCTCAATGCTCTTACAGTAAAGAATCTGGATCTGTGATTATGATTTAACCATCTTTCCTCTAGACATAAAGGATGCCCCCTTGTTCCTGTTGCAGGCCTAGGTGTAAAAAAAAATAATTAGAAAGATCTCTGTAAAGTCCCCTCATTTATTTGTATGTTGTGATAAGAGCGCTCCTGAGTGTTAATTTTTCCAAACTGATTAACCCCAAGTTTAGTAACATGTCTTATTATTGCACTCCACCCATTCAGAAGAGCGAACATAAGAAACTTGGTCACTTTTCTCTGCACCCACTCAAATGTAGCGATGTCCTTCTTATACACCAGAGACCAAAATTGTACCCAGTATTCAAAGTGTGGCTGCACTAATCACTTGTATAGAAGCAAAATAATGATCTTGTCATAAACATCAATGCCTATTTTAATACCTCTCATTATTTCATTTGCCTTGGCAGCAGCTGCCTAGCACTGGTCACTAGAGTTGAGCGACCTTGACCTTTTTAGAGTCGAGCCGGGTTTTGCGAAACCCGACTATGTCCAAAGTCGGGTCGAGTGAAATCGGCCGATTATGACGTAAAGTCGGGATCGACCGAAACACGAAACCCAATGCAAGTCAATGGGGCAGCATAGTCGGCAGTGAGTGGGGGCCAGGAAAACACCTAGAGTGCCCATTTTAATGTCAAAACCATCCATTCTTCTTAATGAAGCTTGTCAAGCGTAATTTACCTTATAATAATTGGAAGGCATTTGAAATTGGGGGTCATTTGGCTAAAGTTGTGGGGGGTAGGGCTGGTTCAAGTAATTAGTGGGCCCAGGAAATCTGGACCACGTCACGGCAGTGGAGCAGGGAGAGGTAAGTATTTCAACTTTGCAAGTGCTGTGAACCTGAGCAAGCAGGGGGGGCCCACTCGTTGGCATTGGCACTGGCACAGGGCCCCTCAAAGTACAGCGGTGTGTTTGCACGGCGGGGGCGCCTCCCACCGGCAGCAACACTTTTGCGTACTATGAGAGGCCCTGTGCCAGTGACGTCGCCAACTAGTATTCCTCCCCCCACCTGATGAAGGAACCTGCACTTTCATCTGCACCTTCCTCTTTGTCCCCGTGTAAGGTGGTATGGTATGCGGGAAGAGCAACCTGACTTTCAGCAGGGTCACAATGTTGTTGTGTAGCGTGCACGGGGAATGTTGCGTTATGGGTCAATGTACCAGCAGACTCATCTATCACTGGCTGGGCAATGGGCACGATGAAGTGGAAACACAGATATAGGCCCAAAGAAGAAAGTGGGCTAAATGCAGTTCAAAATTGGTAACACAGGAATAACCAGGGGGCATTGCAGTGGAGGACAACTGGAATGAGAGGCTGACACAGAGAGTAGGGCCAAATCAGTAAGTAGTCGAAATGCAGTTCAAAATTGGCAACCGTAGTAAACAGGCGGCACAGCTTTGTTCAGTGGAGGAGAACAGCAAGGAGTGGCAGACACCGATAGTAGGCCCCAAACCAACTAGTACGCCAAATGCAGTTGTTCCATTTAACCACAATTTAATGAGAGCCTGAAGATAGAAGCTCAGGAAAGGCAACCTGGGGAACACCTTGGAGTGTAACACACCATCTCTCTCCACCCCATACCCATTTTGTATGGCCTAATGCAGTGTACTTTTCTACAACTACTAAACGAGAGTCGGAAGACCGAAGCAATGGCAAGGAAACCTGGGGAACACCTTAGAGTGTAACACACCCTCTCTCTACACCCCATACCCAATTTGAAGGTCTAATGCAGTGTAGTTTCCAAGAACTACTAAACGAGAGCCGGAAGATCGAAGCTCAGGAAAGGCAACCTGGGGAACACCTTGGAGTGTAACACACCCTCTCGCTACACCCCATACCCAATTTGAAGGCCTAATGCAGCGTAGTTTCCAACAACTACTAAACGAGAGCCGGAAGATCGAAGCTCAGGAAAGGCAACCTGGGGAACACCTTGGAGTGTAACACACCCTCTCTCTACACCCCATACCCAATTTGAAGGCCTAATGCAGTGTAGTTTCCAAGAACTACTAAACGAGAGCCGGAAGATCGAAGCTCAGGAAAGGCAACCTGGGGAACACCTTGGAGTGGAACACACCATCTCTCTACACCCCATACCCAATTTGAAGGCCTAATGCAGCGTAGTTTCCAACAACTACTAAACGAGAGCCGGTAGATCGAAGCTCAGGAAAGGCAACCTGGGGAACACCTTGGAGTGTAACACAACGTCTCTCTACACCACGGAAGGGATGATTCTTAGGAAGGAAGGCTGTTGGAAATAAGCATTGCGCGTCCGAGGGTGATTAGATTCTTATTAGGTATATACTCACCCTCGGACGCGCCCTGCTTCTTTATTTGGAATGAATGTTTATTTGCAATGTGGTGTTGACTTTCTCTATTATTTTGGTAATTAATGATTTTATTATTTTCATTATTTTGCATCTTCTCGGCAATAATATAAAGAAGACGCGACAGGACAACACTCGGTGGATGCCATATGTGTGTTTTCAATTTAAAAAAACTTTCAGTTAACTACTTGCAGGAGAAAGTAATTGTAGCTGGTGGCCATTTTTAGTACTGTACCAGATTTTAGTTGTGTGTTTGTTTTTAATGTTAAAATGTCTGCATTTGATATCTCACCAGTATTTTCTTTTTTATAAGCAAAATACTTATTTTTATATTTTCTGATGTTGGTTCCAGGGGTACACGGCCAGCAGTGCCCTGGTCAGTGTAGTAGTAGTTGAAAGAATGGACCGCAGACAGGCATCGAAGGCCTAAAATAAAAAAATTGGGCTGGCTGTAGGCAATTTTAAATTGGTTCCAGGGGTACACGGACAGCAGTGGTGTGGTCAGTGGAGGCCTAGTGGAAGGAGTGACCGCAGACAGGCATCGAAGGCCTAAAATAATAACACATGGCTGTAGGCAATTTTAAATTGGTTCCAGGGGTACACGGACAGCAGTGGTGTGGTCAGTGGAGGCCTAGTGGAAGGAGTGACCGCAGACAGGCATCGAAGGCCTAAAATAATAACACATGGCTGTAGGCAATTTTAAATTGGTTCCAGGGGTAGACGGGCAGCAGTGACCTGGTCAGTGTAGTAGTAGTTGAAAGAATGGACCGCAGACAGGCATCGAAGGCCTAAAATAAAAAAATTGGGCTGGCTGTAGGCAATTTTAAATTGGTTCCAGGGGTACACGGGCAGCAGTGACCTGGTCAGTGTAGTAGTAGTTGAAAGAATGGACCGCAGACAGGCATCGAAGGCCTAAAATAAAAAAATTGGGCTGGCTGTAGGCAATTTTAAATTGGTTCCAGGGGTACACGGGCAGCAGTGGTCTGGTCAGTGGAAGTCTAGTGGAAGGAGTGACCGCAGACAGGCTTCCAAGGCCTAACATAACAAACTTGGGCTGGCTGTAGGCACTTTTAAATTGGTTCCAGGGGTACACGGGCAGCAGTGACCTGGTCAGTGTAGTTGTAGTTGAAAGAATGGACCGCAGACAGGCATCGAAGGCCTAAAATAAAAAAATTGGGCTGGCTGTAGGCAATTTTAAATTGGTTCCAGGGGTACACGGGCAGCAGTGGTGTGGTCAGTGGAGGCCTAGTGGAAGGAGTGACCGCAGACAGGCATCGATGGCCTAAAATAATAACACATGGCTGTAGGCAATTTTAAATTGGTTCCAGGGGTACACGGGCAGCAGTGACCTGGTCAGTGTAGTAGTAGTTGAAAGAATGGACCGCAGACAGGCATCGAAGGCCTAAAATAAAAAAATTGGGCTGGCTGTAGGCAATTTTAAATTGGTTCCAGGGGTACACGGGCAGCAGTGACCTGGTCAGTGTAGTAGTAGTTGAAAGAATGGACCGCAGACAGGCATCGAAGGCCTAAAATAAAAAAATTGGGCTGGCTGTAGGCAATTTTAAATTGGTTCCAGGGGTACACGGGCAGCAGTGACCTGGTCAGTGTAGTAGTAGTTGAAAGAATGGACCGCAGACAGGCATCGAAGGCCTAAAATAAAAAAATTGGGCTGGCTGTAGGCAATTTTAAATTGGTTCCAGGGGTACACGGGCAGCAGTGACCTGGTCAGTGTAGTAGTAGTTGAAAGAATGGACCGCAGACAGGCATCGAAGGCCTAAAATAAAAAAATTGGGCTGGCTGTAGGCAATTTTAAATTGGTTCCAGGGGTACACGGGCAGCAGTGGTGTGGTCAGTGGAGGCCTAGTGGAAGGAGTGACCGCAGACAGGCATCGAAGGCCTAAAATAATAACACATGGCTGTAGGCAATTTTAAATTGGTTCCAGGGGTACACGGGCAGCAGTGACCTGGTCAGTGTAGTAGTAGTTGAAAGAATGGACCGCAGACAGGCATCGAAGGCCTAAAATAAAAAAATTGGGCTGGCTGTAGGCAATTTTAAATTGGTTCCAGGGGTACACGGACAGCAGTGGTGTGGTCAGTGGAGGCCTAGTGGAAGGAGTGACCGCAGACAGGCATCGAAGGCCTAAAATAATAACACATGGCTGTAGGCAATTTTAAATTGGTTCCAGGGGTACACAGACAGCAGTGGTGTGGTCAGTGGAGGCCTAGTGGAAGGAGTGACCGCAGACAGGCATCGAAGGCCTAAAATAATAACACATGGCTGTAGGCAATTTTAAATTGGTTCCAGGGGTAGACGGGCAGCAGTGACCTGGTCAGTGTAGTAGTAGTTGAAAGAATGGACCGCAGACAGGCATCGAAGGCCTAAAATAAAAAAATTGGGCTGGCTGTAGGCAATTTTAAATTGGTTCCAGGGGTACACGGGCAGCAGTGACCTGGTCAGTGTAGTAGTAGTTGAAAGAATGGACCGCAGACAGGCATCGAAGGCCTAAAATAAAAAAATTGGGCTGGCTGTAGGCAATTTTAAATTGGTTCCAGGGGTACACGGGCAGCAGTGGTGTGGTCAGTGGAGGCCTAGTGGAAGGAGTGACCGCAGACAGGCATCGAAGGCCTAAAATAATAACACATGGCTGTAGGCAATTTTAAATTGGTTCCAGGGGTACACGGGCAGCAGTGACCTGGTCAGTGTAGTAGTAGTTGAAAGAATGGACCGCAGACAGGCATCGAAGGCCTAAAATAAAAAAATTGGGCTGGCTGTAGGCAATTTTAAATTGGTTCCAGGGGTACACGGACAGCAGTGGTGTGGTCAGTGGAGGCCTAGTGGAAGGAGTGACCGCAGACAGGCATCGAAGGCCTAAAATAATAACACATGGCTGTAGGCAATTTTAAATTGGTTCCAGGGGTACACGGACAGCAGTGGTGTGGTCAGTGGAGGCCTAGTGGAAGGAGTGACCGCAGACAGGCTTCCAAGGCCTAACATAACAAACTTGGGCTGGCTGTAGGCACTTTTAAATTGGTTCCAGGGGTACACGGGCAGCAGTGGTCTGGTCAGTGGAAGTCTAGTGGAAGGAGTGACCGCAGACAGGCTTCCAAGGCCTAACATAACAAACTTGGGCTGGCTGTAGGCACTTTTAAATTGGTTCCAGGGGTACACGGGCAGCAGTGACCTGGTCAGTGTAGTAGTAGTTGAAAGAATGGACCGCAGACAGGCTTCGAAGGCCTAACATAACAAACTTGGGCTGGCTGTAGGCACTTTTAAATTGGTTCCAGGGGTACACGGGCAGCAGTGGTCTGGTCAGTGGAAGTCTAGTGGAAGGAGTGACCGCAGACAGGCTTCCAAGGCCTAACATAACAAACTTGGGCTGGCTGTAGGCACTTTTAAATTGGTTCCAGGGGTACACGGGCAGCAGTGGTCTGGTCAGTGGAAGTCTAGTGGAAGGAGTGACCGCAGACAGGCTTCCAAGGCCTAACATAACAAACTTGGGCTGGCTGTAGGCACTTTTAAATTGGTTCCAGGGGTACACGGGCAGCAGTGGTCTGGTCAGTGGAAGTCTAGTGGAAGGAGTGACCGCAGACAGGCTTCGAAGGCCTAACATAACAAAATTGGGCTGGCTGTAGGCACTTTAAATTGGTTCCAGGGGTACATGGGCAGCAGTGTATGGTCAGTGGAAGTCTAGTGGAAGGAGTGACGGCAGACAGTCTTCGAAGGCCTAACATAACAAAATTGGGCTGACTGTAGGCACTTTTAAATTGGTTCCAGGGTAACACGGCCAGCAGTGGCCTGGTCAGTGTAGTAGTTGTAGAAAGAAGGGACCGCAGACAGGCTTCGAAGGCCTAACATAACAAAAATGTCAAAACAATGGTATTGTCAGTGCCAGGCATTGAAGGATGTCAGCGCCTAGACTACACATTGGTGAAGCTGTGAGAGATAATTTTGCTAGTGGTAGAGCACTGTTTGAGCTGGGGGGGGGAACTGTCTTGTGGCCGGCGTTACAGGCACAGGGCCCCTCATATTACAACGGTGTGTCTGACGTTGGGTGCGCACCACCACCGCCAGAGACA
Organism: Ranitomeya imitator; assembly: GCF_032444005.1. NCBI lineage: Eukaryota > Metazoa > Chordata > Amphibia > Anura > Dendrobatidae > Ranitomeya > Ranitomeya imitator. Next base: position 408,076,461 of record NC_091285.1, read on the forward strand.
CTTTATTGTACTATGAGGGACCCAGTGGCAGTGCCGTCGACCAAAAGCGGCCACACCCACCTCTTCAGACAAACAGCACTCTCAAGGGTCCAAGCGCAAAGTGGCGATAGCACGGCCCCGTGTGGGGAGTTTGGCCATTTCGTGAGGTGGAAACATGTCGTATGCTGGACAATCAGGTGAAGAAAATTACGAGATTGGAAAAGTCATTCAGAATAGTCCACAGGCAAGACCTTTTCATAGGAAAGCTAGGTGTCAGCCGGGCAGGGTGGGGCAAAAGATTTTGAAATCCAGTTGTGGTTCATTTTAATGAAGGTTAGATCATCTACATTTTGGGTAGCCAGACGAGTCCTTTTTTCTGTTAGTATTGAACCTGCAGCACTGAATACTCTTTCTGATAGGACACTAGCTGCCGGGCAAGCAAGCTCCTGCAATGCATATTCTGCCAATTCTGGCCAGGTGTCTAATTTGGATGCCCAGTAATCAAATGGGAATGACGGTTGAGGGAGAACGTCGATAAGGGATGAAAAATAGTTTGTAACCATACTGGACAAATGTTGTCTCCTGTCACTTTGAATTGATGCTGCAGTACCTGTCCTGTCTGCGGTCATAGAAAAATCACTCCACAACCTGGTCAGAAAACCCCTCTGGCCAACGCCACTTCTGATTTCTGCCCCTCTAACACCTCTGGTCTGCTGGCCCCTGGAGCTCGTGTGAGAACGATCACGGGCGCTGTGTGCAGGGAATGCCAGAAGCAAACGGTCAACAAGAGTTGATTGTTTTGTTGCTAATATTAGTTCCAAGTTCTCATGTGGCATAATATTTTGCAATTTGCCTTTATAGCGAGGATCAAGGAGGCAGGCCAACCAGTAATCGTCATCGTTCATCATTTTTGTAATGCGTGTGTCCCTTTTGAGGATACGCAAGGCATAATCCGCCATGTGGGCCAAAGTTCCCGTTGTCAAATCTGCGGTTGTGCTTGGTTGAGGGGCAGTTGCAGGCAAATCTACGTCACTTGTGTCCCTCAAAAAACCAGAACCCGGCCTTGCCACGCCACCAATTTCCCGTGCCCCCGGGAAAGCTTCCTCATTAAAAATATACTCATCCCCATCATCCTCCTCATCCTCCACCTCCTCTTCGCCCGGTACCTCGTCATGTACACTGCCCTGACCAGACAATCGCTGACTGTCATCAAGGCTTTCCTCTTCCTCTGGTGCAGACGCCTGATCCTTTATGTGCGTCAAACTTTGCATCAGCAGACGCATTAGGGGGATGCTCATGCTTATTATGGCGTTGTCTGCACTAACCAGCCGTGTGCATTCCTCAAAACACTGAAGGACTTGACACATGTCTTGAATCTTCGACCACTGCACACCTGACAACTCCATGTCTGCCATCCTACTGCCTGCCCGTGTATGTGTATCCTCCCACAAAAACATAACAGCCCGCCTCTGTTCGCACAGTCTCTGAAGCATGTGCAGTGTTGAGTTCCACCTTGTTGCAACGTCTATGATTAGGCGATGCTGGGGAAGGTTCAAAGAACGCTGATAGGTCTGCATACGGCTGGAGTGTACAGGCGAACGGCGGATATGTGCGCAAAGTCCACGCACTTTGAGGAGCAGGTCGGATAACCCCGGATAACTTTTCAGGAAGCACTGCACCACCAGGTTTAAGGTGTGAGCCAGGCAAGGAATGTGTTTCAGTTGGGAAAGGGAGATGGCAGCCATGAAATTCCTTCCGTTATCACTCACTACCTTGCCTGCCTCAAGATCTACAGTGCCCAGCCACGACTGCGTTTCTTGCTGCAAGAACTCGGACAGAACTTCCGCGGTGTGTCTATTGTCGCCCAAACACTTCATAGCCAATACAGCCTGCTGACGTATGCCAGTAGCTGCCCCATAATGGGAGACCTGGTGTGCAACAGTGGCAGGTGCGGATGGAGTGTTTGTGCGACTGCGGTCTGTGGACGAGCTCTTGCTTCTGCAGGAGGACGAGGAGGAGGAGGAGGAGGAGGAGGGGGTGCGAACGGCTACAGACAACTGTTTACTAGACAGTGGGCTAGGCAGAACTGTCCCAAACTTGCTGTCCCCTGTGGACCCTGAATCCACCACATTTACCCAGTGTGCCGTGATGGACACGTAACGTCCCTGGCCATGCCTACTGGTCCATGCATCTGTTGTCAGGTGCACCTTTGTGCTCACAGATTGCCTGAGTGCATGGACGATGCGCTCTTTAACATGCTGGTGGAGGGCTGGGATGGCTTTTCTGGAAAAAAAGTGTCGACTGGGTAGCTCGTAGCGTGGTACAGCGTAGTCCATCAGGTCTTTGAAAGCTTCGCTTTCAACTAACCGGTAGGGCATCATCTCTAACGAGATTAGTCTAGCTATGTGGGCGTTCAAACCCTGTGTACGCGGATGCGAGGCTAAGTATTTCCTTTTTCTAACCATAGTCTCATGTAGGGTGAGCTGGACTGGAGAGCTGGAGATCGTGGAACTAGCGGGGGTGCCGGTGGACATGGCAGACTGAGAGACGGTGGGAGATGGTATTGTTGCCGCCGGTGCCCTAGATGCAGTGTTTCCTACTACGAAACTGGTGATTCCCTGACCCTGACTGCTTTGGCCTGGCAAAGATACCTGCACAGATACAGCAGGTGGTGCGCTAAATGGTGGTCCTACACTGCCGGAAGGGATGTTGCGTTGATGACTAGCTTCATTGGCCGAGGGTGCAACAACCTTAAGGGACGTTTGGTAGTTAGTCCAAGCTTTCAAATGCATGGTGGTTAAATGTCTATGCATGCAACTAGTATTGAGACTTTTCAGATTCTGACCTCTGCTTAAGGAAGTAGAACATTTTTGACAGATGACTTTGCGCTGATCAATTGGATGTTGTTTAAAAAAATGCCAGACTGCACTCTTTCTAGCATCGGATACCTTTTCAGGCATTGCAGACTGAGCTTTAACCGGATGGCCACGCTGTCCTCCACCAGGTTTTGGCTTTGCCACGCGTTTTGGGCAAGATACGGGCCCGGCAGATGGAACCTGTGGCGATGTTGATGCCTGCTGCGGCCCCTCCTCCTCCTCTGCTTCAGAACTGCTGCCGCCTGCACCCTGTTCCCCCAATGGCTGCCAATCGGGGTCAAGAACTGGGTCATCTAATAACTCTTCTTGTACCTCCTGCGCAACTTCGTCTGTGTCACCGTGTCGTTCGGTGGTATAGCGTTCGTGATGGGGCAACATAGTCTCATCAGGGTCTGATTCTTGATCAGCACCCTGCGAGGGCAATGTTGTGGTCTGAGTCAAAGGACCAGCATAGTAGTCTGGCTGTGGCTGTGCGTCAGTGCACTCCATGTCAGATTCAATTTGTAATGGGCATGGACTGTTAACTGCTTCACTTTCTAAGCCAGGGACGGTATGTGTAAAGAGCTCCATGGAGTAACCCGTTGTGTCGCCTGCTGCATTCTTCTCTGTTGTTGTTTTTGCTGAAGAGGACAAGGAAGTGACTTGTCCCTGACCGTGAACATCCACTAACGACGCGCTGCTTTTACTTTTACCAGTTTCACGAGATGAGGCAAAAGAGCTAGAGGCTGAGTCAGCAAGATAAGCCAAAACTTGCTCTTGCTGCTCCGGCTTTAAAAGCGGTTTTCCTAATCCCAGAAAAAGGGAGCGTTCGAGGCCTTGTGTAGCCGGACGACGAACCTGGCTCCACAGCTCCAGACTTAGGTGCAATATTTTTTCCCCCACGACCACCTGATGCTCCACCACTACCACTACCCTCATTACCAGCTGACAATGAACGCCCCCGGCCACGACCTCTTCCACTAGACTTCCTCATTGTTTTAAAAACGTAACCAAACTAACGTTATTTGTTGCAGTCACACAACTTACACGGTGAGCTATAACTTCAGTATGATTTAGCTACCCCTTTACAGGTTGGTGAGACCACAGCGAAAATCAGGCCCAATGTTACACACTCTTTTTTTGGTGGCTGCAAATTAGAGAGATGCCCCACACGCAGGACTGTCACTGAAGCACAAATGTTAATATTAATGTCACACTATTATTTTTTTTTTATTTTTATTTTTTTCAGGAACACTTTAGAAACCCCCCCAAAAAAAAAAAAAAGATTTTTGCAGGGAGAATTTAGAAAACAAATGTAACAAACTATATGCTTTCTATGGGCCACTGAGTGAGAGATGACGCACACAGGAATCAGGAGTGGCACACAAGCCCAGAGGCCAATATTTTTCTACCAATGATTGATGGAGTTATTTTCTCTGGTAGATTTTGGAACCCAAATCAAGGAAAAAAAATGTAGGCTTTCTATGGACCACAATTGGAGAGAGAGAGAGAGAGAGAGAGAGATGGCACACCCAGGAGTCAAGACTGGCACACAAGCAGAAAGGCCAATATTAATCTCCCACTGTTTTTTTTTTTTTTTTTTTTTTTTTTTTTTTTTCAGGGAGACTTTAGAAAAAAAAATAATAAAAAAAATATGATTTTATCAGGAAGAATTTAGAAACCAAATAAAATAAAATGATTTTTTCAGGGAGAATTTATAAAACAAATAAAAACAAAAATAGGCGTTCTATGGCCCACTGACTGAGAGATGACGCACACAGGAGTCAGGAGTGGCACACAAACCCAGAGGCCAATATTTTTCTACCAATGATTGATGTAGTTATTTTCTCTGGTAGATTTTAGAACCCAAATCAAGGAAAAAAAATATAGGCTTTCTATGGACCACAATTGGAGAGAGAGAGAGAGAGAGAGAGAGAGAGAGAGAGAGAGAGATGGCACACCCAGGAGTCAAGACTGGCACACAAGCAGAAAGGCCAATATTAATCTCCCACTGTTTTTTTTGGTTGTTTTTTTTTTTTTTTTTTCAGGGAGACTTTAGAAAAAAAAATAATAAAAAAAATATGATTTTATCAGGAAGAATTTAGAAACCAAATAAAATAAAATGATTTTTTCAGGGAGAATTTATAAAACAAATAAAACCAAAAATAGGCGTTCTATGGCCCACTGACTGAGAGATGACGCACCCAGGAGTCAAGACTGGCACACAAGCAGAAAGGCCAATATTAATCTTCCACTGTTTTTTTTTTTTTTTTTCAGGGAGACTTTAGAAAAAAAAATAATAAAAAAAATGTGATTTTATCAGGAAGAATTTAGAAACCAAATAAAATAAAATGATTTTTTCAGGGAGAATTTAGAAAACAAATAAAACCAAAAATAGGCGTTCTATGGCCCACTGACTGAGAGATGACGCACCCAGGAGTCAAGACTGGCACACAAGCAGAAAGGCCAATATTAATCTCCCACTGTTTTTTTTTTTTTTTTTCAGGGAGACTTTAGAAAAAAAAATAATAAAAAAAATGTGATTTTATCAGGAAGAATTTAGAAACCAAATAAAATAAAATGATTTTTTCAGGGAGAATTTAGAAAACAAATAAAACCAAAAATAGGCGTTCTATGGCCCACTGACTGAGAGATGATGCACCCAGGAGTCAAGACTGGCACACAAGCAGAAAGGCCAATATTAATCTCCCACTGTTTTTTTTTTTTTTTTTCAGGGAGACTTTAGAAAAAAAAATAATAAAAAAAATGTGATTTTATCAGGAAGAATTTAGAAACCAAATAAAATAAAATGATTTTTTCAGGGAGAATTTAGAAAACAAATAAAACCAAAAATAGGCGTTCTATGGCCCACTGACTGAGAGATGACGCACCCAGGAGTCAAGACTGGCACACAAGCAGAAAGGCCAATATTAATCTCCCACTGTTTTTTTTTTTTTTTTTCAGGGAGACTTTAGAAAAAAAAATAATAAAAAAAATGTGATTTTATCAGGAAGAATTTAGAAACCAAATAAAATAAAATGATTTTTTCAGGGAGAATTTAGAAAACAAATAAAACCAAAAATAGGCGTTCTATGGCCCACTGACTGAGAGATGACGCACCCAGGAGTCAAGACTGGCACACAAGCAGAAAGGCCAATATTAATCTCCCACTGTTTTTTTTTTTTTTTTTCAGGGAGACTTTAGAAAAAAAAATAATAAAAAAAATATGATTTTATCAGGAAGAATTTAGAAACCAAATAAAATAAAATGATTTTTTCAGGGAGAATTTATAAAACAAATAAAAACAAAAATAGGCGTTCTATGGCCCACTGACTGAGAGATGACGCACACAGGAGTCAGGAGTGGCACACAAACCCAGAGGCCAATATTTTTCTACCAATGATTGATGTAGTTATTTTCTCTGGTAGATTTTAGAACCCAAATCAAGGAAAAAAAATATAGGCTTTCTATGGACCACAATTGGAGAGAGAGAGAGAGAGAGAGAGAGAGAGAGATGGCACACCCAGGAGTCAAGACTGGCACACAAGCAGAAAGGCCAATATTAATCTCCCACTGTTTTTTTTTTTTTTTTTCAGGGAGACTTTAGAAAAAAAAATAATAAAAAAAAAAAGATTTTATCAGGAAGAATTTAGAAACCAAATAAAATAAAATGATTTTTTCAGGGAGAATTTATAAAACAAATAAAACCAAAAATAGGCGTTCTATGGCCCACTGACTGAGAGAGAGAGAGGGAGAGATGGAACGCTTAGTACTGGCACACAAGCCCAAAGGGCAATATTAATCTCCCTTTTTTTTTCCAGGGAGAATTTCTAAAACCCAAAAAAAAAATAAAATAGGCTTTCTATGGCCCACTATTTGTGAGAGAGATGGGACGCTCAGGACTGGCACAGATGGCACGCTCAGGACTGGCACAGAAGCCCAGAGGCCAATATTAATCTCCCTTTTTTTCTGGGAGAATTTATAAAACCAAAAAAATATTTAAATAGGCTTTCTATGGCCCACTATTTGTGAGAGAGATGGCACGCTCAGGACTGGCACAGATGGCACGCTCACAACTGGCACACAAGCCCAGAGGCCAATATTAATCTCCCTTTTTTCAGGGAAAATTTATAAAACAAAAAAAATAAATAAATAGGCTTTCTATGGCCCACTATTTGTGAGAGAGATGGCACGCTCAGGGCTGGCACAGATGGCACGCTCAGGACTGGCACACAAGCCCAGAGGCCAATATTAATCTCCCTTTTTTTCAGGGAGAATTTATAAAACCCCCCAAAAAAATAAAATAGGCTTTCTATGGCCCACTATTTGTGAGAGAGATGGGACGCTCAGGACTGGCACAGATGGCACGCTCAGGACTGGCACAGAAGCCCAGAGGCCAATATTAATCTCCCTTTTTTTCTGGGAGAATTTACAAAACCAAAAAAATATTTAAATAGGCTTTCTATGGCCCACTATTTGTGAGAGAGATGGCACGCTCAGGACTGGCACAGATGGCACGCTCACAACTGGCACACAAGCCCAGAGGCCAATATTAATCTCCCTTTTTTCAGGGAAAATTTATAAAACAAAAAAAAAAAATAAATAGGCTTTCTATGGCCCACTATTTGTGAGAGAGATGGCACGCTCAGGGCTGGCACAGATGGCACGCTCAGGACTGGCACACAAGCCCAGAGGCCAATATTAATCTCCCTTTTTTTCAGGGAGAATTTATAAAACCCCCAAAAAAAATAAAATAGGCTTTCTATGGCCCACTATTTGTGAGAGAGATGGGACGCTCAGGACTGGCACAGATGGCACGCTCAGGACTGGCACAGAAGCCCAGAGGCCAATATTAATCTCCCTTTTTTTCTGGGAGAATTTATAAAACCAAAAAAAAATTTAAATAGGCTTTCTATGGCCCACTATTTGTGAGAGAGATGGCACGCTCAGGACTGGCACAGATGGCACGCTCACAACTGGCACACAAGCCCAGAGGCCAATATTAATCTCCCTTTTTTCAGGGAAAATTTATAAAACAAAAAAAAAAATTAAATAGGCTTTCTATGGCCCACTATTTGTGAGAGAGATGGCACGCTCAGGGCTGGCACAGATGGCACGCTCAGGACTGGCACACAAGCCCAGAGGCCAATATTAATCTCCCTTTTTTTCAGGGAGAATTTATAAAACCAAAAAAAAAAATAAATAGGCTTTCTATGGCCCACTATTTGTGAGAGAGATGGCACGCTCAGGGCTGGCACAGATGGCACGCTCAGGACTGGCACACAAGCCCAGAGGCCAATATTAATCTCCCTTTTTTTCAGGGAGAATTTATAAAACCCCAAAAAAAATAAAATAGGCTTTCTATGGCCCACTATTTGTGAGAGAGATGGCACACTCAGGACTGGCACACAAGCCCAAAGGCCAATATTAATCTCCCACTGTATTTTTATCAGGGAGAATTTATACACCCCACAAAAAAAAATACAGAAAAATGAAAAGGCTTTCTATGGCCCACTATGTGAGAGAGATGGCACACACAGGGATGGCACTCTAGCAGAAATGCCAAATTGCCAATCTTAATCTCCCACCAAAAAAAAAAAAAAAAAAAAAACAGGGAATGTCCTACAATTACTATCTCCCTGCCTGCAGTAATCTCAGCCAGGTATGGCAGGCAGCTACTATCTCCCTGCCTGCAGTAATCTCAGCCAGGTATGGCAGGCAGCAATAAGGAGTGGACTGATGCACAAATGAAATAAAAAGTGTGGACAAACAAAAAAGATAGCTGTGCAGAAAGGAAGGAACAAGAGGATTTGTGCTTTGAAAAAAGCAGTTGGTTTGCACAGCGGCGTACACACAGCAATGCAGCTATCAGGGAGCCTTCTAGGGCAGCCCAATGAGCTACAGCGCTGAGGGGAAAAAAAAAAAAAAAAAAACTTCCACTGTCCCTGCACACCGAGGGTGGTGTTGGACAGTGCAAATCGCTGCAGCACAAGCGGTTTTGTGGTTAATGGACCCTGCCTAACGCTATCCCTGCTTCTGACAAAGCGGCAGCAACCTCTCCCTAAGCTCAGATCAGCAGCAGTAAGATGGCGGTCGGCGGGAACGCCTCTTTATAGCCCCTGTGACGTCGCAGACAGCAAGCCAATCACTGCAATGCCCTTCTCTAAGATGGTGGGGACCAGGACCTATGTCATCACGCTGCCCACACTCTGCGTTTACCTTCATTGGCTGAGAAATGGCGCTTTTCGCGTCATTGAAACGCGACTTTGGCGCGAAAGTCGCGTACCGCATGGCCGACCCCGCACAGGGGTCGGATCGGGTTTCATGAAACCCCGACTTAGCCAAAAGTCGGCGACTTTTGAAAATGTTCGACCCGTTTCGCTCAACCCTACTGGTCACTAAAGTTTTGTTTGCTGTTCCCACATACACCCAAGACTTTTTCAGTGACAGTTGAACTTGGCGTTTTACAATTTAATACATAATTATACATTTTATTTCTTCTTCAAAAGCCAAAAGTCTAGGAAGTATCAAAAACAAAGTTGTTCTAATTAAAAAAATCACATACCAAAGAGAGTCACAGACAGCAGTGTTAAAAGTACGATAAAAATGTATGTAAAAAATGCACTCTGAAAAGCAATAAAAAGGTGAAAATAACCTAATTTACTTATTAGGTGTAGAATAACTCAAAAAGTCACCAAATTTTCTGATGAGATGCAGAATTCACCCTGCTATCAAGTGGAGCACCCGCTAGGGCCTAGGGGACTCAGAATCGGGCCAATTCTTAAAGGGGTGGTCACAGTGGCAGTGACCCGGTGCTTTGCCCTGGGTGTTTAATAGAAGGGAAAAATGTGATGGTGAGGTCGGGTCCGGCCAGCCTGGAAGCGACTCAGAATCCCCCTAGCCAGGTGGGGTTGGAAGCCTTCCTTACTGCGCTGTAGTGTGCGTCCCTTGCTGCCTAAGGCTTCAAAACAAGGTCCACTCATTCTCTCTGTCCTATATGTAGGACAATACCCACATGGAAGGCAACTCGAGATTTTTTACAGGTGTCTCTGGTTAAGACTCCGGGCTCTATGTGCTGCTGTGCCTTCGGATGTTAATGGTGGACAGGCGACTTGAAATCTCCTCAGTCGCAGCTCCCCTCCAGCTCTTCACTTCTCCTTTGCTCCTTCTCCCCACAGTCTCTCACAGACTGCTCTGTCTCTCTTTTCTCCTTCCAGGAGCTGCAGAATCTCGTGTCTGCACGACCCCAGCTTTCCACTCCTCACTCCTCTCTGACAGACTGACTAACTCCTCCTCCAGCCAGAATATATGTAGGGAAGTTCCCTTGAATCCGGGTCCCATGCTCCCCCTTCTGGCCTGGAGTCAGAACAGAGTTGTATGTACTCGTTACCTGCTAAAGGGATCCTCGTTGCTTCCAAGTATGGCATCACCCTCCCCATGAGGAAGGCAATACTAATGTGACAACCGAACTCCTGGGGTATCACACAAGTTTCACTAAATTCCCTATACCGCACTTGCTCCTACACCTCTAAAACAAGAAATTACTCTCCATGCCTTCAAGCAGTGATGGAGTGCTTCTCTTTATAAGCTTTGTTGACTTCTATTCAAAAATAGCGTTTATTGTTGTGTTCATAATCATAAAGTTTATTTTCTGCCTTATAAGTCCAAATACTATTTTTTGTGGCGGTCTCTCTATTTGCTCTTTGACACATTCTTAGGGCTCATTCAGAGATAAGTGATTTTTCTTATACACAAAAACGGTACATGTTTCATTAGTGGTTTTTACCACAGTTTGCTCAGAGTGTCAGTTTTTACCATCAGAGTTTCATCAGTTTTCCTCAAATGAAAAAATGAACAGATGGAGGTTTCTGAAGCTCCTCATATCGAACAGCCTGTTAAAAATGGACAGGTAGCATCCAAGTGCTGTCTGATTTTTTTCACTCACCCATAGACATGCATTGGAGAGTTTGATCCGAAACTCAGATCAAAATTGAATACTCAGTCCACAAAAATACATGAATGCTCCATAGACTATAATAGGTACAAGTTCTATTTGTGCAATTCACATATGGAACTGGTGTGAGAAGTCTAAATGAGCACTAAGAGCTGTTTTTCATGGATAGAACTTGTACTAATACTAGTCTATGGAGTTGTTCACATATCCATGTGTTCTTGCAGTCTGCGTGGTCTGCATATAGTCACGGATACATGAAGGATTTTGACCTGAGTGTCGGATCAAACTCGCCAATGCAAGTCTATGGGGCCGTGGAAAAAATCAGACCGCACTCGGATGTCATCTGTATGGGAAGCTTAAGAAACCTCCATCAGGTTTTTTCCAGCCAAGAAAAACTGACGAAACATTAATTTCTATGCAAATTGCTGGTGGACTCCTCTTTTTATCCTGATACGTTTACCAGACCTTGGTTTGGTATTAACAGTTTGAGCATAAATTACATTTTCAGTCTTCATATTAATTGTATTAAACTCCCTTTGAATATAGGAGACATATGATGGCAAAAAAGAGCAAAAGAAGAAGAAAAAAACAGATTCTGAACCTGTCGGTGTTATTACAAATGTGGTCACAGATGAGCAAGAGGAAAATGCAGAAGAACATGCTCCTCAGATAAATATAGAAGAAAACATAGCACCAACTACCCAGGTAACCACTACTGCGGCTGAAGATGGTCCATTCATCATAACCCAAGCTGCTGCGCAATCAGAGCGACCAAGTAGGAGGCAGGACAAGGTACATTTTTCTGTATTACTTTCTAATTATGAAGCACAATTGTGTTACAAAATTGGCCGTGTGTCTTATTTAAGAAGTTGTATACACAATGCTGATAAGTTAACAGATTATCTTCAATGCTTTACGCCCCCATTCACATTAGACTAACATTGTCTAAAACTGCCAATATTGATGGTTTTGCCAAAAGTCTAATGTGTATAGAGGCCGTTTAGTTTGGCTGAACAGATGATGTCATGGAGATAATGATCTGGCATATCCGATTTCAGACTTCCCTTTTGTTCTCTTAAAAAAAAGTCACCATAGATGTCTAATAGCAGTTCTCTCATAGAGAGCAGAGCAAGCACTGCAGTGTATGAGAGCGTCGGGGATGATAGCTATTGGCTAAACGATGGCTCGGCCGCCAGCTGTCTAAAGTGAATGGAGAACTTTGGGCAGAATAGTGGCCTAGTGGTTAGCACTTTTGAATTTCTTGATTGGCCTGGCTTGGATTCCATCAAGAGCAACCTCAGCCTGCAGGTTGTATGTTCTCTCTGTTTCCATGGTTTTATGTATACTTCTGTGTCCTCCCATAATGTAAAACATATTGATTGTATAGCTTCCTACGAAATTAGCTCGTGTTTGTGTTTCTGAGATCATTAACTGATTTTTTTTTTCGTTTGCTTATATAATGCCACCATATTCCATAGCAATGTACAGAATTTTTCTACATCAACAACAATGGATATTAATGTTGACAAATATGTACATCGCTAAGGGATATGTTGACAATGTGTCAGCAAAGAAAAATAAATAGCAAATAAATAATCAGTTGAAATTACAGTTATCTGATTTTGTTATATTTTTAGGAGTCTAGAAAAGAGAATAAGAAAAAGAGCCGTCTGGAAAAAACAATGACTGATGGAAGGCAGAGTACTGGAAATGACCGGGAAATAAACAGGAGCGTTGTGCAGCCTGCCACTACCCCAATAACAACTGCAACACAGATGGACATATTAAAAATTGTAAATGAGGACGATATCAACCATGAGATTTTTCCTGACCATACTACAACGGTAGAGACGCAGACAAAAGTTCCTTTGAAGGTAAAATCCAAGAAGTTAAAAAGCTGTGACAAGAATATATTTAGCCCTGCCTTCTTACATAAACGTGATTTATTAGTCTGTCTGTACGCCTGAGAAAGTGTAAGTACTAGGAGGATCTTAAAATAAGAAATTAGCACGTGGTGTGTAATACTCACTTAAAGGGGTTGTCTGAACATATAACTTCAGGAGAATATCACTCCTCTGCCTTGTGACTTTTTGCTTACTGAGGGGCGGTCCGCTCTCAATTGATTGACAAGTCGGACCAGCGGCATTGCGGCTTTGCTGGCCCAAACTGTGCACTCTCCAATGCCTGAAGCAGAGGCATCAGGGGAGAACAGTGACACTGACGATGACCCGATCCATCCACACTCAGAGCAGTGATTACAAGCTCAATAGCAAAAAATACCCCTCTTTTTGTCTTTCTTCATACAGCACTCCACCTATTAAGGTCGAGTGGTTTTTAATTTACCAGGAGATTTTTGTATGTTTTTTTTATTTTCCTGAGACCACATAAAAGGTGAATTTTTTGTAGCTCGGTTCACTTGGTGTTGGTGCTGTGCGGCATCCATTGCCGCCGTTGTGCTGTGTTATGTTTGCTAATGACAGGTGTTATGAAGGCAATCCAGAAACACAGTGTGCTTAGCGATCAGAGCGCACACAGTGATCTGACAAATACCCAAAAATACAAGAACGAGCTCTGAGACGTGGAAACTCTGTAGACTGCACACCTGATCCTATCCTAAACACAACTAAAAGCGGCTGTGGATTGCGCCTAACAACTACCTAGGCAACTCGGCACAGCCTAAGAAACTAGCTAGCCTGAAGATAGAAAAATAGGCCTGACTTGCCCAGAGGAATTCCCCAAAGGAAAAGGCAGCCCCCCACATATAATGACTGTGAGTAAGATGAAAAGACAAAACGTAGGGATGAAATAGATTCAGCAAAGTGGGGCCCGATATTCTAGGACAGAGCGAGGACAGTAAAGTGAACTTTGCAGCCTACAAAAAACCCTAAAGCAAAACCACGCAAAGGGGGCAAAAAAAACCCACCGTGCCGAACTAACGGCACGGCGGTACACCCTTTGCGTCTCAGAGCTTCCAGCAAAACAAAAGACAAGCTGGACAGAAAAAAAGCAACAAAAAAGCAAAAGGCACTTAGCTATACAGAGCAGCAGGTCACAGGAACAAACAGGAGAAGCTCAGATCCAACACTGAAACATTGACAAGGAGCAAGGATAGCAGCATCAGGCGGAGTTAAGTAATGAAGCAGTTAACGAGCTCACCAGAACACCTGAGGGAGGAAGCTCAGAAGCTGCAGTACCACTTGTGACCACAGGAGTGAATTCAGCCACAGAATTCACAACAGTGCTGTGTCTGTTGGGTGGTGTGATCCAGAACTGAGGGGGCTTTATCTGTCTGCATAGGTGCTGTGGCACACCTTTGTCTCTCCCTGATGCCCAGTGCTTTACCTAGTCTAGGCCTAATAAATACAGTATTGTTGAAAGCGCTTCACTCCTTGCTTGGAGACTAGTCACCACTCATAGACTTCAGCAGTGGCCGGTAGCCTAGTCAACGAGCAGAACACAATAGAATTAAAAATCCTTCCAGAGATAATTTTTTAATAATTATATTGCAAAGTTACTTGTTTTTACAAGCAGTTTGCATTTTTACCATTGTAGTCTGTCAAAGATGTTAAAAATGAATGATTGCTGCTTCCAATCATCTGTTAATGCTTGTCACCAGATTACATAATACAAACAGGATAAATTATTAAATCCATGTAATCAGCATTTCATAATTATGATGCATGTAGTGTTTAGGAGCTAAACTCACTCTGCCCACACAGCTTAACAAACAAGCCGCAGCTTGTACTGAGCAGTGTAAGAGTTCAGCAGCGCAGAGGAGTAAGAGCTGTCAATGTGGATAGGTAGACGGGGATTGTTTTCATACTCCAGACTTAGGAACGCTATCAGTCAGTGGACTCAAAGAGCTCATATGAAAAATGATTTTGCAGCAATTCTGACATTGATATCAAAGCAAGTACGCAAATATCATCAGGTCTAAAAGATCTATTTAACAATGCATGTTATTTATAAGGGAAACCTCATCACTTTAAATTCCAATCTTGATGACTTTTTGGGTTAGTACTGTGTTTGGTTCAAAAAGTGATGTTAGTTTATGTATTTCCTCATAACTATTTTTTATGCTTAGTTTTTAAAAATAAAGTACTACTTCATATAACAAAGTAACACATTTTTCCTCTGATTTTTTTAGGCAACAAGACAAGGGAAGAAAGACAAAAAGAAAAATAATCAAGTTGTAAATATATCCACAGAAGTTATTGATGATCATGAAATAACTGCACATTATTCATTGTCAGAGAGGTTTCCAGAGCAGGATCTCCATAGGGACAGCAAACTGGCAAGTACACAGCAAAGCATGGTTACTGCAGACGATGAAAGATCCACGACGGCGAACATGGTAAGAAAGCTTGAAATGATCTTGCTCCAAAATATGACTGATGAAATGGCCTAAATTCATATTCCGACTCCCTATCTGGAATAATGTATTTTTTATTTATTTCGTAACACAATTATCTGCGACCTACAGGGAGAATTCTATATTTTAGAATGGTTAGGACCATATCACGCGGCAGACATTTCTTCTCAGTGTGATTTTATATAATTCTGCAATAGACAAGCCTTTTCTTTGGGGCTCATTTTATTTATTTTATTTTTGTGTGTGTGTTCCGCTTTTACAATTTTAAGTGCATGCAAAAAATTCCTACAGCTTAAGGCTGGAGTCACACTCAGCGTAAGACAATACGGTCCGTATATTACGGCCGTAATACGCTGAAAAGTCCCCAAAATAGTGGTCCATAGCTCCTCTGTAGGCAGGGTGTTTCAGCGTTTTTTGCGCATGGCATCCTCCGTATGTAATCCGTATGGCATCTGTACTGCGTGTTTTTCTCGCAGGCTTGCAAAACCAACATACATACTGTCTATATATATATATATATATATATATATATATATATGTATATATATATATGTCAGTAGACACATATGTGTATATATATTATTACTTCATACAGCGCTAGATAGCTTTAAAGCCGGTAATTCAATTGCCAGCTTTTGCTCTCTCCTTCCTAAACCCGACATGATATGAGACATGATTTACATACAGTAAACCATCTCATATCCCCATTTTTTTGCATATTCCACACTACTAATGTTAGTAGTGTGTATATGCAAAATTTGGCCGTTCTAGCTATTAAATTAAAGGGTTAAATGGCAGAAAAAATTGGCGTGGCGTGGGTAAGGCAAGTGTAGGACCTGGTATAAGAGAGATGCCGTAAAGGGGCTACCAGGTACACATAAAATTGGCCATTTTTATGCGCTAGACGCTCTCATTTTTCATATTTCTAGTGCAGTAATGCAGTTCAAATTTCGTGTTTCAAGTTTGCATGTTTCAGCGCTGCAGTGTGCTGCCTTATTTACTTAACCATATACGAGTTGGCGACTCTAGGTTCAGCACCTTTAATTTAATACTTAGAACGGCCAAATTTTGCATATACACACTACTAACATTAGTAGAGTGGAATATGCAAAAAAAAATGGGGATATGAGATGGTTTACTGTATGTAAACCATGTCTCATATCATGTGGGGTTTAGGAAGGAGATAGCAAAAGCTGGTAATTGAATTACCGGCTTTAAAGCTATCTAGCGCTGTATGAAGTAATAATATATATACATATATGTGTCTCACTGACATATATATATATACTAGCTATTGAACCCGTTCTACGCCCGGGTGGCGAGCATTTATATTGGTATATGGTCTCCATCATGTGCTGCTGCCATCCTGCGCCCGTTCTGTCATGTGCTACTGCCATCCTGCGCCCGTTCTGTCATGTGCTGCTGCCATCCTGCGCCCGTTCTGTCATGTGCTGCTGCCATCCTGCGCCCATTCTGTCATGCGCTGCTGCCATCCTGCACCCATTCTGTCATGTGCTGCTGCCATCCTGCGCCCGTTCTGTCATGTGCTGCTACCATCCTGCGCCACTATTGTATTATATGCCCCCATATGCTGCTGCCATATGAAAAAAAATACCATACTCACCTATCGTCCGGCTCCACTGCAGGTGTGTCTTCAAGCACGGACTGCGCAGGCGCCGATTCCTGCTGCCGGAATCGGCGCCTGCGCAGTCCGCACTCTCCGGCGCCATTTTCTTGAAGACACACCTGCAGTGGAGCCGGACGATAGGTGAGTATGGTATTTTTTTTTTTTTATATGGCAAGAAAATGGCGCCGGAAAGCGCGGACTGCGCAGGCGCCGATTCCCGGCAGCAGGAATCGGCGCCTGCGCAGTCCGCGCTTTCCGGCGCTATTTTCTTGAACACACATTCCGGCTCCTCTGCCTGTGACTGGACTCTGTCACAGCAGAGGAGCCGGGAGACAGAGCCGCACGCAGCGCTGGAACGGAGGACAGGTGAATATACTTACCCTCCCTCTGGCGCGTCCACGGTCCCTGACTCTCCGGTGGAGATCGCGGTATGCGTTCAGTGCTTACGCATACCGCGATCTCCTGGGAGCGTCACTCTGTGGGGGCCAGACTGCGCCGGCGCTTGCGCCGGCGCAGTCTATAAAGGCTTCGGACAGAGTGACGCTCCCAGCGTTATATTATTGATACCTATTCTATGTGTACACATTTATTCTACCTATTCTACTGTAAGCTGTCAGTGTGATTTTACTGTACACCGCACTGAATTACCGGCTTTTCTCTCTAACACCGCTGCGTATTTCTCGCAAGTCACACTGCTGGTCCGTGTGTAATCCGTATTTTTCTGGCTTCCATAGACTTTCATTGGCTTTTTTTTGCGCAATACGGTGACAAACGCAGCATGCTGCGATTTTCTACGGCAGTAGAAAGCCGTATAATACTGATCAGTAAAATACGGCAGATAGGAGCAGGGGCATAGAGAATAATTGGGACGTTTGTTAGGCGTGTTTTACGGACGTATTTTCTGCACTCATACGTCCGTAAAACTCGCTAGTGTGACTCCAGCCTAAAGCATTTTGTACAGGTGTTTTTCCAAGATGTCTTCCATGGCAGTGTGTGTAACTGGGTCAGTATATACAGTACTTTCTTCTCTTTAGGAGCTACTCATGGCTTTGAGTTTGTGAATTGTGCCAAACTGCATTGTGAAAACCTAGTCTGTAAACAAAATGTTATTATTTTTCCATTCTCTATTGGACTGTGGGAGAAATGGGAGTACTGCGCCCAACTATCCCTGGCAGTCCCATAAGGAATGATTAGAGCGGAGGCTGAACCTGACAGTGGACAAAAGTTATAGTGATCAGTGGGGGTGTCAGTGGTCAGACCCCAACCCATCTTTAAATGATCATCCATCCAGCGGATAGGCAATAAAATCTTGTTAACAAAATGCCCAAATAATGTTTTTATACATGGTCTTGAACAACGGAGATTTCTATTAAAAAAGTTCTGGAAATATTTTAAAGAAATTTAATAATAATTACCAGAAGGACATTATTGAAAGGGAATCTGTCAGCATGTTTTGCTATTTAATCTGAAAGAAGGATAATGTAGGGTCAAAGACCCTGATTCCAGCGTTGTGTCACTTATAAGGCTGTGTGCTGTAGCTTTACTACAATCAGTGTTTTATCATAAGGAAATTATCACTGCCTGACTAGGTCTCACCTGCAAGCCAGTCAGGTTATTCTGTGTAACCCTGCCCCCATCACTGATTGGCAGCCTTATCACAATGTGCAGTGCAGGAAGCTGCCAATCAGTAGTGTGGATGGGATTATACACAGCTCAGCATTTTAACCATTGCTTCATTTACAACAGAGAAAGCAGGGAGTTTATCTAAACTACAACGAGCAGTCCAGTAAGTGATACATCGCTAGAGTTAGTCTCTCTGCCCCTACATCACACTGCTCTCATATTACATTGGAAAAATGAGGCTGATAGACTCATCTGAATTAGTTACCAGGCTTTATGAAATTGATTTCAATTTTCTTTATGCTCTATTCAAATTTTCACCAAAAATATGTCATCAATAATTTTGTGGCTTGTGTATATGTCATGGAAAACCCATCATATATTTCAGAAAGACAGCTTTTAAGAAAATTAAGAAAAAGATGAAAAGTTGCAATGCAAGTAATAATTAAAATGGTAACTCAAAATTATTATTTTGTAAACTTTGCTTTTATTTACAGGAGGGAATCACTGAAAAATCAGCAGAATCTCCAGAAGATGAGGTATTGGCCTAATATTTAATAAAATGCAAACCTTGATTGTTCTAAACTTTAACATTGCTGGGATGGCCTATCCGTAGCCAAAACCATCACTATCAAACAAGTTGGATTCTGACTTCCAGAACTCTAACCAATTAGCTGATTGTGGTCCTGAATGATACTGCAGTATTTCCCCCCCTTAAAGGCAACCTGCCAGGTCAGATAACTATAGTAACGTGTATATATAAGGTTAAATGCAGGTTAACAGCATTGTTAAGATACCTGGCTTCTGTACTAAAAATGTGGTGGGCATGAGAAAATGAATATTATTCCTCCTGGCAGCTGCTTTCAGTCATGCAGGCAACAGCATATCTTCAGTCATGGCTTACTACATTGTTAATGGCGGCTGTAGGCACATCCCAGCGCTTTGACTGACAGCTCACTCAGCAGTGCATCAGTCCAGAGCCCGCTGTCAGTCAGAGTGGCAAGGCGTGCTTACATTTGGCACTCACGGTGTAGTGAGTAAAAAAAGATGGACGTTACTGGTTGACCACGCTGCTGCTACTGGAAATGTAGTCGTTCCACTCTGCGGTAGTATTTAATAGTAGCTTTATTGTTCTTATAAAACTTGAAATGCATAATTAAGCTACTATTTTGAATACTACCACATAGTGGAACAACTACATTTCCAGCAGCGGCCAGCAGCTGTCAACCAGAAATATCCATCTCCATTTACCCCTCAATATTATCCGTGAGCGTGACTCTAAGGACATGCAAAGGGGTTGTAACAGGCACCCCCTCAGCTCCCCCTAACTGCCTCTACCCTATACTGTTTCCCTCTATGTGCGCTTGTATCTTTTTTTCCTCTTTTTCACTCCCAGAATAGTGAGTCATAACTGTAGCCTCGCCCGCACTCCTATATGACTGAAAGCCAGCGCCTCCCATGAGAAATAAAGTGCATTTTCACTTGGGCACCACAATTTTAGTAAAGCGGCCAGGCACCTTTAACCCTATATCTGCAAGTTAATAGCATTACCTGACCATACAGGCTCTCTTCAAGATGTGCGATGGATGTTACCACTAATAGATATCATTAGAATAATTACCCAGGCTGCCCTTCCAGATTGTGAAACCCGGTCCATAATATAAAAACGTTATATCTGCAGAATATGTATTCTGCTTTACCAGCAATGGTGTACATAGTGACTGGCGAGACCCATGGCAAAGAGAACAATAGGATCCATTTAGGTTCTAGCGAAGTTCTGCAGTGCCACAATCTTAAGCAGCAGCATTAGGGATCGGTGCCCCATCCCTCTTTTATGTATATTTTGATTGTTTTTGCACCCCATACCTGTGCACGGTCTCATCACCTATTAAAATGGGGATGAAAGCAACCACGAATGGGTCCTCTCTCTTCGGGAGTCCCATAGCGGCACATAGATTGCCTGTATTGTACCATATGCTGATGTTTTAGATGTCATTTTTCATGGAGTGCAGCACAACGGTTTGTTAAAATATGGTGTTTGCTACAAATTCTGTAACAGGAAGACAATGAAGTTTGTTACATTATGTGTTGTACTTTGGACTGTATAAATAACATTGTATTCCATGTTCTTACTCCTCCCTGCTGACTGACAAGCAATGCCTGCTTATACAGCTTCTGCTATGCATGGAATACTCAGCTTTACATGTGTGTAAGCTTTTCGGCATATTTCATGGCCATAACTAGCTTCTGACTGTGCTATTTCTTCTCAAAGCTTAGCTGCGCTTATTAACAGGCAACCGGCTTAATCTAATCCTTCATATGTGCATAGTGGAAATGTTCTTTTTCAAATAATTTTTATTGAAAGTTTTTTTTAATAACTCTGGGGATGGAGGGAAATGGGGAGGAGAAGGGGGGAAGATAGGGAAGGGAAGGGAATGAAGGAAAGGAGGGGTAAAAGGAAATACCCCTATGGAAATAAGGGAGAGACAAGCAATCATACATTTCTGTAGATATATACATAGCTAACTGTTGCTCATTATTACAGCACCTGAAAATCAAAAGTATTAATCATACAAATACTTTGAGTAATATATGTAACATATGAGAGCTTGTCGTGTCGGGAACACCTATGGGTGACCCCGAGACTCTGTGGAGGGAAAGTTTGGGTCAAATTAAAACAGTAGCAAGTGGTAGAAGATTTTAATATTTGCTTCAATGAAGTCTGCTGCACTTTGTAGTCTGGAATAAGAAGACCCCATGGGAATTGTACTAAATTAGCAACCCGTTTTATCAAGTAGAATATAAGTCTGATGAGGACGAAGAGGAGAGTCCATGTGAGGTCGATGGGGGTATTATTCCGTTTTTTTTTCCAAAAAGACAATTCCTTCCTCTGGTGAAGAGATAACTATTAGTTTCATCGCATATTTTATTCGTATGGTGGAAGTCTGGGTCCAGTGACAGGGTATTCCTGCGCTTAGGAGTTCTCGAGTCGCGTATTGGAATGATTTCCTTTTTTGAATTGTGGGCTTGGACAAGTCTTTGAACAGGGTTATTTTGTCGTATGGAGATGCGAGGATTTTTGAATTTCTAGTCAGAGAGAGGAGGTCATTCCTCACCCACCCATGGTAAAAGGACACAATAACGTCTTTTGCTATATTTGGAGGGAGAGAGAGTGGTCTGGGAATTCTAAAAGCCCTCTCAACCAAATTCTTTACTTTGGTATTAGGTAACAGATTAGATATCATTGTAGAGATATAATCTTTTAATTGAGAGGTGGAAATGTTCTATACATACATGTACAAGATGAAAAACCTTGGGGGCGTGGCCTGACCGCTAATGGAGCAGGTCGCATAGCGCGGGAGCTCCGCTGCCAGGAAGAACTAAGCGGCCCACAGCGACATACTCACGGCCCTTCCGGTCCTGCTGCTACCCCACACCAGTCTCTCACCCGGCGGTGAGTACATGGGGAAAACGAAAGCCGATTCCCAGGATCCCACTAGGCGCATTGTAGATTTCTTTGCGGCCTCTCCCCAGCCGTGCCAGAAATCCAAGATGGCGCCGCTGTCACCCAGGGTCTCCCGCTCAGCGCGCCGAGGTTCTCAATCATCCTCCTCGAGCGCAGCTGCAACAGACCCCACCGACGCTTCGATCACAGCGTCCCTGATAAGTGACATGCTGGGGGACCTCCGTACTTCCTTACAGGAAGATATGCGCGCCATGCTGGCAGACCTTAAAGGCGAGGTGGAGGAGCTAGGAGGCCGCACAGATCACCTCGAGCAGAAGATGACAGAACTTGTGGCCTCACACAATGAACTATGGGATGCACATGAGGAATTATCCTCCCTTGCCACTAAGATGCACTCTAAGACTCTGGACTTGGAGGACAGATCCAGAAGAAACAATGTTAAGCTCAGAGGCATTGAAGAAGCGGTAAGCTCAGAGGATCTTAGATCCTTTTTACAAGATTTCATACTTGCTGTCCTTCCCAATGCGACTAAAGAGGGCATTATCATTGACCGTATCCACCGGATCCCCAAGCCCTCAGGATTGGGACCCTCTGTTCCTAGAGATGTGCTGGCACGTATACATTTCTTTATCATGAAGGAGGAATTTCTGCAGACACTAAGGTGCAAACCAACGCTTCCTGAACGCTTTGCTAATATCTCTGTCTTCCCTGATTTGTCGCCTGGAACTCTAGCTCAACGCAGAGCCTTTTTGCCCTATACCACAGTTCTGAGAGAAAAAGGTATCCTATATCGCTGGGGCTTTCCTACCAAGCTCTGCATCCGCAAAGATGGCTTAGTCACCACATGTTCAAACCCCGCACAAGCTGCGAAAATCCTGGCCCAATGGGGGCTGAAACTCCCCGGCCCTCCTCCTACATCCTTGGCTTCCCCCGGGCCCGGAAGCTCTAGACCTTGAAGACGCCGGATCATCCCGGACTGGAAGGTTGCCTGAATCTACAACCATATTGGTTCCTGGCTGGAATCCTTTTTTTTCTCTTTTTCCTCTTCCCACATAACTTTTCTTTTTCTTTTTTCTCCCTTTTTCCTGTTTTTCTTTTTTTGTTGTTGCTTCTGTGACGCCCAAGAGACCGGGATACCCAGCACCGGACCAATGGGGTCTGTCTCTTGAGGGGGATGTCACGGGTGGCTTGACCCGGTGCTGTGGCCTCAGGCAATGCACAGTGTAAGGGGTATCATGAGGGGACAGGCGCTTACTTGATCAGCAGCAGGTTCTCCCAGCGGCGATGATCCCGATCCTGGATAGATGGCTATTGTCCAAATGAAAGACTGAGGCACTGAAACATTTAACCAGTTTACTTTAACATAAAAGGATTTACAACCAGTCCTGTCACCGGAGTCTGTATGGGAACTCTGAGTTACTTTGACCCTGCCGGGGTCTTTGCCTCTTATTGTGCGCAATTTCTGTGTGGCCCTGCTGCTGTATGTGAACTGGCTGCCGGCCCAATCTGTCCCCTCCGGGTCCTGGTTCGACGGGCAACCCGAGTCCTTTTATCGGCTTACCCGCTCCGGGAGTACCGCTGAACTCTGTGTCTGTTGCTGCGTCCGGCCCTAGTGAAGTTGATATCACCTCACGTTTTTCCGGTTGCTGTATTATATATAATGAATACAGCCACGGATCCGGTATCCGTCTTTGCGCCTGTTCTGGGTAGTGATTAATGCTACCCGGTTCTCACAATGTCCCTTTTCTCTGTCCCTCTTCTCCTCAGGCCGGTGATTTGGGCCTGGAAACTGTCATAGGGCTGTTAGAAATTCAGCTGTATGACCTCTCACTATCAGCTCCTTAGCCCAACTGCCATTTCTTCTCTCAGACCAGAATGGATTAAGGGGAGTCTCTGGAGCTCCCCCTTCTGGCCGGAGGTGGTAGTGCAGTTTTTCTATTTTAGTATTTGTGTCTAGTGTCAGTAACTATTTTTGTGGCAAATACCCCTAGGGGTGCCACACTTCCCGTTCTCTTTTTAGACTCTTTTTCTGCTGAGTGTAGTCCCTCTGCTAGGGCCCTCCTCAGTGCATTGCCCCACAGGTGAATTGTTTGCTGATTTTCACCTTTGGATTCAGGTATCACCTGAATGGACTTCCATGTTAATGGTTTTCTGATGTTTGCCCTGTTATCCCTCCCTTTCTCTCTCCCCTTCCCCCCCCCTTCCCCCCACCATTTTACTTGCTGGTAAACCTTGTCGGTCCGCTTTGTTGTTATAAGATATTACATCTCTCCAGAATACATGGCCTAATTTGCAACCCTCTCGATATTGATGAGTATCTCACTTCATTCTATTAATGTCAATGGCCTCAATTCACCTGGGAAGAGGTCACTAGTTTGGCGTCAACTCTCTAAGACTCACCATGATATCATATGCATTCAAGAAACTCACCTGCTAGAGCGTGACAATTTCAGAATGCATTCAGGCCTATTCCCACACCAATTCTTTGCTAATGGACAATCCAAAAAAGATGGAGTTGCCATCTTTTTCAACAAAGCAAACTCTTTTCAATTGATTAAATCTGTGGCTGACCCCATGGGCAGATTCCTTATAATAGTATGCTTAATTAACAATTCTCCTTATACTATTGCCTCCGTTTAGGCCCCAAATTTTGGTCAAACCAAATTTTTAACTGCCTTTTTCCAGACACTGATCAGTTACCAGCACGGCTATAAACTGATCGCAGGTGACTTTAACATTCCCGTATCTAAAAGTCTGGACTGCTCGACTTCCTCGTTGTCCAGGGGTGAAGCGGCCCAACTTATTAACACTTTCAACCTGCATGATGTCTGGAGATACCTCCACTGCAATGAGCGTGATTATACATTCTGGTCATCCAGACATAGTTCTTATAGCAGAATTGATTACATACTGGTAGATGATGTGGCCCTCCCCCATTGCATCTCCGCGGAAATAGGCAATATCACCTGGTCTGACCACGCGCCTGTCTCGGTCTCCCTGAGTGACCCCCTGGCAATTAGACCTCCATCACAGTAGCGGCTTAATGAGCTTCTCCTAAATAACCAATCAAATTCTCAACTAATAGAGACCTCCCTAAAGGAGTTTTTCTCTTTAAATGACTCTGCGGAAATACGCGACGACTCTCTCTGGTTTGCTCACAAGGCGGTGATTCGTGGTCACTTTATCAAGATGGCTGGTCTTGCTAAACGGAGATATAACATGAATCTCCGTTCGGCCCTGAGTAGGATAGCCCATCTTGAAGCCCAACATAAACTACTCCCATCTCCGCAATTGCTCTCAGACCTCTCTACTGCTCATCTCCACCTCCGTCAGTTGCTCCTTTGTAAAACAGAACATGCACTCAGGAAATCCAAAGCTAAATTTTACTCAATGGGTGATCGAGCGGGTGCGTTGCTGGCCAGGCGTGTCAAAAAGAAAGAGATTCAGTCTAAGATCCACTACATATTGAGACCAGATGGTTCCCGCATTTACAACCCTATCCATATAGCAGAGGAATTCGCGTCATACTACTCCTCTCTGTATAACTTAATTCAGATACCAATACACCTCAACCTTCCCAGGCCTCCATAGCCGCCTTTCTAGACAAAGCGGATCTTCCCTCAGTCACTTCAAAGCAGTTGTCCTTCCTTAATGCCCCGATTGGGATCCCTGAAATAGCTCAAATTATTAGAGAAGCTAAAAAACGTTCTGCCCCGGGTCCGGATGGTTTTTCCTTTTCCTATTACTCTCAATTCCTCCCCATCCTGTCTCCCTACCTTCTACGCCTTTTTAATCATTGGCTCTCTGTGGGTGATATTAAAATTGAAGGCCTGGAAGCTTCTATTGCAACCCTCCCAAAGCCAGGGAAGCCTATGACCTCCCCGGGGAACTTCCATCCTATAGCTCTTCTAAATTGCGATGTTAAAATTTACGCCAAGATCTGGGCAAATAGGGTGATGACGATCCTTCCCTCCCTCGTCCACCCGGACCAGGTTGGGTTTGTCCCGGGAAGACAAACTAGAGACGGCACGAGGCGTCTGATTGATCTGCTGGATGTGGTGGAGAGGGGGAGCCTTCCCAGCGTGTTTCTGTCTCTCGGCGCAGAAAAAGCGTTCGACAGAGTGCACTGGGGGTATATTGATCTTACCCTTCAAAGATTCGGTCTGTCTGGCCAAATTACTAAAGCTATTATGGCCCTTTATTCTAATCCTTGTGCCTCTGTCCGCTCGGCCGGTTTCAAATCCAGGATTTTTCCTATTTCTAATGGCACTCGCCAGGGCTGCCCTCTCTCCCCCATCATCTTCGCTCTCATCATGGAGCCTCTTGCGGCTGTTGTTAGACAGTGCCCTGATGTACGGGGGATAAGGGTGGGAGATCACGACCATAATATCGGCCTATATGCAGATGACGTGGTCCTGACCTGCTCTGCTCCCCTTGACTCTCTTAATGCGATCTCCAATATTCTTGCCCAATTCGCTGAGGCCTCATATTATAAACTAAACTTATCCAAATCCACAATCTTCCCTCTTTTCCTCCCACACTCTCTTATAAATCATAAGCTGATAAACAGCATAGGGTCAGGAAAATCAATATATTTAAACAAGAAACCCTTAATTCTCTATGATCGGTCAGATAAAATTTTAAATTTTATTAAATACAACTATAAAACCATGAGACAACTACAAAGAGATATACATAAACAACACACAACTGTGCACTCTACAATAACCCCTACTGATAAAGCCTATTGCCAGCACCTGCCTAACAGCGGAGGTTGGCACCCTACACACAGATACGAGATTGGCGCCCCCGCTCACCGTCGGCTGACCCTGTGACTCCTACAATGCACCCTATATAGGTGTCACTTGTATCCAGTCATATATGCTCAACCAGAACCAGAGTGGATAGACAGGGCCAGGCAGTATAATGTATACACTTAAGATGCTGATATGTGCAACTATGTTGGCTTGAATGTGGCAGGGTGAAGTACACGGACAAAGACAATAAAGTGTGAACAAAACAGTGCTCAAGTATAAAAGCTACACCTCACTAACACTGTCACCTATTGATACAGAACCTGCCTACCAGTGGAGGTTGGCACCCTACTTTACAGCGGATATGGCGCCCCCACTCAACGGCGGCTGACCCTAGGATTCCCTGCTGATAGATAAATAAAGATCCTTGGATATTTTATGGCCAGCAGCCATACCACACATATAGGCAGGACAGACACTTTTAAGAAAAACCACCAGCTTTGATCATCAGCTGCAGACAAAGTTAATAACCATAGACCATGGTGACAGAGGGTGAGGAGTGATACTTATCAAAGGAAGATGTTTTATGCGCCTCAACGCGTTTCACCCCAGCGCATCATCAGGAGGCCATGATATGTAGATGCTCAACATATCATGGCCTCCTGATGATCCTCTAAGGAGTTATATGAGTAGGATCAGAATTAGCTCCACTATCAGCTATTGCAGCTATTGCAGCAAGGTATTAACTGTATTTTGCTAGTGCAGGCTAAAGTCTTAAGCTTGCATTATTACTGTGACTTTTGTCATTGGATGTTAAATACCTGCCACAAGAAGAAAGAGGATAAATGGGATGTCCACTACTCATTTAAATATTAAAACCCAGCCCATGGTAGTATAAATACTACGTGTGTCCAGTATTTCTGCTTCCTCTTCCAGTAGGAGACAAAACCACATCAGCCAGACAGCAGCCACTGATTGTCAGAATTGTGGGGTTTTTTAACAATACACTGGCACCAGCAGTAAAAATGAAACATTAGGCTGGGTTCATTTGGATTTTTTATAAGGATGTTTTAAGGCTTTTTTATGCTATTTTTGCATCTAATTTTTGTGCATGAGGGTTGTTTTCACTTCAAATGAGCCAAGTTTGGTGCTTTTTTCCATATAATCGATATCTTGCTTTTTTCGTTGCTTAATATTATGTGATAAAGTGAACACGCCTGTGTGCTAGCATCATTTGTGTTGGTGTGTGTGAGTGGATACGCTACCACTCTGATTGCACGTGTGTGTGTGTTGTGATCTTGCTCAGCTTGAGCCAGTCAGAGTTTGTGCTTGCCACTTGGCTTCCAGCATCTGTATCCTGTCATGTGTGAGGTTAGCACAGCAAAGTTACAGAGCAAGTCCAACCACAGAGCCTTTTTTCTCCCATGTGAGTTCTACAGGGTTTTGTTTAGTTAACTAGCGTCAGCGTAGTATTTTCGTTTGACTCTGCGTCTGTTTCGGCCACGTGTGTGATTTGCATGGGCAGGTTACGGAGCAAGTTCAACCCTTAGTTTCTTCGCTCTGTGAAGTTAACAGAGCTGTGGGCTGTGCGTTCTGTTCACACTGCGTGGAGTTAACGTAGTCGTGTCAGGTGTATGCTTGCCGTGTGTTCTGCATTACTCTATAGCAGCAGTTTTACATCTCTGCACAGTGGACCCCGGGTTGCGATCGCACTTTATCATAATTTATATTTAGTGTGATCCGCCAACCCTAACAGCCGCTCATTGGCTGCAAACTGCATGTGCCAGTCATTACGTCATTCACCAGGAACAATATTGTCAGAATAATGAATGTGAATATGCAAAGTTTTTAATTTAATTTAATTGAGATCCTGAACTGAATAAAGGTGTTATCTGGGACTTTAACATTGATGATCTGTACTTAGGATAGTTCACCAATGTCTGATCGGTGGAGGTGCGGCACCTGAGCACTCTGACAATCAGCTGTTCCTGTTATGGAGCTGCACAGTTCCATGAACAGAATAGTGGTCGTGGCCGGGTACTGCACATCCACTGAATATTGTTTTCAATAGGGGCTAATGTACAGTACCCAGCCGTGGCCACTATACAGTAGACGGAACTGTGCTGTGCAGCTCTGTAACTGAGCAGTTCCAGCCACTGCCGGCACTAGGAAAAGTTGATTGACAGGGATGATGGTTGTCTCATACCCACCGATCAGACATTGATGAACTATCCTAAGGATATGCCAACAGTGTTAAAGTCCCGGACAACCTTAACTAGGGATGGCTAGTGGTGGACAATCCTAAACTTTTTTTTTAATGTAGATTTTAGAACAGAATCTGCTTTAAAATTTTCATCATCAGTCAAATCAATGGGAATTCCATGTGACCATGTGATGCATGTATGTATGTGCAGGGTCTCTCAGAGAAGTATCCATTGTAGCTGTTGTCCTCCCTGGAAAATGTCTGAAAATTTTTAAAGGGAATATGTCATGTGATTTTTGCTCACCATACAAATAGTTTCCCTGAAATAGGGCTTGGGCAGCTGTTTCAGGATATGTAACTTTTTTGCAGTACGTTGTTTTGCTATAAGCCGCCCCCTCCCATAATCCCACCTCTCTGCACCGATGTCAGTGATTGGCTGCAGTCAGACTGCCGTATTACTCAACCGAGGATCACATAGCAATCCTCGGACTCTCCATCTGCTCTCCTGACCTGAGCGTGACAGCTGCATAGCAATACATGTTGTCACACTTAGGTCAGGAGATCAGATGGCTGATCCAAGGATTGAATTTTGGGGGGCTTACAGCATGACAACAGGGCGACGTACAGCAATAAAAGTTACATATTCTGAAAGCCCTATTACACGATACTATATTAGTATGGAACACAAAAATCACCTGACTGATTAATGCGATATTCTACACTGATAGCTCAAGTGCTTTAATAGAGTATTAAAAACTGTGTGTTCTACAAAAAAAAAATACTTGTATCTACCTTGGAGAGGCCTTTTTCTTATTCTTATGGATTTTGTTCAACTTAACTAATTAATTCATCTATAAATAACTTTCATACGATCTGCCGGCCGGCAAACAGTCATTGCCAATTCTAACAAAGCCTAAATGCTTCTACCTGCTGCAAGCAATTGCTGTTTACCAACTGCATCAGTCATGGATGCTTCAAGCTTTTTAACATGACATATTTGTTTAAATCACACAGGACCAATCTTAAAACTATTCAGCAATCCAAAACACCAGAAGGAACTATTTCCCTTTACATGAACAGCCCACAGCTTCTCTACAAGCTATAAAGCCTTGAGACTGATGCTAGCTCTCTGTGAACTAGGAGACCACTGGCAGGTCATCTACGTGATGCAAATCATTTGATGCATGTTTGGGGAGGCTTCTGCTGATACAGTGGGACTGTTGTTTGACTCTTTGGATTTCGAGTTCAGTGACTGAAGAAAAGATGTTGCATCTAAGCTATTGACCAAATCAATGTTCTTTACCTTAAAAGATGTGAATAAGCTTCAATGATTGGATTTTGGATAAACTATGAAAGCGAAAACAAAATTATATTTAATAGCTACTTACATTCCAATAACTCGTCATTTCTGAGTGCACTCCCTGGGCAGTGAGCATTTCCTATCCCATGCATGAAGATAAAAATGGTTGCGTCAGACTGCAGCTTATGGATTAACTATTTCTCAACTTACTCCAAGTTCATGGTAACCCAGTATTTTGCCCATTGCATTGTTTATAAAACTAATTTTAAAACTACTTTTGTAGCAAGCTTCATTGTTTTCTCTGGTGTAAGAATGAGTCACTGTTTTACGCCTAGAAAGTATAAAACGTAAAAGGGGCATTATCAGCTTATCAGCTATTACCATTTGAAGAATTTCTGACTGAGTAGATAAGACTGTACAGCTGTTTAGAACCACAGGTAAAGGCAACTTTCACCTACTTTAGAATTTCATCCTTTCTAGGAAATAAGATTATTCAACTGAAAAATATAAACTAATGTACAGTTGTGGACAAAAGTTTGAGACTGACACAAATTTTGTTTTTCACAAAGTTTGCTGCTTCAGAGATTGTAGATCTTTTGGCAAGATGGTTCTATGGCCATTGTAGTACAATTGCACATATTTCATGACTTTCTACACTTTCATTAACAAATACATGAAGTTTATTCAAAGACTCAATATTTATAGTGTTGACCCTTATTTTTCAAAACTTCTGTAATTGGCCCTGGTAACTGGATATCAGCTTCTGGACCAAATCCTGACTCATGACAACCCATTCTTGTAAAATCAGTGCTTGGAATTTACCTCAATTTCTTAGTATTTGTTTGTCCTCCTACTTTTTGACGATTGACTATGGATTCACAAAGGGATTGAAACCTGGCCATGAACCCAAAATGTCAATGTTTTGTTCATTGATTCACTCAGTTATCACCTTTGCCTTGTGACATGGTGCTCTTTCATGTTGGAAAAAATCATTGTCCATCACCAAATTTTTCCTGGATCATTGGAAGAAGAAGATAATAATAATAATAATAATAATAATAATAATTTTTATTTATATAGCACCAACATATTCCGCAGCACTTTACAATTAAGCGGGAACATGTACAGACAATAAATTCAGTATAAGTTAAGACAATTTAAACAATGACATTAGGGGTGAGGTCCCTGCTCGCAAGCTTACAATCTACAAGGAAATGGGGGGACACAATAGGTGAAAAGTGCTTGTTATTTCAGGTCTGGCAATTATAATAAATAGGGAAGAAGATGCTCTTGTAGGATGTTTAGATACTAATCTTCATATATGGCAGTGTTCTTAGACAAAATAGTGAGTGAGCCCACTTGTAGGATGAAGAGCAACCCCACACCTGAATGGTCTCAGGACCCTTTACTGGGATGATACAGGATTTATGGTAGGCTCATTTTTCTTCTCTAGACAAACATCGGACAAAATAACTTTACCCCAATCCTCTGCAGTCTGATCCCTGTACTTTCTGTAAAGTTATTTCTATATTGTAGAAATCTTAATAATTATGGATCAACATTGTAAATATTGAGTCTTTGTATAAACTTGATGTATTTGTCAAAAAAAGTGTAAAAATGTTTGAAATGCATAATCGTACTTCAGTAATTAGTGATCAATGAGTGGAACAGGCTGCCAGGAGAGATGGTGAGTCTTACTTCAATGGAAGTTTTCAAACAGAGGCTGGACAAAAAATCTGTCTGAGATGGTTTAGTGAATCCTTCATTAAGCAGGGGATTGGACACGAAGACCCTTGAGGTCCCTTCCAACTCTACTCCTCTATGATTCTATGATTCTATCCATAAACACATCCAACTACAATATTTAAAACACAGCAATCTTTATAAAAAGCAAAATTTGTATGAGTCTTTACAATATGGGCCACTATTGTACTGTCATTAAAAGATTATGGGTTCCATAGCCCATAATATTTTTTGATATGTATAGGTGCATGACAAAACATGGAGTTCATTGTGGTCTTGTAATGTGAAGATCTAGGCTATCTATATGCTCCCAAATGGTGCCTTGTAGAACATCCTATTGAGCATGCCACAACTTTTTTTGCTGAAGGCATATGGAGGTTTACTGGCACCCATGGAAGTCTATAGTAGGGTGCCCTACTATTGCTCTGTCTGACTCAAAGTGTGCACAAAGCTGTAATACTGCAGTGCGCATGAGGGCTTAGTAGGAATTAGCTATAAATCCAAAATGTAATACAATATTTATAACTCACTGTCAAGATACTACCGTAATTATAAAACAGGAGTTAAACTTTCATCTTTATTGCATTTTTCTTAACATCACAAATTCTTTTATTTTTATTTTTTTAAATATCCACAATAAATAAGCTCTTACCAACACTCTGCTTTACCTGATTGGACCTCAAGAAAACAAAAAGAGAAACTTGCCACCACTTCCCATCACTTCATAATTGCCTCCAAATAGGCCAAGTCCTCTCTCATTCCACTTTTTTTCTCCTAGCAATATATCACATTCTCTCATATTCCCTAACTTTTTAAATTTTTTCTCTTTCTTCTTTGTCTGGAACTTTTTCAGAACCACAACATCTGGCTATTAAAATATTTGCTAGTAAGAGAATTTTTCATATTACTCTTTTTTTCTCCCTTCCAGCAGGATCAATCTCACAAGTATATTACGGTACTTTGGATTGTAAAATGAGGAGAGAACCCTATTTTCTTCAGTATAACATCAAAAAACCTCTACCAAAACTATATTGGTGCAGCTCCAGATAACATGCTAGCATCCTGAACAGCTCTATAGTTTAGTTGGATTCATCTGACTTAATCATTTCAGACAATAGTACAACAATTATTATTATTTATTTATATAGCACCATTAATTCCATGGTGCTGTACATGAGAAGGGGTTACATCAAAATACAAATATCACTTACAGTAAACAAAACTAACAATGACAGACTGATACAGAGGGTCGAGGACCCTGCCCTTGCGGGCTTACATTCTACAGGATTATGGGGAAGGAGACAGTAGGTCGAGGGTTGCAGTAGCTCCAATGGTGTTGAGGTGGCCGTGTGTTCTTTACAGGCTGTAAGCTTCCTTGAAGAGGTGGGTTTTCAGTTTTCTTTTGAAGGATCCAAAAGTAGTGGATAACCAGATGTGTTGGGGCACTGAATTCCAGAGGATAGGTGATATTCGGGAGAAGTCTTGGAGGCGATTGGGTGAGGAGCGAATAAGCGTAGAGGAGAGGAGGTGGTCTTGGGAGGACCGGAGATTACGTGAGGGAAGATATTGAGAGATTAGTGTGGAAATATACGGAGGAGAAAGATTATGGATGGCTTTGTAGGTCAGTGTTAGTAATTTAAACTGGATACACTGGGAAATTGGGAGCCAGTGAAGGAATTTGCAAAGAGGGGAAGCAGGAGTGTAGCGAGGAGAGAGATTAATTAGTCGGGCTGCAGAGTTAAGGATGGACTGGAGGGGTGTGAGAGTGTTAGAAGGTAGGCCACAGAGGAGTATGTTGCAGTAGTCCAGGCGGGAGATGATTAGGGCATGCACGAGCATTTTAGTAGAGTGTGGGTTGAGGAAAGGACGGATTCTGGAAATATTTTTGAGCTGGAGGCGACAGGAGGTGGCGAGAGCTTGGATGTGCGGTTTGAAGGACAGGGCAGAGTCAAGGGTTACTCCGAGGCAGCGGATTTTGGTGACAGGGGAAAGTGTGATTGCATTTACTTTGATAGATAGATCAGGTAGGGAAGATATGCGAGATGGAGGAAAGATAATGAGTTCAGATTTGTCCACATTGAGCTTGAGGAAGCGAGAGGAGAAGAAGGAGGATATGGTCGATAGACACTCTGGGATTCTGGAGAACAGAGAGGTGACATCTGGGCCAGAGATGTAGATCTGAGTGTCATCGGCATATAGATGGTACTGGAAGCCATAGGACCTTATGAGTTATCCCAGGCCGAGTGTATAGATTGAGAAGAGTAAGGGTCCTAGGACAGAGCCTTGAGGGACTCCAACAGAGAGGGGGTGAGATGAAGAGGTAGCATGGGCGTAGGAAACGCTAAATGTGCGGTTGGAAAGGTATGAGGAGATCCAAGATAGGGAAAGGTCTTTGACCCCAAAGGAAGAGAGGATCTGTAGTAGGAGGCAGTGGTCAACTGTCTCGAAGGCAGAGGACAGGTCTAGGAGGAGGAGTATAGAGAATTGTCTGTTAGCTTTAGATGTAAGTAAGTCGTTAGTAATTTTGGTCAGGGCTGTCTCAGTGGAATGGTGGGGACGGAAGCCAGATTGTAGGTTGTCGAAGAGAGAGTTAGATGCAAAGTGAGAGGAAAGTTCAGCATGGACGTGCTGCTCAAGGAGTTTGGAAGCAAATGGGAGCAAAGATATGGGGCGATAGCTGGAGATACCACTTGGGTCAAGGGATGGCTTTTTGAGGATAGGCGTGATTGTGGTATGTTTGAAGGCAGAGGGGAAGGTACCAGAAGTTAGTGAAAGGTTGAAGAGATGGGTTAGGGATGGGATTAGTGTGGTGGTGAGGTTGGGGAGGAGGTGGGATGGGATGGGGTCAAGTGCACAAGTAGTGAGGTGTGATTTGGAGAGAAGATGAGCAAGCTCCCCTTCAGAGATTTTGGAGAGTGAAGTTATGGGGTTTGGGCATTGGTCTCTCGTACAAAGGGGTTGTGGTGGTTGGCCAACAAAGACTTGCCTTGTTTGGTCTATCTTATTTTTGAAGTGCGTGGCAAAGTCCTCAGAAACGATTAGGGAACTCAGAGGGGGCAGTGGTGGGCGGAAGAGGGAGTTAAAAGTGTTGAACAACTGTTTGGGTTTGTGGGATAAGGAAGATACGAGGGTTGTGAAGTAGGCATGTTTAGCAGAGGTGAGAGCTGATTTGAATGCCAGTGTTGCTTGTTTGAGTGCAGTGAAATCATCTTGTGAATGCAATTTCTTCCAACGCCGTTCTGCAATTCTGGATACTTGCCGAAGCTTTTTAGTGATGTTATTGTGCCAGGGTTGTCTATTGGTTCGTCGCACTCTGCTATGCATGACAGGGGCGACCGTGTCAATAGCTGGTGCAAGAGTGGCATTGTAGAAAGCCGTGGCTGTGTCTGTGTCGTGGAGTGAGGATATAGAGGAAAGTGTTAGGATAGAGTCAGAAAGTGTGTGAGTGTCTAGGTGTGCGAGGTTCCTGTGTGGGTGCGCATGGTGCTGGACATGGGTGACAGGTGAGGAGGACATGGATGAAAAAGTGAGTAGATGGTTGTCAGATAGAGGGAGAGGGGAGGTTGTGAAATTAGATAGGGAGCATAAACCGGTGAAGACCAGGTCTAATGTGTGTCCGTCTGTGTGGGTGGCTGAGGAGGACCACTGAGTAAGTCCAAAGGATGAAGTAAGGAACAGGAGTTTGGAGGCTGCTGACTGGTGGGTGTCAACGGGGATGTTAAAGTCACCCATGATGATGGTGGGAATGTCAGCAGACAGAAAGTGAAGGAGCCAGGTGGAGAATTGGTCAATAAAGGCA
Organism: Ranitomeya imitator; assembly: GCF_032444005.1. Lineage (NCBI taxonomy): Eukaryota > Metazoa > Chordata > Amphibia > Anura > Dendrobatidae > Ranitomeya > Ranitomeya imitator. The sequence continues at coordinate 408,112,133 of NC_091285.1, forward strand.
GTGGTTGGCCCCGGAGGTTGCTAAATGATGGCCATTTGGAGGTTGTAGGGGGAGTAGATGCGGACAGAGTGGACTTCAAAAGAGGGGAGGATAAGGGAGGGTAGAGGTGGGATTGGGTTAAAGGTACAGTTGGAAGAAAGGAGAAGGCCCACTGCTCCACCATGTTTGTTGCCAGGGCGAGGAGTGTGGGTGAAGTGGAGGCCACTGTAACATAGTGCAGCAGGGGAGGCTGTGTCAGAGGGTGTCAGCCATGTTTCGGTGATGCCCAAAAAGAAAAGATTACGAGAGGTAAAGATGTCGTGAATCACGTGGAGTTTATTGCAGATGGAGTGGGCATTCCATAGCGATCCAGAGAGAGGGTGTAGGGGGGTGGGCGTCATGGGCACAGATTTGAGGTGGGCAAGATTTCGGGTGTTTATATTGGGTTGGGAGCGATAGAAGGGGGTAGTAATGGGAGGTATGAGCTGTGGGGGCCCAGGATTGGGAGATATGTCACCAGCAGTGAGGAGAAGCAGAGGGAGACAGAGCAGGTGGGAGAAGGAGAGTGGGCGGCTTGATTTTTGTTTTATTAGGAGAGATCTGAGGTTGAGGAGCAGGTCAGCAGAGGAGGTCAGGTGGGGAGGCAGGAGGGAATGAGAGATTATTACTTGGTTAGGGGGTGCTGGGGTTTAAGGATTGCAAAGGAGAGTGAGGAGTAAGGGAGCCAAAACTTTTAGAGCGTATGTCAGCATGATGAGAATAAGTGTGGCGGAAGGGGAATGAAATTTAGTACATTTATTAACAGTGGTTAGTCTTACCTTCTGTTCACTTCTGTCTTTTTTCTGGCATATTTCTGCTATCATATTTGCTGTTATCCTTTTAGAGACATCCTTATAGAGACAGACCAAGGTCCAGACAGACCTTTGTCTCTGAATTTATAACAGGCTAAGTGCTCATGAAATAGGCCAGGTGTGATCAGGAGGGAGGGGCAGCAGGAAGATTGGTCACAGACACAGGAGGGGATTAATTAGAAGTCAGAAGGGAAAATGCAAGGGGAAATAGATCCAAATGGAAAGATAAAGCCAAACTGTGTATTGGCATCAAGGAATTAAAATGAGAAAACATGCAGGGGAAAAAAAAATCATAGCAGCCAGGGGACATACCAGGAAGAAATAGCAGGGTGAGGAAGATCAGGAAAGTTGGGTGATGTGATGGGATTGGGGTAGCAGCCAGCGAACATACCTGATGATAAAGCAGATAAGTTGTCAGATTGATAGCAATAACAAAGCATAGCAAAAATAAAAATGAAGCATCTATAGCAGGGGGTTATTTTTCTGGCATATTTCTGCTATCATATTTGCTGTTATCCTTTTAGAGACATCCTTATAGAGACAGACCAAGGTCTGTCCAAGTAAGTAAGTAAGTCAGACCAAGTAACATAGCAAGGCCGAAAAAAGACATTTGTCCGTACAGTTCAGCCTATATATCGTCAGACTAAATCCCCAGATCTATGTCCTTCTAAAGAACCTAATAACTAACATACAATATTGTTACACTCCAGGAAGACATCCAGGCCTCTCTTGAACCCCTCGACTGAGTTCGCCATCAGCACCATCCTCAGGCAAGAGATTCTCACTGCCCTAACAGTAAAGAGTCCTCTTCTATGTTGACGGAAAAACCTTCTCTACTTCAGACATAGAGCATGCCCCCTTGTGACTGTCACCTTTCTTGGTATAAATAGATCCTCGGAGAGATATTTGTATTGTCCCCTTATATACTTATACATGGTTATTAGATCGCCCCTCAGGCGTCTTTTTTTTAGACTAAATAATCCTAATTTTGCTAATCTATCTGGGTATTGTAGTTCTCCCATCCCCTTTATTCATTTTGTTGCCCTCCTTTGTACTCACTCTAGTTCCATTATATCCTTCCTGAGCACCGGTGCCCAAAACTGTACACAATACTCCATGTGCAGTCTAACCAGAGACTTGAACAGAGGCAGTATAATGCTCTCATCTTGTGTATCCAGACCTCTTTTAACGTACGCCATTATCCTGTTTGCCTTGGCAGCCACTGCCTGACACTGGCTGCTCCAGGTAAGTTTATCATTAACTAGGATCCCTAAGTCCTTCTCCATGTCAGATTTACCCAGTAGTTTCACATTCAGTGTGTAATACTGATTTTGACCATTGAACAAAATTTTACCCTAACATCCCTTAATAATAACTACAGGTGCATCTCACAAAATTAAAATATCATCAAAAAGTTAAATTTATTTCAGTTCTTCAATACAAAAAGTTAAACTCATACATTTCAGTAGGCCAACATTTCAGATTTTAAAATAATTTTTCAAGCTGGTGTTATAAAGTATTCTAAATTACTGAGATAGTGACTTTTGGGTTTTCATTGGCTGTAAGCCATAATCATCAACATTAACAGAAATAAACACTTGAAATAGATCACTCTGTTTGTAATGACTCTTTATAATATACGAGCTTCACTTTTTGTATTGAAGAACTGAAATAAATAAACTTTTTGATGATATTCTAATTTTATGAGATGCACCTGTATATAAAGTCTTGAAATTGATTATTTTTCCCTACTGTGTATAATAAAAACCTTCATATTTATAAAACTGGAACTTCTCTTTTTCTTCTGTTTCTAAATGCACTTGAAAGTACCTAAAAATGATTATTACCCAAGGTGTTAATATGCTCGAATAGCAAAAAATAATTTAATTTGACTTTACTCAAATAGATGTTTAATCAGTTTGATTCTCAGTATTTTTCCACCCTATGATTTCTGCAATGCTCAAAAACTCTGTAAAGTAATAATTGTTTCAAAATACAGTACAGTTCTGTGAAAATCGCAGGAACATGAGATGTCATCACGGACAGGAGGCAGATCAAGAGTTAACAGGTTTATTAACATGTATTCTCCTCGCAGGGAGTGTAGGGACTCCGGAGTTGTGTAAGTGAGAAGGGCAGAACTGGGAGCTAGGAAGGAACAGGGCAGAGACAAACGGTAGTTCAATAGGAAGAAAGAAAGGCAAATAAACTTATCAGTCTGTAGCTTTCTTTATTGCACCGTCTCGGTTCTATAACGGTGGCACCAACAACAGCGGCACGTGAAGTCGCAGTGGTGTGTGTAGAGGACGGGGTTCCAATCCATGGAGCGGGTGAAGGGTATTTGAAGAATGCAGAGTGCTCCTGCACTCACGAATGCCATATGCTGTGCTCAGTCTAGTACAAAGTACGGCAGGAACGAAGCCTTGCTCCGCGGTGTTCACAGGTACCTGGCTAAGGGGCTCTAGCCTAGTCACCTGCGTCTCACTGTGCTGCCCGCACATTACAGTCACTGGTCTCAACTCTGAGTCACCTCCTGGTGTAGAGGTTAGTGGGAAACTGGCAGCCTGTTGTCCACTTACAGTAGCCCGGTACACAGGGGATCTGTCAAGTTGGCCTGCGCTCAAGAGGTGCTCTGCAGTCACCACTAGTACTGCACCCAACTGTCCACTTATCTTTCCCGCCTCGGCTCTGTCTCTTTTCCCAAGGGCAGCGGTTTTTAACCCTGCCCAACCTACCGCAGTCAAATGCAAGGGTCTGTCCTTGTCTGAAAATCTTCCCCCCTGCAACATTGGTGACAGTCTCGATAATTCCAGAACCGGCGTGAGAAAGATATACCAGATCTTGTTCTTCCTCTTACAGTTCTTTGCACCCTCAACCCCAAGAGAGTAGTTATAACATTTCCAGCGCTCATCCAGTAGCTTACAGATGGGCCATGATATGTATCTGGCCTGGGAGAACTCATAAATTGTTTCTGGAGCCTCCTTGGATATTTGAAACTACTACTGCCTTACAAGAGTTGCACTATTCCAAAGTATTCTTTAAAATGAGAAACAGCAAGACCACCTTCACTCTGAGCTTTACAACATAACATAATTTAATTGATGCAGTATCATCATTTTATTCACTTATTCACTCTGGAGAATGGAAGCTTATAATTACATTTAAAGTAATAAATTAGAATCAGTAGATATAATACTAATCTACTCTAAACTATCTGATTTCTCAAGAATTCTCATTTTGCAAAAAGAGTTTGTTATTCTTCAATCTAAAAAAAGGCTTGTTGTAGTTTATATCAAACTCAGACAGAGAATCAAATTGCTGTGTTAGGGCTCGCTCACACTTGCGAATAAATTGGAAGAATGCAATCTGATTAAAAAAAATCAGATTGCATTCAGACCAGTGTTATTCTATGTTTGTGTGCTCGTCCGCGGGTTTTTTTCAGCTACGATCGGATCGAGATTGAACTGAAAAATAACACAGTATGCTGTGATTGCATGCAAAATTCAGATTGCATGCACCCACAAAGTCTATAGAGTTCAGTGCGATTTCCAAGGACTCTGGCAATAGAGGAAATGGAGAAATTACTTTCTCCATCTCCTCCGCACCTGTGCTCCGTTTCTCTCATGTAAGAGAATCGGAGCACAGAGCACTGACACTCGGCTCACCCTCGCAGCAGAGCTGGAGCTGAGTGTTATTAGCATATCATATCTGATAAGGGGTGGCATTAGGGGCAGGCAAACTAGGCATTTGCCTAAGGCCCCCACTACCCCCGGGGCCTCCAGCCAGCCATTATACTCTATGGAGCTGTATTAAACTCTATGGGGCTGCATTATACTCTATGGAAGCTGCATTATACTCTGGGGGCTGCATTATACTCTATCAAGGACTATGGGGGGTGCATTTTACCATGTTTACTATATGGGGGCTGCATTATACTTTATCAAAGACTATTGGGAGTGCATTATACTATATGGGGGCTACATTATACTGTATCGAAGAATATGGGGAATGCATTATACTGTATGGAGTACGATTTGGAATGCATTATACTCTATGGAGGACTATGGGGAATGCATTTTACTGTATGGAGGACTATGGTGTGAATTATACTATGGGGAGTGCATTATATTATATAGAGGACTATGGGGTGCATTATACTATATGGAGGATTATTGTGTGCACTATACAATATGGAGTAGTAATAGCAAAATGGTAAATAGAGGACCATGTGGAATGCATTATACTATATGGAAGGCTATGGGATGCATTATACTATATTGAGGACTATGGAGAGTGTAGTGTACTATATAGAGAACTATGAGGAGTGCATTATACTATATGGATGACTATTCGGTGTGCATTGTACTATATGGAGGAGTACAGGGAGTGCATTCTACTATATGGATGTCTATGGGGAATGTAATACTATATGGAGGTCTGTGTAGAACATTATACTATGTGGAGGACTTTGGGGCACATTATTTTGATGGAGGACCATGGTGTGCATTATACTATATGGAGGACTATGGAATGCATTATACTATGTGGAGGACTATAATGCTTATTATACTATGTGGCGGACTGTGGGGTGCATTAAACTAAACAAGCAAAATGCTGCCCATTCATCTAGTGATTGGATTGTTTATGCCATAGCAAAAATCATTGTTCTCAGCAGCACATTGATCAGTGAAAACTGCAGATATGCTGCTGACAATATGATACTGTATGGGGACAGATTGATCTACTGGGGACCATTCTGTGCCCATCATTATTTCTCAGCCTGTCTAAAGAGGCCAAGAAACAAGCGTTGAACGACTTAAAATTTTTTGATCACGCTTGTTTAACAACCTGAACTCAGCGCATGTAAATGTTTCTGTGTGATGGTATAATACATTAGCATTTGAGACACCACTTTAAACTTTTGCCTAGAGCCCCACTTTGTTTAAAATCGGCCCTGCATATGATGCTATACGCTAGTGTGACTCTGACCTTATCTGGATAATCCCGGGAAGAGATCTCTCAGTGTAACTCAAATTCAACAGATTTTGGTCTGCATGAAGGGAAATCTTTAAGAAATCAAGCAACTTTACGTCTAAAACAGGATAGAGCACTTCCTCCATCACCCCAGTTTTGCATGCCAGCAAAGATCCTGGAAATATTAAAGATCTTTCTGGAGTAAATCAATTCAAGAATAAATGGATCAGGTTTTGAATAATTGTCTTTACTCTAATCACTATTATTTTAGCAAGGATTTTGATATCAATATTAAGTACTGCAATGTAATTAGCTTTTAACCACTATACCCGCAAAGGTGGTTTGCACGTTAATGACCAGGCCCATTTTTAGAATTCTGACTACTGTCCCTTTAAGAGGTAATAACTCTGGAACCCTCCAATGAATCCTGGTGATTCTGAGACTAATTTTTTGTGACATATTGTACTTCATTATAGTGGTAACATTTCTTCCATATGACCTACGTTTAATAGTGATAAAAATGGAAATTTGACGAAAATGTAGAAATATTCACAATTTTCCAAATTTGCATTTTCATGCCCTTAAATTACAGAGATATGTCACACAAAATACTTAATAAGTAACATTTCCTACATGTCTACTTTAGATCAGCACAATTTTGGAACCAATTTTTTTTTGTTAGGAAGTTATAAGGGTTAAAAGTTGACCAGTGATTTTTCATTTTTACAACAAAATGTACAAAACCATTTTTTTAGGTACCACATCAGATTTTAAGTCCCTTTGAGGGGTCTATAAGATAAAACATATACAAAAGTGACACCATTCTAAAAACTGCACCCCTCAAGGTGCTCAAAACCACATTCAAGAAGTTTATTAACCCTTTTGGTGCTTCACAGGAATTTTTGGAATCTGGAAAAAAAATGAACATTTAACTTTTTTTCACAAAAAAAAATTACTTCAGATCCAAGAAAAAATGGACCCCCAAATTTGTGTAATTTTTCTTGAGCATGCTGATACCCCATATGGGGGGAGAAAACCACTGCTTGGGCGCATGGCAGAGCTTGGAAGGGAAGGCGCGCCATTTGACTTTTTGAATGCAAAATTTACTGGAACAATTGGCAGACACCATGTCACGTTTGGAGAGCCCCTAATGTGCCTAAACAATGATAATCCCCCACAAGTGACTCCATTTTGGAAACTACACCTCTCAGGGAACTGGTCTAGATGTGTGGTAAGCACATTGAACCTTCAGGTGCTTCGCAGAAGTTTATAAAGTTGAACCATAAAAGTAAAATAAAAATAAAATTTTCCCTGCAAATATGTTTTTTAGCTCAAATATTGCATTTTCATAAGGGTAACAGGAGAAATTGCTGTGCAATTTCTCCTGAGTACGTCGATACCAAATGTGAGGTACAAAACTATTGTTTGGGTGCAAGGCAGGGCTCGGAAAGGAAGGAGTGCCATTTGACTTTTTGAATGTAAAATTTCCTGGAATTTCCTGGAATCATTAGCGGACGTCATATCCCATTTGGAGAGCCCCTGATGTGCCTAAACAGTGGAAACCGCCACAAGTGACCCCATTATGGAAATTAGACCCCTCAAGGAATGTATGTGGTGAGCACCTTGAACCCCCAGGTGCTTTGCAGAAGTTTATAACTTTGAGCCGTGAAAATAATTTAAAAAAATCACATTTTCCACACAAAAATGTTTTTTTAGCCCCAAATTTTGCATTTGTATAAGGGTAACAGGAGAAATTGTACCATTTTGTAGTACAATTTCTCCTGAGTACGATGATACCCCATATGTGGGAGAATACTACACTGGAGGCACAGATTTTCCCACAAAAATGTTTTAGCCCCAAGTTTTCTCATTTTGACAAGGATAGCAGGAGAAGTGAACCTCCAAATTTGTTGTGCAATTTCTCATGAGTACACAGATTCCCGATATGTGGTCAAAATCTACTTTGAGGCATAGTGCAAAGCTCAGAAGGGAAGAAACGCCATATTGATGTTAACATTTTGCTGGAATGGTTTGAGGGTGCCATGTTACATTGGCAGAGCCCCTAAAGATGCCACAATAACATATACCCCCTATATGTGAACTCATTTTGCAAACTTCACTCACCATTGAATTCATCTGGGGGTGCAGTGATCATATTGACACTACATGTGCCTCACAGAATTTTATATCAATGAGCACTGAAGAAAGAATAAATTACATTTTTACCACTAAAATGTTGTTTTAGCTCCAAGTTTTTAATTTTTCAAAGGATTAATAGGAAATTTATTTTTACAACAGACTGAGTTCTATTTTTTCCTGAGTGTGCCAATACCCTACATGTACTGTTATGGTTTGGAGGTGCCAGAACAGTAGAACCCCCCATAAGTGACCCCATTTTAAAAACTATGCATGTCAATGAATTCATCTAGGGGTGCAGTGATCGTATTGAAGAAAAAATAACTACATTTTTATCAGCAAAATGTTGTTTTAGCCCCAGATTTTACATTTTCACACAAGAAGTGGATAAAAATGGCACCAAAATTTGTCCCACAATTTCTACTGAACATGGCAATAAACATGTGGCTGTACAGTACTACCTAGCCATACGGAGAGACTCGGGAGGGACGGAGCGCTATTTGCCTCCTGGAGAACTGATTTTCCTAGAACAGTTTGCGGACTCCATATACAGAGCCCCTAATAGCTAAAAGAGCAGAATTACCCCTCAAGTGACCCCATTTTGGAAATTATACCCCCTTGGGGAATTTATCCACAAGTGTAGTGATGATTTTGACTTCATGGGTATGTTCCAGAAACAAGCAGCAATGAATGTTGCCGAGTGAATATTGCAAACTGCCATTGTATTGACCAGTATGCTGTAATCACCAGTATGTTATGCCCAGCCCGTACTTCTGGAGACATGCACCCGTAAGAAATGCCAAACGTGGAAGCAATATGTGGTACAGGTACACTTTGGGGGTCAGAAGGGAGGGGGCATTTGGATTTAAGAGCTGAGAATTTGCTGAATTTCTTTTGGCTGGTGAGAAGCCATTTTGCTTTTCCAGAGCCTTTTTGCTACCAGTAACATGGAAGCCCACTATATTTTCATTAACAAATGATAGACCTGAATGAGGGCTTACTTCTTTTGTGGATTGAGTTGAAGCTTTTATTGGGAATATTTTACGTAACTTTTGGGATCACATTTATGCTGACCACTTACTTTGGTGTTTCCATCCAAATCTCTAAGTGACATGATTTAGATGAAACCCCCAATGAATCCATTCACTATAATGAGGCAGCAGTGTTACTCTGGACTCTGTCTAGCCTCTGTTCAGCGGTCTCCTTCTTTTCAGAAGTGCACAAAACTGTGGCCGATGGCACTTTTACGCAGTCCTAAAAAGACGAAAACCATCGGATCACATGTCAGACGGTGTCCACAGTGCCTCTGTCTGACTCATTATAGGGAATCTTCTGCCAGAGGTTCCATCTGAATCACGTATTTCAGAGATGTACACGTAAACCCCAGTGCAAGCGCTCAGCGCAGAATGCAGGATAATTGTGTGCCGAGCCTTACTGCAATCTTTGGGAGGCAGAGTGAAAAAATCAACTGCAGGTGAAGAATTGTTTTTATTTATTTTTTACGACATTCCTCTTGTGGTATAAGTGATTAGGCGACTTTATTAATCTCGTCTGTGCAATTACAGCGGTACCAGATTTATATCGAGTTTTTATGTTTGGCAGCTGTCACACACTAAAAGACGCTTTTTACTGCAAAAGATAGTTTTTGCATCGCCACATTTTGAGACCTATAATTTTTCCATACTTTGGCCCACAGAGTCATGTGAGGGCTTGTTTTTTGCAGGATGAGTTGACGTTTTTATTGGTACCATTTTCAGGCACAAGACATTTTTTGATTGCTTTCTATTCCAATTTTTGGGAGGTAGAATGAACAAAAACCAACAATTCAGGAATTTCTTTTTTTTCTTGGGGGGAGGGGAGGGTTAAGCCATTCCATGTGTGGTAAAACTGAAAAGGCAGTTTTATTCTTCGGATCCATATGATTACAGCGATACCTCATTTATATTTTTTTTTGTTTTGGCGCTTTTACACAATAAAAACTTTTATAGAAAAAATAATTATTTTTAAATCGCTTTATTCTGAGAGCTATAACTTTTTTATTTTTACCGCTGACGGAGCTGTTTTGTGGCTTGTTTTTTTGCAGGACAAGATGACGTTTTAAGCGGTACAATGCTTATTTATATCCGTCTTTTTTATCACGTTTTACTCCACTTTTTGTTCGGAGGTATGATGATAAAGCATTGTTTTTTGCCTTGTTTTTTTTATTTTTTTATGATGTTCACTAAAGGGGTTAACCAGTTGGACAGTTTTATAGATTGTGTCATTGCAGATGCGGCTATACTAAATATGTGTACTTTTATTGTTTATATTTTTTCATGCAAATATTTATTTATAGATACAATATCTTTGAATTTTTTGTATTATTTTTTTATTCTTTTTTCCTAAAAAAAAATTACAATTATTTTAAACATTTTTTTAACTTTTTTTTTAACTTTTTTACTTTGTCCCACTTTGGGACTATCATTTTTTGCATGCTGATGCAGCAGTATCCTTATGCTGTAGAAACTGTCAGCTCTGTACTGACAGAGAAGGTTGCTGATCATGCACTGCACATAATCAGCAAGTTTCCTAGCTCTGGTGACACGGATGTCATCTTGAAGCAGGACAGAGTGGCAAACACTGCTTATGATCTGAGGTAAAATCATCACAGCCGGTCAGACAGCCATAGTCCCCACGCTGTCTAATGACAGTGTGAGCCCGCAGCTATAATCGGAGGTAAAAAGCTTACCTTGGGTCATTGGTGTCGGCTGAAGGGACTACTGCTCCCATCAGCTGATGCCTGCTTCCTCTAATAACAGTGAGAACAGGAACGGCTGATGGGAGTACACATCATCTGGCACCTACGCTGTAAATAAATAATTAAAAAAACAAATTGGCATGTGTTCCCCTGTATTCTTGATAACCAGCCAGGCAAAACTGACAACTGGGTGCTGTAACCCTCAGCTGTCAGTATTAGCAAGGCTGCTTATCAAGAATGGAGGGGTCTCTGCTCCAATTTTTAAATTATTTAAATAAATAATTTAAAAAAAACGGCATGGGGTCCCCCCATTTTTGACAACCTGCCTTGCTGAAGCAGACAGCTGGGGGTTGGTATTCTCAGGCTGGTAAGAGGCCATGGATATCACCCTCCCAGCCTAAAAGTACAAACCTGCAGCTGCCCAGAAAAGGCACATCTGTTAGATGCACCAATTCTGGTGCTTTGCCAAGCTCTTCCCTTTTACCCTGTAGCAGTGGCAATTGGGGTTCATATTTGTGGAGTTGATGTCACCTTTGTATTGTCAAATGACATCAATTATTACATGGATTATTAATGGACTGGCATCTTTAATTCTATAGTTGTATGATAAATAAAGACACCACCAGAATAAAGTCTTTTATTTGAAATAAAACAGCACACTTTTCCATTTTTATTTGCAAATAACAAGCAAGTTATACTAACCTAATGTCTAATTCCACCTAATCCCTCTTCTCCTGTGATAAAACAAAAATTTAAAAAACGACAATATCCCTCATCTGTCTATCAATCTATCCAAAGTCACAATCCATGTCAAGCGATAAACAGTTTTCAATGATGCCAAGATGCGACCGTCCAGGCTGAGAACCTCTAGGAAATGAGTCGCTGCGAGGGCAGCATAAGTGACTATTGGTGATGTCATCGAAGTTACTGCTGGTCACTGAGGCTGTGTTCTCAGCTGGGCCAATGAACTGCAGTGATGTCGGTGAGATCACCACTAGCATAGTGAGAAAAAGTCACACAATGCAGAGGCGAGTTCACCGTAGTTCAAATTCACCCCAGTGACATTCTGGTGAAATGCAGTAAACTCGCCTCTGCATCATGAGACTTTTTCTCATTCTGCTAGCGGGGATCTCACAGAGGTCACCACAGTTCTAGCTGGCTGGGAACGTAGCCTCAGTGACCGGCAATTACCTCAAGGACATCCATCACCGCTAATCACTGATGCTGCATTCGCAACAGCTCATTCACCAGTGGTTCTAAGCCTGGACGGTCGCATCTTGGCACTTTTCAGGCATGGAATATGGCATGGGACAGAATGTCGGACAGGTGAGAGATATTGTTGTTTTTTTATTTTTGCTTTATTACAGGAGAGGAGGGATTAGATGGAATGGACATTAGGTAAGTATAATTGTGTTTATTATTTTTAAATAAAAATGGAAAACTGTGTTTTGTTTTATTTCAAATAAAAGATTTTATTTTGGCTGTGCCTTATAGCTGCCTCTCTATTACTAATCCGTGGGCTTGATGTCACCTGACAATACAAAGGTGACATCAACCCCACAAATGTGAATCAAACTTGCCACCGCTACAGGGCAAGTGGAAAGAGCCGGCAAAGCACCAGAATTGGTTCATCTATTAAATGCACCTTTTCTGGGCAGCTGTGGGCTGCTATTTTTAGACTGGTGGGGCCATATCCATGGCCCCTTACCAGCCTGAAGATACCAGCCCCCAGCTGTCTGCTTTAGCAATGCTGATTGCCAAAAATGGGGGACCCCATGCAATTTTTTAAAAATTATTTATTTAAATAAGTTAAAAAATCAGAGTGGGGACCCCTCTATTCTTGATAACTAGCCTTGCTGAAGCTGACAGCTGAGGGTTGCAACCTTCAGCTGTGAATTTTGCCTGGCTGGTTATCAAAAATACAGGGGAACCCAAGCCATTTTTTAATTTTAATTATTTATTTACAATGCTGACTCCGGCTGATGAATACTCCCATCAGCCGATCCTGCTCTAACTGTAATTAGCGGCAGCAGGTGTCGGATGGTGGGAGCAGTAGTCCCATTATCTGACACCAGTGACAGGAGGCAAACTAGTATACCTCCAATCACAGCTGCGGGCTCACACTGTCTTTGACAGCATGGGAACCGTCATGGTCTGACTGACTTTGATGATTTTTACTGCCGATCAGAAGCTGTGTTTGCTTTGCTGTCATGCACATGACAGTCTGGCAAACAGTGGATGTTTGGGCCCCCCATTCATGGGGTCCAGATCCGGGTCCGGGTACGGTTCTGGTACCCGAACCCAAACTTTTTGTAACTGTTCAGCCAAATCCACCAGACCTGAACATCTAGGTGTTCGCCCATCTCTAGTAAAAGTGTCATATATTATGTGTAATATGTGTCATGTATTATGTGTAGTGAGGGACATGTATTATGTGTAATAGGCAGGGCCGGTTTTAGGCAAAGTGGGGCCCTAGGCAAAGTTTAAAATGGGGCCCCAAATGCTAACATATTGCACATCACACAGAAGCATTTCGGTTGTGCTTACATGCACTGATCTCAGGCCGCTAAACGAGTGTGATCGACAATACTGAAGTCATTGGACGCTTGTTTCCCAGCCTCTTTCCGCCATCTGAGAAAGAATGATGGGAACAGAACCATCACTAATAGATCACTAACAGATCACCATACAGTATCATGTTATCAGCAGTACATCTACTGTTTACACCGGCAATGTGCTATTCCGGCATAAACAATCCAATCACCCAATGAATATGCTGCATTTTGCTAGTTTGGTAAAATACACCCCATACTCCTCCATATATTATAATGTGCACCACAGTCCACCATATTGTAAAATGTATAATACACTCCTCATAATCCTCCATATAGTATTATACACTTCCCATAGTCCTCCATATAGTATAATACACTCCTCATAGTCCTCCATATATTAAAATATACGCCTCAGTCCTCGATATAGCATAATACACTCATCACAGTACTCCATAAAGTATAATGCACCACCATAATCATCCATGTAGTACAATTCACTTCCCATAGTATAATGCACCCCATAGTTCTTCATATAGTATAACGTATTCTCCATAGTCCTCGATACAGTATAATGCAGCCCACATATAGTATAATGCAGCCACCACCCAACAGAGTATAATGCAGCCACCCCACAGAGTATAATGCAGCCCCCCCACAGAGTATAATGTAACCTCCCAATAGAATATAATGCATCCCCCATATAGTATAATGTAGCCCCCTCATAGAGTATGATGCATTCACCCCTCATAGAATATAAATATAATACAGCCCCCCCATAGAATATAATGTAGCCCCGAACAGGATATAATACAGCCCACCTCCCTATAGAATATAATGTAGCCCCATCAAAGGGTATGATGCAATCATCCCTCATAAAATCTAATAAAGCCCCACACAGAATATAATGCAGCCCCCTCCATAAAATATAATGTATCCCCCAAATATATAACACAGGAACATAGTATATAACACAGCCTCCCCCATAGAATATAATATACCCCCATAGTATATAGCACAGCCCACACAGTAGTATATAGCACAGCTCACAGTAGTATACAGCACTGCCCACAGTAGTATACAGCACTGCCCACAGTAGTATACAGCACTGCCCACAGTAGTATACAGCACTGCCCACAGTAGTATACAGCAGAGCCCACAGTAGTATACAGCACTGCCCACAGTAGTATATAACACAGCCCACAGTAGTATATAGCAGAGCCCACAGTAGTATACAGCACTGCCCACAGTAGTATACAGCACTGCCCACAGTAGTATACAGCACTGCCCACAGTAGTATACAGCAGAGCCCACAGTAGTATACAGCACTGCCCACAGTATTTAACACAGCCCACAGTAGTATACAGCAGAGCCCACAGTAGTATACAGCAGAGCCCACAGTAGTAATCAGCAGAGCCCACAGTATTATACAGCAGAGCCCACAGTAGTATACAGCACTGCCCACAGTAGTATACAGCACTGCCCACAGTAGTATACAGCAGAGCCCACAGTAGTATACAGCAGAGCCCAGTAGCATACAGCAGAGCCCACAGTAGTATACAGCAGAGCACACAGGAGTATACAGCACAGCTCACATCCCCCCTTCCCTCCCTGCCTCTCTCCTCCCAAGAAAGGCCGCACAGTCCAGTAAAAAAAAACAAAAAAAACACAAGCTCCTTACCTCTCCCCGAGCCTGCACTGCTCCCTGCTCCTGTGTCGGCAGCTGCCGCCGCACTGCCTGGGTCACAGTGAGTGCGTGCGCACCCGCTGTGTCAGAGGCAGAGCGGGGAATGATGGGAGAGGGAGCGTCAGATGATGCTCTCTCCTCCATCATTGCTTTGAACTGTATCGGCAGACGCCGGTATAGTTCAATGCGGGCCCCATAGCGGCTGCGTGACTTGCCGTTAGCTGGGGGCCCCTGGGGGAGTGGGGGCCCCAGGCAGCTACCTGGTCTGCCTGCCCCTAACGCCGGCCCTGGTAATAGGTTAACATTGGAAATAGACATTAATTTGACTACTACAGCATATAAAAACAGAGAAATTAATTTAACAATTAATAAAAAAAATTGTGTAGCACATGCTGTGGTTATATTATAGATAAAACTTTATCTCCATATTTAACTTATTGGCAGAACACTATCTGAATACCAATGGTTTCTTATACTTAAGGGAAGCAAAGATAGCAGTTACCGTACCTTCATGTAAAGGGCAGTGACGATGAAATGAAAAAACTTTATTATTGCAACCAATAATGTTAAGTAGGAGCAGGTACAAGTGTATTAACATGTAACTGTTGCTCAAGGACTTCACATCCTTTGCCGAATGGTAAATGTTAAGACATTTGGGGATTATAATGCAATGTGAGCGTCAGGTTGGTGATTTCAATCTTCTGGGGTTATTGTGTATTTTGAAGTTGTTTACCTTTTAAACTCGACGATAAGATCAGACAGCAATGGTATATTACAGATGGCACACATACACTGACATCAAGCCTGGAGAAGCAAGGCTTCTGTGCTTGCTACCAGATGGGAAATCAATTAACAAGTTTGTCATCCCCCATAAACCTGATTATTCTGAAGCATATAAAGTAATGGATTAACCTTCATAAAATTAGATCTCATAAAGATTTTACAGTTGAACTCATTATCGCTAACAAAAGCTCATTAACTTGTGCACGAAGGCATAAACAGGAGAACAAATCTCATCACCTTATTTTAAAGCCTAAACAACTGATGAACAATCATTTTATATATATATATATATATATATATATCCCCCAAGTTATCCCCCAAGTACCCTCACTTGTCTTCCCTTCCTTTGAGGTCCATGCAGACTCTACATCCCCTTCTCCATGCAAGTGGCGGTGGTGTATCGTCCTCCCGGCCACTCTCATCAGTTCTTGGATTACTTTGCCACCTGGCTTCCCCACTTTCTCTCCTGTGACACCCCCACACTCATCATGGGTGATTTCAACATCCCCATTGCTTCTCCCCTCTCCCCATCTGCTTCTCACCTTTTATCTCTAACTTCCTCTTTCGGCATCTCGCAGCATACTAACTCTCCAACGCATGAAGACAGAAACTCCCTCGACTTGGTCTTCTCCCGACTTTGCTCAGTGGATGATTTCACAAACTCCCTTCTCCTGCTCTCTGACCACAACCTTCTTTCATTCTCCATCAAGAACTGCTATCCCGCTCAGGTCGCCCCCACTTTCCACACTTATAGAAACATACAGGGCATTAACACCCAGAAACTTATGAAGAACTTGCTGTCCTCATTGGCCCCAATCTCCTCCATCTCATGTCCTGATTCTGCTCTGAAGCATTACAATGAAACCTTGCAAAGTGCCCTGGATGAAGCTGCACCTCCTATACATAGAACAACTCAGCACAGACGGCGACAACCGTGGCACACGCTGCAAACACGTTTCCTGCCGGGGTGCTCCAGGTGCGCTGAACGTCTGTGGAGAAAATCTAATCTACCCAAAGATTTCATCCATTATAAGTTCATGCTAAAAACATACAACTCTGCCCTTCACCTCTCCAAACAAACCTATTTCAACACCCTTATCAACTTGCCGTCCAATAATCCTAAACGTCTCTTTGACACTTTCCAGTCCCTACTCAACCCAAGAGTGCAGGCCCCAACGACGGATCTCCGCGCTGACGATCTGGCCAATTACTTCAAAGAAAAAATTGACCACATGCGACAGGAAATCATCTCCCCATCTCTTCATACCATGCACTGTCCTCCCTCCCCCACTGCATCTAGTTCACTCTCTGACTTTGAACCAGTTACAGAAGAAGAAGTACCACTTGCACCAGTGACTTCATTCTGTCACATCTCCTCCAGTCCCTTTCCCCGGCTGTCACCTCTCACCTAACAAAAATATTCAACCTTTCTCTCACTTCTGGTATTTTTCCATCCTCATTTAAGCATGCCATCATACACCCATTACTTAAAAAACTATCCCTCGATCAAAACTGTGCCGCTAATTATAGACCTGTCTCTAATCTTCCCTTCATCTCTAAACTCCTCGAACACCTGGTCCACTCCCGTCTTACACGCTATCTCTCAGATAACTCTCTTCTCGACCCTCTTCAATCTGGTTTCCGCTCTTTACACTCTACTGATACTGCCCTCAATAAAGTTTCTAATGACCTACTAACCGCTAAATCTAATGGTCACTACTCCATGCTAATTCTCTTGGATCTCTCCGCAGCATTCGACACTGTGAATCATCAGCTCCTCCTCACTATGCTCCACTCCATCAGCCTCAAGGACACCGTTCTCTCCTGGTTCTCCTCCTATCTCTCTGACCGATCCTTCACTGTATGTTTTGCTGGTTCCTCCTCCTCTCACCTTCCCCTTACTGTTGGGGTTCCTCAAGGATCAGTCCTAGGCCCCCTCCTCTTCTCTTTGTATACTGCCCCTATTGGACAAACAATCAGTAGATTTGGTTTCCAGTACCATCTCTATGCTGACAACACCCAATTATACACTTCTTCGCCTGTTATCACGCTGACCTTTTTAGAAAACACCAGTGATTGTCTTACCGCTGTCTCTAACATCATGTCCTCTCTCTATCTGAAACTGAACCTGTCAAAAACTGAACTCCTCGTGTTTTCTCCCTCTATTAACCTACCTTTGCCTGACATTGCCATCTCGTGTGCGGTTCCACCATTACTCCAATGCCCACTGCCTTGGGGTCATACTTGATTCCGAGCTTTCATTCACCCCCACATCCGATCACTGGCTCGCTCTTCTTATCTGCATCTCAAAAACATTTCTAGAATTCGCCCTTTTCTTACTTTCGACTCTGCAAAAAATCTTACTGTTTCACTTATTCATTCTCTTCTGGACTATTGTAACTCTCTACTAATTGGCCTCCTTCTTACCAAACTCTCCCCGCTCCAATCTGTCCTGAATGCTGCAGCCAGGATCATATTCCTCACCAACCATTACACCAATGCCTCTACCTTGTGCCAGTCATTACACTGGTTACCCATCCACTCAAGAATCCAGTTCAAAACTACTACCCTCATCCACAAAGCACTCCATGGCTCAGCACCACCTACTCGTGCCCTCTGCTCCGCTAATGACCTCAGGTTAGCATCCTCAATAATCTGAACCTCCCACTCCCATCTCCAAGACTTTACACGTGCTGTGCGATTCTTTGGAATGCACTACCTAGGTTAATACGATTAATCCCCACAGTTTTAAGCGTGCCCTAAAAACTCATTTGTTCAGATTGGCCTACCGCCTCAACGCATTAACCTAACTATCCCTGTGTGGCCCATTCAAAAAAAAAAAAAAACATAATCAGGTTCCTCGCATTATGTTCTCATACACTTTATGCAGTTAATAGCCCTCTGTGTCTGTACTGCTACATACTTAGGCAGTTAACTGGTTCATGCAGCTTTACATGAACACCTGAGCCTTACAATATGGCTGGTCCGAATAACTAAAGCAATTGTTACCATCCACCTCTCGTGTCTCCCCTTTTCCTCATAGTTTGTAAGCTTGTGAGCAGGGCCTTCATTCCTCTTGGTATCTATTTTGAACTGTGATTTCTGTTATGCTGTAATGTCTATTGTCTGTACAAGTCCCCTCTATAATTTGTAATGCGCTGTGGAATATGTTGGC
This sequence comes from Ranitomeya imitator, assembly GCF_032444005.1. NCBI lineage: Eukaryota > Metazoa > Chordata > Amphibia > Anura > Dendrobatidae > Ranitomeya > Ranitomeya imitator. Next base: position 408,131,004 of record NC_091285.1, read on the forward strand.
GCTATAGAAATAAAATTATTATTATTATATATATATAGGTGTACACAATGATACTTGAAAGTTTATGAAACCTTCTGAATTGTCCAAATTTATGCATAAGTTTGACCTAAAATTACGTCAGAATATTACACAAGTCATAAAAATAGATAGATAAAATTTCTTCAATGAAATGAAAACAGGACGGGTCACTCACCACTGGCAAATGCTATCGCATGTTTCAGATGAGTCGCCCGCAGGGGTCGTGGGGTACCCGGTACCGGGTCCGGTGTTCACAGGGGGATGTCACGGTGGTGACCTGGTCCGTGGCCCTGGGCGCCCATGTAAAGGGGAAATTGAATAAAGTTTATGTTCGTGATGCCACCTGTGGTATTCAGTCAGTGGGGACCGACGATGCTCCCAGTGCGTAGATGGAAGATGGTGAATGGTGCAGTAAAGAACGAGGACACAGGTTTGCAGTCTCTTTACCTCGTTTACTGAAGACTTCAGGCAGCTACAGTCCAGGGTACAGATCACAGGGCAGGCAGGGTCCGGCCGGCTTGGAAGCAAATCCAGAGTCCCCTTTACCAGGTGGAGTTAAAAGACTTCATCTAGAGCAATGGTGTTGTAGTCCCTTACTGCTTATGGCTTCAGAGAAGGTCATCACAGTTCTTCTCTCTGTCCCCCATATAGGATAGGACAATACCTGTATGACAGGTAACTCGAGCCTTTTTACAGGGACTCTATCACGCCCCGGGTTCTATGTGTTACTGTGTCTTCAGGTGTGTGTGATGGACAGGTAACTTGCAGTTCAGCTGTCCTGACGGTCTTTGCTATGTGTATTAGAGTCCCACAAATGCCTTGGTGTTCCGGCTATCGGTTATCTGCGCTTTTGCCAGGGAGACAGTCTGCTCGCTGCTGTCCTCCCCCTGGTGTCCTTCTCCTGTGCTTCTCTCTCCTTCACTCTCACTGAACAATGTCCTTTCCCTCTGTATGTCTCTTTCTCTAGGAGCTGTAGTGCTTCAGACTACACGGCCCCTTCAGACCTTCTGACACTCTATGTCGGTCTGCTCTCTTCTGTCTCTCTGACAATCTGACCTCTCTTTCCCTCTAAACCACAATATATATAGGGGAGTCACCTAGGAATAGGATCAAACGCTCCCCCTTGTGGCCTGGTGTATTGTGGTTACCTGATAAAAGATATCCTTCATCACTTCCAAACGTAACATCACTCTCCCCGTGAGGAAAGTAATGTTACTGTGATGACCAGGACCCTGGGGCGCCACACATACTTGGTGTGCATTGCGATTTGAGAGGCTTCACTTGGAAGTTGCCCGCTCTCTAAAATAGAAGATATAGGACCAAGACAGCGGTGGCTTGAAAACGACGGCAAAACTACTGTTGAAGCTGCTTCAGGAAAAAACTATATCGGCTTTTTCCTCAGTGGCTTTGTGAAAAAAAAATGCTATTTCCCCCATATATATGAAAGTGATAAGGAAATCTGCAAGTAAAAAGCACAAATGCATTTTTAGTGCATGCAACCTGCAACTGTCTTTATTAATACACTTTTACCAAAGCTAAGTAACAAGAAATATCCAAAACAAAGCAGTTTAATTTAAAACGCTGTAGCATGGCTAAGGGTGTTATAGTCGACCGGAGGTATGCGTCACAGAGATAGCTTGTCTCTGTGAGTGTTTCTTGAGTGTTTCTTTAATGCACATAAGCACTAAGGGATCGTTTAATAAATAAATAATAATAATAATAATCTTTATTTTTATATAGCGCTAACATATTCCGCAGCGCTTTACATTTTGCACACATTATCATCGCTGTCCCCGATGGGGCTCACAATCTAAATTCTCTATCAGTATGTCTTTGGAATGTGGGAGGAAACCGGAGTGCCCGGAGGAAACCCACGCAAACACGGGGAGAACATACAAACTCTTTGCAGATGTCGTCCTTGGTGGGGTTTGAACCCAGGACTCCAGCGCTGCAAGGCTGCTGTGCTAACCACTGCACCACTGTGCCGCCCACACGTTTGTTAGTACACTTTTGATCAGGTTACGGGTAGCTGTGAGAGATGGGAAGGTCTGGTTGCCCATATACCTCACCCCTGGGTAGGGGCATCATCATACCTCTATATGTGTTTGAGGACCTGTAGTGATGTCACGACCATGTGACTAATCATGTGGTGAGTTCCTGGGTGTGGTTATAGCTATATAATAAGGCTACTGCTTAACACAGGACCTGTATGTGGGGAGGGGGAAGCCTCCAGAGTGTGTTGAGGCTCCAGGACTTAGCCTTAAGTACTGGTCACTTATACTTTGTTTTGCCTGAGCTAAAGGCTATTAGTTTTTCTGTTTTGTTTTGTGGGTTTGTGAAGCAATAAACCCTGTGAACTTTTAAAGGAATGTGCCTCTTGAATGCCACCCGCTGCACCTGAGCGATTACAACCCCTACAACGTGATAGCAAAAACACAATAAAACCGCATCATCAAAAATGTGATAAAAACGCATATAAAAAAATTCACTCAGAAAGGTAATGAAAAAATGCAAGTAACTTTATTTAGCTTGGCTTGCAATGGATAGAGAAAAAAAGCCAGGTGGCTACCAATCAGAAGTACTGTATGAACAAGCAAGGTAGGAGTACTAATTAAAATTTAACCTTTAATAAATTTTAATAAAATATATGGAGCCATTTAAACAAAAACCAATAACAATAAAGTACACATAACACATAAAATGACATTTAGGGAGGGGGAGGCACACAATTCGGTCCATACATTACCCCACCAAAGGATATCACATCGTATCCATCCATACTGTAACCCCAAGTTTGTTCCCGATGCATTTCATTAGTCAAATCATCAGGGGAAATATAGACTTATGAAAGATAGTAGGGGTCTTGTTTAAGGTGATGGGTATATGCCCGTCACATACAAAAGAACAAAAGGTCTGGTTATATATACCTCACATTGCTTCACGCTCCTAGCTTCTGTTTATTAGCCATTTTCGATTTAAGATAAATACCACCTGCTATGTATGCAGTAAGATACAAAATGTACAAAAACATGTACAAGAGCTTTTGGATGCATGAATTACTTGAATCATTGTTACAGACTCATATGCACCTATCGAAATTCCTATTTGTCATTTCCAGACCTGATTAATCATTGGGGCCTTGCAGTGCTGGGGTCCTGAGTTCAAATCCCACCAAGGACAACATGTGTAAGGAGTTTGTGTGTTCTCCCCGTGTTTACATGAGTTTCTTCCTGGAACTCTGGTTTCCTCCCACACCTCAATACATACGGAATTTAGATTGGATTCCCCAGTGGGGACAGTAATAATGATGATGTCTGTAAACCACTATGGAATTAATGGCGCTATACAGCTCTGGCAAAAATTAAGAGACCACTGCACAGTTTTATAAAAATCAGCTCCTCTACATGTCTGACAGCCATTCCAATCCAGTGTCCGTTGAATTCCAACCAGAGTACACCTCATTCTACTTAATGTGCTTCTGATTAGGTGATCACCTGAACCAAATCTTATTTAACGAAGGAAAGTATAAAAAACACTGCTGTTCACAATCCTCTTGCAATAGTAACATAGTAACATAGTAACATAGTAACATAGTTAGTAAGGCCGAAAAAAGACATTTGTCCATCCAGTTCAGCCTATATTCCATCATAATAAATCCCCAGATCTACGTCCTTCTACAGAACCTAATAATTGTATGATACAATATTGTTCTGCTCGAGGAAGACATCCAGGCCTCTCTTGAACCCCTCGACTGAGTTCGCCATCACCCCCTCCTCAGGCAAGCAATTCCAGATTCTCACTGCCCTAACAGTAAAGAATCCTCTTCTATGTTGGTGGAAAAACCTTCTCTCCTCCAGACGCAAAGAATGCCCCCTTGTGCCCGTCACCTTCCTTGGTATAAACAGATCCTCAGCGAGATATTTGTATTGTCCCCTTATATACTTATACATGGTTATTAGATCGCCCCTCAGTCGTCTTTTTTCTAGGCTAAATAATCCTAATTTCGCTAATCTATCTGGGTATTGTAGTTCTCCCATCCCCTTTATTAATTTTGTTGCCCTCCTTTGTACTCTCTCTAGTTCCATTATATCCTTCCTGAGCACCGGTGCCCAAAACTGGACACAGTACTCCATGTGCGGTCTAACTAGGGATTTGTACAGAGGCAGTATAATGCTCTCATCATGTGTATCCAGACCTCTTTTAATGCACCCCATGATCCTGTTTGCCTTGGCAGCTGCTGCCTGGCACTGGCTGCTCCAGGTAAGTTTATCATTAACTAGGATTCCCAAGTCCTTCTCCCTGTCAGATTTACCCAGTGGTTTCCCATTCAGTGTGTAATGGTGATATTGATTCCTTCTTCCCATGTGTATAACCTTACATTTATCATTGTTAAACCTCATCTGCCACCTTTCAGCCCAAGCTTCCAACTTATCCAGATCCATCTGTAGCAGAATACTATCTTCTCTTGTATTAACTGCTTTACATAGTTTTGTATCATCTGCAAATATCGATATTTTACTGTGTAAACCTTCTACCAGATCATTAATGAATATGTTGAAGAGAACAGGTCCCAATACTGACCCCTGCGGTACCCCACTGGTCACAGCGACCCAGTTAGAGACTATACCATTTATAACCACCCTCTGCTTTCTATCACTAAGCCAGTTACTAACCCATTTACACACATTTTCCCCCAGACCAAGCATTCTCATTTTGTGTACCAACCTCTTGTGCGGCACGGTATCAAACGCTTTGGAAAAATCGAGATATACCACGTCCAATGACTCACCGTGGTCCAGTCTATAGCTTTCCTCTTCATAAAAACTGATTAGATTGGTTTGACAAGAGCGATTTCTCATAAACCCATGCTGATATGGAGTTAAACAGTTATTCTCATTGAGATAATCCAGAATAACATCCCTCAGAAACCCTTCAAATATTTTACCAACAATAGAGGTTAGACTTACTGGCCTATAATTTCCAGGTTCACTTTTAGAGCCCTTTTTGAATATTGGCACCACATTTGCTATGCGCCAGTCCTGCGGAACAGACCCTGTCGCTATAGAGTCCCTAAAAATAAGAAATAATGGTTTATCTATTACATTACTTAGTTCTCTTAGTACTCGTGGGTGTATGCCATCCGGACCCGGAGATTTATCTATTTTAATCTTATTTAGCCGGTTTCGCACCTCTTCTTGGGTTAGATTGGTGACCCTTAATATAGGGTTTTCATTGTTTCTTGGGATTTCACCTAGGACAAGCTGGATGGCAAAACAAGTGCTAGTAATATCCCAAAAGTAATAGGAATGAAAAAATAACATTTAACCATGCCAAAGGAGTTGAATCGAAAAATCTTGAGTGAGGAAAAGAAGGGATCAATTCTGGCTTTACTAGCAGAGGGACACAGTGAGCGTCATGTTGCCTCCATCCTTAAAATTTCTAAGACGGCAGTCTTAAAAGTGGTATGAATTACAACAGAAATTTACTGCAATACGCTCCCAAGTAAAAAAGGGTGAATAGTCCAGAACTTAACTCCAAATTTATAGATGAGTGTCGGACTGTTCACTTGTTCTTTTGGAAACATAGTGCAGCCTTTTTTAGTTTCCAACCCAGAGATTCTTGTCCGAGCACCGTTTTGGATTCATTGGCCCACTTTTGAGTCAAGTATGAGGTGATCTGATAGACATTTTTGAGTTCTGAACAAAAATATACTCCGGTACCTGTGATGAGAGCTGAAGAACGCACCAAATTCAGTAAGGGTACTGGTGTATAAAAGCCAGTCTTGATGAATTGGCCCCATAGTCTATATTTTTTAATACCATGGTAGTGGTTGATTTGCTAAAAGAAAATGGCTACTGCTGCTGAATTGTGTAAATTTTGCATTTACACTGATAGAAGCATAAAATCAATAGATTATATCATGTATCAAAAAAGTTTCAGATTGTGAAATATGCCTTGTTATCTATTTCCCCAGAAACTCCTGCAGAATAAAAGCAATTTAGCTAGTTGTTTCATTCATCTTCATACCCAGTACTGTAGATAAATGCAAAGGGTGAGCAAGTAATTCACTGTTGCTTATTGCATTAAGATACAAGGATACCGTAGGTACAAGTTTTGCCATGGAGGAGTCCCAAAATAATCACATTGACAAATCTTAGTTTCTGTTTAGTCTTGTATCTTGTAATTCTTAATTATATAACTAAAAAACAAATCTCAATTGAAAAAATACAACAATCTCTCCCTCTTTCCCGTTTTTTGCTTTTCTTCTTCAATTGTTCAATTTCAAAACACTTGAGATATCAGTGATTCTTAATATGAAGTAGATAAAAAAGGAAATCAAATCTTACATTAAATTTCCCAGACATCACTCCAGAGGAGTCCTGAGTCACGTGTATTCTTGGTGCATTCTTGCTTCCATACCACAGAAACAGCAGTGTCCCTTTAGTATCAGTTGGTCCTCTATTACCCCAAACATGTGTACATCCTTTTTTCTTCATAACTCATTTTAGCAGTATCTGATCGTAGGATTATTTAGAGAATAATATAGATAGAAATACACAAATAAATATTGTTTATTAAATTATACATTTTAGTATATTAGGTTTATATAAAAGATATTTATTATATGGGATTTAGTGAATTAACCCCTTAGCGACCGCCGATACGCCTTTTAACGGCGGCCGCTAAGGGTACTTAAACCACAGCGCCGTTAATTAACGGCGCTGTGGAAAAAGTGAATAGCGCCCCCCAGAGTCGGATTTTCTCTGGGGTCTCGGCTGCCGGGGGTAGCCGAGACCCCAGAGAATATGATTCGGGGGGGTTTTTACCGACCCCGCTTTTGCGATCGCCGGTAATTAACCGTTTACCGGCGATCGCAAAAAAAAAAAAACTCAATCTCTTTTTAATTTCTCTGTCCTCCGATGTGATCGCACATCAGAGGACAGAGAAAGGGGGTCCCAGATAGCCCCCCGATACTCACCTATCTCCCCCGGTGCTCCTCGTGGCTCCCGGTGGGCGCCGCCATCTTCAAAATGGCGGGTGCATGCGCAGTGCACCCGCCGGCCGGCCCCGGGAGAATCTTTGGGGTCTCGGCTGCCGGGGGTAGCCGAGACCCCAAAGAGCATGATCGGGGTTGATTTTACCGACCCCTGTAAAAAAAAAAAAAAGCAAAGTGTAATTCTCTGTCCTCTGATGTGATCGCACATCAGAGGACAGAGAAATAGGGGGATTCGGGGACCCTATTATACTTACCGGTGTCCCTGGGTCCTCCTGCTGCTCCTCCTGGCCGCAGGCATCTTCTGGGCAAAAGAAAATGGCGGGCGTATGCGCAGTGCGCCCGCCATCTGTCTCCATCTGCCGGCCGGCAGGAGAAGAGCAGTTGGGGCTAAAATTAGGGTTAGGGTTAGGGTTAGGGCTAGGGCTAGGGTTAGGGTTAGGGCTAGGGTTAGGGTTAGGGCTAGGGTTAGGGCTAGGGTTAGGATTAGGGCTAGGGTTAGGGCTAAATTTAGGGTTAGGGTTGGGGCTAAATTTAGGGTTAGGGCTAAATTTAGGGTTAGGGTTGGGGCTAAATTTAGGGTTAGGGTTGGGGCTAAATTTAGGGTTAGGGTTGGGGCTAAATTTAGGGTTAGGCTTCTTTCACACTTACGTCGGTACGGGGCCGTCGCAATGCGTCGGCCCGACATACCGACGCACGTTGTGAAAATTGTGCACAACGTGGGCAGCAGCTGTAGTTTTTCAACGCATCCGCTGCCCAATCTATGTCCTGGGGAGGAGGGGGCGGAGTTACGGCCACGCATGCGCGGTCAGAAATGGCGGATGCGACGTACAAAAAAACGTTTCATTGAACGTTTTTTTGTGCCGACGCTCCGCCAAAACACAACTGATCCAGTGCACGACGGACGCGACGTGTGGCCATCTGTCACGATCCGTCAGCAATACAAGTCTATGGGCAAAAAACGCATCCCGCTGGCACATTTGCAGGATCTGTTTCTTGTCTAAAACGACGAATTGCGATGGATGCCAAACGACGCAAGTGTGAAAGTAGCCTTAGGGCTAGGGTTAGGGTTGGGGCTAAAGTTAGGGCTGGGGTTGGGGCTAAGGTTAGCGTTAGAGTTGGGATTAGGGTTAGGGTTTGGATTAGGGTTGGTATTAGGGTTAGGGTTGGCATTAGGGTTACGCTTGGGATTAGGGATAGGTTTGGGATTAGGGTTAAGGTTAGGGTTGTGATTGGGGGTGTATTGGGATTAGGGTTAGGTTTGAGGTTAGGGATGAGATTATGATTAGGGGTGTGTTGGATTTAGGGTTTTGATTAGGGTTATGGTTAGGGTTGACATTAGGGTTGTTTTGGGGTAAGGGTTGTGATTATCGTTAGTGTTAGTTAGGATTATGGATCAGGTTGGGTTAGGGTTAGGGGTGTGTTGGGGTTAGGGTTGGAGCTAGAATTGGGGGGTTTCCACTGTTTAGGTACATCAGGGGGTCTCCAAACACGACAGCCAATTTTGCGCTCAAAAAGTCAAATGGTGCTCCCTCCCTTCTGAGCTTTGCCGTGTGCCCAAACAGTGGGTTACCCCCACATATGGGGCATCAGCGTACTCGGGATAAATTGGACAACAACTTTTGGGGTCCAATTTCTCCTGTTACCCTTGTGAAAGTAAAAACTTGGGGGCTACAAAATCTTTTTTGTGGAAAAAAAAATATTTTTTATTTTCACGACTCTGCATTCTAAACGTCTGTGAAGCACTTGGGCATTCAAAGTTCTCACCACACATCTATATAAGTTCCTTGGGGGGTCTAGTTTCCAAAACGGGGTCACTTGTGGGGGGTTACTACTGTTTAGGTACATCAGGGGCTCTGCAAACGCAACATAACGCCCACAGGCCATTCTGTCTAAGTCTGCGTTCCAAAACGGCGCTCCTTCCCTTCCGAGCTTTGCCGTGCGCCCAAACAGTGGTTAACCCCCACATATGGCACATCAGTGTACTCGGGATAAATTGGACAACAACTTTAGTGGTCCAATTTCTCCTGTTACCCTTGTGAAAATAAAAACTTGGGGTCTACAATATCTTTTTTGTGGAAAAAAAAATATTTTTTATTTTCACGACTTTGCATTCTAAACTTCTGTGAAGCACTTGGGCATTCAAAGTTCTCACCACACATCTAGATAAGTTCCATGGGGGGTCTAGTTTCCAAAATGGGGTCACTTGTGGGGGATTTCTACTGTTTAGGCACATCAGGGGCTCTCCAAACGCGACATGGCGTCCAATCTCAATTCCAGACAATTTTACATTGAAAAAGTAAAACGGCACTCCTTCTCTTCCAAGCTCTGCGGTGCGCCCAAACAGTGGTTTACCCTCACATATGGGGTATCGACGTATTCAGGAGAAATCGCACAACAACTTTTGTGGTCTAATTTCTCCTCTTACCCTTGTGAAAAAAAGAATTTGTGGGCGAAAAGATCATTTTTGTGTAAACAAAAGCGATTTTTTATTTTCACGGCTCTACGTTATAAACTTCCGTGAAGCACTTGGGGGTTCAAAGTGCTCACCACACATCTAGATAAGTTCCATAAGGGGTCTAGTTTCCAAAATGGTGTCACTTGTGGGGAGTTTCCACTGTTTAGGTACATCAGGGGCTCTCCAAACGCGACATGGCGTCCAATCTCAATTCCAGCCAATTCTGCATTGAAAAAGTCAAACGGCGCTCCTTCACTTCCAAGTTCTGCGGTGCGCCCAAAAAGTGGTTTACCCCCACATATGGGGTATTGTCGTATTCAGGAGAAATTGCGTAACAAAATTTATGGTTACATTTCTGTTTTTACACATGTGAAAATAAAAAAAAATGGTTCTGAATTACGATGTTTGCAAAAAAAAGTTAAATGTTCATTTTTTCCTTCCACATTGTTTCAGTTTCTGTGAAGCACGTAAAGGGTTAATAAACTTCTTGAATGTGGTTTTGAGAACCTTGAGGGGTGTAGTTTTTAGAATGGTGTCACACTTCGTTATTTTCTATCATATAGACCCCTCAAAATGACTTCAAATGTGATGTGGTCCCTAAAAAAAATGGTTTTGTAAAAATGAGAAATTGCTGGTCAACTTTTAACCCTTATAACTCCCTAACAAAAAAAAATTTTGGTTCCAAAATTGTGCTGATGTAAAGTAGACATGTGGGAAATGTTATTTATTAACTATTTTTTGTGACATATCTCTCTGATTTAAGGGCATAAAAATACAAAGTTTAAAAATTGCAACATTTTAAAAATTTTCGCCATATTTCCATTTTTTTCATAAATAATCGCAAGTAATATCGAAGAAATGTTACCACTAACATGAAGTACAATATTTCTCAAAAAAAAAAATCTCAGAATAAGCAGGATCCGTTGAAGCGTTCCAGAGTTATAACCTCATAAAGTGACAGTGGTCAGAATTGTACAAATTGGCTCGGTCATTAAGTACCAAATTGGCTCTGTCACTAAGGGGTTAAAAATAAATCAATCATTGCTTGTTGTCATAAGAAATGATACTCGAATACTGAAAATACCACAAAAAATATAAAAAAGGTATAGATTTTTGCATTCAAATAGCAATGCTCAGTCTGTTTAGATTACATGTGATTAAAATTTACCAAAGTAAGACACTTCTCTCTATCAGATATACAGTATGTCCAAAATGTATTCATTATCTTAAAGCAGAATGATAGAGCCAGTGGAAAAGAAGTCCTGGGGAAAAGTCGAACCAGAAGGATGGTATCTGACGAACAAGAGATAATTGTGAGACATACAATGTTTTGTTTTTTTGTTATTACAAAAGTTTGCAGCGATAATGCATAATTCTATTTTATTTATTTAAAAGATAATTTAAAAAAATCCACACAAATTATAGTGGGAATTACTGTTTTTTGAAGTAACTTTAATATATTTTACTTGTGGTAACATTTACTTTGTGTTTTAAAAGTCTTACCCGGGTCCTCAAGGATGGAGAAGAAAAAAGGTATGTAATATGCCAACTACAACTGGATCAGATGTTCCTAATGAAATACACAATAGGGAATGTTTCATATTTCTGGTAGAGTGAACATTCAGAGGAAGGCGGCGAGATGATAACACCTTCCAAGAAAGGAAAGGTTGGTCTTGTGCTTATCGAATCCTCCCAACATTTTTTTCCTAATAATTTCTAACTATGTAATTCAATCTAGATATGTAACTATATTTACTGATAGCCATCTTCCCTGATTTCCAGTGCCACTCTGGTCCACTTCTTGGCTGCGTGAGCACTGTTCTTCTATACCAGCTCACACAGGTATTTGTATTTTAGGCAAAAAATATATATATTATCATTGTTTACATTTTAAAAATTACAAAAAGGAAAATGGGTGGTTACAAAAGTTTGGGCACCCTTGGAGATTTGTGTGTTCAGATTACTTTGACCAAGGTTTCAGACCTTAATTAGCCTGTTAGGGTTATGACCTGTTTAATATCATCATTAAGAAAGGCCAGGTGATGCAGATTTCTCAGCTTTAGAAAAACTCAGCTTCCTCTAATCTTGTGCCAAAAAACAGCAGCCATTAGTTATTCTAAGAAGCTGCCTTATTTTTTTGAAAATAAAAAATGGTGAAGACTATAAGAAGATAGCAAAGTGTTTTCAGGTTGCCTTTTCCTCAGTTTGAAATGTAATTAAAAAATGGCAGTTAATAGGAGCAGTGGAGGCCAGGATAAGGTCTGGAAAACCAAGCAAAATTTCTGTGAGAGCTGCTTTTAGGATTGCTAGAGAGGCAAATCAGAATCCCCCACTTGACTGCAAGACGCCTTCAGAAAGATTTAGCAGTCGCTGGAGGTGTGGTACATTGTTCTACTGTTCAGAAACACCTGCGCAAATTTGTCCTTCGTGGAAGAGTCATGAGAAGAAAACCTCTCCTGCATCCTCACCATGAAATTCAGCATCAGAAGTATGCAAAAGAGCATCTAAACAAGTCTGATGCCTTTTGGAAACAATTACTGTGGACCAATTAGGTTGAAATAGAATTATTTTGCCACAATGATCAAAGGTAGGAGTGAAGGAAAAGGGGAACAGAATTTCAGGAAAATAACATTTCGCCAACCATTAAGCCTGGGGGTGGATCAATCATGCTTTGGGATTGGTGTGAAGCCAATGGCACTGAGAACATTTCACTGGTAGAGGGGAAGATTGGATTCAAAATCCACAATAAACTACCTACTGTAGAAAGGCAAAAGTTGAAGGTTTTACAATGGCCCTCACAGTCCCCTGATCTGTACAGCATTGAAAATATGTGGCCAGACCTCAAAATAGCAGTGAATGCAAGACGACGCAGGAATCCCATAGATCTGGAAGAATTTTCCAAGGTAGAATGGATGAAAATCCCACAAACAAGAATTGAAAGACTCTTGGCAGGCTACAATAAAAGCTGTGATATTTGCAAAAGGGGTGCTACTTGGCACTAACCATGCAGGGTGCCCAACTTTTGCATTGGCCCATTTTCCTTTTTGTAATTTTTAAAATGTAAAAAATGACAATTTTTTTGCCTAAAATACAAAGGAAATATGTCATCTTTAACTTTAGCTCTTTTAGAGATCGTTTTATCTTCAGCTTGCTTAACTGTCCCCAATAGCAGTAATTTTGCCCAAACTTTTACATGTCACTGTAAATAATAATATTTGAATGTTAATAATTTTAATTTTAAACTAAAAATGTAAATATATAAATCACTAGAATGTAGTCTGTATTTACCTTCATTTGTTAAATTATTTACTACAATAGGAAGGAAAGAGACGTTCGGGATCTCGAGACAGAAATCAGAAGGTACTTTTTAATTCCCTAACCTGCCAAAGTCCTACTCTGCTTATTATAAGGGAAGCTGTTAACAAATATATACAACCTCTGAACCACAGTCATAGTGTAATACTGAATGGTAATAGGTTTCTAATAATGTCACTCTGTGAAATCTCATAAAAGAATAAAGAAGCACCTGCTAAATGTGAAGAACCAAGTCAGTGTTAGTGGCATCTAATGCTTACGCAGCTGAAACTAAGGTTAATACATTTTGTTTACTGTGCATGTGCTGGATGCCACCAAAACTGGCTAGTAAAGACGTATCCTTGTCTATGAGATCAAAACAGAATGGACTTGTGACTACATGACTCTGTGGAAGATTGGGAGCACCTACATGACTCTGTGTTGACAGGTTTGATAGCTTAAATGCCATAAGGAAATGTCCAATGTTTCAAGAAAATTAAATTTAGCACCAAACTTGTGTGCTCCCTGTAGACTTCATAAAGCTTGATTTTTTGTGTATGTTAAATAATAAACTAGATTTATTTTAGTGGATTAAATGCTGTAAAATAACTAAATACATTAAAGCAAAATATTGTAAATCTCCTGCTGTAATTTTTCCCATGATTTGCATTTGTCACCCAGGGAGAATCAGGGGATACTGGAGATCCTGGTGTTCCTGGGCAGAAAGTAAGTCTTTGCAATTTCTCCTCAATTAATTGTTTAAAAACATATAGTGTTATATACTGTTTATTAAATCATAAAAAATAAAAGGTAATAAAGACATTTATTCATGCTCATGTAATATATGTAACACTATTTAGGAGAAAATCATTATTATTATTATTTATTATAGCGCCATTGGCACTTTACATGTGAGGAGGGGTATACATAATTAAAACAAGTAGAATAATCTTAAACAGTAAAAGTCACCAACTGGTACAGGAGGAGAGAGGACCCTGCCTGTGAGGACTCACAGTCTACAAGGGATGGGTGAGGATACATTAGGTGAGGGTACAGCTGGTCGTGCAGCAATTTAGTCAAACGAGGGTTACTGCAGGTTGTAGGCTTGTCGAAAGAGGTGGGTTCTCAGGTTTCCTTTAGAAGGTATATTCACTGTTTAGAAGAGTTGATGTGGATCAATTTGCAGGACCCGGTCCGGCACCCATATCAGCATTTTGTGGCCAAGAGATTGGAACCTTGATAACCGCTTCTTACCTAAGGGCATACTTTAATTCTTTTTGATTCGACATCTTGAGGAGATGTCATTGTTGTGAACTGACACCCATGTGACGTCTTGCCAGGTCAGCTAATCAAAAGAAGAGTTGAATATACCAATCCGGTAAGACGTGGTTCTCAGGTCTCTCAACCAGTGGCCACAGATTACTGACATAAACTGTACTTGATTCTGCAAATCATTTTTCACCAACTCAACTGTTTAGGAAACAACAATAATGCTATATATTAACCCCTTAGCGACCGCCGATACGCCTTTTAACGGAGGCCGCTAAGGGTACTTAAACCAGCGCCGTTAATTAACGGCACTGTGGAAAAAGTCAATAGCGCCCCCCAGAGGCCGATTTTCTCCGGAATCTCGGCTGCCGGGGGTAGCCGAGACCCCAGAGACCATGATTCGGGGGGTTTTTAACCCACCCCGCATTTGCGATCGCCGGTAATTAACCGTTTACCGGCGATCGCAAAAAAAAAAACAAAAAAACGCGATCTCTTTTTAATTTCTCTGTCCTCCGATGTGATCGCACATCGGAGGACAGAGAAAAGGGGTCCCAGGTGGCCCCCCAATACTCACCTAGCTCCCCCAATGCTCCTCGTGTCTCCCAGTGGGCGCCGCCATCTTCAAAATGGCGGGCGCATGCGCAGTGCGCCCGCCGGCCGGCACCGGGAGAATCTTTGGGGTCTCGGCTGCTGGGGGTAGCCGAGACCCCAAAGAGCATGATCGGGGTCGGTATTACCGAACCCTGTTTTGCGATCGCCGGTAATTAACTGTTTACCGGCGACCGCAAAAAAAAAAAAAAGTAAAGTGTAATTCTCTGTCCTCTGATGTGATCGCACATCAGAGGACAGAGAAATAGGGGGATTCGGGGACCCTAGCATACTCACCTAGGTCCCTGGATCCTGTTGCTGCTCCTCCTGGCCGCCGGCAAAAGAAAATGGCAGGCGCATGCCCAGTGCGCCCGCCATCTGTCTCCATCTGCCGGCCGGCAGGAGAACAGCAGTTGGGCTAAAATTAGGGTTAGGGTTAGGGTTAGGGTTAGGGGTAGGGTTAGGGTTAGGGGTAGGGTTAGGGTTAGGGGTAGGGTTAGGGGTAGGGTTAGGGGTAGGGGTAGGGTTAGGGGTAGGGTTATGGGTAGGGTTAGGGTTAAGGGTAGGGTTAGGGGTAGGGTTAGGGTTAGGGGTAGGGTTAGGGGTAGGGTTAGAGGTAGGGTTAGGGTTAGGGGTAGGGTTAGGGGTAGGGTTAGGGGTAGGGGTAGGGGTAGGGTTAGGGGTAGGGTTAGGGTTAGGGCTAGGGTTAGGGCTAGGGTTGGGGCTAAATTTAGGGTTAGGGTTGGGGCTAAATTTAGGGTTAGGCTTCTTTCACACTTACGTTGGTACGGGGCCGTCGCAATGCGTCGGCCCGACATACCGACGCACGTTGTGAAAATTGTGCACAACGTGGGCAGCAGCTGTAGTTTTTCAAAGCATCCGCTGCCCAATCTATGTCCTGGGGAGGTGGGGGGGAGTTACGGCCACGCATGCGCGGTCAGAAATGGCGGATGCGACGTACAAAAAAACGTTTCATTGAACGTTTTTTTGTGCCGACGCTCCGCCAAAACACAACTGATCCAGTGCACGATGGACGCGACGTGTGGCCATCCGTCACGATCCGTCGGCAATACAAGTCTATGGGCAAAAAACGCATCCTGCGGGCACATTTGCAGGATCCATTTCTTGTCCAAAACGACGGATTGGGACGGAATGCCAAACGACGCAAGTGTGAAAGTAGCCTTAGGGTTAGGGTTGGGGCTAAAGTTAGGGCTAGGGTTGGGGCTAAAGTTAGGGTTAGAGCTGGGATTAGGGTTAGGGTTTGGATTAGGGTTGGTATTAGGGTTAAGGTTGGCATTAGGGTTACGCTTGGGATTAGGGTTAGGTTTGGGATTAGGGTTAAGGTTAGGGTTGTGATTAGGGGTGTATTGGATTAGGGTTAGGTTTGAGGTTAGGGTTGAGATTAGGATTAGGGGTGTGTTGGATTTATGGTTTTGATTAGGGTTATGGTTAGGGTTGACATTAGGGTTGTTTTGGGGGTAAGGGTTGTGATTATGGTTAGGGTTAGTGATTAGGATTATGGATCAGGTTGGGATTAGGGTTAGGGGTGTGTTGGGGTTAGGGTTGGAGCTAGAATTGGGGGGTTTCCACTGTTTAGGTACATCAGGGGGTCTCCAAACACGACAGCCAATTTTGCGCTCAAAAAGTCAAATAGTGCTCCCTCCCTTCTGAGCTCTGCCGTGCGTCCAAACAGTGGGTTACCCCCACATATGGGGCATCAGCGTACTCGGGATAAATTGGACAACAACTTCTGGGGTCCAATTTCTCTTGTTACCCTTGTGAAAATAAAAACTTGAGGGCTACAATATCTTTTTTGTGAAAAAAAAAAAAAAATTATTTTCACGACTCTGCATTCTAAACTTCTGTGAAGCACTTGGGCATTCAAAGTTCTCACCACACATCAGGATAAGTTCCTTGGGGGGTCTAGTTTCCAAAATGGGGTCACTTGTGGGGGGTTACTACAGTTTAGGTATATCAGGGGCTCTGCAATCGCAACATAATGCCCACAGACCATTCTATCAAAGTCTGCATTCCAAAAAGGCGCTCCTTCCCTTCCGAGCTCTGCCGTGCGCCAAAACAGTGGTTTACCCCCACATATGGCACATCAGCGTATTCGGGATAAATTGGACAACAACTATTGCAGTCCAATTTCTCCTGTTACCCTTGTGAAAATAAAAACTTGGGGGCTACAATATCTTTTTTGTGGAAAAAAAAATATTTTTTATTTTCACGACTCTGCATTCTAAACTTCTGTGAAGCACTTGGGCATTCAAAGTTCTCACCACACATGTAGATAAGTTCCTTGGAGGGTCTAGCTTACAAAATGGGGTCACTTGTGGAGGGTTTCTACTGGTTAGGTACATCAGGGGCTCTGCAAACGCAACATAATACCCGCAGACCATTCTATCAAAGTCTGCATTCCAAAACGGCGCTCCTTCCTTCCGAGCTCTGCCGTGCGCCCAAACAGTGGTTTACCCCCACATATGGGGTACCAGCATACTCAGGACAAATTGGACAACAACTTTTAGGGTCCAATTTCTCTTGTTACCCTTGTGAAAATAAAAACTTGGGGGCTAAAAAATCTTTTTTGTGGAAAAAAAAAATATTTTTTATTTTCACGGCTCTGCATTATAAACTTCTGTGAAGCACTTGGGCATTCAAGGTTCTTACCACACATCTAGATAAGTTCCATAGTGGGTCTAGTTTCCAAAATGGGGTCACTTGTGGGGGATTTCTACTGTTTAGGCACATCAGGGGCTCTCCAAACGCGACATGGCGTCCTATCTCAATTCCAGCCAATTCTACATTGAAAAAGTAAAACGGCACTCTTTCTCTTCCAAGCTCTGCGGTGCGCCCAAACAGTGGTTTACCCCCACATATTGGGTATCGACGTACTCAGGAGAAATTGCATAACAACTTTAGTGGTCTAATTTCTCCTGTTACCCTTGTGAAAATAAAAATTTGTGGGCAAAAAGATCATTTTTGTAGAAAAAATTCAATTTTTTTTTTCACGGCTCTACGTTATAAACTTCTGTGAAGCACATGGGGGTTCAAAGTGCTCGCCACACATCTAGATAAGTTCCTTAAGGGGTCTAGTTTCCAACATGGTGTCACTTGTGGGGGGTTTCCACTGTTTAGGCACATCAGGGGCTCTCCAAACGCGACATGGTGTCCAATCTCAATTCCAGCCAATTCTACATTGAAAAAGTAAAACGGCACTCCTTCTCTTCCAAGCTCTGCGGTGCGCCCTAACAGTGGTTTACCCCCACATATTGGGTATCAGCGTACTCAGGAGAAATTGAACAACAACTTTTGTGGTCTAATTTCTCCTGTTACCCTTGTGAAAATAAAAATTTGTGGGCAAAAAGATCATTTTTGTAGAAAAAATGCGATTTTTTTTTTTTTTCACGGCTCTACATTATAAACTTCTGTGAAGCACATGGGGGCTCAAAGTGCTCACCACACATCTAGATATGTTCCTTAAGGGGTCTAGTTTCCAAAATGGTGTCACTTGTGGGGGGTTTCCACTGTTTAGGCACATCAGAGGCTCTCCAAACGCGACATGGCGTCCAATCTCAATTCCAGCCAATTCTACATTGAAAAAGTAAAACGGCACTCCTTCACTTCCAAGCTCTGCAGTGCGCCCAAACAGTGGTTTACCCCCACATATGGGGTATTGGCGTATTCAGGAGAAAATGCATAACAAAATTTATGGTTACATTTCTGTTTTTACACTTGTGAAAATAAAAAAAATGGCTCTGAATTAAGATGTTTGCAAAAAAAAGTTAAATGTTCATTTTTTCCTTCCACATTGTTTCAGTTCCTGTGAAGCACGTAAAGGGTTAATAAACTTCTTGAATGTGGTTTTGAGAACCTTGAGGGGTGTAGTTTTTAGAATGGTGTCACACTTCATTATTTTCTATCATATAGACCCCTCAAAATGACTTCAAATGTGATGTGGTCCCTAAAAAAAAATGGTGTTGTAAAAATGAGAAATTGCTGGTCAACTTTTAACCCTTATAACTCCCTAACAAAAAAAAATTTTGTTTCCAAAATTGTGCTGATGTAAAGTAGACATGTGGGAAATGTTATTTCTTAACTATTTTTCGTGACATATCTCTCTGATTTAAGGGCATAAAAATACAAAGTTTGAAAATTGCAAAATTTTAAAAATTTTCGCCATATTTCCGTTTTTTTCATAAATAATTGCAAGTAATATCGAAGAAATGTTACCACTAACATGAAGTACAATATGTCACGAAAAAACATTCTCAGAATCAGCGGGATCCGTTGAAGCGTTCCAGAGTTATAACCTCATAAAGTGACAGTGGTCAGAATTGCAAAAATTGGCCTGGTCATTAAGTACCAAAGTGGCTCTGTCACTAAGGGGTTAAAGAAGAGCTCTTTATGCTGCACTGCTTCTGAGAATTTAAATGTCTGTGTTTGGAGAAAACTAATTATTAATTATCCATGAACAGATCGGCAGAACGGGGCATTTTTGTCCTTGTTAGCATGGAGCTACAGTGCACATGCTCTATTTATTCCTTATTGGACTGTCAAGTGGTGCTTTTTCCCATAGACAATGAGTGAAGCAGCAATCAAACATGCGCACTACCACTCTGTGCTAATAGGGATAAAAATGCGACATCAGAGATAAAAATTCCCCTTTCGGGCCATCTATGGATAGATGATAGATTGTTTTTAAGTAACTATTATGTACAGTAATTCGGTTTGTGGTGCTATTTCAAAATGTAATTTTAATCTGTGAAGTAAGAATGTTAATGTAAGATACAACTCCAAAAAGGGGCGAACTCCCAAAATGCCGGAGGAATAAGCAAACCTTGTGGGGGCTGTAGGGGACCCTCCGCAACCTCTTTAATTAAGGAAAAGCTGTACGTTTAAATGTCCTATAGATATAATAGTGCTTACTAGTAATGTAAAAGTAGCCAAAACACTTTGTGTGACCAGGTCTCAAACTTTCGTTTTTAGGGAGAAAAAGGAGATATTGGTGAAAAGGGACAAAAGGTAATACATATCTGTATCTACTTCGCACCATTGTATGTTCCATAATAAAGTAGTCTTATGAACTTATGGGCCAGAATGACAATGTGATGTAAGTAAAAACCTGGATTTTAGTTGCTCCTCAGATGGCATGCAGCATATGGGAAATTTATTAGGGAAAGTTTGCAAGAATTCTGGCAGCCATTGGGCAATAAGTATAGCAAATAGTATGTTCCATTTTATTGTGTGTTCAAAACACTTTTTATACCTCAATAGTTTGAATAAGTTTCTAGAAAGAAGGAGTTTAGGTAAGAGGAGTTAATCTGTCCTAAATCTATTATTGATTTATTCCCAAAATACATATAAAGTACTGTATAAAGATTGTCAAGCATCTTTTGGCATAAGGAAGAGAAAAGATTTTAACATGTCTAGCAAGTTGCACCAAATTTACCATATGTAACATGGCATGGCCTCTGACCAACCGCTGTGTGAAGAAAATGTATGAGTGCACCAATTAGAGTCGGTCAGTTGTTGTCATGGGTCTTTTCAATGAAAAATGATGCCACAAATCACTGCGTATTTTTTTTTAATAATACTGCATTTTTTATTTTAGGGAGAACCAGGAGTTGGTCACAGAGGCCCAGTGGGTCAGGCTGGACCTCCTGGTACTAAGGTAAAACTGCAAACTGATTCACTTAGAGAAACCACAAGCGGGAATTTAAGTCGACTAGTCGCTGTAATTTTAATGTCACTAAAAGCAAGTTGGTGATTAAGAGCAACCTCCACATTTTCCATCAAAACCGTTTATTTAAGCTTTGTGTTACCAAGATGATTGATGATTTTCCTCATTTAAGATTGGCCAGCAATGGTCATGCAGGCTTCAAAGCTTCATAATGATGGCAACCGGGACATACACTAAGAATTTCACAGCCACTGTTAATTTCAATGTAAAACTGGAAGGTAATTTTAAAGGGAATCTGTCAGCAGAATTTCACACTGTAAACTATTTATATGCAGAAATAGGAGAAGAACACGGAGTATCAAATCATTGAGGTAAAAAAGTACAAATGTTATTAAAGTGTTATCAAGTAATGAATATATAATAAAATGATATAGAACAAGACAGACACCAAAATCAAGGTCACATGCAAAGTTTGTAGCAAATAGTAATACAACCCTTATGTTTAAACAGTATAACATTAGGGACAGGCCGTAAGGTGTACACTGGCAGGCATTGCCCAAAAGTAAACATGAACACTATACTAATAGAGAAAAATTACTTAATGGATTGCCACACAAATGTGCTCGGGCAAGGCTTACCTGAGCCGGATGGCGGAAACCCCAACATGCGTTTCGCGTACTCACAAGCCGCTTTTTCATCCCCTTGAGAAAGGCTCGGCTCACATTTGCCCTCCGCTCTGTGCTGAGCTCTTACACTGGGCTTTCTGTGACTTCTCTGAAATATGAGAGGTAAATGGAAACCTCAGTGGAAGATTCACTATAATGAGGCTGATGGAGTCACAGTGGATGCTGTCTGGCCTATGATCTGCCAGTGTCCGTCTTTATAGGCATGCAAAATAGCGTAGTAGGCCATAGTTTTGTGCATTTCTGAAAAGAAGGACACCGCTGGACAGAGGCCAGACCAAATCCAGAGTAACTGTGGTCTCTCCCAATGGGTCATGGCACCAGCAAACTGAAACAGTAAAATCTGCACTATAATATGGCTCTTCTTCCATTCTGAGCTTTGGACTGTGCCTGAAAAGTATTTCCAGATTACATGTAGGGTATTGGCGCACTCAGAAGGAATGTTTACAACAAACTGAGTTCCATTTTTCCTACTAGCCCTTAGAAAAATTAAAAACTTGGAGATAAAACAACCTTTTAGTGGTAAAAAAGTAAACATTCTTCCTTTACCGACCAATGGTATAAAATTCTGTGAGGCACATGTGGTGTCACCATGCTCATTGCACCCCTATATGAATTCATTGGGGAGTGTAGTTTGTAAATTGAGGTCACGTATTGGGGGTTTCTTCTGTTCAGGCATCTCAGGGGCTGTGCCAATGTGACATGGCACCCTCAAACCAGTCCAGCAAAATCTGAACTCCAATATTGCACTTCTTCCCTTCTGAGCTTTGCATTGTGCCTCAAAAGTAGTTTTTGACCACATATCGGGAATCGGTGTACTCAGGAGAAACTGCACAACAAATTTAGAGGTTCATTTTCTCCTGCTGTCCTTGCAAAAATTAGCTTGTTTCTAAAACATTTTTGTGTGAAAACTATAATTTTTTTTTAATTTTCACTGATAAACATTGTAAAATTATGTGAAGCACCTGTGGGTTCAAGGTGTTCACTGCTTATCTAGATAAATTCTGTGAGGGGTTCAGTTTCCAAAATGGGGTCACCTGTGGGGGGTTTCTACTGTTTAGGCACATCAGGGGCTCTACAAATGCGACATGGCATCCGCTGATGATTCCAGCCAATTTTGCACTCCAGAAGTCAAATAGCACTCCTTACCCTCCTAGTCCTACCGTGCGCCCATACAATAGTTTTCCCCAACATATGGGGTATCATCGAAATTGCACAGCAAATTGTATGGTGCAATTTCTCATGTTACCCTTGTGATAATAAAAAATTGGGCCTAAAAGAACATTTTTGTTGGAAAAATTAACTTTTTTTTATTTTCACAGCTCAATGTTATAAACTTCTGTTAAGTACCTGCACATCAGGGGTTTTCCAAACACAACATGGTGTCTGCTAATTATTCCAGCAAATTTTGTGTTCAAAAAGTCAAATGTAACCTTTCCGAACCCTGCCTGTGCTCAAATAGTAGTTTTCCTCCACATTTTGGGTATCGATGTACTCAGGATAAATTGCACAACAAATTGTGCAGTGCATTTTCAACTGATACCCTTGTAAAAATAAGAAATTTGGGGCTAAAAGAACATTTTTTTTATTTTCACGGCTCTAAGTAATAAACTTCTGTGAAGCACTCAGGGGTCCAAGATACACTCCTTGAGGGGTCTAGTTTTCAGTTGTTAGGCATAGCAAGGGCTTTCCAAACACAACATGGCATCTGCTAATAATTCCCGAAAATCTTGCATTAAAAAAGTTACATGGTGGTCCTTTCCTTCCAAACCCTGCCGTGCTCACTAACAGTGGTTTTCCTCCACATATGGGGTATCGACGTGCTCAGGAGAAATTGAACAACAAGATTTTGGGGTCCATTTTCTCTTATTTACCCTTGTGATTGGGGTCTGAATTGAAATTTTTGTGAAAAAAATAAATATTCATTTTTTTCCTTCCACATTCCATAAATTCCTGTGAAGCACCTGAAGGGTTATTAATCTTCTTCAATGCGGTTTTAAGCACCTTGAGGTCTGCAGTTTTTAGAAGGGTGTCACTTTTGGGTATTTTCTGTCATATAGGCCCCTCAAAGTCACTTAAAAATTGCTTCAAAAATTGTTCTGATGTAAAGTAGACATGTGGGAAATGCTATTTATTAACTATTTTTTAAAAATTTGGCCTGGTCAGGAAGGTGAAAACAGGCTTGTGGGGTATAGGGGCTAAATGCAATTTAAAATCCATCATAAATCCACAAGACAGACAAATAGTCTGTGTCTAAGCAAACTGCCCTGTACCTTGTACAGACTGAGTGTGCTCAAGCTCTTTTATGTATGAGGCATTTATTACATACTTTGCTGGATCACTCTGTTCCAGAGCACAAGTGTTGATCATTCGTGTTAAACAGTCATCATTTCTGTATCTGAAATATCAATTTTAGTAGTATTTCTGATTAAACAGTGTAAATGATGATACATGTGGGATTTCTGAGCACTCCAGTCCTTTTGTTTACCGCCAACCTGCTGCCCTTATCATTGGCTACAAGGCATTTGTACTTACGGTATATTAATCTATTCATTTTTCTTACATGTGCTCTCACTTAAATGTATTTTGTGTTAGCATATTATTCTTTCACAGTCAAATCTGATTATACAGCATTTTTCAGCAGGTTATGTAATCTGAGAGCAGCATGATGTAGGGGCTGAGACCCTGAATCCAGCATTGTGTCACTTGCTAGGTTGTGTGTTTTTGTTTCAATAAAATCAGTGTTTTATCAGTGGAGATTATCACTACAGGACTAGTTGTGCTTCCTAGTCAACTGATCTGTGTAACACTAACCCCACCATCGATTAGCAGCTTTCTGTCAATGAACAGTGTACACAGAAAGTTGCCAATCAATGGTGTGGGTGGGGGTTATGCAGGGATCAGCATTCTGAGCACTGCTACATGCAGTATACCGTAAAATACCGCAACTATATGGTAATTTGTTTTAAAATATATGTAGTTTGGGCTCTCGGCTATGTGGCAAACATGGACACTATGGCCAGACCTTGCGAATTCAGCATCATTGTACTCATATGTATCTGCAAGAGCATGAACTTATTCTTTTCACAGGGTGAGCCAGGAGAGCAAGGACTCCCAGGAGTACAAGGAATCCAAGGCATCCAAGGAAACCCGGGGATTTCAGGATCTGTGGGAGAAAGAGGAGAAGCAGGAATACGTGGTCCGCCGGGTCCTCCAGTAAGTATTCATCATAACCTGCGATTACATAATTTACAGGCATCTTAGCCATTCAGGGCAATGTTTTTTTCCTTCAAACATGTTATCACGAGATGACCAGTGTTATATAAAGAACAGTTATTGAAGTTCTGGAAATTGAACGATTTGGAGACATTGAGCAGCGTATAACAAAGTCTGAGGGAACATTCCCCATCCTTCCTAACAAAGTCTGAGGGAACATCCCCCGTCCTCCAGTTTCATACATTTATACCAATGAATTGTTGGGTGGTTATAATGCAATGTGATATAATGTTATACCAATAAATTATAGATAACCATTGCTGAATATAAGGCAGGTGTGAGATGTCGGAAGCATATGCTCTATATAGTAATATGCATGCTGGTAATCTATTTATGGAAAAACCCTTTAAGGACCACGTAAATTTTAATTTTTGTGCTTTCATTATTTTCCCTGCCGTGTGTCAACTTTTTTCACAACTTTTTATTTTTCTGTCAACATATAAGCAGGTGAGGGCTTGTTTCAAGCAGGAAAGTTGGAATTTTAAATTACATATAATGTACTGAAAACCAGGAAAAAAGTTCCAAGTATGATGATGTGGTTTTACGTTTTTACAGCGTTCATTGTGTGGGAAAAATTACCTGAAAACACGATTGCTCAGGCCAGCCCTATTATGTCAATGACAAACATGCATCAATTTTTTTTCTACTTAAGTGATGAAAAAAAAAATCTAAATCTTGAAAAAATGTTTTGCTTTTGCTTTCTATCACCATTTTTAAAGGGAACCTGTCACCACCCTCAGGCGTTTGTAACTAAAAGACCCACCTTGTGCTGCACAAATGCTGCATTCTGACAAGGTGGCTCTTTTAGTTATGACATACAGAAGAAAAAATGCGGCAGCACTCACCAACTGTTGCGTGGTCCAAATCCTTTATTGAAAACACTTACAATGCGAGTAGCATGCTGACGGCACGGGGGAGCAGGAAAGAAGAGGAGGTGAGCAGGGAAAGACGACGGCCATTTCGCGCCGACTGTAGCGCTTCAACGGGTCTCAGGTGTCGGGAAATGACGTGGGCAAGATAATGGGTGAGTAAAACATTAAACACACCCTCTCTCCTCACGCCTCCAATCACAGACAACTGACAAAGTACAATCGCTATAATAGTGACGAGTGCAACATATATACAAACAAAATACACAAGGCTGAAAGCCAGCCAAAACCATATAAAAACAAGATTTTTGCTGAAGAATCTGTACAAATGTAATCATAGAGGTACAATATTGTTACTAAAGTAGAGGAAGGAGATATACCACAAAATGATCGCAATCCTATGACAATATATACTAGCGATATACGCCGCGCTAACCATAACGCGATTTATTACGTGGTTTTTGCGCAATTTTTACATCAAAAAGGCGGCTTGACATATAATCACACAGTAAAGGGGACGAAAAGAAAGCATAATCGCCGACATATGACAATGAATTTATGCAGGGATAACAGAAACACGGCCATATCGACCCTATCATTTAATCCCGCATATCCTGTGGCCTGGGTGCGTATGATCCACCTAGCTTCCTGTCTTAACAGCAATCTATGTAGATCCCCCCCTCTCGCGGGTAAGTTAACTCTTTCTTAACCGGAAGGGAATGTCTGACGTGGGCTGGATGAAAACTGTTGTAATGTAGGACAGAGTTCGTCGCAGTGGGCTTACGATGAATGGTGGTACAAATATTGCCCTCCTGGATAGTCACCAAAACATCCAGAAATTCCAAACTGTGACCTCCAAAATAATATACCCATATTATTAGATGTATTTAATCTACAAACAACCCAAACTCTTCCTCCGTTCCGCCCCACACCAGAAACACATCATCAACATGAGTTGTGTGGCAGGCTCCATGATAGAGGATATCCCAGTGCCCTTTTAAAGACAGCAACGAATTACGTGGTCTACGTAGTTTTTTGCCCCTGTAAACGATTTTACGTGGGGAAGACCATTCGCCAGTTGTTCATACGCTTTAGGGAACATGTCAGGTCAGTTCGGACAGGTAAGGGGCTGCCGAGACTTATTAATCATGTAAGGGAGGCACATGCGGGGAGTCCATCAGTTCTATCCTTTGCCGGTTTAGAAAGAGTTAACTTACCCGCGAGAGGGGGGGATCTACATAGATTGCTGTTAAGACAGGAAGCTAGGTGGATCATACGCACCCAGGCCACAGGATATGCGGGATTAAATGATAGGGTCGATATGGCCGTGTTTCTGTTATCCCTGCATAAATTCATTGTCATATGTCGGCGATTATGCTTTCTTTTCGTCCCCTTTACTGTGTGATTATATGTCAAGCCGCCTTTTTGATGTAAAAATTGCGCAAAAACCGCGTAATAAATCGCGTTATGGTTAGCGCGGCGTATATCGCTAGTATATATTGTCATAGGATTGCGATCATTTTGTGGTATATCTCCTTCCTCTACTTTAGTAACAATATTGTACCTCTATGATTACATTTGTACAGATTCTTCAGCGAAAATCTTGTTTTTATATGGTTTTGGCTGGCTTTCAGCCTTGTGTATTTTGTTTGTATATATGTTGCACTCGTCACTATTATAGCGATTGTACTTTGTCAGTTGTCTGTGATTGGAGGCGTGAGGAGAGAGGGTGTGTTTAATGTTTTACTCACCCATTATCTTGCCCACGTCATTTCCCGACACCTGAGACCCGTTGAAGCGCTACAGTCGGCGCGAAATGGCCGTCGTCTTTCCCTGCTCACCTCCTCTTCTTTCCTGCTCCCCCGTGCCATCAGCATGCTACTCGCATTGTAAGTGTTTTCAATAAAGGATTTGGACCACGCAACAGTTGGTGAGTGCTGCCGCATTTTTTCTTCTGTATGTCATGGACTTATCACTTGTCTTCATGCGAGCACCGCCGCTGTGAGGATCAGGCTCTCCTATTCCACCACGGGTTCATTGCAGCTGGTATACATTGCGGCTGTGCAGCTTTACTGTTTTCTTGGATCGCTCTTTTAGTTATGATGCCTGCACACGCTGAAATAAACGTTTATAAAATGTGCCTCCTCATACCGTGAAACCCTCCCAGAGGCGGGACTTTCCTTCCTTATCAGACGCAGCACAGACGTCACTCCGGGCCTGTGCGCGTCGGATGCCGCCTCCTCTTGCTTCATTATCGTACCAGGTAAGCACACGCATTCAACACATTCTGAATCCAGGTCAGGAGGGGGAGCTCAGGACCCAGATTCAGGGGAGCTTCCCTCAGCTTTAAAGTGTCCTGGTCTGGAGGAGGAGTTAGTTAGTTAGTCCAGGGAGACCAAGCGAGACAGTCTGATAGAGACACAGCAGGAGAAGGAAGTCTGAGAAAGCAGACATTGGAGCTGGCAGTCAGGATTGTGCTGCGCCTCCAGGAAAGAGAGAGAACCTGAAAGTTTGTTGCATGCAGTGGAGCATTGAGGAAAGGAGCGTAGGAGTGGAACAGGGCTCAGAGGGGAACTGTGACTGGGCACCCTCAGGGCCAGAGTGCAGAAACTGGGTACCGGGAGCCCGAGGCTTTTGTGGGACTCTAAAATATGAAGCAGAACCAAAGGGCACTAAACTACACGTTAACTGCCCGCACCAAGCCTGAGGTACAGCAGTACTCTAAGAGCCCAGGTCGTGGTAGAGACCCTATAAAAAGGCTCAAACTGCCTACTATGCAGGCAACTGTCCCAGTACAGGAGAGAGAGAGAGGATTCCTGGCCAGCAAGCTACAAGCAGCAAGTACCTCGCCATCTTAGCGCAAGTAGGAAAGACTTATGGACCTCACCTTTATGAGCGACTGGACCTGGTACTGAGTACCCCGCTGCCCTGGTGGCCGACTCACTGAGCCCCCTCCATAAGTGAGGACACCTTCACAGGATGTGAATACAACATCTTTCTGTAGGAAAATGTTAAGCTACTTAGTGGTGGGTTCTTTTGCCCCTTTATAACCTGAGTCTATGAGATTTTACAGTAACCCAGGCATGAGTATGAGGCGCCCGCCAGGGCTGTGGGGTACCCGGTACCGGGTCCGGTGTTCACAGGGGGTGTCACGGTGATGCTGACCCGGTCCGTGGCCCTTGGCGCCCATGTAGAAGGGAAATTGAATAAAGTTTATGTTTGTGACGCCACCTATGGTGTTCGGTCAGTGAGGACTGACACTGCTTTAAGGAGTCCTCTGGGGTGATGTTATGGCAGCTAGATAGTATAACTTCCCACAGGTGAAGTATATCCCCAGGGCTCCCAATGTGTAGATGGATGATGGTGAATGGTGCAGTAAACAACGAGGACACGGGTTTGCAGTCTCTTTACCTGGTTTACTGAAGACTTCAGGCAGCCACAGTCCAGGGCACCAGATCACGGGATAGGCAGAGTCCGGCTGGCTTGGAAGCGAATCCAGAGTTCCCCTTTACCAGGTGGAGATGAAAGCCTTCCTTTAGCGTGGTGGTGTTGCAGTCCCTTACTGCCTATGGCTTCTGATAAGGTCCTTCTCTGTCCTCCAGATAGGACAGGACACAAACCCGTATGACAGGTGACTCGGGCCTTTTTATAGGATCTCTATCATGACCGGGGCTCTATGCGTCACTGTGCCTGCTGGGTATTAGGGCAGACAGGTAACTTGCAGTTCAGCTGTTCTGCCAGTCTCTGCTGTAAGTCTTAGAGTCATTTACAACCTCAGTGTTCCAGCTACCGGTTATCTGCACTTCAGAGGGAGATAGTTCATTCGCAGCTGGTCTCCCCTGATATCACTCTCCTGTGCTTCAGTCTCCTGCACGCTCACTGAACGATGTTCTTTCCTTCTGTATGTCTCTTTCTCCAGGGGTTGTTGTACTTCAGACTACAGGGTCCCTTTAGACCTTCTGACACTCTCTGTTGGTCTGCACTCTTCTCTCTGTCTCACTTTCTGACCTTTTTCCCTCCAAATCAGAATTTATATAGGGAAGCCACCCATAAACAGGGTGTGGGCTCCCCCTGCTGGCCTGGAGTGTGAACATGTTGCGTGCATTGTGATTACCTGATAAAGAGATATCCTTCATCATTTCCAAGCATAACATCACTCTCCCTGTAATTAAAGCAATGTCACTGTGACAACCAGGACCCTGGGGCGTCACAAGCCTAAAGCCCATGCCCACTACAGATAAAAACCTGGGCCTCAAATCAAAATCTAGCCAACTCCATGTTCTGCTCAAACTAAGCACATGGTGCTGACCAAGAAACATAGTTGGTATTCAATTAACACTTGGCTCATCAGAGGCCTCTAATATATGAGTAAAATTATGCTTAAACATCCAGATTAATAGCTAACACAGTTTGATCCACCAGACCGTACCAGAATCCTGTTATGCTAAAAGGTGCTTAAGCAGTTTGGAAATGTGATAAGATGTAGTCTAATACATTAACACCAGTAAAAGTATAAGGGATATCAGTAAAGGTAAGATAATGATGATTTGGAAGCAAATAGAATAAATCATCCAACAATATACACAATAAGTAATGCAAAATGCCACGTATAAATCCCTCAAGTGAAAATTATAAACTCATGCCGCACCCTATTCCTATTGAATATACAAGAGCTTGCAAGTAATATACCTGGAGAAATATGGCAGAACAATGGAATTGAAAGATATGCAATGATATGGTGGCATCAGGGACATGCAATACTATTGTAGCTCATCAAAACTGAAGCAAGCATCTCAGTAAGTGATATAACACTGGAATTAGGATCTCTGCCCATACATCATGCTGGTGTAAAAGCCTGGTGACAGATTCCCTTTAACAGTGGCAAGTTGGGCTTGTTTAGCTTACAAAAGGAGATCTCATTTGCATGCATAATATACGTGTGGCCAGTACAAAACACTGGCACATGATGTCTGGATGATTGCCTTGATATACATAACAATGCAGGTTATAGTTAAATTAGTGACGAAATGTACAATTGGTGGAGAAAGGTTGAAGTTGATGGACTTAGGTCTTTTTTCAACCTACTGTATGTAACTATGCAGCATAATGAGACATCAGTAGACACCAGTGGTTCCAGCTTTTCGCAATATTATTGTCAGAAGAACCCAAAAACCATTCCTAGCTTCAGTAACAAAATATGCTATGTAGGCTTCATATAATGGGCAGCTTGAATATATAAGTGCTTCTCACTAAATTAGAATATCATCAAAAAGTTAATTTATTTCAGTTCTTCAATACAAAATGTGAAACTCATATATTATATAGAGCCATTACAAACAGAGTGATCTATTTCAAGTGTTTATTTCTGTTACTGTTGATGATTATGGCTTACAGCCAATGAAAACCCAAAAGTCATTATCTCAGTAAATTAGAAAAATTTATTAAAAAAAACACCTACAAAGGCTTCCTAAGCATTTAAAAAGGTCCCTTAGTCTGTTTCAGCGGGCTCCACAATCATGGGGAAGACTGATGACTTGACAGATGTCCAGAAGGCAGTCAGTGACACACTCCATAAGGAGGGTAAGCCACAAAAGATCATTGATAAAGAAGCTGGCTGTTCAGAGTGCTGTATTCAAGCATATTAATAGGAAGTTGAGTGGAACGCAAAAGTGTGGAAGAAAAAGGTGCACAAGCAACCGGGATAACCTTAGCCTTGAAAGGATTGTTAAGAAAAGGCCATTCAGAAATTTGGGGGAGATTCACAAGGAGTGGACTGTTGCTCGAGCCATTGCTTCAAGAGCCACCACACACAGACCTATACAGGACATGGGCTATAAGTGCTGTATTCCTTGTGTCAAGCCACTCATGACCAATAGACAAGGCCAGAAGTATCTTACCTGGGCGAAGGAGAAAAAGAATTGGACTGTTGCTCAGTGGTCCAAGGTGTTGTTTTCAGATGAAAATAAATTTTGCATTTCATTTGGAAATCAAGGTCCCAGAGTCTGGAGGAAGAGTGGAGAGGCACACAATGCAAGCGGTTTCAGATCTAGTGTGAAGTTTCCACAATCAGTGATGGTTTGGGAAGATATATCATCTGCTGGTGTAGGTGTAAGCAGGTTGTGGGATGCAGTGATGGACAGGAGGCAGAGCAAGGGTTAACAGGTTTATTTACAGGGGATTACTACAAGCAGGGAGATAGAGGATTAAACAAGGATGACAAGGGTACAATGAACATAGGAGAATCCAAGAATAAGAATCCCAGCTCTGGTAACAACAGTTAGTTGTGTCAGAAGCTCTGCAGACTATAACTCCTACTGTGGACTCAATGGCTGGTGTGGTGTCTTTACTATTGGGGTTCAGCAAACAACAATACCCCATCTTCTGCTGACAATGGTCGGTCTCCGGTACCTTCCTCTGCCCCTAGTCCATATACTGTAGTGGCTACTTAATGGTGAGGGCCACAGTCATGTACAAGCCCAGCGCGGCTCTGCTAACATACGCTGGCAAAGTCAGGTCACAAACCTCTAGGCCGACATTCACTAGTACAATAAGGATGTAAATAACGGTCTGGTTCCTGGTCAATTTTAGGCGGCACGCGCACGGTACTCGCAATTCTGAAACCTGGTTTTATAATGGTCACTGGGCACACACTGCCCGTCTCTCTCCCTCTGGTCCCCACTGTTGACGGGGGTGACAGTGGTCACTGGTCTGTGTGGCTCTATTACTCCTAGAAGGAGCACTCCTCTTTCTGGCTGCTGCAGCACCCTGCTTGGCTCTGCTCTGCGGACACGGCTATGCTCCGCATGGCTCTGCTCTGCAGGCAACCGGGGCTCTATCTGGCCTGTTGCCACGCCCATACTCTGATGAGGGAAGCAGAGCGCACCGCTCACCGTTCTGCGCGCTGCTCCCTACGCTGCCCTCCTCACTGCTCTGAGCTGGCGCCTGACTGACTTGCTTCGCACTCTTTTTCTTTTTATGTCTCCATCGCTGGGCACCCTTTTCTGGCTCTGCCCACTCTCCTGGGTTCAAGGGTTGGTCCGGCTCCCTCAGGCTTCCCCTGGCAACCTGGGAAGGTCCGGCTCTCTCAAGCCTTCCCCTGGAAACAGAGGATGCAGCCCTTTCAGTTCCAGACCCGGCACGCAGGTACCCGCTGCCTCGTCGACCCTCTTACATAGGGCCACGGTGTTTTATCAATCAAAGTCAGCACAGCCATCTACTAGGAAATTTTAGTGCAAAACAAGGCACACACTGATGGCTGGTACACAATTGTATATTCATACTAACATAGTTATGTAATGAGACCAGCCTCTATATGGAAGATGTGTAGGACACACTAATGCTGTATAAGCAAAACCACTAAAAAAAATAGTGTACAAGTCCAAAATAATTATAAAGATATATATTTATTTGAACAAACACTAAAACATGGACAAAGACAGCAAGGTAGGGGATGTGAACAAGACCTCATGGAACCTGGGAAATGGACAATGATCCCCAGATGTCAATAACATAAACACCCCATAAGTTGTGGGATGTTAAGGTAGGCACACATAAAAACAATGATAACACACTTATGAGTGAGTCATTGGACGTGGTATATCTCGATTTTTCCAAAGCGTTTGATACCGTGCCGCACAAGAGGTTGGTACACAAAATGAGAATGCTTGGTCTGGGGGAAAATGTGTGTAAATGGGTTAGTAACTGGCTTAGTGATAGAAAGCAGAGGGTGGTTATAAATGGTATAGTCTCTAACTGGGTCGCTGTGACCAGTGGGGTACCGCAGGGGTCAGTATTGGGACCTGTTCTCTTCAACATATTCATTAATGATCTGGTAGAAGGTTTACACAGTAAAATATCGATATTTGCAGATGATACAAAACTATGTAAAGCAGTTAATACAAGAGAAGATAGTATTCTGCTACAGATGGATCTGGATAAGTTGGAAACTTGGGCTGAAAGGTGGCAGATGAGGTTTAACAATGATAAATGTAAGGTTATACACATGGGAAGAGGGAATCAATATCACCATTACACACTGAACGGGAAACCACTGGGTAAATCTGACAGGGAGAAGGACTTGGGGATCCTAGTTAATGATAAACTTACCTGGAGCAGCCAGTGCCAGGCAGCAGCTGCCAAGGCAAACAGGATCATGGGGTGCATTAAAAGAGGTCTGGATACACATGATGAGAGCATTATACTGCCTCTGTACAAATCCCTAGTTACACCGCACATGGAGTACTGTGTCCAGTTTTGGGCACCGGTGCTCAGGAAGGATATAATGGAACTAGAGAGAGTACAAAGGAGGGCAACAAAATTAATAAAGGGGATGGGAGAACTACAATACCCAGATAGATTAGCGAAATTAGGATTATTTAGTCTAGAAAAAAGACGACTGAGGGGCGATCTAATAACCATGTATAAGTATATAAGGGGACAATACAAATATCTCGCTGAGGATCTGTTTATACCAAGGAAGGTGACGGGCACAAGGGGGCATTCTTTGCGTCTGGAGGAGAGAAGGTTTTTCCACCAACATAGAAGAGGATTCTTTACTGTTAGGGCAGTGAGAATCTGGAATTGCTTGCCTGAGGAGGTGGTGATGGCGAACTCAGTCGAGGGGTTCAAGAGAGGCCTGGATGTCTTCCTGGAGCAGAACAATATTGTATCATACAATTATTAGGTTCTGTAGAAGGACGTAGATCTGGGTATTTATTATGATGGAATATAGGCTGAACTGGATGGACAAATGTCTTTTTTCGGCCTTACTAACTATGTTACTATGTTACACTGTCAGAGGGCACATGAAAATGATAATGCGATACTACACAGTAATAATGTTAAATACCCATTGGCAGGTGCAGGTGCAGATGATACAGGTGTACATACCACAATAAGAAAAGGGATCACACCAGCTCCAGCCCACCCCAACGAGCGTTTCGGTAAAGTCCTTCCTCAGGGGGAGTGGCGTAGGAAATTTTAGAGCACTTCATGCTTCCCTCTGCCGACAAGCTTTTTGGAGATGGAAATTTCATTCTCCAGCAGGACTTGGTACATGTCCACACTGCCAAAAGTACCAATACCTGGTTTAAATACAACAGTATCACTGTTCTTGATTGGCCTGCAAACTCGCCTTACCTTAACCCCATAGAGAATCTATGGACTAGTGTCAAGAGGAAGATGAGAGACACCAGACCCAACAATACAGACGAGATGGAAAGCTGCTATGAAAGCAACCTGGGCTTCCATAACACCTCAGCAGTGTCACAGGGTGATCCCCTCCATGCCATTCCGCATTGATGCAGTAATTGATGCAAAAGGAGCCCTGACCAAGTATTGAGTGCATTTACTGAACATACATTTCAGTAGGCCAACATTTCAGATTTAAAAATCATTTTTCAAGCTGGTGTTATAAAGTATTCTAATTTGCTGAGATAATGTATTTTGGGTTTTCATTGGCTTTCATCAACATTAACAAAAATACACTCTTGAAATCGATCACTCTGTTTGTAATGACTCTATATAATATATGAGTTTCACTTTTGTATTGAAGAACTGAAATAAATTACCGTAATTTTTGATGATATTTTCATTTTGTGAGAAGCACTTGTAATGTTAAAATGTTTTTCAACTTTTTACTGGAATTCTTATTTCTTTTCCACATCTGTTGTCCCACCACAAAATATATTACAACATATTAGAAATGATGGCAATTATAGCATGAGCTGTTTTTTCTATAGGGAGAAAGAGGTAAAAGGGGAAAGAATGGCAACAGTGGATCCCAAGGTGTTCCTGGACCAGTAGGAAAAGAGGTACAAATCACAATACTTCATGTTCTAATCTATTATCCGAGAAACACAACCTTTGATTTTAGAAATTGTCTGCCGTGATATAATTTGAATATGTCATCTCTAGGGTGGAAGCGTCTTTTCTGTACTCATATTATGGTACTCTTTGTTGTTGATCATAACACTTGCTTGACATAAACATATAACTAATAAAGCAATTGCACTTTACATATTCCAGCCATATTGGCATTGGTTGCTGGACGTCTATTAGGCTCAAGGTACAACTCCCACATCCATAGGTAAAGAACTTCCCTGTGTAGCCATGTGAATTAGTCTTGTGAGCCAAGTCTGTGTAGCCATGTGAGTTAGTCTTGTGAGGCAAGTCTGTGTAGCCATGTGAGTTAGTCTTGTGAGGCAAGTCTGTGTAGACATGTCAGCTAGTCTTGTGAAGCAAGTCTGTGTAGCCATGTGAATTAATCTTGTGAGGCAAGTCTGTGTAGCCATGTGAGTTAGTCTTGTGAGGCAAGTCTGTGTAACCATGTGAATTAATCTTGTGAGCAAAGTCTGTGTAGCCATGTGAGTTATTCTTGTGAGCCAAGTCTGTGTAGCCATGTGAGTTACAGTAGTCTTGTGAGGCAAGCCTGTGTAGCCATGAGATTTAGTCTTGTGAGTCAAGTCTGTGTAGCCATATAAATTAGTCTTGTGAGCCAAGTCTGTGTAGCCATGTTAGTCTTGCGAGGCAAGTCTGTGTAGCCATATGAGTAAGGCTAAGTTCACACTTGCGTTGTGCAGGCCGTTCAACACATCCATTAAACGGACTGCTCTAGCGCAGGTGCTGACATTAGCACAGCGCTAGCGCAGATGGAGCATCTGCTAGCTCCATCTGCGCTAGCAGTGCGCTAGCAGTCAAGGACCCGGAAACACTGCAGCCCGCGTCTCGGGTCCGTCACTCAATGACGGCACATCGCTAGCGCACGCCCATTGTGGGCGTGCGCTAGCGATGCGTCCACCATTGAAAGTAATGGTGGCGTTAACTGACTACGTTACACTGCGTTATGCCGCGGTGTAACGTAGTTCGTTAAACGGGTCACACTAACGCAGTGTGAACCCAGCCTTAGTCTTGTGAGGCAAGTCTGTGTAGCCATGTGAATTAGTCTTGTGAGCAAAGTCTGTGTAGCCATATGAGTTAGTCTTGTGAGCCAAGTCTGTGTAGACATGTGAACGAGTTTTTTCACCAGCTGTTTTTCTGGCTGTCATTGAACCAAATGCAGAAGTAAATAAATATATGTTTTATTCTTAGGCTTAAAGGGAAATTTTCACCTGTTTTTTCGTATATAAGTTTCGGCCACTGGCATCAGGGGCTTATCTACAGCATTCTGTAATGCTGTAGATAAGCCCCCAATGTAACCTGAAAGATAAGAAAAACAAGTTAGATTATAATCACACAGTTGGGTGGTCCAGAGTGGTCCAGTACGATGGGAGTCGTGGTCCGGGTCTGACGCCTCCCATCTTCATGCGATGACGTCCTCTTACTTGCTTCCTGTCGCTGCTCCTGCGCAGGTGTACTTTATCTGCCCTGTTGAGGGCAGAGCAAAGTACTGCAGTACGCAGGTGCCGGGAAAGGTCCAAGAAGCCCAGTGCCTGTGCACTGCAGTACTTTGCGCAGTGGGGGGGAACCCATGCTGGGTTTTTCATTCATTTATTTCATTATATCACAGGCAGTGGCTGAGGAATACCCCGATCATCCGCTCCTGCTGTCACTTATTAGCTGCAGCAGGTTCGGATGATGGGAGTAATAGTCCCAAAAGCCCCCACCTGCTGTCATCGTTCGGACTTTAATATAACTCTCATCATTCTCCTCTGCTCGCGCCGATCACCGGCAGAGCAGGGGAGAATGATGAGAGCCGTCTTTAGCACCTGCCACTGGGGAACAGCACTTACTGTAGGGCTTCTTCCCCGATGCCGATGCGTGTCACATGGAGGACATCAATGTGTGATCTCCGTCTGCACGTGTGCGGGACGTTTTGCCATCCGTGCTGATGGTAAAAAACCGGACATGTCTATGTGTGGGACACACGGTCCATGGAAACACACTGACATGTGCACAGATCTACTCATTTGAATGGGTCTACCTGTGTCAGTGTCTCCGGTACGTGTGAAAACTGTCACCACACGTACCGGAGACATGGATGGGTGAAAGAGGCCTAACATAGTGATTACCTAGCAAGAAGTGTCATTAGAAAGGGTTGTGTATCGTAAAACCTGACAAATACTTCTCATTTTCAGGGAAAACAAGGAACGCCAGGCACAAAGGGTGAGAAGGTCAGTATTTCCATTTATATAATACAATATAATGATAGAAAATAGTATTGGGGGAGTTGTCATGAGAAGAATTTTTAACCCCTTCACGACCTTTGAGGTGTATATACGTAAAAGGCTGTGTCTCTGCCATTGATGTGAACTTACTCTCCGAGTCCACATCTTTCCCTGCAATCCGTAAAACCTGGTAAATGCCACAGTCAATGGGAGACATGGTGCTTGATTCATTATTGCACATTTTTTCATCTAGTTTTCAGTATTTTGTGCATTTGTTTGCTTGTGCCATATTCAGCTTTCTATGTGCACCTTTATTAACCCCTTAACGACCGCCGATACGCCTTTTAACGGCGGCCGCTAAGGGTACTTAAACCACAGCGCCGTTAATTAACGGCGCTGTGGAAAAAGTAAATAGCGCCCCCCAGAGTCAGATTTTCTCTGGGGTCTCGGCTGCGGGGGGTAGCCGAGACCCCAGAGAACATGATTCGGGGTTTTTTTTACCGACCCCGCATTTGCGATCGCCGGTAATTAACTGTTTACCGGCGATCACAAAAAAAAAACGCAATTTCTTTTTAATTTCTCTGTCCTCCGATGTGATCGCACATCAGAGGACAGAGAAATGGGGTCCCAGGTAGCCCCCCAATACTTACCTGTCTCCCCTGGTGCTCCTCGTGGCTCCCAATGGGCGCCGCCATCTTCAAAATGGCGGGCGCATGCGCAGTGCGCCCGCCGGCCGGCACCGGGAGAATCTTTGGGGTCTCGGCTGCCGGGGGTAGCCGAGACCCCAAAGAACATGATCGGGGTCGGTAACCGACCCCTGTTTTGTGATCGCCGGTAATTAACTGTTTACCGGTGACCGCAAAAAAAAAAGAAAAGCAAAGTGTAATTCTCTGTCCTCTGATGTGATCGCACATCAGAGGACAGAGAAATAGGGGGATTCGGGGACCCTATTATACTCACCAGTGTCCCTGGGTCCTCCTGCTGCTCCTCCTGGCCGCCGGCATCTTCTTGGCAAAAGAAAATGGCAGGCGCATGCGCAGTGCGCCCGCCATCTGTCGCCATCTGCCGGCCGGCAGGAGAAGAG
Source organism: Ranitomeya imitator (assembly GCF_032444005.1). NCBI lineage: Eukaryota > Metazoa > Chordata > Amphibia > Anura > Dendrobatidae > Ranitomeya > Ranitomeya imitator. The sequence continues at coordinate 408,169,324 of NC_091285.1, forward strand.
CAGTTGGGGCTAAAATTAGGGCTAGGGTTAGGGCTAGGGCTAGGGTTAGGGCTAGGGCTAGGGTTAGGGTTAGGGCTAGGGTTAGGGTTAGGGCTAGGGTTAGGGTTGGGGCTAAATTTAGGGTTAGGGTTGGGGCTAAATTTAGGGTTAGGGCTAAATTTAGGGTTAGGGTTGGGGCTACATTTAGGGTTAGGCTTCTTTCACACTTACGTCGGTACAGGGCCGTCGCAATGCGTCGGCCCGACATACCGACGCACGTTGTGAAAATTGTGCACAACGTGGGCAGCGGATGTAGTTTTTCAACGCATCCGCTGCCCAAACTATGTCCTGGGGAGGATGGGGCGGAGTTACGGCCACGCATGCGCTGTCAGAAATGGCAGACGCGACGTACAAAAAAACGTTACATTGAACGTTTTTTGTGCCGACGGTCCGCCAAAACACAACTGATCCAGTGCACGACGGGCGCGACGTGTGGCCATCCATCACGATCCGTCGGCAATTCAAGTCTATGGGCAAAAAACGCATCCTGCGGGCACATTTGCAGGATCCGTTTTTTGTCCAAAACGACGGATTGCAACGTATGCCACACAACGCAAGTGTGAAAGTAGCCTTAGGGCTAGGGTTAGGGTTGGGGCTAAAGTTAGGGTTAGAGTTGGGATTAGGGTTAGGGTTTGGATTAGGGTTGGTATTAGGGTTAGGGTTGGCATTAGGGTTATGCTTGGGATTAGGGTTAGGTTTGGGATTAGGGTTAAGGTTAGGGTTGTGATTAGGGGTGTATTGGGATTAGGGTTAGGTTTGAGGTTAGGGTTGAGATTAGGATTAGGGGTGTGTTGGATTTAGGGTTTTGATTAGGGTTATGGTTAGGGTTGACATTAGGGTTGTTTTGGGGTAAGGGTTGTGATTATCGTTAGGGTTAGTGATTAGGATTATGGATCGGGTTGGGATTAGGGTTAGGGGTGTGTTGGGGTTAGGGTTGGAGCTAGAATTGGGGGGTTTGCACTGTTTAGGTACATCAGGGGGTCTCCAAACACGACAGCCAATTTTGCGCTCAAAAAGTCAAATGGTGTTCCCTCCCTTCTGAGCTCTGCCGTGCGCCCAAACAGTGGGTTACCACCACATATGGGGCATCAACGTACTCGGGATAAATTGGACAACAACTTTTGGGGTCCAATTTCTCCTGTTACCCTTGTGAAAATAAAAACTTGGGGGCTACAAAATCTTTTTTGTGGAAAAAAAAATATTTTTTTTATTTTCACGACTCTGCAGTCTAAACTTCTGTGAAGCACTTGGGCATTCAAAGTTCTCACCACACATCTAGATAAGTTCCTTGGGGGGTCTAGTTTCCAAAATGGGGTCACTTGTGGGGAGTTACTACTGTTTAGGTACATCAGGGGCTCTGCAATCGCAACATAACGCCCACAGACCATTCTATCAAAGTCTGCATTCCAAAACGGCGCTCCTTCCCTTCCGAGCTCTGCCGTGCGCCCAAACAGTGGTTTACCCCCACATATGGCACATCAGTGTACGCGGGATAAATTGGACAACAACTATTGCAGTCCAATTTCTCCTGTTACACTTGTGAAAATAAAAACTTGAGGGCTACAATATCTTTTTGTGGAAAAAAAAATATTTTTTATTTTCACGACTCTGCATTCTAAACTTCTGTGAAGCACTTGGGCATTCAAAGTTCTCACCACACATCTAGATAAGTTCCATGGGGGTCTAGTTTCCAAAATGGTGTCACTTTTGGGGAGTTTCCACTGTTTAGGTACATCAGGGGCTCTCTAAATGTGACATGGTGTCCGATCTCAATTCCAGCCAATTCTGCATTGAAAAAGTCAAACGGCGCTCCTTCACTTCTAAGTTCTGCGGTGCACCCTAACAGTGGTTTACCCCCACATATGGGGTATTGGCGTATTCAGGAGAAATTGCATAACAAAATTTATGGTTACATTTCTGTTTTTACACTTGTGAAAATAAAAAAAATGGTTCTGAATTAAGATGTTTGCAAAAAAAAGTTAAATGTTCATTTTTTCCTTCCACATTGTTTCAGCTCCTGTGAAGCACGTAAAGGGTTAATAAACTTCTTGAATGTGGTTTTGAGAACCTTGAGGGGTGTAGTTTTTAGAATGGTGTCACACTTTGTTATTTTCTATCATATAGACCCCTCAAAATGACTTCAAATGTGATGTGGTCCCTAAAAAAAACTGATGTTGTAAAAATGAGAAATTGCTGGTCAACTTTTAACCCTTATAACTCCCTAACATTAAAAAGTTTTGTTTCCAAAATTGTGCTGATGTAAAGTAGACATGTGGGAAATGTTATTTATTAACTATTTTTCGTGACATATCTCTCTGATTTAAGGGCATAAAAATACAAAGTTTGAAAATTGCAAAATTTTAAAAATTTTCGCCATATTTCCATTTTTTTCATAAATAATCGCAAGTAATATCGAAGAAATGTTACCACTACCATGAAGTACAATATGTGACGGAAAATACAATCTCAGTATCAGAGGGATCCGTTGAAGCGTTCCAGAGTTATAACCTCATAAAGTGACAGTGGTCAGAATTGCAAAAATTGGCTCGGTCATTAAAGGGACACTGTCACCTGGATTTCGAGGGAACAATCTTCAGCCATGGAGGCGGGGTTTTGGGGTTTTTGATTCACCCTTTCCTTACCCGCTGGCTGCATGCTGGCTGCAATATTGGATTGAAGTTCATTCTCTGTCCTCCGTAGTACATGCCTGCGCAAGTTAATCTTGCCTTGCGCAGGCGTGTACTATGGAGGACAGAGAATGAACTTCAATCCAATATTGCAGCCAGCATGCAGCCAGCGGGTAAGGAAAGGGTGAATCAAAAACCCCAAAACCCCGCCTCCATGGCTGAAGATTGTTCCCTCCAAATCCAGGTGACAGTGTCCCTTTAAGTACCAAATTGGCTCTGTCACTAAGGGGTTAAAGTCTAATTATATGTGTTTGTTTGACTGTTCGCCATTATGGGTGGAGTTTAGGGTTATCAAATGTTTTGGTCTGGTTCATCATTTGCATCATTTTGAAATATGTCAACATTTGTTGCACATGTACTCCAGTCTCCCCCTAGACTGAATTTATGTGCTCCAGAAGTTTTTGAACAAATCTTTGCAAAACGTGACTTTTTGTACTAAAAAGTCACAAAAAAGGGTTAAAGACAAAAATCTTGACCATTGTTAATTTTTAAAAACATTTTTCTAACTATGTATGTCATTTTGAAAAATTTGGCTCATCGAATACCACTGGACAAAAAAGAAAGATGACTTAAAAAAAGCAAATTGAGGGAAGTCAGAAGGTACTCTGCAACTGACACCTACTATGCGATTTGCATAAATACGATCACATGACCACCTTCCCACAGAATAGAAAGAAATTGTCACATAGAGTGCCTGCAGACATTTGTCCCAATCCTGGACAGCCCCTTTAATGAATTATCATAAAATTCTCCATAGAAAGAAAAGGAGATATTATAAAAAGATAATCATATCTTGCACCTACATAACCTACAATGTCAGATGAAATAAAGCGAACCTTTGGACATAGCCAATACATATGAATAAGATCAGCATTTTGGACATTTTTAGAAGTCCAAATAAGTAATCGTAAACATAAAAAGAAGTGAACGATGTTGTCTCTGTATCATTCTAACATCATAATTAAATTAATAGATTTTTTTAAAGGAAATCTGCAGCAGGTTTTTGCTACCTCATCTGAGAGCAGCATGATGTAGAAAGAGAGACCCTGATTCCAGGGATGTGTCGCTTAGTTTACTGGATGCAAGCGTTCTGACACAATCACAGTTTTTAGATTTAGCAATACATCAGAGCTGAGGAAGCTAACCCCGCCCACACCAGGCTCTGTGTGTACAAAGCTATAGACAGTGAGCTGCTAATCACAGAAGGGGCGGAGTCGGACTAGGGCTCATGTACTGCTGTGTCCGAGCAGTGATAATCACCAAATGATTATGTTTCAATGTGAAACATCATTGAATTCAGTGTTTTAACCCCTACCTCATGCTGCCCTCAGATTACAAAGCAAAAACCTGCTGACAGATTGCCTCTAATACTAATTCAAGTTTCATCCAATACGTCCCCAAAGTCTTGTTCCTAATCAGCTCTAAAATTAAGTCTTGAAAAAAAAGCATTGCGATAATTGTATAGTATAATGCGTTCTTTATGTATATAATATGCACACAAGTTATGAACCTTCCATTAGGTTTGAGACCAGGTAAGATACAACCGTATTTGTGTATTTTTTTTTTTACAGGGTGAAGGAGTTATCGGTGAGCCTGGTCCTAGAGGTCCACGTGGTTTTCCCGGTGTAAGAGTAAGTCATTGTTTTTGTTAGATACTAATGTAATGACAGATAATCACTTGTAAATTCATAGTTCCCCAGTTAAAGTTTATAACCAAATATGACATTTTAATATTTTAATATCTAATCTTGGCACTTTCACATTCAGCAGAGATAACTGCAACTATCAGTTTTAATAGATGTTTAGTATTACACTTATGGTGAATTTGTGTAAAAAACAAACATTTCTCACAAACACATTTGCCAGCATCATATATTCTACCACTAGATGGAGCCAGATATGCATCTTTTACATTCACAGTATTTAAAATATTGTAGAATTTTCCTAATAATTGCAATTATGAGCCTTAAGTTATGCTGAAAACTAGATCAAAGTATAATAGGCATGCAGTACTGCTTAATAAATGTATTGTCAGTTTTGTTACTCAAAAACGTATACTAAATATATATAATATCTGTATGTATATGCAAAAGGCAAAACAGTTTTGTTACAGTGTAACATACAGCGGTAATACTACTGACAGTGTATGTTAGGGGGTATGCCAGTATAACTAATGATGACCCATCTATGGAGCCACAGACCATTTACTAAATGAATTGTGACTAAGTGCTATGAATCAACTATGACGTTCGCAGAATCTCAATCTATCTTTTTTTTTTATTCCCAGGGAGAAAACGGAATTCCAGGAATATCGGGGCCGGGTGGCATAATGGTAACTTGGTCAGGTGTACTTTTTAGAAGCAGAGGCAATACAGTAACAATTTTGATACTAATTTTAAGAACTGCCTAAACCTAGAAAGCCATGTTTCATACTATGAAATACACCAAAGTTTAAAGGGAACCTGTGAAGAAGCATATAGCTAATAGATTCCAACGAGTGCCGTCATGCTCTAATCTCACAATATATATTTTAAGCAGCATGGAGAGACTATCTTAAAACATAACGTTTATTGAATAGTATCAAATATTCAGAGGGAGATTAACACATACAAAAAATAGTTACGTATACCAAAATTGTAAGTACTGTGAGATAGTGCTCCCTGAGTGTGTTGGGGGACACTCGCTTGGCATCGGGATTAATGCACACAGGAATGGTTTCTCACTTACTCATACCATCCGGTTTATTTAACCCCTTAGCGACCGCTGATACGCCTTTTAACGGCGGCCGCTAAGGGTACTTAAACCACAGCGCCGTTAATTAACGGCGCTGTGGAAAAAGTAAATAGCGCCCCCCAGAGTCGGATTTTCTCCGGGGTCTCGGCTGCCGGGGGTAGCCGAGACCCCAGAGAACATGATTCGGGGGGGTTTTAACCCACCCCGCATTTGCGATCGCCGGTAATTAACCGTTTACCGGCGATCGCAAAAAAAACCAATAAAACGCGATCTCTTTTTAATTTCTCTATCCTCCGATGTGATCGCACATCGGAGGATAGAGAAAAGGGGTCCCAGGTAGCCCCCCAATACTTACCTATCTCCCCCGATGCTCCTCGTGGCTCCCGATGGGCGCCGCCATCTTGAAAATGGCGGGCGCATGCGCAGTGCGCCCGCCGGCCGGCCCCGCGAGAATCTTTGGGGTCTCGGCTGCCGGGGGTAGCCGAGACCCCAAAGAGCATGATCGGGGGTCGGTTTTAGCGACCCCTGTTTTGCGATCACCGGTAATTAACTGTTTACCGGCGACCGCAAAAAAAAAAGAAAAAAAAGCTAAGTGTAATTCTCTGTCCTCTGATGTGATCGCACATCAGAGGACAGAGAAATAGGGGGATTCGGGGACCCTATCATACTCACCTGTGTCCCTGGATCCTCCTGCTGCTCATCCTGGCCGCCGGCATCTTCTGGGCAAAAGAAAATGGCGGGCGCATGTGCAGTGCGCCTGCCATCTGTCTCCATCTGCCGGCCGGCAGGAGAAGAGCAGTTGGGGCTAAAATTAGGGTTAGGGGTAGGGTTAGGGTTAGGGGTAGGGGTAGGGGTAGGGTTAGGGGTAGGGTTAGGGGTAGGGTTAGGGATAGGGTTAGGGCTAGAGGTAGGGTTAGGGGTAGGGTTAGGGCTAGGGTTAGGGGTAGGGTTAGGGTTAGGGGTAGGGTTAGGGCTAGGGTTAGGGGTAGGGTTAGGGGTAGGGTTAGGGGTAGGGTTAGGGCTAGGGTTAGGGCTAGGATTAGGGGTAGGGTTAGGACTAGGGGTAGGGTTAGGGGTAGGGTTAGGGCTAGGGTTAGGGCTAGGGTTAGGGGTAGGGTTAGGGGTAGGGTTAGGGCTATGGTTAGGGGTAGGATTAGGGCTAGGGTTAGGGTTAGGGCTAAATTTAGGGTTAGGGTTGGGGCTAAATTTAGGGTTAGGGTTGGCGCAAAATTTAGGGTTAGGCTTCTTTCACACTTACGTCGGTACGGGGCCGTCGCAATGCATCGGCCCGACATACCGACGCACGTTCTGAAAATTGTGCACAACGTGGGTAGCGGATGTAGTTTTTCAACGCATCCGCTGCCCAATCTATGTCCTGGGGAGGAGGGGGCGGAGTTACGGCCACGCATGCGCGGTCAGAAATGGCGGATGCGACGTACAAAAAAAGTTACATTGAACGTTTTTTTGTGCTGACGGTCCGCCAAAACACTGATCCAGTGCACTATGGACGCGACGTGTGGCCATCCGTCACGATCCGTCGACAATACAAGTCTATGGGCAAAAAACGCATCCTGCGGGCACATTTGCAGGATAAGTTTCTTGTCCAAAATGACGGATTGCGACGGATGCCAAACGACGCAAGTGTGAAAGTAGCCTTAGGGCTAGGGTTAGGGTTGGGGCTAAAGTTAGGGTTAGAGTTGGGATTAGGGTTAGGGTTTGGATTAGGGTTGGTATTAGGGTTAGGGTTGGCATTAGGGTTACGCTTGGGATTAGGGTTAGGTTTGGGATTAGGGTTAAGGTTAGGGTTGTGATTAGGGGTATATTAGGATTAGGGTTAGGTTTGAGGTTAGTGTTGAGATTAGGATTAGGGGTGTGTTGGATTTAGGGTTTTGATTAGGGTTATGGTTAGGGTTGACATTAGGGTTGTTTTGGGGTAAGGATTGGGATTATCGTTAGGGTTAGGGATTAGGATTATGGATCGGGTTGGGATTAGGGTTAGGGGTGTGTTGGAGTTGGGTTGGAGATAGAATTGGGGGGTTTCCACTGTTTAGGTACATCAGGGGGTCTCCAAACACGACAGCCAATTTTGCGCTCAAAAAGTCAAATGGTGCTCCCTCCCTTCTGAGCTCTGCCGTGCGCCCAAACAGTGGGTTACCCCCATATATTTGGCATCAGCATACTCGGGATAAATTGGACAACAACTTCTGGGGTTCAATTTCTCTTGTTACCCTTGTGAAAATAAAAACTTGGGGGCTACGATATCCTTTTTGTGGAAAAATATATATATATATATTTTTATGACTCTGCATTATAAACTTCTGTGAAGCACTTGGGCATTCAAAGTTCTCACCACACATCTATATATATAAGTTCCTTGGGGGGTCTAGTTTCCAAAACGGGGTCACTTGTGGGGGGTTACTACTGTTTAGGCACATCAGGGGCTCTGCAAACGCAACATAACGCCCACAGACCATTCTATCTAAGTCTGCATTCCAAAACGGCGCTCCTTCCCTTCCGAGCTCTGCCGTGCGCCCAAACAGTGGTTTACACACCCACATATGGGGCATCAGCATACTCAGGATAAATTGGACAACAACTTTAGTGGTCCAATTTCTCCTGTTACCCTTGTGAAAATAAAAACTTGGGGGCTACAATATCTTTTTTGTGAAAAAAAAATATTTTTTATTTTCACGACTCTGCATTCTAAACTTCTGTGAAGCACTTGGGCATTCAAAGTTCTCACCACACATCTAGATAAGTTCCTTGGGGGGTCTAGTTTCCAAAATGGGGTCACTTGTGGGGGGTTACTACAGTTTAGGTACATCAGGGGCTCTGCAATCGCAACATAATGCCCACAGACCATACTATCAAAGCCTGCATTCCAAAAAGGCGCTCCTTCCCTTCCGAGCTCTGCCGTGTGCCCAAACAGTGGTTTACCCCCACATATGGTGCATCAGCGTACTCGGGATAAATTATGGAACAACTATTGCAGTCCAATTTCTCCTCTTACCCTTGTGAAAATAAAAACTTGGGGGCTACAATATCTTTTTTGTGGAAAAAAATATTTTTTATTTTCACGACTCTGCATTCTAAACTTCTGTGAAGCACTTGGGCATTCAAAGTTCTCACCACACATCTAGATAAGTTCCTTGGGGGGTCTAGTTTCCAAAATGGGGTCACTTGTGGAGGGTTTCTACTGGTTAGGTACATCAGGGGCTCTGCAAACGCAAAATAATGCCCGCAGTCCATTCTATCAAAGTCTGCATTCCAAAACGGCGCTCCTTCCTTCCGAGCTCTGCCGTGCGCCCAAACAGTGGTTTACCCCCACATATGGGGTACCAGCATACTCAGGACAAACTGGAAAACAAATTTTGTGGTCTAATTTCTCCTGTTACCCTTGTGAAAATAAAAATTTGTGGGCAAAAATATCATTTTTGTAGAAAAAATGCGATTTTTTTTTTTCACGGCTCTACATTATAAACTTCTGTGAAGCACATGGGGGTTCAAAGTGCTCAACACACATCTAGATAAGTTCCTTAAGGGGTCTAGTTTCCAAAATGGGGTCACTTGTGGGGGGTTTCTGCTGTTTAGGCACATCAGGGGCTCTCCAAACGCGACATGGCGTCCAATCTCAATTCCAGCCAATTCTACATTGAATAAGTAAAACGGCGTTCCTTCACTTCCAAGCTCTGCGGTGCGCCCAAACAGTGGTTTACCCTCACATATTGGGTATCGACGTATTCAGGAGAAATCGCACAACAACTTTTGTGGTCTAATTTCTCCTGTTACCCTTGTGAAAATAAGAATTTGTGGGCGAAAAGATCATTTTTGTGTAAACAAAAGCGATTTTTTATTTTCACGGCTCTACGTTATAAACTTCTGTGAAGCACTTGGGGGTTCAAAGTGCTCACCACACATCTAGATAAGTTCCTTAAGGGGTCTAGTTTCCAAAATGGTGTCACTTGTGGGGGGTTTCCACTGTTTAGGCACATCAGGGGCTCTCTAAACGTGACATGGTGTCCGATCTCAATTCCAGCCAATTCTGCATTGAAAAAGTCAAACGGCGCTCCTTCACTTCTAAGTTCTGCGGTGCGCCTAAAAAGTGGTTTACCCCCACATATGGGGTATTGGCATATTCAGGAGAATTTGCGTAACAAAATTTATGGTTACATTTCTGTTTTTACACTTGTGAAAATAAAAAAAATGGTTCTGAATTAAGATGTTTGCAAAAAAAACTTAAATGTTCATTTTTTCCTTCCACATTGTTTCAGTTCCTGTGAAGCACGTAAAGGGTTAATAAACTTCTTGAATGTGGTTTTGAGAACCTTGAGGGGTGTAGTTTTTAGAATGGTGTCACACTTGGGTATTTTCTATCATATAGACCCCTCAGAGTGACTTCAAATGTGATGTGGTCCCTAAAAAAAATGGTGTTGTAAAAATGAGAAATTGCTGGTCAACTTTTAACCCTTATAACTCCCTAACAAAAAAAAATGTTGTTTCCAAAATTGTGCTGATGTAAAGTAGACATGTGGGAAATGTTATTTATTAACTATTTTTCGTGACATATCTCTCTGACTTAAGGGCATAAAAATACAAAGTTTGAAAATTGCAAAATTTTAAAAATTTTCGCCATATTTCCGTTTTTTTCATAAATAATTGCAAGTAATATTGAAGAAATGTTACCACTAACATGAAGTACAATATGTCACGAAAAAACACTCTCAGAATCAGCGGGATCCATTGAAGCGTTCCAGAGTTATAACCTCATAAAGTGACAGTGGTCAGAATTGCAAAAATTGGCCCGGTCATTAAGTACCAAATTGGCTCTGTCACTAAAGGGTTAAATGCAGCATAAACCAGATAGAGTGCAGTCCGTACCATTACATCCATGAAACATAATAAGACACCAGTCTGTTTACGTAGCAGATACACTTCTCTGACTTCTTGCAACCCCCTTGTCTGAGGTTACTTTCCAGGAGCTCCGCTCCACACCCTAACTCCTTGTCAGTCCTTTCTTCCAGGGAAGCTGCCTTTCTGGGATCACTGTCCCATATGATGACTTGCTCAACAGGTCAAACCCGTCAGTTTCAGACCCTCAGAAGATCAGTAGCTTCCCCAATGCAGTTAGCCGCAACAGGCTCTGCAGGTACATGGTCTCACCACATGCTATTCAAGAATTCTCCACTCGCAGGATCTTCCAACACAGACAATCCAGGTACATGGCCTCACCATGTGCTCTTCAGGAAGTCTCCACTCGCAGGACCTTCCATCACAGAGCCCATGTGAACACACCACAGTCTCATTATATCGCATGAGACACACCCCTTGATGGGAGGTAGGTGGTTGACCAGACCCACCCAGCTCTCCGGCAACCCTGCAAGCCCAGCCCCTTACAAGTTAAACAAAGCTCGTGGAACTACAGGTCCCAGAGCAACATTTCAAGCTTACAGCGCAGAGGACCCTCCTCCTCTGGGACACATACTGGCCATTCACAACAATGTTGATCACTGTCTCACATACCCTCTCCCTCTGTTCAAACTTGCGGGGTTGAACACTTGACATAAACCAGGAGCCCCGAGACTGGGCACCCATGTGACCTTGCCCTACCAGTCGAGAGGGCCTTCTCAGTCGGATTTGAGCTTCAGTCCCCGAAACATAGTCCATCACTGTCACTAAATTCCTGTCTATGAACAATGCACTGTTAGACTTTGCCGCCTCACATTTCTGAGTCATAACCTTGTTAGGTCTTCCCTGCCCCCAGCGGTCAGTATGCAAGTACAATTCCCTTGCACCTATAACTACAGTCTGGCCTTGGGCTTCAGCCCTTGAATCATAGTCTGTCCGTGTCACCAGACCCTTTTTAGTCACCACATCTCTCAAGTACTCTTCTTTACCAGATGGTTTGTGTGGCCGTGAGACTCACTTACAGTCGAGCTTACTGTCTGGTCTGAATCTGACCCATCTAGGTCACAAAATTCTGAGCTAAAAGTCACTACTTTGAACTCTTCCATTCTTTAGGGAACCCCTTAGTTTCTCCAGTCTTCAGGTTGAAAATGGTCGCCATCTTTTTTCCATTTCCTGCATCTGTTTATTAATCTGCAGTCTGTCAAGTCTCAGCTGCTCTATCTCCCTTAGGTATGCCACCCAATATTCAAGGAGCATTCAGATATTCCTAAGGCTTTCCATTGACCCGACAATGACGAATGGAACCATCCCACCTTCACCAGCTACCTGGGTTTCGTCATCAGCCGTAAGCCTCAATCTCACCACACCGGATTTATTCACGATTTCCCGCATCACTTTTCCAAGTCTTCCAATGACTTTCCTCACATGCTTCAGACTTCGAGCGGCTTCCTTATTCCTCAATAGGATCCTCTGTTTCGTGCGGAGGCAGTATACTGTAGGTGCATATCACTCAGGATAGCCACCGCTTCACTGTGACTTCCCTACTCGACAGTATGACCAACTGTTGAGTCTCTGGTGCCCAGTACACACTACACGCTTCTACTGCCTCTCTAAAGGCCTCATGTACAGCGTCACTGGCACACACTTCTCACACGTCTTCAAGTACCTCTATCACGCACTTGAAGAGCGAAGTCTCATTCTCTTCATAGATGGACGGCTCCTGCTTTGCCTTGGACATTCCCATCAAGTCATCTGCCACGACCGGGTGATTGTCTTGTTCAGCTCTTAGCGCAAAGTCTCCCTGAGGTTTACGCTCTTCAAGACCCCTCACCACGATGGGCATTTGCAGCTCCACCTCGTTACCACTCTGGCACTGCTGCTGTAAGTCTGCGACCACCAACTCCTTCTCTTGTAGAAGTCATCCTAATGCTTCTGTGAACACCTCCATATCTTCCAATATGGCCTTGTTCACAGTTTGACATGATATCAGGTGACCTCTGAGCTCAGAGACTTCCTTCTCCAGCTCATCCACTCTGTGCTCATCTGCTTGTCTCAGGACCTTTTCTCGTTCAACATGCTCTTTTACTGTCGAGAGCTCAGACTCCAGGTGACGCACCTGACCTAGTTGGGTGGACTTGGCGGTTTCCACACTCGACACCTTCAACCTTCCTTGAGGCTTCCCTTACTTTCTGGAACTTCAGATAACTCCACACTCTCCAGCTCTTCAGCATCAGATTCTCTGGAGCCTTAACCATATTTAGCCCTAGCAGTTGCTACAGGCAATGACACATCACCGTCCTTACTGATCTCTTCAGTGTCTGGAAGAGTACTCACATCTTGAATAAAAACCCCAGTCACTGCTTTTCCTTTATTGATATCCTCAAAAACCAGTCACTGCTTTTTTTTCTTTATTGATATCCTCAAAGGGTGCAACTTGTTCAGCCTCTTTGGGCCCTTTATGTCTCCGACGACGGGCTTGCCATTTGTACCCGGGTCAATGTTACCACTGTACTGTGTACCACTCTTCCGTTGCGTTAGTCACAGTCTGAATGGGAGTCACCACTACTCACCCTGTCACTCTGGCACAACAGGAGGAGGACCTCCTCCTCTGCGACACATACCGGCCATTCACAACAACACTGATCATTGTCTCACAGTAGATTAAGAATCTATATTGGCGAGTAACATATAATTATATGGAAGGTACCACAGTGCAGAAGAAAATGGTTTAGATCTCACCCATTTCAAACGTGAGGGTGTACAGTAGGAGTCCATGGAGTCCCATGGGTAACAAAGGTCAGGTATGACACTTATCTAACCTTCCATTCCCCATGCTCATGCTCCCCATCCTAACATAGGCAGTACCCAAGTGTTATTTCTGACTATCAAATGAAGGCAGTCTTTGGCACCATACCACTGAGAAATAAATGAATTATTCATCCTGCTGTGAACATTCACGATCTATTCACTAGGAGTGTGGTTATGCTCAGAGAATGAGTAATATATAAAACATTTTGACAAAAAAGAGATGGGGAACTTTCCATTTTTCTAAAATAAGAGTCCTTTATTGCATTATTTGGGACATGCAGGCATCGTGCATTGAGCGCGGGGAAAAATATATTTATTTTGAGATAATATACTGCACCAAAAAATTACCTCCAGATAAGGTCAGTAAAATAGAGTAAATTTTATTAACCAACAACAGAAAAAAAATCTAATATATAAAGCTGAATGTGTGTGTGTATCGTGTATGTATGTATGTGTGTATGTCTGGGATTGGCATCTGCACCGTCGCAGCTACAGCCACAAAATTTTGCACAGTCACACATCTGGACCCCGAGAGCGTCATAGGCTATGTTGTGAGGCGAAATTTTAACCCCGCGCTTTCCAATTCAACAAACAATTTTGCCCCTATCTACATAATGGGGAAAAAGTGAAAGGAAAAGTGTTGGAGGCAAATTGACAGCTGCCAGATGTGAACAAGGGGGACTTAAAGAGTGAGAGCGATGGCGCCAAAGAGTATATACCGTACAGTTGCTAAGGTGGGGCCCCCGACATGGGATACTCACCACACACGGGGATATGAACACACACAAAAGGCGCCACAAACTACCACGTGCTTGAACACATATACCACCCTTAGCACACATTTCACCACACATACACCAACCTCGCCACATAAAAGTCGAAACACAAAACTCGCCATGCGCAAAACTCGCCACATGCAAAACTAGGCTCATGCAAAACTCGCCACACGTGCAAAACTCACCTCGTGGAAAACTCGACACACGCAAAACTTGCACACGCGGAAAAATTGCCACATGCACAAAAGTTGCAACACATGCAAAAGTTGCCTCACACAAAACTTGCACATACTCAAAACGCAGCACACATAAAACTCGCCACACGCAAAACTCGCCATGCGCAAAACTTGCTGCACACAACTTGCTACACTAACCTGTCACATGCAACTCGACACACAAAAAGTTGCTACACGCATGTCGACACACAAAACTCATCTCACAAAAGTCGCTACATGCATGTCGCCACATGCAACTCAACACACACAACTTGACACATGAAACTTGCCCTAAAACACACACAAGTCTGGTATTATCCTTCAAAAATAAAAATCTGATTAATAAGCAGACAAACTACAAGAGCAACAAATGTACCATATAGGAAATACGGCAGCTGTCAGTCACATGACCTGTCTATTATGAGTATGTGTGAGCTAATATATACTGCCAGGGGGGAGGGCTTCCTGTTGGCTGGGGATTTATCAGGCTGCCAATTTAGCTTACAAATACTGAGGCAAAAATACTGACAAATAACATGTGAACGCGGTCTAATTCAGGAGGAGATGACACACAGGTATATACTATATACAGGAGAGATGACACACAGGTATATACCATATACAGGAGAAGATGACACATAGGTATATACTATATACAGGAGGAGATGACACACAGGTATATACTATATACAGGAGCAGATGACACACAGGTATATACTATAGACAGGAGGAGATGACTTACAGGTATATACTATATACAGGAGGAGATGACACACGTATATACTATATACAGGAGGAGATGACACACAGGTATATTCTATATACAGGAGGAGATGACACACAGGTATATACAATATACAGGAGGAGATGACACACACATATATACTATATACAGGGGAGATGACACACGTATATACTATATACAGGAGGAGATGACATACAGGTATATACTATATACAGGAGGACATGACACACAGGTATATACTATATACAGGAGGAGATGACATACTTGTATATACTATAAACAGGAGGAGATGACAACCTGGTATATACTATATACAGGGGAGATGACATACAGGTACATACTATATACAGGGGCGATGACACACAGGTATATACTATATACAGGAGCAGATGATACACAGGTATATACTATATACAGGAGGATATGACTTACAGGTACATACTATATACAGGAGGAGATGACACACATATATACTATATACAGGAGGAGATGACATACAGGTATATACTATATAAAAGAGGAGATGATACATAGGTATATAGAGGTGGAGATGATATACAGCAGGTATATACTATATACAGGGGAGATGACATACAGGTATATACTATAAACAGGAGATGACATACAGGTATATACTATATATAGGAGGAGATGACATACAGGTACTGTATATAGTATATACAGAAGAGATGACATACAGGTATATAATATATACAGGAGGAGATGACACATGGGTATATACAATATACAGGAGGAGATGACATATAGCAGGTATATACTATTTACAGGGGAGATGACATACAGGTATATACTATATACAAGAGAAGACATACAGGTGTATGACATACAGGAGGACATACATGAGGGGTGTGAGGTGAAAATGAAAAGGTGTGAGTGCAAAATGAGAGGAGTGAGGGAAAATAGTGGAGTGATCAGAAAATGACAGATGTGAGGTCGAAATGACAAGTGTTAGGGGGAATGAGAGGAGTGAGGGGGAAAATAAGAGGAGTGAGGGGGAAAATGAGAGGTGTAAGGGAGAAAATGAGAGGCATGATGGGAAAATAAGAGACGTGAGGTGCTATAACTAACCACAGATATTTACTATGCCCAGGCAATGCCGGGCTTTTCAGCTAGTATATATATAAAATACAGTTGGGTACACACCTAAAGCACAGGAATAGGTGGGCTAACCAGGTAAGGGCTCAATTAGTAGTGGTATCATAGTACAAACCAAAACATATTAATGCAAACAATCATTGTGCAAGTGACCATGTACAAACATGCAGATAATAGTAAGGTAAGTAATAATACTGACAGTGTACACTCCTGGGGACCCACCGAAACGCGCGTCGGGTGTTGGTGGGTTCCCAGGAGTGCTCCATTTGGTAACTATATCATTACATTGTTTAACTTGTACACTGTCAGTATTATTACTTACCTTACTATTATCTGCATATTTGTACATGGTCACTTGCACAATGATTCTTTGCGTTAATATGTTTTGGTTTGTACTATGATACCACTACTAATGGAGCCCTTACCTGGGTAGCCCACCTATTCCTGTGCTTTAGGTATGTACCCAACTGTATTTTATATATATATATTTTTTTTCTGTTGTTGGTTAATAAAATTGACTCTAGTTTACTGACCTTATGTGAAGGTAATTTTGTATTATCTTTCCTTCATGGTCTTGTAAGGTGGATATTTTTAGGTGTTGTTGAGATAATATAGTCAGAACCACGTAAAAAAAAATAAGGCACTTACCATTTTAAAAAAAAATCAGTCCTTGTTTGCGATATTTGGGACATGCAGAGGCCGTGCAGGGAAAAAAACGGTGAATGGTAGCCATTTTGCATTAAGCACAACACTTCTACGGGTCCAGGTGAGGAATTACATAAATCTGATTCCTTTTAGGGTGGTACTGCAGTGCAGGGCCATCATCAGGGCATTACTGCCCTTATTGGCGTATGGGGCCCGAAGAGCGGGCCCCCTCTGTTTTGCTCACCGGGTCCGAGTGGCAGCATGCTGCCGCTTCAGTAACTGACCGCGCGTCCTTTGACGCACGATCAGTTAAAATCTGTTGCTGTACAGGTGATTCCTCCCGCATGGTAATAGATAACAGCCGCCAGCCAATCACTGGCCAGCAGCCGGCAGCTGACGTCAGCGAGCACGTCGCCGATGTATGACGTCACTGTCATACGCCGAAATGATGCTACGCGCTTCAGCCGAATTGGACAGGAGGGCAGCTTTTTTAGAAAGCTGCGGTATGGGGCATACTATACTACTATGGGTGGAGGAAGGAAAAGGGGATGCATTATACTATGGGGTGTATTTAATCCCTATGAGGTTGCTGCATTACACCATGGGGCACTGTGGTGCATTATATCTGTATCAGGCTGCTGCATTATACTATGGGGCATTGGGGTGCATTTTATCCATATGAGGCTGCTGCATTACACTATGGGGCATTGTAGTGAATTATATCCCTATGAGGCTGCTGCATTACACTATGGGACATTGGGGTGCATTATATCCCTTTGAGGCTGCTGCATTATACCATGGGGCATTGAGGTGCATTATATCCCTATGAGGCTGCTGCATTATACTATGGGGCATTGGGGTGCATTATATCCCTATGAGGCTGCTGCATTATACTATGGGGCAATGGGGTGCATTATTTCCCTATGAGGCTGCTGCATTATACTATGGGGCATTGTGGTGCATTATATCCCTATGAGGCTGCTGCATTATACTATGGGGTGCATTATATCCCTATAAGGCTGCTGCATTATACTGTGGGGCATTGGGGTGGATTATGTCCCTATGAGGCTGCGGCATTATATTATGGGGTGCATTTTATTCCTATGGGGCTGCTGCATTATACTATGGGGCATTATATTCCTATAGGGCTGTTGCATTATATTATGGGGTGCATTATATCCCTATGGGGCTGCTGCATTCCACTATAGGATGCATTATATCCCTATGGGGCTGCTGCATTATACTATGGGGCTTTGTGGTGCATTATATCCCTATGATGCTGCTGCATTATACTATGGGGCATTGGGGTGCATTATATCCCTATGAGGCTGCTGCATTATACTTTGGGGCATTGTGGTGCATTATATCCCTATGATGCTGCATTATACTATGGGGCATTGTGGTGCATTATATCCCTATGAGGCTGCTGCATTATACTATGGGGTGCATTATATCCCTATGAGGCTGCTGCATTATACTGTGGGGCATTGGGGTACATTATATCCCTATGAGGCAGCTGCATTATACTGTGGGGCATTGAGGTGCATTATATCCCTATGAGGCTGCTGCATTATACTATAGGGCATTGGGGTGCATTATATCCCTATGAGGCTGCTGCATTACACTATGGGGCATTGGGGAGCATTATATCCCTATGAAGCTGCTGCATTATACTATGGGGCATTGTGGTGCATTATATCCCTATGAGGCTGCTGCATTATACTATGGGGCATTATATCCCTATGAGGCTGCTTCATTATACTCTAGAGCATTGGGGTGCATTATATCCCTATGAGGCTGCTGCATTATACTATGGGGCATTGGGGTGCATTATGTCCCTATGAGGCTGCTGCATTATATTGTGGGGTGCATTATATTCCTATGGGGCTGCTGCATTATACTATGGGGCATTATATTCCTATAGGGCTATTGCATTATATTATGGGGTGCATTATATCCCCATGGGGCTACTGCATTACACTATAGGATGCATTATGTCCCTATGGGGCTGCTGCATTATACTATGGGGCTGCTGCATTATACTATGAGGCTACTGCATTATACTATGGGGCATTGTGGTGCATTATATCCCTATGAGGCTGCTGCATTATACTATGGGGCATTGTGGTGCAATTTATCCCTATGAGGCTGCTGCATTATACTATGGGGTGCATTATATCCCTATGAGGCTGCTGCATTACACTATGGGGTATTGGGGACCATTATATCCCTATGAAGCTGCTGCATTATACTGTGGGGCATTGGGGTGCATTATATCCCTATGAGGCAGCTGCATTATACTGTGGGGCATTGGGGTGCATTATATCCCTATGAGGCTGCTGCATTACACTATAGGGCATTGGGGTGCATTATATCCCTATGAGGCTGCTGCATTATACTATGGGGCATTATATCCTTATGAGGCTGCTGCATTACACTGTAGGGCATTGGGGTGCATTCTATCCCTTTGAGGCTGCTGAATTACACTATGGGGTATTGGGGAGCATTGTATCCCTATGAAGCTGCTGCATTATACTATGGGCATTGTGATAGATTACATCCCTATGAGGCTGCTGCATTATACTATGGGGCATTATATTTATGAGGTTGCTGCATTACACTATAGGGCATTGGTGTGCATTATATCCCTATGAGGCTGCTGCATTACACTATGGGGTATTGGGGAACATTAAATCAGTATGGGGCTGCTGTATTATATTATGGGGCTGCTGCATTATATTATGCCAGCATTATGCTCTTGCTCTATGGGGGTGCATTATACTCTTTTGGGGGTGCATTATATTCTTTTTGGGGTGCATTATACTCTTTTGGGGGTGCATTATACTCTTTTGGGGGTGGCATTATAGTACTATAGGGTGCATTATATTATATATGACTATGGGGTACATTACACTATTATGGATGACTGGGGCAATATGGAGAGATATGGGGGAAGTATGGACAGACATGAGGCAGAGTGGGAGGACATATGGGGTCCAGAATGTGGGATATTATTAATGTAGGGGCTAATTAAAGGATACTGTTTTCAGTGTTGGGGAGATGTCCTGTTACTATGCAGGGTGACACGGTCGTTTACTTTCTACATCTGGTGTAGTGTGGAGGTTGGTGAAAAATTTGGAAATGTGCTCTAGATAACTGTGTTATTTTCTATTGAGATGAGTTCTGGCTGGAAAAAGTGATGGTGGTGTGTGCTGGATGAAGATGAAAAGCAAAGATAAAAGACTATAGCTAGAGATGTCACCGGTGAGTAAGTGTGTTACCTGTACAATGACACTATATACTGTATACTATATACAGAGCTCCTGTGTATAATGTCACCAGTGTTCACTGTATTACATGTACACTGACACTATATACAGCTCTCATGTGTATAATGTCACCGGTGATCACTGTATAACCTGTACACTGATAGTATATACAGAGCTCCTGTGTATAATGTCACTGGTGATCACTGTATTATCTGTACACTGACACTATATACAGAGCTCCTGTGTATAATGTCACTGGTGATCACTGTATTACATGTACACTGACACTATATACTGCTCTCCTTTTTATAATGTCACCGGTGATCACTGTATTACCTGTACACTGACACTATATACAGTGCTCCAGTGTATAATGTCACTGCTGATCACTGTATTATCTGTACACGGCCACTGTATACTAAGTACAGATCTCCTCTGTAAAATGGCACTTATGGTGATATTAGTATTGTTTTTTTTTATTAATGATCAGTATTGTAGTATTGGGTCACTATGTTGTGGTAATATGTGATCTGGTCCTGGTGTGAATGTATTTGTTCCTTGTATATGCTATTATTCGGTCACTGTGGTGGTAATATGTGGTCTGGTCATGGTGTGTCGGTTTTTGTTACTTGTAAGTGGTATTATTGCCTGTGATATTATTGGTCATTTTAAAAATTGAAAAATAAATAAAAATATACAGAAATTGTTTCAGATATATTTTAACAAATGTGTAGTAAGTTACAGTAGAGTAGAGCCCGGCCAAAAGAGTCTACCTTGTCGTGGTGGCAGATTAAAAAAATCTTTTGGCCAAAACAAAAGCTGCTGGCTATGTATGTAGTGATGGGAACTGTAAATGTGTGATTGGTGAGGATGTGGTGCAGAAGTGAAGTTTTTCAAGAGAGAGCATTGGGACTGTGGATGGTTCGTGGGGTGGAGGCAGAGCTGGGGTGGAGCCTAAGTGAAGTCTCAAGGGGGTCGCTGAAAATTTTGCCAGAATGGGGCCCCGAAATTCTTAGTGGCAGCCCTGCTGCAGTGCAAATCATTACAAGAAAATAGCAATACATTTAAAATTCACAATAATTTATAAAAGTACAGATAAATCAATTCTGTTATTTAAACCTAAGGGCCTTTGGTAGCTGTATCCATGATCCATTTGGCTTCTCTTTTTAAGAGCATTTTATTATGATTCCTGAGGTGGATGATTAACCCAGTCAAGGCCTGCAAAACATAATGATCGTGGGTCTGCTCCATGACATTCTTGTATGTGTTTGACTAATTTGGGAGATCCTTTACCTGTCTCTATTGAACGGAAATGCTCGTGGAAACGTATAAACAAGGCTCTAACTGTTTTTTTAATGTAATAATATTACATGTACAAAATATTACATAGACTACATATTTTGTCCTACAAGAAATGAAATCCATTACTTGAGGAGTGATAGAACCTATTCTTTAGGGATTATTTGTAATATGGAACTGAAAAAAGGAACAATTATCGCATTTGAAGTTACCTTTGTAACCATTCTCAATCCAGTTTTTTGGTTCCGATGTTATTTTATGTGTTACCAGTATATCCCCTAAATTATTTAGTGTGGGGGGAGGGATGGGGGAGATTTAGTGTGGGGGGGAGATTTAGTGTGTGGGGTGTTGGAAGATTTATTGTGGAAGAGGGGTGGTGGAGATTTATTGGATGGAGGGATTGGGGACATTTAGTGTGGTGGAGAGATTTTGTGTGGGGGAAGGGGTGGTGGACATTTAGTGTGGGGGGGAGGGATGGGTAGATTTACTGTGTGTGGTTATTTAGGGTGAGGTGGACATTTAGTGTGGGTGGAGATTTAGCATGGTGGGGAGAGGTGGGGGAGATTTAGTGTGGGGGGTGAGGAGGAGAGATTTAATATGGGAGGAGGGGCTACACCTTCTCTGAGCCAGCTCCAAGTTAATAATTATACTCGCATGTTTTAAATGTGAGTACATTTGAAGCTCCGATCGCCGGGTTTAGTATTTGGGATGGGGCATTTAGTTTGTGTGGGGAAATTTAGTGTGTTGGGGAGGGGAAGGTGAGATTTAGTGTGGCCCACCCCTGGAAATTAAGTGAAACGCCCTTAATGGGAAGGAGCCATAATTTGATACTATATAAACCTATATCAAAGACATCATGAGTTTCTCCCAATTTTTCACAGAGAGGGTGCATCACTCTGCACCCCCAACAGGATGTACCTGTCACTAAAGAATACCCTTCTCAAGATATATTCCTATATATCATCTTGTATCTTGTACACACTGATATGTATTTGCTTTGTATATTTTGGGAAATACATGCCTTATTTTTTCTCCCTCCCCTATATGTTCACTCGCCTGATGACATCTCATTACTGAGATAGAATTGCGTCAGGAGGGAATTATTTAATTGGGAATAATATAGTCAGAGCCACACTTAGGTACTGACATTGGGAGTATGTGCAAGGGGCATGACAGGTTAGATAAGTGTTATACCTAACCCTACTATCCGTGGAACTCCATGGACTCCTACTGTGCCTCACCATGTGTGAAATGGGTGAGATCTAAACCATTTTCTTATGCACAGTGGCAACTTTCATATAATTTGTCATATAATTATATGTTATTCACCAATATAGGTTCTTTATCTACTTACAATATTGGTGTAGGTAAAAATTTTTTTAATGTGTTCCACCCCCTAGGAATATTCCTATTTTATACTATTCATTAAAAGTGATGTTTTAAGAGGGTCTCTCCATGCTACTTGAACCTGTCAAAAACGTAAATCCCCTCAAAACCATTTATATATCGATGTAGCCCTTAAAAGATAAGTTATCTGTTCCTTTTATGACCCCAAAATTGTGCACTAGCAGCGAGAAATCACATTGTGAAGTTGTGTCTGGAAATGTGCTGGTGTGTGGTCATCATGCACTTCTAGCTTCACAGCCTCATGCTATATTTACTAACTAGCAGCATCCTCCTCTGGCTGATTGACAGGTCAGTGGCCATGTACCAGAGCAAACGATCTGTCGACCAACCAGAAGAGACAGGAATTTAAGTGTGAGGCTGAGAAACTAGAAGTGCATCGTCATGCCATAGAGCATTTCTAAACGCAACTTTAAAACACGATTTCTCACAGCTGAAGACGTGCTTGGGATCATAAAAGGATCGACAGGCTTATCTTTTAAAGGGCTACACAGTCATATCAATGGATTTAGATGGTAAATGTTCCCTTTAAATGTAGAAAATGGGAAAAGGGCTTTGTCTGTTGTAAAACATTCAGGTCTAGAGTATTGAGACTGACACAAATTTTGGCTTTCTCAAAGATTGCTGCTTAAGTTTTTATAGTGGCAATTTACATTAACTCTAGATTGTGAAAATCTTACACCTTAATTTTTTTGCTTGAAACCTAACTTAATGACTAATACCCTCCATTCCCATTGTAGTTCAGCCCTACTACAAAATGACATGCTTAATAATTTCAGTGATCTTTTTGTTAGCTCCGGTGAAAGTGTCCATGTGTACTAGGCTGCCGATATCACTCATTGTCATTCTGATTGAATTATAAGAAAAGAATGGTTGCGTTTAAAGCTGGCTGGTGCTTGAAATCAATGAATTATGCTTTACAAGGCTATATCCAAGAAAATAGGAGCATTCGTCATTGCTTTTCATCAAAAAGGCTTTACAGGCAAGAACATCGATGCTTGTAAAATTACCCCTGAAACAACTGTTTATCCGATCATGTATTGTACAGCTTCATAAAGAGGTTTAATTGATCTGAAAAAGGCTTCATGGAGCCCAAGAAAGTCCAGAAAGTACTAGGACTGTCTCCCAAAGAGGATTCTGCTATGGTATTGCTTCAACATCAGTGCAGAGCTTGCTCATGAATGGCAGCAGGCAGTTGTCAGTGCATTTGCATGTACATTGAGGTGAAGGCTTTTAGAGGCTGGCCTTGATTCAAAAAACCAAAAGCATCAAGGACAGACTGATATTCTGCAGAACAGGCACTACACCGCAGAGAACTGATGTAATGTCATTTGCATTGATGAAGACCCTTCAGTCTGTTTGGGACATTTGTGAGAATGGCTGCCTGTGAATGCTAACAGAAAAGCAATCTGAGACAATTCATGTATGAGATTGCTTTTCATCAAAGGGAGTGGACTCACAATTTTTATCTATGAACACTGCCAGGAATAAAGAATGCTATCTAAACATCTTTTAGGAGCACCTTTTCCCTATGATCCAGGAGCAATTAGGTGATATGGACAATATTTTTTTCAGGACGATGGAGCACAATGTCACAAGGCAAAAGTAATAACTTAGTGCCTCTGTGAACAAAACATTAAAATTTCAGGTCCATGGCCAGGTAACTTCCCACATCTCAATCCTATTGTAAACCTGTGGTCAATGATTTTATAAGAATGCGTTGGAATCAGTCATGAATAGGCCCAGTAGCTGATATCCAGGAAGCCAGGAAAAATTGCGGAATTCTTGAAACATAATGGTCAACATTCTAAATATCAGCCCCATTTATGTATCCTTGCTTACCAACAACTATATGTGTGCGTATATTGGAAATTTGTCTGGCATACATGCTAAACGTGAACAGTGCCTTTGCATTGACGTCTTGGGTGTTTGTAAATACAACAATATACAAGATTCGATTGAAATGCGTGGCAGGCATATTCAGGTATGATCTTTGCCCTGAATATATCAGATTGCATGATTTACATCTATATATGTCCACCCATAATTGACTTCACTGTAGATGTGGGACAGTAGCGCTACAGAATTCCAGCAGTCTACAAAATTCCTTCCTTTTGGGAAATGCAGGAAGACAAGCCAGTGTAGATTAGTATATGGATAAAGAACACTTTATTTTTGCAGTTTTATGTACTTTTCAGGGTGTCGTTCTTTACAAGCACATACCACGGTCAGCGATGGCAAGTCAGCATGAGGCTAGAAATAATGTATGGCATTTCTGATTGTGCTACCCTACCTGCACATTGGACATTTCCAATCCATGACTGTGAACCTTAATCTCATTTGCAGATATGTTATATTAATGCCCAGTCTCATTAGAATAACATGTCACAATGTTAGAACAATTACAGATCCTTCTCCTCCTGCTCGTCCATCTCACGCTCTAAATGTTTGCAGTTTCCATAACAACTTATTTCTTGCTTCTCAGAAAGTCTTTTTGTCCAATTCATGTTTAGATATTTGTCATCTAATTAACCCTTTGACACCTGAGTTTTTCCAGCTGTAAGCACACTGAACACTAATATGAATTAATGATCGTATAACCCTTGCTATCACACACAGCTTGAAAGACATCTGCCAGCAAGTTTACCTTATTTTCTCTTAAGAATACTCCAGTTACAAATATACATTTGGTTTGTGGTAAAAAAAATTGTATAAAAGTAAAAGAGTGAAATGGAATATAAGGCTGTTTACAGATGGATGTAATACTGCACTTTTTTTTGCATCCATATTAGAGAAGTAATACCCAGACTTCCTGCAGTTCATCAGAATATAATTTTTGGCACTATAGAAGTACAGTATATGGTGCACTAGCTATTAGCTCTGGTTCCTACAAACCACTAGAATTCCAAATATTTTCCTGTAACATACATCTTGGCACTCATATTCTGGTTGCCTGAAAGCAGGTTTACAATGAAAAGGTAAAGGAAATAAAGACATACAGTGGGAAAAAAGTATTTAGTCAGCCACCAATTGTGCAAGTCCTCCCACTTAAAAAGATGAGAGAGGCCTGTAAGTGACATCATAGGTAGACCACAACTATGAGAGTCAAAATGAGAAAACAAATCCAGAAAATCACCATGTCTGATCTGGTAAGATTTAGTTTGCAAATTATGGTGAAAAATAAGTGTGACGCCCAGGAGACCGGGATACCCAGCACCGGACCAATGGAGTCTGTCTCTTGAGGGGGATGTCACGGGTGGCTTGACCCGGTGCTGTGGCCTCAGGCAATGCACAGTGTAAGGGGTATCATGAGGGGACAGGCACTTACTTGATCAGCAGCAGGTTCTCCCAGCGGTGACGATCCCGATCCTGGATAGATGGCTATTGTCCAAATGAAAGACTGAGGCACTGAAACGTTTAACCAGTTTACTTTAACATAAAAGGATTTACAACCAGTCCTGTCACCGGAGTCTGTATGGGAACTCTGAGTTACTTTGACCCTGCCGGGGTCTTCGCCTCTTATTGTGCGCAATTTCTGTGTGGCCCTGCTGCTGTATGTGAACTGGCTGCCGGCCCAATCTGTCCCCTCCGGGTCCTGGTTCGACGGGCAACCCGAGTCCTTTTATCGGTTTACCCCCTCTGGGAGTACCGCTGAACTCTGTGTCTGTTGCTGCGTCCGGCCCTAGTGAAGCTGATATCACCTCACGTTTTTCCGGTTGCTGTATTATATATAATGAATACAGCCACGGATCCGGTATCCGTCTTTGCGCCTGTTCTGGGTAGTGATTAATGCTACCCGGTTCTCACAATGTCCTTTTTCTCTATCCCTCTTCTCCTCAGGCCGGTGATTTAGGCCTGGTAACAGTCACAGGGCTGTTAGAGATTCAATTGTATGACCTCTCACTTTCAGCTCCTTAGCCCAACTGCCATTTCTTCTCTCAGACCAGAATGGATTAAAGGGAGTCTCTGGAGTTCCCCCTTCTGGCCGGAGGTGGTAGTGCAGTTTTGCTATCTTAATATTTGTGTTTAGTGTCAGTAATATTTTTGTGGCAAATACCCCTAGGGGTGCCACATTCCCCCTTAGTTAAGAACAGTACTCCGGGACTGTGGGACGATAACATTTTGAAATAACAATTAATATGTACAGAGTCTTAAAAATGAAAAGTTACAAAAACCACTCAAGGAAACAAAAATAGAGTTCTGTAAAAAGTCACTTCAAATAGCGTCCATTAATACAGTTCTATCCTTGAAGGTACTAGGAAAGGCACTGCACTTTGTGTCCAAGAATTTAGTTCCATTTTTCCAACGGAGTTACCAATATAAAGTCTAAAGAAAGTTCAAAAAGAGCAAAAAGCAAAGTTCAAAAAGCAGTCTTTCCGGAGCTTTGATTTAGTGCCTCCGGGCTGATAAAAAGTTCAAGAATATGCAATAAGTTCATACAGACAAGTCTCTGTAGGTACTGGGCTTAAACGTTGCAGACTGATAACAATGACTATACTACATTTTCTGTTTAACTATATATGGCATAACATATATACAATTCACATTATGAGCTTTATAGTTGGTAATCTGCATACCTGGCCGGTAATTGACCCTGGGTACTACGCTGTGATCTACGTAATAGCGGTGTCTCTTCATGTGGTGTACTACTGTCTACTGCGGATGTAGTATCTGCCCGCTCTGCTAAAGATAATTCCACGACTATGGAGTTGGCAAGTCCACCGTGAATGGGATTACTCTGACCAGGAATCTGTTCTTCCTGGCCTGGAACCTCCTGTAGTACGGGGTCAGCCTCTTCCTGTCTTGGGACTTCTGGTATTGGGTTTGGTGTTGGGTAAAAGGCCACCATGGGAACCACTACTGCACCATGGTATGTTAGTAGGGTTTTGGGAAAGTCTCCTATACAGGTGTGATACACTTCCTCTTCTTTTTCCTTTACTGGTTGAACCTGTATGGGTTGAATAACTTCTGGTTCTGGCTGGACAACGTCTGGCTCTTTCAATGCTTCCGGACATAATTTAAGATTGTCTCTTGACACTAGTACAGATGTTAAGCCTCCGTTTTTGCTAATGAGACACATTTTAGGATTATCCACTCTTGTTGGTAAAACTGTGTAGGGTACGGCTTCCCACTGATTGTCCAGTTTATTGGTTCGACGATTTCTCTTGAGCACTTGGTCACCTGGTCTTAATGGGGTCGCTAGAGCATTCTGGTTGAAAGTTCGCTCTTGTCTTTCTCTAGTTTGCTGAAGGCTTCTTTCCACACTCTCTTGCACTTGGCGATACTGCTTTTGCCGTATGATATCCCAATTGGAGTCTTGGACTTCTGCGTCTGGTTTCAGAATTCCCATTTCTAGATCGATTGGTAATTGGCCGGGTCTTGCACGCATAAGGTAAGCTGGGGTGCAGTTGGTGGAGCTCACCGGGACATGATTATACAGATCCACCAAGTCAGGCAATTTCTCTGGCCATTGATTCCTTTCTGTCTCAGGTAAAGTCTTTAGTAGGTCTATTACAATATGGTTCATCTTCTCGCATAAGCCGTTTGTTTGTGGATGATAGGCCGTCGTCCGGATCTTTTTGCAACCATACATATTACAGAATTCTCTGAAGATCTCTGATTCAAAGGCTGTACCTTGGTCGGTGAGAACCTGTTCCGGATATCCATGGGGTCTACAAAAGTACGTTTGGAACGCTTTGGCTGCTGTTTTTGCTGTCAGATCTTTTACGGGTACTACTACCAAGAAGCGTGAATAATGGTCCACGATGGTCAAGGCATAGACATAGCCGGACCGGCTTGGTGTCAACTTCACATGGTCCATGGCTACAAGTTCAAGTGGTTGTTTGGTGATTATGGGCTGCAGTGGTGCTCTTTGGTTCTTTTGATCGTTTCTTCTGAGGTTGCATGGGCCACAATTTCTGCACCACTGTTCGATTGATTTTCTCATCCCGACCCAATAAAATCTTTCTCTTAGAAGTACTTCTAACTTTTTCCAACCGAAGTGACCAGCACCATTATGGTAAGCTTCGAGGACCATCTTCACATCTTGTTTAGGCACAATAATCTGCCAAACCAATTCATGTGTTTTCGGATTGGTGTATCTTCTACAGAGCTTCCCTTGATACAGGAACATTTTGCCTCTCTCTTTCCAGAGTTGATGCGTCTCTTCTGGGGCATCCTCATCGGGATATGCACTTTGCTCAGTCAACAGTTCCTTCACCAACTTCACAGCCGGATTGCTGTCTTGGGTGTCAGCCCATCTATGGTGTGCTAACGGATTAAAATTCACCTCTTGTTGTTTCTGATAGGTACTTGACTGATGATATTTTGCCTTGGGACGATGGAAGGCTGGTAGTTCAATTTCTTCAAGCTCCCCCGTTTCCTCTTCTACATCTCTCAAGTGTGGCATCCGGGATAGGGCATCGGCATTTCCATTCTTGCGACCTGCTCGATACTTGATTATGAAGTTGTAATTAGATAACCGGGCTATCCATCGCTGTTCTAACGCACCTAATTTAGCTGTGTCCAGGTGGGTCAACGGATTGTTGTCAGTATAGACAATAAATTCTGCAGCGGCCAGATAGTGTTTGAAACGCTCCGTCACAGCCCAAACTACTGCCAGTAGTTCCAATTTGAAGGAGCTGTAATTTTCTGAATTTCTTTCAGTAGGCCGGAGCTTTCTACTTGCAAAGGCGATGACTTTCTCCCGACCTTCTTGCTTTTGTGACAGCACCGCTCCTAGTCCCACATTACTGGCATCGGTGTAGAGGATGGAAGGTTTATGGTAATCTGGGTATGCCAGAACCTCTTCTCCGGTTAGTGCCTTCTTTAGTTGTTCAAAGGAGTCTTCCCTTTCGTCGTTCCACTGAAAAGGAGGGTTTCGGTTTGAAGGTTTCTTCGTCTGCCCTACCAAAGTGTCTTGCAAGGGTGCTGCCAACTTGGTAAATCCTTTTATAAATCTGCGATAGTAACCCACCAATCCCAGGAATTGTCTCACTTCTTTTGCGCTGGTAGGTCTTGGCCAATCCCTTATGGCGCTTATTTTCTCGGGATCTGGTGCTACTCCCTCCGAACTCACGATGTGTCCCAGGTACTGTACCTTTGGCTTGAGAAGGTGACATTTGGATGGCTTGACTTTCATGCCATACCTGGATAAGGCTTCGAACACTTCTGCCAGGTCTATTAAGTGTTGTTCGTAAGTCTTTGAGTAGACGATCACATCATCTAGGTACAGGAGGACGGTCTCGAAGTTCTTGTGTCCGAGGCAGCATTCCATCAGCCGCTGGAAGGTACCGGATGCGTTGCAGAGTCCGAACGGCATGCGATTAAATTCACATAGACCCATTGGTGTGGTGAATGCCGTCTTTTCCTTATCTCTCTCAGCCACAGGGACTTGCCAATACCCGCTTGTTAAGTCTAAGGTGGAAAAATAATTAGCAGATTTCAAAGCAGTTAAGGACTCTTCTATCCTAGGCAAGGGGTAGGCGTCTTTATGGGTGATGTTATTAATCTTCCGGTAGTCTACGCACATTCTCATGGTTCCGTCCTTTTTTTTGACAATCACTAGAGGGGCCGCCCAGGGGCTACAGCTGTCTCTTATTACCCCGGCCTGTTTCATTTCCCTCAGCATATCTTTTGCACATTGATAGTGAGCGGGCGGTATGGGTCTATATCTTTCTTTTATTGGGGGATGGTCACCTGTGGGGATTGTGTGTTCTACCCCTTCTATCCGTCCGAAGTCCAATGGGTGTTTACTGAAGACTTGTTCATATTCTGTCACTAGCCTATACACCCCTTGTTTTTGATGGGCAGGTGTTGAATTTATGCCCACGTGTAGCTGTTGGCACCAATCCTCCATTTCTCCATCTGAGCCATTGCCTTCCACCTGACAGGTTGGTTCTAAGGGCTCAATGGTTGTGATGGCATTGTTGTCAACAGTATATAGCTTTGCCATTGTAGCATACCTTGGCAAAGTGACCTCTTCCTCTCCACAGTTCAAAAGTCGTACCGGCACTCGTCCCCGGTGTACCTCGACTATCCCTCGTGCTGCCAATTGTGACGCCCAGGAGACCGGGATACCCAGCACCGGACCAATGGAGTCTGTCTCTTGAGGGGGATGTCACGGGTGGCTTGACCCGGTGCTGTGGCCTCAGGCAATGCACAGTGTAAGGGGTATCATGAGGGGACAGGCACTTACTTGATCAGCAGCAGGTTCTCCCAGCGGTGATGATCCCGATCCTGGATAGATGGCTATTGTCCAAATGAAAGACTGAGGCACTGAAACGTTTAACCAGTTTACTTTAACATAAAAGGATTTACAACCAGTCCTGTCACCGGAGTCTGTATGGGAACTCTGAGTTACTTTGACCCTGCCGGGGTCTTCGCCTCTTATTGTGCGCAATTTCTGTGTGGCCCTGCTGCTGTATGTGAACTGGCTGCCGGCCCAATCTGTCCCCTCCGGGTCCTGGTTTGACGGGCAACCCGAGTCCTTTTATCGGTTTACCCCCTCTGGGAGTACCGCTGAACTCTGTGTCTGTTGCTGCGTCCGGCCCTAGTGAAGCTGATATCACCTCACGTTTTTCCGGTTGCTGTATTATATATAATGAATACAGCCACGGATCCGGTATCCGTCTTTGCGCCTGTTCTGGGTAGTGATTAATGCTACCCGGTTCTCACAATGTCCCTTTTCTCTGTCCCTCTTCTCCTCAGGCCGGTGATTTGGGCCTGGAAACCGTCATAGGGCTGTTAGAAATTCAGCTGTATGACCTCTCACTTTCAGCTCCTTAGCCCAACTGCCATTTCTTCTCTCAGACCAGAATGGATTAAAGGGAGTCTCTGGAGCTCCCCCTTCTGGCCGGAGGTGGTAGTGCAGTTTTGCTATCTTAATATTTGTGTTTAGTGTCAGTAATATTTTTGTGGCAAATACCCCTAGGGGTGCCACATAAGCATTTGGTCATTATCATTAACAAAAATTAATCTCAATATTTTGTTATATATGCTTTGTTGGCAATGAGAGAGGTCAAACGTTTTCTGTAAGTCTTCACAAGGTTGGCACACACTGTTGGTGGTATGTTGGCCCATTTTTCCATGCAGATCTCCTCTAGAGCAGTGAAGTTTTGGGCCTGTCACTGGGCAACACAGACTTTCAACTCCCTTCAAAGGTTTTCTATGGGGTTAAGATCTGGAGATTGGCTAGGCCACTCCAAGACCTTCATGTGCTTCTTACGAAGCCACTCCTTCATTGCACTGGCAGTGTGCTTGGGATCATTATCATGCTGAAAGACCCATCCGCGTTTCATCTTCAATGCCCTTGCTGATAGAAGGAAGTTTGCACTCAAATCTCACAATACATGGCCCCATTCATTCTTTCATGTACATGGATCAGTCATCCTGGTCCCTTTG
The DNA here is from genome assembly GCF_032444005.1 of Ranitomeya imitator. Lineage (NCBI taxonomy): Eukaryota > Metazoa > Chordata > Amphibia > Anura > Dendrobatidae > Ranitomeya > Ranitomeya imitator. The sequence continues at coordinate 408,201,367 of NC_091285.1, forward strand.
CAGAGAAACAGCCCCAAAGCATGATGTTGCCACCCCCATGATTCACAGTAGGTATGGTGTTCTTTGGATGCAACTCAGCATTCTGTCTCGTCCAAACACGACGAGTTTCTACCAAACAGTTTAACCTTGGTTTCATTAGACTATAAGACATTCGCCCAATACTCTTCTGGATAATCCAAATGCTCTCTAGCAAACTTCAGATGGGCCTGCACATGTACTGGCTTAAGCAGGGGGACACATCTTGCACTGCAGGATCTGAGTCCCTGGGGGTGTAGTGTGTTACTGATGGTAGTCTTTGTTACGGTGGTCACAGCTATATGCATGTCATTCACTAGGTCCCCCCGTGTGGTTCTGGCACTTTTGCTCACCGTTTTTGTGATCATTTTGACCCCACAGGGTGAGATCTTGCATGGGGCCCCAGTTCGAGGGAGATTTTCAGTGGTCTTGTTTGTCTTCCATTTTCTTATTATTGCTCCCACAGTTGATTTCATCACACCAAGCTGCTTGCCTATTGCAGATTCAGTCTTCCCAGTCTGGTGCAGGGCTACAATTTTGTTTCTGGTGTCCTTCGACAGCTCTTTGGTCTTCACCATAGTGGAGTTTGGAGTGTGACTTTTTCTGTTCACCTGATGAAGACGGTATTTCCATTGAAACGCGTTGTGGCTTAACCCTATCTTGGTGTCAGAGTCTTCTTTCTGCGCTCCTTAGACTGAGCTTTCATTCTTTTTTCTGTCTGTATCCTCCATTGGAGGAGTTTGGCTGGAGCTGCGGAGGGACTTTGCACTTTCACCCTTCCTTTGGTGCTACCTTCTTGGCGCTCTGGAGCAAACCGCCCACTATTGATTTTATTTTCTCCTTCGCCTCATTGGGGGACACAGACCGTGGGTGTATGCTGCTGCCAATAGGAGGCTGACACTAAGTGATACAAAAAAAGTTAGCTCCTCCCCTGCAGTATACACCCTCCTGCTGGCTCTCAGCTAACCAGTTCTTGCTTAGTGTCTGTAGGAGGCACATGGGTCTGTTTCAGACCCCAACGTTTTTTTCATCCGGGCAGACTTTACTATCAGGGATAGTCGTCCCATTCTCCTCTGCGATATTCTCACTCTGACGAGTCTTCGGAGCTAGCTTCTCTGCTCTTTCAGACTTTTTTCCCTTATTACCTTCGAGGCAAGGTTGTCCTCAGGCCATCTCCATCCCTTGTTACCAAGGTGGTAATGTATTACCACTGTTATGAGGGCATAGTTCTTCCCTCATCTCTTTTGGCCCCATATTCTGGACGAAGTGAGTGCTCTGAGTGGGTACATCTTGAGGACGGCGTCCTTCTGAAGGTTGGACGTTTTATTTGGGCTTCCTGACGGTAGAGGAAGGCTTCCTGACATTTTCAGGAAGGGTTTAGCCGTTTCATCGACCATGATAACATGGTGAATTCCTTTCACCATCCAGGAGTCCTTCCGTGCTAGATGTCAGCCTATCTCCCTGTCTATCAAGGGTTCTAGGCACCAGGCGTCAGCAAGGCACGCCTGCAAGCTTGCGGATTCGTCCAGTCCACATGCATTCTTGAAGCACTATAATTCCCACACTTCCACAGATGTGAGTCTGGGCAGGCGGACTCTGCAGGCCGCGGTGGCGCACTTGTAAGTAGCGGTTACACAGGGCCTGATCTATTGTTGTCCCCACCCAGGGACTGCTTTGGGACGTCCCACGGTCTGTGTCCCCCAATGAGGCGAAGGAGAAATAGGGATTTTTGTGTACTCACCGTAAAATCCTTTTCTCCGAGCCATTCATTGGGGGACACAGCTCCCACCCTGTTATTAGCTTATGCTTGTTTTTTTATAATATGACATGCTATACGCTCATATATTGTTATTGATCTCCTACTGCTGTTGCACCGAACTGGTTAGCTGAGAGCCAGCAGGAGGGTGTATACTGCAGGGGAGGAGCTAACTTTTTTTGTATCACTTAGTGTCAGCCTCCTATTGGCAGCAGCATACACCCACGGTCTGTGTCCCCCAATGAATGGCTCGGAGAAAAGGATTTTACGGTGAGTACACAAAAATCCCTATTTTCAGGTTGTGGACAGGTATCTTTTATACTGATAACAAGTTCAAACAGGTGCCATTGCTATAGGTAATGAGTGGAGGACAGAGGAGCCTCTCAAAGAAGAAGTTACAGGTCTGTGAGAGCCAGAAATCTTGCATGTTATTAGGTGACCAAATACTTGTTTTCCACCATAATTTGCAAAATAAATCTTGCCAAATGAGACAAGGTGATTTTCTGGATTTGTTTTCTCATTTTGCCTCTCATAGTTGGGGTCTACCTATGATGTCAATTACAGGCCTCTCCCATCTTTTTAAGTGGGATACCTTGCACAATTGATGGATGACTAAATACTTTATTTCCCCACTGTATATCTGTTCAAATGTGTTGCAGAAGAATAAATATTCTGTGAATACTCTTATACAGTTCAATATTTGGTTGCAAGAAAAACAAGGGTCAGCAATCTTCTGCACTCCAGCTTTACTCTGGATGCATTGTACATTGATGTTAATGGGATGTCCATCTACTGTAATGCTTGCATTTGCCGTTTCTTAACCCCTGCTAGGAATCTTATCTATCTATCTATCTATCTATCTATCTATCTATCTATCTATCTATCAGTAACATGTAACATGTGCTCAGTGTGAACCTGCTTTTATCTGTGAAGAGCACAGGCGCCAGTGGTAAATTTGCCAATCCTGGTGTTCTGTGGCAAATGCCAAGCGTCCTGAACGATGTTGAGCTGTGAGCACAACCCCCATCTGTGGACTTTGGGCACCCAGACCATCCTAATGGAGTCGGTTTCTAAATGTTTGTGCAGACACATGCACATTTGTGTCCTGCTGGAGGTCACTTTGCAGGGCTCTGGCAGTGCTCCTCCTGTTCCTCCTTGCACCACAAAGGCTGACGTAGCGGTCCTGCTGCTGGGTTGTTGCCCTCCTATGGCCCCCTGGTGTACTGGCCTATCTCCTGGTAGCATCTCCAGCAAACCTTCTTGCTTCTTCCTGGATGAGCTGCACTACCTGAGCCACTTGTGTGGGTTGTAGAGTCCATCTCATGCTACCACGAGTGTGAAAGCACAACCAACATTCAAAACTGACCAAAACATCAGCCAGAAAGCATTGGTACTGAGATGTGGTCTGTGGTCCCCACCTGCAGAACCACTCCTCTATTGAGTGTGTCTTGATAATTGCCAATAATTTCCATCTGTTGTGCCATTTGCACAACAGCATGTGAAATTGATTGTCAAACAGTGTTGCTTCCTACGTGGACAGTTTGATTTCACAGAAGTATGATTCACTTGGAGTTATATTCTGTTGTTTAAGTGTTCCCTTTATTTTATTGAGCAGTGTATATATATATATATATATATATATATATATATCTACTATATAGTTGTCTAAGGGTCACTTCCCTCTGTCTGTCTGTCCTTCTGTCATGGTTATTCATTCGCTGATGGGTCTCGCCAGCTGCCTGTCATGGCTGCCGCGACCAATCAGCGACGGGCACAGTTCGGAAGAAAATGGCCGCTCTTTACTCCCCGCAGTCAGTGCCTGTCTCCCACATACTCTCCTCCGGTCACCGCTAACACAGGGTTAATGCCGGCGGTAACGGACCGCGTTTCTGCACTCCGTTACCGCCGCTATTAACCCTGTGTGTCCCCAACTTCTTACTATTGACACTGCCTATGCGGCATCAATAGTAAAAAATGTAATGTTAAAAAAAAAAAAAAAACCTGCTATACTCGCGCCGGCCGCCATCTTCCGTTGCAGGTGGCAGAAGGACCTGCAATGACGTCACGATCATGTGACCGCGATGTCATCACAGGCCCTGCGCACCTGCGCGAGAAGGACCTGCCATGACATCACGGTCATGTGACCGCGACGTCATCACAGGTCCTGCGTTCCCCTGGGACCGGAAGCTGCCGTGGACTACAAGGGCTCTCTCGGAAAGGTGAGTATATGTTTATTTTTTAACCTGTGACAAACCTGGCTGGCCAATATACTACGTGACTGGCCAATATACTACGTGGCTCTGTGCTGTATACTACTTCGCTGTGCAATATACTACGTGGCTCTGTGCTGTATACTACGTCACTGGGAAGTATACTACGTCACTGGGAAATATACTACGTCACTGGGAAATATACTACCTCACTGGCCAATATACTACGTGACTGGCCAATATACTACGGGGATCTGTGCTGTATACTACGTCACTGGGCAATATACTACGTAACTGGGCAATATACTACGTGGCTGCGCAATATACTACGTCACTAGGCAATATACTACGTAACTGGGCAATATACTACGTGGCTGGGCAATATACTACATCACTGGGCAATATACTACGTGGTTGGGCAATATAATATGTGGCTGGGCAATATACTATGTGGCTGGGCAATATACTACGTGGCTTGGCAATATACTACGTGGCTGGGCAATATACTACATCACTGGGCAATATACTACGTCACTGGGCAATATACTACATGGCTGGGCAATATACTACGTGGCTGGGCAATATACAACGTGTCTGGGCAATATACTACGTGGCTGGACAATATACTATGTCACTGTGCAATATACTACGTGGCTGGGCAATATACTACGTGGCTGGGCAATATACTAAGTGGCTGGGCAATATACTACGTGGACATGCATATTCTAGAATACCCGATGCGTTAGAATCGGGCCACCATCTAGTATATATATATATATATATACTGTATAGCTTATCTCTGATTTGACTTTTAGATGAGATGAGTCCTCACTCACTGCTCTAAATCAGATGGTCCTTTAAAAGAAGTAGGTCATAATGTATGATCAGTGTGGACCTACTTCAGGGACCCACATTAATTACAATTGGTTGCTGTCCCAAAGCAATTTTTGTATTTATTCAGTGAAAGGTGATCATTTATGTAGCATAGAATATATACCACGTTAACTGTTTCATATTCCTCATTCTGAATTTATGAATGCAGTCTTTGTTTTTTCGTCTTTCAGCATTACAATATAACTCATGGCACTCACCATTCTGCTTCTAATCCATAAAATCATCTTAATGCACCTAAATGGTGGGTTAACAAACAGCACAGACAACCTAGCATCGTCATCAATGTGGCATGTTAATCTTAGACTATCTGAGCGGTTTGTTATCCTACCGCTGAATGTGCACAAACTAAAGTGGACTTTTATGAATTAAAAGAAGATGGGTGAGTGCCATGGATTTGCTAATGCATACTGTATATTTCATTTTCTTTAGAACACTGAGCACCACTGCTGTATATCCAGAATTGCCCAATAGTCCAGGAGGAACAATAAAGCACAGAAGAGCACTTGCTTTTTGTTTTTTCTTCTTATTCTTTTAGTTTATTAATTTAGTCCAGATGTTTTAATGCCAAAACCAAATGGCATTATTGTGTGCAGATTGTAAAACTGTTTTTTTTTTTACAGGGCACAAAAGGACTTCCAGGAATGAAAGGTGAAAGAGTAAGTATATGCTCATGATCAGTGGATCAGTACCAGTTTAGCACTGGTTCCAGAACACATGGACTGGGATTTTAGAGCAGCGGAGGAGAGTCACTATTTATATAATTATAGCTATAATTATTTTCTAAGTGAAAAATAAATGATACTAACAGTACAAATTGCACATTGTTTAATGAGAACAATAATATTCCTTGGTTTTAGGAAATATAGAAATATGGACTGCAATAATTACAATTAAAGTCCATTACTCTAATAAGAACCAGGCACATAACGCATATGGAAGAAAAATTATTTTTGTAACCAAGCCAGGGTGACATAAATAGACTTTTATATCTAAAGTTTTTTGTTTTGTTATTGGATGTGATGGGCTGTGGTCATTCTCATGTCAGACACAGATCTTCCCAAAATGACTGTGCGGCACACTTATTATAGAAGCAGTGGGAGAATGTCCTTGCATGACCGCTCCATAGCAACCTAGCTGATGAAGTACTTTTTCCTTTCTTTTTAAAGATGTAATTGATCTCTATCATCAAATCCCCAATACTCAGACATTGCTAACCACCCTTTATATAAGACAATTACCTCATAATCATCTTTCCACCTTCTGGTTTTGCAAGTAGTTGTCATCCTTTCTTGGTGAAACTGATTTAATACTCAATGGTGGCAGTTTATCATTACAGTATGCCAGTATTATGGATTAAATAAAATCACAATGTGGCAAAAGTGGTATTTACAAGAAAAACGTGTGACATTTTAGCTTTTTGCACTGATCACTTCAATTTTCTAAAAACGAGGCATGGCGTACAGCTCTATTACAAATGTACTGTAATCAGAGGCATACCTAGATGTTCAACTCAGGGGGCGAAATATCAAAGTGGGCCTCTAACCAGGTAACTCTGATTACAAATATGGTAGAGCACCCTAATTGTGGGTGTAGAGGAACCTCAGCAGATGACGGGGCTGTTACCGATAAAAAATCTATATTAGGGATGGGCGAACCAGAACTATAAAGTTTAGGACCGTACCGAACACATAGTGGAAACCCATGTTGCAGTTCGGGTCCAGTTCGAACTATAAAAAAAAGCATAAAATTATTAATAAGCATTATAATTATACATACCTGTCCAGCGATGCATCCTCCCATCCCGTTGTCTCCTGGCCGCATCTGCTTCCGGGGCTGCTCATTACCTTCTGCCGGTATTCACTGCACTCGGCAGTCTTCTGCTTTTTCTGGCAGTGTTTGTGCGGTGACGTCACACTGCCGGAAGAAGCCGAAGACTGCCGAGTTCAGTGAATACTGCCGGCAGTTAATGAGCGGCCCCGGAAGCAGATGCGGCTGGGAGACAGCAGGACGGGAGGATGGGTCGCTGGACAGGTAAGTATAGTTCTAATGTTTATTATTAATTTTCTGCTTTTCTTACAGCTACCCGTACCCATCCCATATATGTAAAGTCTGAGTTCGTGGTTCAGACGCAAGTTCATGTCATGTCTGTCCCCGAACTCGAACTTTATTATAAACTCGGGCGAACCCGCCGATCTCGAACATCGGGGGGTTCGCCCATCATTAATCTCTATACAAAGACCAACACTGATATTACTTCCATATGGTGACCATATAGTGGTAGATATCAGTCCAGCAGAACACTTAAGAGATTACAGTTCAGTTACAGATAGTAACTTAAAGGTGACCTTCTTTCTTATGGAGTAATTTACTTTTCCTGAGTAAGAGGCCATAGTATTCCCCAAGTCCATACTAGACCCGAATTAGGCTTTATTATACCTCAGGCCATTTCATATTCCCTCGTGCCAGATTATACCCCTTTTGATATCAGCAGTGACGAGTGATATACACAAGAATTACTTAATTTTTCAACATCGTTTTGGGGGTTTAGGTTTGTTAGTTAAATTATGTGAGAAGATAACTGCCTTAAATCTAGTTCTTAACACATAGATTTTTATTACTTGAACTAGAAAAAGTGGCAAACATGGGAAACCCCGTAGTTTTAAAATATAACTTTTAATGTAATTAGTTAAAAAAGACAAAAAGAACAACAAACACCATACACATGAAAAAGTACTCTCTGATTACACCCTACAATAATTACCCTCGTTTCTGCACTTGGCACCATATGTATATATACGAGTAATGGGTTGAGCGAAACGGATCGGACAAATTAAAAAATCGCCGACTTTCGGCAAGTCAGGTTTCATGAAACCCGACCCGATCCTAGTATGGGATTGGCCATGAGGTCGGCGATCTTCGCGCCAAAGTCGCGTTTCTTATGACGCTTTCAGCATCATTTTTCAGCCAATGAATGAGGACGCAGAGTGAGGGCAGCGTGATGACATAGGTCTCGGTCCCCACCATCTTAGAGAAGGGCATGACAGTGATTGGCTTGCTTTCTGCAGCGTCACAGGGGCTATAAAGGAGCATGCACGCCGACCGCCATCTTACTTCTGCCGATCGTAGCATAGGGAGAGGTTGCCGCAGCTTCATCAGAAGAAGGGATATAGTTAGGGAGGGAAGATTAAGCCCCGAAACAGCTTGTGCTGTAGCGATTTCCACTGTCCAACACCACCATTTGTTTGCAAGGGACAGTGGAGGCTATATTTTTGTGCATCAGCTCTGTAGCTTATTAGGCTGCCTTATAAGGCTCCCTGATAGCTGCATTGCTGTTTGCACGCCGCTGTGCAAACCAACTGCTTTTTTAAAAGCAAAAATCCTGTTGCTCCTTTCTGCACAGTTATCTTGTTTATTTGTCCACACTTTTGTGTGCAGCAGTCCTTTTTATTGCTGCCATACTTTTTCTGAGATCATTGTAGGGAGATTGAAATTGTACTACAGTCCTTGTATTTTTTCATATATCTTCCAGCCACTTTCTGCCACTGCATCGATTCAAAGTGACAGGAGACAGCATTTGTCCAGTATGGTTACGAACTACTTTTCCTCCCTTATCGATGTTCTCCCTCACAGGTCATTCCCCTTTGATTACTGGGCATCTAAAATAGACACCTGGCCTGAATTGGCAGAATATGCATTACAGGAGCTTGCTTGCCCTGCTACTAGTGTGCTAACAGAAAGAGTCTTCAGTTCTGCTGGTTCAATACTGACCGAAAAAAGGACACGTCTGGCTACCCAGAATGTTGATGATCTAACCTTCATTAAAATGAACCAATCATGGATTTCAAATTATTTTGCCCCACCTTCTCCTGCTGACACGTAGCTTGCCTGAAAAATGTCTTGCTTTTGGCCTCCTCTTACTGACTTCTCCAATTCCTCCATTTGCCGCTGCTGAATGCCCACCATAGGCCATTTTTATACCTCCCTAAATGGGCTGACTCCCCCCACAGGGCCGTGGTCATCACCTGGCGCAAGCACCCGTGCGAGTGCTGTTTGCCTGGACAGGTGGGTGCGCCCACTCTTGGGCAACGGCACTGGCAGATGGTCCCTCATAGTACAATGAAGTGTATCTGACGGTGGTGGTGCACAACCAACGTCAGACACACCGTCGTAATATGAGGGGCCCTGTGCCTGTATCGCCGCCCACGAGAGAGGGTTCCCCCAAGCTTGAACAGTGCTCTACCACTTGCAATACTTACCTCTCCCTGCTCCACCACTGTGTAGTCTGTGCTGTTAAATCCTTCAATGGCACTGCCAATACACATTTGTTGAAATGATAGATGATAGTTAAAATATACAGGGGCCCTGGCCTCCATTTAGACCAGTTAATATTTTGCGCCTACTACCACTGTCTGCTACTCAGCAGAGGAGCCCACCCCAGTACCTAGCTATGCCGCCTGTTTAGTCCTGTTACCAATTATGAACTGCTTTTAGTCTACTTTTGTATTTGGGCCTACTAACGGTGTCTGCGCCACTCATTACAGTTGTCCTCCACTGAACAAAGCTAGGCCGCCTGTTTAGTCCTGTTACCAATTTTGAACTGCATTTAGCCAACTTTTTTTATTTTGGGCCTACTAACTGTGTCTGCGCCACTGATTACAGTTGTCCTCCACTGAACAAACCAATGCCGCCTGTTTAGTCCTGTTACCAATTTTGAACTGCATTTAGCCAACTTTTTTATTTTGGGCCAACAAACTGTGTCTGCGCCACTCATTACAGTTGTCCTCCACTGAACAAAGCAATGCCGCCTGTTTAGTCCTGTTACCAATTTTGAACTGCATTTAGCCTACTTTTGTATTTGGGCCTACTAACTGTGTCTGCGCCACTCATTACAGTTGTCCTCCACTGAACAAAGCTAGGCCACCTCTTTAGTCCTGTTACCAATTTTGAACTGCATTTAGCCTACTTTTTTATTTTGGGCCTACTAACTGTGTCTGTGCCACTCATTAAAGTTGTCCTCCACTGAACAAAGCAATGCCACCTGTTTAGTCCTGTTACCAATTATGAACTGCTTTTAGCCTACTTTTGTATTTGGGCCTACTAACGGTGTCTGCGCCACTCATTACAGTTGTCCTCCACTGAACAAAGCTAGGCCGCCTGTTTAGTCCTGTTACCAATTTTGAACTGCATTTAGCCAACTTTTTTTATTTTGGGCCTACTAACTGTGTCTGCGCCACTCATTACAGTTGTCCTCCACTGAACAAACCAATGCCGCCTGTTTAGTCCTGTTAACAATTTTGAACTGCATTTCGCCAACTTTTTTATTTTGGGCCAACAAACTGTGTCTGCGCCACTCATTACAGTTGTCCTCCACTGAACAAAGCAATGCCGCCTGTTTAGTCCTGTTACCAATTTTGAACTGCATTTAGCCTACTTTTGTATTTGGGCCTACTAACTGTGTCTGCACCACTCATTACAGTTGTCCTCCACTGAACAAAGCTAGGCCACCTGTTTAGTCCTGTTACCAATTTTGAACTACTTTCAGCCTACTTTTTTATTTTGGGCCTACTAACTGTGTCTGCGCCACTCATTACAGTTGTCCTCCACTGAACAAAGCTATGCCGCCTGTTTAGTCCTGTTACAAATTTTGAACTGCATTTAGCCTACTTTATTATTTGGGCCTATATCTGTGTTTCCTCCTCATCCTGCCCATTGCCCAGCCACTGCTAGATGAGTCTGCTGGTACATTGACCCAGACCACTACATTCCCTTTGCACTCTACACAGCCTGAATCTGACCCTGCTGAAAGTCAGGTTCCTCTGCCCAAATACTATACCACCTTACACGGGGACAAAGAGGAAGGTGCAGATGAAAGTGCAGGTTCCTTCATCAGGTGGGGGGGGCATACTCGTTGGCGACGTCACTGGCACAGGGCCTCTCATAGTACGCAAAAGTGTCTCTGGCAGTGGGAGGCACCACCCGCCGTCAATCACACCGCCGTACTATGAGGGGCCCTGTGCCAGTGCCAAGTGCCAACGAGTGGGCCCCCCCTGCTTGCTCAGGATCACAGCACTTGCAAAGTTGAAATACTTACCTCTCCCTGCTCCACCGCCGTGACGTATTCCGCATTTCCTGGGCCCACGAAAATCTTGAGCCAGCCCTACCCCCCCACAACTTTAGCCAAATGACCCCCTGTTTTCAATGCCTAACTATTGTTATAAAGTAAATTAAGATTGACAAGCTTAAGAAATAAGAATTGATGTTTTTGGCATTAAAATGGGCACTGTAGGTGTTTTCCTGTCCTCCACTCACTGCCGACTTTGATTCCCCATTGACTTGGATTGGGTTTCATGTTTCGGTCGGCCCCCGACTTTTCAAAATAATCGTCCAATTTCACCCGACCCGGCTTTTGTTTCGCGAAACCCAACTCGATCCTAAAAAAGTAAAAGTCGCTCTTCTCTACTTGGCGGCTGTCCCTCACTGCCCCTATTGTAGTGAATCATTTACCAACTCATATGTATTGAGCATGTAAAGGAAGGAATACCAGGGCAGGCGGGCCGCTGGACATGTGGCTGTAAATAGGCAAGTGTCAAAGAGATAAATGGGTGAGTGGATTGAGAGGCATCAATAAGATAAAGTTTAGATGATCAAAGATTAACGTATAGTACCCCACTAAACTGTTACCTGCCAAAGAAATCCTGCCTGCCAGCTGAGGTTGGCACCCTAATTGACATCGGATACGGTGCTCCCGCTCCACGATGGCTGATCCTGGGAGTCCCTAGAATAAATGTACAAACAACCCCTAGGTTAAATACATCAGATAAAGGCAGAGAAGTGGTGCCTCACAATTGGGAGCAATCGAATGACAGTCAAAAAGAAATTATGTGATGATAAAGAGCATATAAATATAGTACATGGTACATATCAGACCAACAGAATAAGGGGGTACTTATGATTACTAGCTTGTGACCTCTACGCGTTTTACCGAATATGGATCATCACCAGGAGGTGAGATGAGTTGATGCTGCATGGTCTTGGCCTGTGCTCATTTATTTATACACACATGGGCTGTTCCGAGACCCACGCTCAGCTGGAAATGCATTCTGGAGTGTAGTGGATAAATGTATGTCCCCTTTTCCCAATGTGTATATGTGTACCTCCCCCTTGATATAGGCATGACAGGCACCTAACCTTCAATAAAATGGCGCTGCCATAGAACATCATCAGTGTGCCTGCACCTTGTCCATGCACGTACACCTTGTCTCCGGATCCAGTGACACACGACCGTAAATGATGAACCGGAAGTGTGTCACCCATGTGTGCATGTCGGTGGAGTGCGCATGCGGGGGAGGACGGCCGAGAATGTCACAGAACCGCCTCCCACAGCATGCACAAATCCATTGCACGCACGCTGGAAATGACCAATAATGCAGTCAATGTACTCAAACCCAGGCTGGGTGTGCTTGTGCACTGTTATTTCAATCTCTTGCAGTCTGTGTTGAATGCGGAGGAGGGAGGACTCTGCTCCATTGTTTGAACACTCAGTCTTCTCCTTCTAAGAAACTATTGATGCTCAGCAGTAATGTGCCGCTGGGAGGATGATAGATACCCATGGTTTTGTGTCAGGAGCATGATTGGTCAGATGAGGGCATGTGTAGGCAGGCAGATACAAAGATCCGCGTCCCTAAACATGACAATTGGATGAGAGGGTATACCATCAACAATATATTGCAGAATGTGGACATGGGCGCAATGGACATAAACAGAAATCAACCTGTGAATGAGCACAGATGCATCAGAATATTGATCATATTTGTAGAACCAAACTGATAAAGATTGATCATCACATAAATATGTGAGCCCCAAGACAAAGGGAACAATTATAACTAGTCATGGCAATAAAATACTATACTAACCCTCAAGTCTCTCCCATAGGGCTGTAGACACAACAACCAAGCATGTAGCTTAATTAAATCAAGGTTTTACGAGCTCATATATTGAGCTGAAATCACAGAAAACAGGCATACAATATGACCTCTTGTAGACCTGCAGGGGCCAATGAGTCCATCCAAAAACTCCCACATTCTTTCTGAAGCAACATCTTATCAAAATTGCCTCTCCTGGGATTGGATCTGACTACCTCTATCACACTGAATGAGACTTCTTTAATGTTACCTTGATGCACCCAATTCATATGTCTTGCCAACGGGGTGTCACGTTTGTGTCTCACGTCCCCAATGTGCTTGCCCATCCTCCTTCTAAATTCCGTCTTGGTCTTACCAATGTAATCCTTGTACTATATTTATATGCTTTTCATCATCACATAATTTCTTTTTTGACTGTCATTCGATTGCTCCCCATTGTGAGGCTCCAATTCTCTGCCTTCATCAGATGTATTTCACCTGGGGGTTGTTTGTACATTTATCCTAGGGACTCCAAGGGTCAGTCATCATGGAGCGGGGTATACATGCAACACATAAACACATGTTCACATTGGCCATAAAACATACAAAACCTACAAGAAACAAAATGAGCAAAAACCCTGCTAAACTAAATGACTAAATAAATATAAAGCAAAAGTGCATTTAAATAAAACAGAGTTCTTAGTAGTACTCTTTTTGATAAAAAAAATAGCATAAAAGCCATCCCACCTCGACAAGGTGACTCTGATCGGGACGGTCCTACACTGTCTTATATTAAAAACCTTACCATGTGTCAAAGTTGACCTCAGTGTGTGAGTAAGGGCAGACAGGCGGACCGGATCTAAACCAGTGGACACCAGTCTGGGGAAGCCTTTAAATGTAATATCCAGAATTCAAAAATACAAAGAAAAAATCAGTAAAAATATTAGACTTCCACAATGATATGAGGCAAAGTCTCCTACCACACTTCTCAGTAGTTACACATTAAAAGCAGCTGTGCCTCTGAGTATGATAGAAGGAGATCTGCAAATGTTTCAACCAGTCAGAGGGTGAGAAAACCAATAAAGAGATAAGATCAAGTTCCAATTGCATTTTAAGGTTATAGCACTTATCTTAATGGACAACAGTGTAATCTCAGATGTAATGACTGCTGTCAGTTAACAGTCACATTGTATTGTAAGATCAATTTGCACCATGTGATTAACAACACAAATACTAGTGATGAGCGAGCACTAAAATGCTCAGGTGCTTGTTGCTCGGGTCAAGCAGATTGGAATACTCGGGTACTCGACCCGAGCAACGAGCCCAATGTAAGTCTATGGGAGACCCGAGTATTTTTACTGCGATCTCCTCCAGGGATCCTTTTAAGGTCTAAAAACATCTGAAAATGATGGAAACACTGCTCAAATGACACAGGGACATCATGGGGATCGCCCCTGGAAGCATTCCTGAACCCTTAATTCACAACTGTAAACAATTTTTCCGAGATTCATGCCATTTTTCCCAGTGACACAAAAAACACACTAAAACGAAACCAAAACAGATTTTGCTGCGAAATATGTCAAGGTACATCCTTTGCAGGTTAATAACTTGCCTGTAAGGCCAACCCCAGACCGAACCCCAGACCGAAAATGTCCTCCCCCACTTGGGCTTAGTTCAGATGCAGCGTTTTTGAAGCGTTTTTCAACTTTAACATTGCTTTCAACCACTACAAATGCATTCACTGGGAAATGTCATTGTAACATTTAACAACCCTAGCTGGCCATGTGGTGTGTGACACATAAGCAGATCCATCTTGTTTCATTTATGAAGGAGGGACTCTTAAAGTCCCAGAGCCTACTTGTACTGATGAATCAGGCGGCATTAATCTTCTTAAAGGGCCATTATTAAACTGTGGGTCTCCTAAACTGTTGTAGCCTACGCTGTGAGTGGATGGGCTGCCAAGAATTACGACGCACCACAATACCCCTTTCATAAGATGTCCAGGAGTGCCTCCAGAAAAAATGTTGAATTGAATGCAAGGCCTGCCCTGCTACCAATTCATATGCACCCCAATAAGTCTGTGAACCCACATACTGGATGGGCCCATGAAAATCCACTTCATATTATTCATTTTGTACTCCCATACTCCTTTGTTTTACACATTGGCAGCAAGGCCAGCGATGCTGCATAGTCAGTCACATGCACCCCATTATGCCTTGAAACCCACATACTGGATGGGCCCATGAAAATCCACTTCACAATATGCATTTTGTACAATATGCAGTTACAGCAATGTCTGCCCTGCAAAATAGCCAGTCATATGCACCCCATTGCACCTTGGAAACCACATATTGTATGGTCCCATGAAAATCCACTTCACAATATGCATTTTGCACATCCAGAAGTCGCAAATAATATACATAAAAGGTCTAAGTTAATCTACCCAAATGATTATTAATGGGGTTTTAGTGCAAGATTTCCAACATATCAAAGTAAATGGCATTTCCATGTCAAAAAAATTAATTACATCTCCATGCAAAGTGTGCGTTTTCTCCCCAGAAACACTTGAAGATCTTTTTTTTTTAACTGTTATTGCATCAGATAAAGAAAATAATGTTGCTTTCCTGAAATTGTCTTCTGATGGAAAAGAAAAGCATTAATTGAACTGTTAAACTGTAGGCAAAGATCGCACATTGCAAGATGGTAGATGTGAAACAAGGCATGGTTCCAAAAGATTTTTTTCAAATGTCAGGAAAGTGCGTTCTTCCCCTACCAAATCCATTTCTCAAAGTTCAAATAAAAAAATCACATATAAAATCACACAGAGTTAAGGAGAACTGACTGCAAGGAAAAAAAAGGAAAGAATCTGTATCTCTTCCACCAAAACTTGCTAAAACTTCAGAGTTGTGGCTGATAAAAATATCACCAATTAGTCCAAAAGCGAGTGAAAAAGACTACTTTAAATCCTTGCAAGACTATAAAGTTTACTAATGTGACACAAAATTATGTCTGTTTTCAGTTAAGATTTTGAGAATACCCAACAATGCAGTCTGAATGACGTGATTGAAGACAGGAGACTGTTAGTTTGAAAAAAAAATGGGGACCATGAAATGTCAAACTGTCAAACCCTTTTCAAATGGTAATGGGTAGGGTTGAGCGAAACGGATCGTTCATTTTCAAAAGTCGCCGACTTTTGGCAAAGTTGGGTTTCATGAAACCCGACCCGATCCCTGTGTGGGGTCGGCCATGCGGTACGCGACTTTCGCGCCAAAGTCGCGTTTCGTATGACGCGCTTGGCGCCTTTTTTTCAGCCAATGAAGGGGCGGGGGCACAGTGATGACATAGGTCTTAGGGGTGTGGACGCCTATCGCCATGTTGTCGCTTGTGCGCTGTAGCGATTTGCACTGTGTAACACCAGCTTGTCAGTTCAGGGACGGACGGAGGAGAGAGAGAGAGAGAGAGAGAGAGAGAGCTTTGCATTGGGTTTCGTGTTTCGGTCGATCCTCGACTTTTCGCCATAATCGGCCGATTTCACTCGACTCGACTTTTGAGATAGTCGGGTTTCGCGAAACCCGGCTCGACCCTAAAAAAGTCAAGGTCGCTCAACCCTAGTAATGGGATCTCGACAATATGTTGAGAGCAGGATGCACTACATTGAAGGACAATCAACTTTTTGCATTTTTTAATGGTATGATGGTTCCCTTTTTGCAGAATTATTTACAGGAGAATTTGGCGATTTTATTTGCCAAGTTTTTAACACTAAGGCTCAGATACGGCTTTAAAGAAGGCCAATACATGCAATACAACGGAATTTTATTGCAAAGTTTAAAATTAAAGGAATAGTATGATTGAATAGTATGAGTGAGTACACTTTTGTTTATGTTAATATACAAAGGTTAAATTTGGATTAAATACATGTAATGATTAAGTATATATAAAGATTAACTACATACAGTATACTTACATCATCACCAAGAGGCTTTTAAACATCATTTGTCTGGAATATCAGAGAAGCAATGCCAAGACAGAGAACCCCTGGGAGATTCACTACACTGCATGGGTGTCCCCAATTATGCAGGTATTAGCACACTGTACACGTACAGGTACCCCAGTTTTTGCATTTGTCTTAGTCATGTTTCTCTGGTCTTATATAATGATTTACACTGTGTATTAACTCTAGTTTGACCCAGTCTTTCAAGTGGCCAGCTTTCAAGGTCGGATGAAACTGAGATATCATGGAGTCATCAGACAAGGGGCCATAAACCCTTAGAATATAAAAGCCAAAAGGATTTAGATAAAACCACCACAGGCAGAGGTTCAGCAAACCTTAATGTTTTACAATGACAAGCAACAAACATATAGAAGCTTAGAACTGTTTGTGAAGTGAATAAACAAACATATCTCAAGATTGTGTCACTATGAGAATTGTCTGTCACATCTGTAAATGTTTTACAAGAAATGCAGCTATGTAATTGTCTGAATGTATTTGGTATATTTCAATCTGGATTCCAAATCGTCATTTGTATATTCGCCATTTGTATATTTGATGCAGCCAAAGTTATGGCTCTCAAGGAGAGAAACTAATATAGTGGACAAAGAAATATTTGTAATGAACTACTGAGCCAAACTAACAGCATTGCTTTATCAAATTTATATGATGTGTATCGTGTCCAATGTGAGCAACCAGGCAACACAAAAAGGAGCTTTTCAAGTGAGCTCTTTAAGGTACACAAATGTTATGAAGTCTTTGCCAGCAAGGATGTGGTTTCACCAATGGGGGTACCTTTTTTAAAAATATACTATAGCCATCACAGCCCCCCTTGCCCAAAATTCAGTGGCCTATAACAGTACAGAACACATTTACCCTGGTCATCTAGTGGCAGGTAAGGAAGAGGCATTGCAGGAAACAGAGTTAAAAAGTAAGCCAAATGTAGGAGTGTGGGTCCTGAGACTTGAAATGGAGTGCATGAGCTGACAAACAATTCCCCAATGAGGGGTACCTTTTTTAATAAATAAACTAGTGCCCTCACAGCCCCTTGCCAAAATTCACCAGCCTATAACAGTACAGAGCATGTTTACCCCGGTCATCTAGTGGCAGGTAAGGAAGAGACATTGCAGGAAACCGAGTTAATAAGTAGGCCCAATGTAGGGGTGTGCGTCTCTGAGACTTGTAATGGAGTGCATGAGCTGACAAACAATTCCCCAATGGGGGGTACCTTTTTACTAAATAAGCTAGTGCCATCACAGCCCCCTTGCCCAAAATTCACCGGCCTATAACTGTACAGAGCACATTCACCCTGGTAATCTAGTGGCAGATAAGGAAGAGACATTTCAGGAAACTGAGTTAACAAGTAGGACCAATGTAGGGGTGTGGGTCTCTGAGACTTGTAATGGAGTGCATGGCCTGACAAGCATTTGCCCATGGGGGGTAAATTTTTTAAAAATATTTCATGGGGATCATAGACACCCTTGCCAAAAAATTGACTGTCTGTTGCAGCACAGAACACGTGAACCCTGGTGATCTAGTGTTTGAAAATGATGAGAGGTGGAGGAAGGCCTCATTAAAAACTAGTCCCAATTTAAAGGATTGGGTCTCCTAGACTTGTAATGCCCATACACTAAGAGCATGGGATAATAAACATTTCCCCATGGGGGTACATTTTTAAAAAATATAATATGGGTATCTGACACAACCTTGCAAAAACCTGGACTTCCTGAAGCGGCACAGAAGACGTTAAACCTAGTGATCTAGTGATGGAGAACTAGGAAACATTGCTGAAGGCCTCGTTAAAAATTAGGCCAAATGTGAAGTATTGTGTCTCCTAGACTTGTAATGCCCATACACGCAGTGCATGGGCTGACAAACATTTCCCCAAGAGGGATACATTTTTTAAAAACATACTATGGGCATCATAGACACCCTTGCCAAAAAATGGACTGACTGTAGCGGCACAGAAGACATTAAGTCTGGTGATCTAGTGGTGGAGAATGAGGAGACATAAAGCTAAATCATAATGAAATCGAACGGAAAAAAAATGTGAATCCACCAATGAAAGTAAATAACAAAAGAGAGGGGTGAACACAGGTTCATAGATTTGAAGCCAGAATGTGTCCAACGAGATGTGTTTGTCCCTAGCAACAGCTCAGAGACAGGGCTATAAATAAAAATATAATATAAAAGTCTTTGAATAATTTTCTATTGTAGAGGTATACACTACCTCATTAGAGGACTGTCCAGAGATAGGGAAAATGGAAAATATAAGAATAAATGGGAATAATAGACGCACATCTCTTTTTTATGACATTTCCCCCTGTGGGAGTAACATTTGTTTTGGTTTCCAATCAGTAATGGCATCACATTTGCACCCTTGCACCAAAAAATTTGTGACTTTGGCATCACGGAATCCGTTTACCCTGGTGTTCTACTGGTTGTGGATGATGAGGATGAGGATAAGGAAGAGGATAACAACAAACAGACCAAATCTGGAAATGTATACCCATGTGTGGTTGTGAAGAGGTAAACGATAATACACCCCCAAACAGAGAATGTATTTGAGGTTATGTTTCGCTGTTTTCATTTGGTGGTGTACAGAAGACTTTCGCAATCCAGCCCTTGTTAATTTTTATAAGAGTCAGCCTGACAGCATTTTCAGTTGACAGGCAGATGTGATTATCTGTTATAATTCCACCAGCGGCACTAAAAACCTACTCTGACAGAGTGCTAGCAGCAGGGCAGGCCAGGCATAGAGAGCCAGTTCATGCCACGTGTCCAGCTTGGATACCCAATAATTAAAAGGCACAGAGGAATCCCAGAGGACGTTTGTACGATCTGCTAGGTACTCCCTCAGCATCTTCCCAAACATTGCACTTCTTGTGACAGCACACCTTGCCTCTGTGCCAGCACGATGGGAGGGTCTGAGAAAACTGGGCCAGAGCTTTGCCATTGTTCCCCTGCCTGAGCTGGATTGTACTTCTGTCTCTCTTGCTTGGACTCCTTGGTTGTACAATAAACTCTGACGTTTGCTGCCAACGTTCTCACATGGGAATTTTCTAAGTAATTCCTCTACAAGGGCCCTCTGGTACTGCAACATTTTACTGGCAGAAGAGATTGAAAGTTCTCCTTGTAGCGTGGGTCTAGAAGTGTCACCAACCAGTAATGAGTGTCACCAAAAATTTTTATAATGTGAGGGTCACGTGAAACGCAGCGCAACATAAAGTCAGCCATGCGTGCCAGACTGCTAACAGGCAAGACTTCCATGTCCTCACCAACATGACGATTGACCATGCTGTCCTCCTCCTCATCCTCATCCTCCCTGTCCTTAGGCCATCCCCACTGAACAGATGGTATGACAGCTGTGCTTGTAGTACCGTCAATAGCGCATGAAATTAGCTCCTGTTCTTCCTCCTCCTCATTGCCTACCAATCCGCATTGTGGAGACATGAGGCTGGGCTGAGTGTAATCCCCCTGTATGGTTCTTTGCTCCATGTCCTCGTGCTCTGCCTGCAATGCATTCTCTTTAATTGTGAGTAGAGAGTTTTTCAGAATGCAGAGAAGCGGGATGGTGATGCAAATTATGGCATCATCGCCGCTTACCATCTTGGTGCAGTCCTCAAAGTTTTGGAGGATGGTACATAGGTCGGCTGAAGCTGTAGCTGACTTTCTAAAATGGGCAGACAGATGGCATACTTTCACTAGCGGATCCGGCAGCTCCGGGTAGCTTTTCAGAAAATGTTGAACAACGAGGTTAAGCACATGGGCCAAGCAAGGTACGTGTGTGAGCTCACCTTGCCCCAGAGCCGCCACCAGGTTCTGGGCATTGTCACACAAGACCATGCCTGGCTGTAGGTTCAGCGGTGTCATCCAAATATCTGACTGCTCTTTCAGCACTGTTCACAACTCTTCTGCATGGTTCGGTTTGTCACCTATGCAGATTAGCTTCAGCACAGCCTGTTGCCGCTTGGCTGAGGCAGTGCTGCAGTGCTTCCAGCTTCTGACTGATGTGTTGATTTCAGAGATGAAGGCTGAAGAGGAGGAGTGTTCCATCCCAAGGTCCAACTGGGTCCCAGCTTCCATTATGTTAACCCAGTGTGCCGTCAGTGAGATGTACCGTCTCTGGCCACAAGCACTTGTCCACATGTCTGTGGTTAGGTGGACTTTCCCTGTAACAGCATTGCTGAGGGCACGGGTAATGTTCTGGGAAACAAGCTGGTGTAATGCCGATACGGCACATTAGGAGAAATAGTGGCGACTGGGGACCGAGTACCTTGGGACGGCCGCCGCCATCAGGTTGCAGGAAGCTTCCGTCTCAAGAAACCTAAAAGGCAACATTTCGAGCGCAAGAAGAGGAGAAATGTTAGAATTTAGGAATGTGGCCTGTAGGGCATTGGCTGGGTATTTCTGCTTGCGTTCCAATGACTGGGGTATAGGCAACTGAAGGCTGTGCTAGGACAAAGATGTGGACAGGCTTGATTTTGGTGCTGCTTGACTGTGGGCAACAACAGGTGCAGGGCTAGAGGCATCTTCACATGCATGGTGGACTGGGGATTGGCTTCTATGCAAAACAGTGGAAGAAGCATTGGTGTCACCTGCAGACAGTGTTCCTGGAGCCTGGGGTTCGGCCCACAAAATTGGGTACTTTGCTGCCATGTGCCTGATAATGCTGGTCGTGGTCAGGCTGGTAGTTTTGCTACCCCTGCTGATGCAGGCATGGTAGGTGCTGCAAATGGCCTGTTTGGGGTTATTGGCAAAGTCTTTAAAAAATAACCAGACTTGGGAAGATCTAACAGTTGGAATGGCAACTTCCCTCATGTTGGTGTCATGAGGAACGGATGCACGCTTTCTGTCTGTGGCCACCACACTGCTTCTTCCTGCCTGTTGGGGTGATATGCCTTCTTCCCCATGTGTGCTGCTGTCCTCGCTCTGCATGTCCTCCTGCCAGGTTGGGTCAGTCACTATGTCATCCACCACCTCGTCTTCCACATCAGCACCCTGCTCCTGACTTTCTGGCAATTGTGTCTCATCATCGTCCACCTCTTGTGACACTTTCCCACCGTCGCCTTCTTGTGACCGTGGCTGGTCAAAGCTTTGGGCATCGCTACATGCGATCTCACCTGTCCCAACTTCAAGTTGACTGGCCGAGAGTCCAGAATCTTGAAATCTTGAAAGGGAAATCTGAACAGCTCTTTGGAGTATCCAAGTGTGGGATCAGTTGTCTCAGGGCACTTGGCATGGTGGGAGGAAGGAGGATCAGGGTGAGGAATATCTGGCCCACACTCATGACTACTCAAACTTGACCATGTGGAAGACATGGTGGTGGTGGCTAAGTGATTGGAAGCATTATCTGCTATCCAACCAACAACCATTTCACACTGCTCTGGCTTCAATAGTGGTGTGCTGCGGTCCCCTAGAAACTGGGACAGGAAGTTCGAGCGAGAAGTTGTGGGTCTGTCTTTCAGCTTGGCCACAGCCTCGTCCTCTGCATGCACCATCAGCATCACGTCCACTTCCCAGTCCCTTGCCCCTTGCCTTGCCCATTTTAAATGGACTACTGCACTATTTCAAAAGCTCAACACAAATGTATTTATTTGGAGCTAAATTATATCTGATCAGTATGCCTGCAAAGCTACTATTTTTCTTTTTAAATATTTTTATTGAAATTTTGCATAAGAAATGGTAGGGGATAAAGGGAAGGGAAGATGGGGAAGGGGTTAACATGGGAAAAAAAAGGGTGAGGGAAAAGGGAATCAATATAATTAGAGAACCAAATATCAATCTCGAATAGACAAGAAAAAAAAGACATTAAATATGATCTTTTGAATAGAATATACTACAATTTTTCAACAAAGCTACTATTTTTCAAACACAGAAACACCAGGTCTCAGCCTGACATAACAGACTGTATTAAAAATCTTTTGGGCTTTTTGGTGACTTTAAAACCAAATTAAAAAAAATGCACAAGGCTAGCATACAGAACTATACTACGTATGCCTGCGGAAATGCGATTTTTCAAAAACAGATACACCAGGACACAGCCTGACATAACAGACTGTATTTATGTGTTTTTTGCTTTTTGGTGAATTTAAAACAAAAAAAAGTGGCACAAGGCTAGCACACAGAACTATGCTACGTGTGCCTGCGGAAATACGATTTTTCAAAAACAGATACACCAGAATTCAGCCAGACATAACAGACTGTATTAATGCATTTTTTGGTGAATTTAAAGCCAAAACAAAAGAGTGGCACAAGGCTAGCACACAGAACTATGCTACATATGCCTGCAGAAATACGATTTTTCAAAAACAGATACACCAGGACTCAGCCTGACATAGACTGTATTAATGTGTTCTTTGCTTTTTGGTGAATTTATGAAAAAAAAAAATTGAGCAAGGCTAGCACACAGAACTACAGTATGCTACGTATGCCTGCAAAACTATAATTTTTAAAGGGACACTGTCACCTGAATTTGGAGGGAACAATCTTTAGCCATGGAGGCGGGGTTTTTGTTTTTTTGATTCACCCTTTCCTTACCCGCTGGCTGCATGCTGGCTGCAACATTGGATTGAAGTTCATTCTCTGTCCTCCATAGTACATGCCTGCGCAAGGCAAGATTGCACCTTGCGCAGGCATGTACTACAGAGGACAGAGAATGAACTTCAATCCAATATTGCAGCCAGCATGCAGCCAGTGGGTAAGGAAAGGGTGAATCAAAAACACAAAAACCCCGCCTCCATGGCTGAAGATTGTTCCCTCCAAATTCAGGTGACAGTGTCCCTTTAAACAGATACACCAGGCCTCAGTCTGACATAACAGACTGTATAAAATTTTTTTTTGTTTTTTGGTGAATTTAAAAAAAAAAAAAAAATATGAAAACTGCAGCTAGGTATATAGTAAATAAGCAGCAGCAGCAGACAGTTATGGAGCTTTGGGAGGGATGCAGTGGGAGCTAAGAACGCACATACAGTGCCTGCAGGCCTTGCACTGATGTGGATATGCTGTGTCCTGTCTACCTAGTGCTCCAATCCCTGGGCCCATGAATTAGCCTTAAAAAGGACTGTTGGTTTCTCAGGAGTTGTGGACTGAACTGTTGCAGACCTACATTAACTATTAAAAGCACAATTGTGACCCTATCTCTGCAACAGCTCTCCCTACACTCGCTGAATCCGGAGCTGAATGTGGCGAGCATGGCGGCGCCAGCTCTCTTATACTCATGATGATGCTGTGCAGTCAAGCCAATCACTGCACAACGACAACAAAGATGGCTTCGGCGTTTTATGGCCTGCAGACAATCCAGTGCAGCTTGATTGGGTTTCTAAAGTCCGCCAAAAATGCTTTGTGGAGACACCACTTCCTGCCAAGTAATCCCGGAAATGCTCGGTGCTCGCCGAGTACCGTAATACTCGAGCGAGTAATGAGTAGTGGCGAGATTTCATTACCGACCCGTGATAATTGGGTCGCAGGAGACGAGATCTCATTACCGAGATCTCAATCTGCACATGCACCGCCTCCGTCCAGCGGCAATTTCCAAGGAGGCCACCTGCTGAATCTGCTGCATTGGGATGGGAGTGAGGTCATCGCCCTGCAGAGTTGGACCACCAGAAGAATTCCCTGACTCCTGCTGCCACCTCGCTAATTGTAGGTAAGGTATATTCTGACTGTAAAACGCACCCCTTGTTTTCCCCAAAAAATTTTTGGGAAAAAAGTGCATGTTATAATCTGAAAAATACGGTAATTGCCCCCACAGTAAAACCCACATCATATGATGGCCTCCACAGTAGGCCCCAAATTTTATGTCATCCACATTAGACCCACGCTATATAATGGCCCTTACACTTTATGGATGCCCCGCCAGAATGTATGAGGGGCCCCCACTGTAGCCCTCACACTGTATGAGCTCCCTCCACAGTAGCTATTACGCTATACTAGGCCCCACATTATGTCTCAAGGCCATAATGAGTCCCTCATAGACTTACATTGAGAGCCTGTGACTGTTTCCTCTGACCTCCAGTCAATCAGAAGATGCGGTCACTGGATGGCACCACGGATCAGAACAGGGCCTGGAACAGTGGAAGAAGGCGGCTAGTGAGTATAATACTAGTGGCTAGGACCTTACATTAGTGGCACCCCTCCAACGCTGAAAAAAATGCTGGAATGGTGCTTTAATTCATTTTTTGGCACCTTATTTTAGTGAGCTTAGGGTTCAAGACTGGTGTATGCAATACGATGATAAATTCCTTCCAAAGCTTGACTTTTAGGTGACCTTGTGTTCAGGTCAGTGTTTAGAAAACATTGGTGCTTCACTAGGGCAGAATGTTTTAATTTTCAATTCAACTGTATAATAGGTGTAACACCCAACTTTATAAGGTGTGCCAATATACTGTTGTGCATGCAGTATTTAAATCAATTTTGTGCAAAAAAATGAGCATGTATGCTGACCACCACATTGAGGAAAAAAGATCATTTTCCAGGATGTCCCTCATGACAGCACCATGGAGGTCATCCTCCTGCTCCTTACAGTGACAGGAAAACACAGGAGAGGTTAAAAGGCCCCTCCACACCCACCTCCCTCAGTGTTTTTTCCTGCCCCTGCATGGAGGGACGCATGAGAGGAAAAGCTCAGCTTAACAGGATGGGCTCAGGGGGATCGTGCGGCGCGGCCAATCCTCCCTGCCAAGAAGGCCCGAGGCTGACACTCTCTGGTGGAGAGTCCCTCAGCTGCAGAGACCAGTTGAGCAGATGAACTCCTGGGCAGAGCTGCTTCCTCCTGATGGGGGGCTCTCGGCCCCGATGCCGGCCGGCAGGGCACCGCTGCTTCCGGAAGTCGCGTGGTGGAGAAAGCCGTCGCGCTCCCAGTGACGTCATGGGAGGCGCAAGAACGCAAGGGGGCTTGCGTTCCAGGGTATAAAGCGGAAGTTACAGAGCAAGACAGGTAATAAAGCTGTTACTTGGATCTCGAGTGGCACAGAGTTTTCTGGAGCATTATGGAGGATCTGGGCAAAGTTGACCAGGACTGTGGGGTAAGTGTGCTGTGCGCAGTCCCATCCGCATTACACAGCCCCTGACTATTCCTTTTCTTTAGGATGTACAGGATAAAGGAACCCCAGCTATTCCCGTGCCTACGCCCAAATGGTCTGGCAAAGCCACTGCAAAAACCAGAGGATGCCCTATATTCCATATAAAATTATCAGAGACATATGGCAGAACGCTCTGTGTCACCTGCACCACCAGAGTTTTCAGGGAAGAACAGCCATTCCTACTGTCTGAGATGAGGTCCCTGATTCAGGAAGAGGTCCAGGCCTCCATATCTAGCCTTACTCATCCGCAATCTCCCAGTCCAGGTCCATGTACTAAGAGACCTCGGCGAGAGGTAGAACTGAGCTCGAATGAGGAATCCCAACCCCTGGAGTCAGACCAGGAAGGAGAGGGTGAGGTAGTATCAGAGAAACCAGAATAGTGCAGGAGATACTTGTTTGCCTTAGAGAATAACGATGACCTAATTCAGGTTATCAGAGATACGATGTAGGTGGAGGAGGTCCCAAAGCCATAGACCAGACAGGATGTGATGTTCGGGGTCTCAGCTCAGAAACAGCTTGTATTCCCAGTTAATGACCATATCCGTGCTATGGTCCTGGAGGAGTGGGAGGATGCTGAGAGATGCTTGGTGATACCACGGGATTTTAAGAATCGTCTACCCTTTGATCCTGAGGACGTTAAGATCTGGGAAGAGGTCCCCATGATTGATGTGTCGGTCGCCAAAGTCACCAGGAAGACATCCATCCCCTTTGAGGACTACTCATCAAGTTTGAAAGACCTTATGGACAGGAAGGTGGATAATCTCCTGAAATGGGCTTGAGCAACAGCCGCAGCTTTGATCAAAACCAATATAGCCGCTACTTCATTCAGCAGGTCTGCTTTTATGGATGGGACAACTGGAAGAGCATTTCACCAACAAAACTCCGAGAGAGGAAATCATAGCCTCCCTCCTTCTGTTAAAATCTGCTACAGCCTTTTTGGCAGATACATCTGCCGAATCTGTAAGATTCTCCCCAATGCGGCCCGTAGGGCTATCTACACTGTGTGCAGAATTATTAGGCAAGTTGTATTTTGATCACATGATACTTTTTATACATGTTGTCCTACTCCAAGCTGTTCAGGCTTGAGAGCCAACTACCAATTAAGTAAATCAGGTGATGTGCATCTCTGTAATGAGGAGGGGTGCTGTCTAATGACATCAAAACCCTATATAAGGTGTGCTTAATTATAAGGCAACTTCCTTTCCTTTGGCAAAATGGGTCAGAAGAGAGATTTGACGGGCTCTGAAAAGTCAAAAATTGAGAGATGTCTTGCAGAGGGATGCAGCAGTCTTGAAATTGCCAAACTTTTGAAGCGTGATCACTGAACAATCAAGCGTTTCATGGCAAATAGCCAACAGGGTCGCAAGAAGCGTGTTGGGTAAAAAAGGCGCAAAATAACTGCCCATGAATTGAGGAAAATCAAGCGTGAAGCTGCCAAGATGCCATTTGCCACCAGTTTTGCCATATTTCAGAGCTGCAACGTTACTGGAGCAACAAAAAGCACAACGTCTGCGATACTCAGGGACATGGCCAAGGTAAGAAAGGCTGAAAAACGACCCTCTTTGAACAAGAAACATAAGATAAAACATCAAAACTGGGCCAATAAATATCTTAAGACTGACTTTTCAAAGGTTTTATGGACTGATGAAATGAGAGTGACTCTTGATGGGCCAGATGGATGGGCCAGAGGCTGGATCAGTAAAGGGCAGAGAGCTGCACTCTGACTCAAATGCCAGCAAGGTGGAGGTGGGGTACTGGTATGGGTTGGTATCATCAAATATCAACTTGTGGGACCTTTTCAGGTTGAGGATGGAGTGAAGCTCAACTCCCAGACCTACTGCCAGTTTTTGGAAGACAACTTCTTCAAGCAGTGGTACAGGAAGAAGGCAGTATTGTTCAAGAAAAACATGATTTTCATGCAGGACAATGCTCCATCACATGCCTCCAACTATTCCACAGCGTAGCTTGCCAGTAAAGGTCTCAAAGAAGAAAAAATAATGACATGGCCCCCTTGTTCACCTTATCTGAACCCCATAGAGAACCTGTGGTCCCTCATAAAATGTGAGATCTACAGGGAGGGAAAACAGTACACCTCTCGGAACAGTGTCTGGGAGGCTGTGGTGGCTGCTGCACGCACTGTTGATCGTAAACAGATCAAGCAACTGACAGAATCTATGGATGGAAGGCTGTTGAGTGTCTTCGTAAAGAAAGGCTATATTGGTCACTAATTTTGGGGGGTTTTGTTTTTGCATGTCAGAAATGTTTATTTCTAAATTTTGTGCCGTTATATTGGTTTACCTGGTGAAAATATACAAGTGAGATGGGAATATATTTGTGCACAGTAATAGTTACCTGCACAAACAGATATCCTCCTAAGATAGCCAAATCTAAAATAAAACCCACTCCAACTTCCAAAAATATTAAGCTTTGATATTTATGAGTCTTTTGGGTTGATTTAGAACATAGTTGGTGATCAATAATAAAAATAATCCTCTAAAATACAACTTGCCTAATAATTCTGCACACAGTGTACATGAAAACCTGGTCAGGGGACAATGCCTCCAAAAATAAGCTATGCTCCATTCCCTTCTCAGGGTTAAGGGTGTTCGTTCCAGCATTAGAAGAGATCTTAGAGAAGGCATCATACCAAAAGAAAGGGTTCCCTGAATATAGGTTTAGAAGGAACCAGTCATTTTGTAAACCAGACAATCCGATTACAGGGGCCAAGGGAAGTACAGTAGAGGAACCTACAACAAAGGAGGGAAGAGTAAAGGATCCCTATTTGGGTTGAGTTCAAGATCAAGAAGGCAATGATGCCATTCTGATCGGGGGCGACTCAAACGCTTTGCGGCAAACTGGTCCCAGATTACCCAGGATCAGTGGGTTCTCAGAAACATAGTAGAGGGTTACGCGGTAGAGTTTATTACACCACCCCCCGAAAGGTTTATCTCTCTCTGTACTTTGGCAGCCTCCCATGTTAGTAGACTTAAAGGAACTGGTCAACAATGTGGTCATAGTCCCGGTTCCCGAGGCAGAAGAGGGCGAAGGCCACTACTCCTCTCTGTTCACCATCATAAAACCATCAGGGGAGTCCCGCACGATAATAAACTTGAGGCCCCTAAACTTCTGAGTCAAATACAAAAGGTTCAGACTGGAGTCAGTAAAATCTACGGTTCCCCTTATAGACAGGGACGTCTTTATGTGCACCATCAATCTAAAAAGCATATTACCAGGTCCTTATAAACCAGGTATCCCAAAGATACTTGAGATTTTCAGTAAAGATCTGGAATCGAACCTGCCACTTTCAGTTTCAGTGCCTTCCATCAGGCCTAGCATTGGCTCCCCAAGTATTTACCAAGTTGGTGTCAGAGATGGTAGCCTACCTAAGAAACCAGGGGATTATCATATTGCCGTACCTAGACGATTTCCTCTTCGTGGAAAATTTGGTGGAAAAACTCCAACTTCACAGGGAAAGACCATGTCCACAATAGAGTACCTCGGATGGATTATCAACAGTCAGAAATCGGACCTGGTACCAGAAAACAGGAAGATCTTCCTGGGTGTACTACTGGACTCAAGATGCAGAACATCCTTCCTACTAGAGGAAAAACAGGAGACGGTAAGAAAGTCAAAGAGTTCCTAAGAAGTTGTGCTTCCATCAGATCGGTAATGAAAATTTTAGGATTTTTGATGGCTTGCATCTCCTGTGTCCGCTAGGCCCAGTTCCACTCAAGAGCTTTGCAGAGGGAAGTCTTGTCCATCTGGGATCGGCGCCAGTCATCACTTGACAGAAAAATGTCCTTATCCCCGGCAGTGAGAAGATCACTACTTTGGTGGACTCAGTCAGAAAATCTACAGGTGGGCATTCCTTGGATCGCCTCACCATGTGTGATGAACAACACGGACGCCAGCAAGTGGGGATGGGGAGCACATTTGGAGGGAAGGATTCTTCAGGGCAGATGGCCGTCGGAGATCCAGTCCAAGTTATCCAATTACATGGAGCTCTACGCCCCGTGGGAAACCCTAAGACAAAATCAGCCAGTGCTAAAGGGTCAACATGTAAAGATCTTATCAGACGTGATGACTGTTTCTTTCCTGCGACATCAAGGGGGTCCCAGACATCGGGAACTCCAGGATCTAGCATACAAGATTTTTTCCTGGGCAGAGAAAACGGTTCTCTGGGTGGCTGCGGTCCATCTCGAGGGGTCCCAAAATGTTGTGGCAGATTACCAGAGCAGACAGAAGGTCTGGCCAATGGAATGGGAACTTAACAAGGTGTTCCAGTACTTGTGTCATCTCTGGGGTACACCTCAAATAGTCTTATTCACGACCAGGAAGAATACAAAGATTGCCAGATTTTATTCCCTCAATCCATCGAACAATCCAGAAGCCGTTGATGCATTGAGCGAGAAGTCGAGCAGGTCTCTTTCTTATGCCTTTCCCCCGATGGGGCTTATTCCAAGGTTTCTCAGAAAGATCCAGGAGGATCAACCAAAGGTACTTCTGATCACCCCATATTGGCCAAAGAGAAGTTGGTTTTCACTGCTAAGAGCTATGGAATTAGAAGACCCGGTTTTGCTTACTCATAGGAAGATATAATCCACCAGGGCCCAGTCTTTCATTAGAACCCAGGAAGGGTTCATCTATCAGCTTGGATCCTGAGCGGGACATCCTGAGAGCTCAGGGGCTATTGGACCAAGTCATAACCACAATTCAGGCTAGTAGAAAGCCAGTTACTTCAGCAATATACAACAAAATATGGAAAAGGTTCTGTCTGGAAGATGTCAGGTCTGACTTTATTGCAGGCAGACCCTATACCCCAGGGGTTTTAGACTTCCTTCAAGCGGGTCTTAATAAAGGGCTTAGACCTAGCACACTAAAAGTCCAGGTATCATCTTTAAGTACATTTTTTGATTATTCACTGGCCACTCACCATTGGGTAGCTAGATTTGTCAGGGCGATTCAGAGGTTGCGACCTACTATTAGTCGGTCGTTGCCCCCTTGGGATCTAAATTTGGCCCTTAGAGCCGTCTGCAAGGAGCCTTATGTACCGGGAGAAAAAATGTTCATTCTCAGTCCAGACCATCAAAGTGGTGTTTTAGCGGCCATTACTACTGCAAAGAGAGTAGGGGAAATTCAGGCCCTGCCAACTCGGAATCAATATGTTCGGATATGGCAAGAGCGCATAATCCTAAAGCTAGACCCCACTTTTGTACCAAAGGTAGTGTCTAGGGTTGAGCGAAACGGGTCGTTCATTTTCAAAAGTCGCCGACTTTTGGCAAAGTCGGGTTTCATGAAACCCGATCCGACCCCTGTGCGGGGTCGGCCATGCGGTACGCGACTTTCGCGCCAAAGTCGCGTTTCAATGACGCGAAAAGCGCCATTTCTCAGCCAATGAAGGTAAACGCAGAGTGTGGGCAGCGTGATGACATAGGTCCTGGTCCCCACCATCTTAGAGAAGGGCATTGCAGTGATTGGCTTGCTGTCTGCGGCGTCACAGGGGCTATAAAGGGGAGTTCCCGCCGACCGCCATGTTACTGCTGCTGATCTGAGCTTAGGGAGAGGTTGCTGCCGCTTCGTCAGAAGCAGGGATAGCGTTAGGCAGGGTCCATTAACCACCAAACCGCTTGTGCTGTAGCGATTTCCACTGCCCAACACCACCTTCGGTGTGCAGGGACAGTGGAAGCTACATTTTTTTTTTTTTTTCCCTCAGCGCTGTAGCTCATTGGGCTGCCCTAGAAGGCTCCCTGATAGCTGCATTGCTGTGTGTACGCCGCTGTGCAAACCAACTGCTTTTTTCAAAGCACAAATCCTCTTGTTCCTTCCTTTCTGCACAGCTATCTTTTTTGTTTGTACACACTTTTTATTTAATTTGTGCATCAGTCCACTCCTTATTGCTGCCTGCCATACCTGGCTGAGATTACTGCAGGGAGATAGTAATTGAAGGACACTCCCTGTTTTTTTTTTTTTTTTTGTGGGAGATTAAGATTGACATTTCTGCTAGAGTGCCATCCCTGTGTGTGCCATCTCTCACTCAGTGGGCCATAGAAAGCCTATTTATTTTTTTGCTTGATTTGGGTTATAAAATCTACCTGAAAAAATCACTACATCAATCAGTGGGAGAAAAATATTGGCCTCAGGGCTTGTGTGCCACTCTTGACTCCTGTGTGTGCCATCTCTCAGTCAGTGGGCCATAGAAAGCCTATTTATTTTTTTGCTTGATTTTGGTTCTAAAATCTACCTGAAAAAATCACTACATCAATCAGTGGGAGAAAAATATTGGCCTCAGGGCTTGTGTGCCACTCCTGACTCCTGTGTGCATCATCACTCACTCAGTGGGCCATAGAAAGCCCATTTTTTTTTTTTTTTGCTTTATTTGGGTTCTAAATTCTACCTGAAAAAATCAATAAATCAATCAGTGGGAGATTAATATTGGCCTTTGGGCTTGTGTGCCAGTCCTAAGCGTGCCATCTCTCTCTCTCAGATAGTGGGCCATAGAAAGCCTATATATTATTTTTTTTATTGGGTTTATAAATTTTCCCTGGAACCAAAAAAAAAAGTGGGAGATTAATATTGGCCTCTGGGCTTGTGTGCCAGTCCTGAGCGTGCCATCTCTCTCACAAATAGTGGGCCATAGAAAGCCTATTTATTTTTTTGCTTGATTTGGGTTCTAAAATGTACCTGAAAAAATCACTACATCAATCAGTGGGAGAAAAATATTGGCCTCAGGGCTTGTGTGCCACTCCTGACTCCTGTGTGCATCATCACTCACTCAGTGGGCCATAGAAAGCCCTTTTTTTTTTTTTTTTGCTTTATTTGGGTTCTAAATTCTACCTGAAAAAATCAATAAATTAATCAGTGGGAGATTAATATTGGCCTTTCGGCTTGTGTGCCAGTCCTAAGCGTGCCATCTCTCTCTCTCAGATAGTGGGCCATAGAAAGCCTATTTATTATTTTTTTTATTGGGTTTATAAATTTTCCCTGGAACAAAAAAAAAAAAAGTGGGAGATTAATATTGGCCTCTGGGCTTGTGTGCCAGTCCTGAGCGTGCCATCTCTCTCACAAATAGTGGGCCATAGAAAGCCTATTTATTTATTTTTTTTTGGTTTTATAAATTCTCCCTTAAAAAAAAAAGGGAGATTAATATTGGCCTTTGGGCTTGTGTGCCAGTCCTAAGCGTGCCATCTCTCTCTCTCTCTCAGATAGTGGGCCATAGAAAGCCTATTTATTATTTTTTTTATTGGGTTTATAAATTTTCCCTGGAACAAAAAAAAAAAGTGGGAGATAAATATTGGCCTCTGGGCTTGTGTGCCACTCCTGACTCCTGTGTGCGTCATCTCTCACTCAGTGGGCCATAGAAAGCCTTTTTTTTGTTTTATTTGTTTTCTAAATTCTCCCTGAAAAAATCATTTTATTTTATTTGGTTTCTAAATTCTTCCTGAAAAAATCATTTTATTCTATTATTTTTTTTTCCTAAAGTCTCCCTGAAAAAAAAAAAAAAAAAACAAATCAGTGGGAGATTAATATTGCCCTTTCTGCTTGTGTGCCAGTCTTGACTCCTGGGTGTGCCATCTCTCTCTCTCTCTCCAATTGTGGGCCATAGAAAGCCTATTTTTTTTTAGCTTCATTTGGGTTCCAAAATCTCCCTAAAAAAATCACTACATCAATCAGTGGGAGATAAATATTGGCCTCTGGGCTTGTGTGCCACTCCTGACTCCTGTGTGCGTCATCTCTCACTCAGTGGGCCATAGAAAGCCTTTTTTTGTTTTATTTGTTTTCTAAATTCTCCCTGAAAAAATCATTTTATTTTATTTGGTTTCTAAATTCTTCCTGAAAAAATCATTTTATTCTATTATTTTTTTTTCCTAAAGTCTCCCTGAAAAAAAACAAAAAAAACAAATCAGTGGGAGATTAATATTGCCCTTTCTGCTTGTGTGCCAGTCTTGACTCCTGGGTGTGCCATCTCTCTCTCTCTCTCCAATTGTGGGCCATAGAAAGCCTATTATTTTTTTAGCTTGATTTGGGTTCCAAAATCTACCTGAAAAAATCACTACATCAATCAGTGGGAGATAAATATTGGCCTCTGGGCTTGTGTGCCACTCCTGACTCCTGTGTGCATCATCTCTCACTCAGTGGGCCATAGAAAGCCTTTTTTTGTTTTATTTGTTTTCTAAATTCTCCCTGAAAAAATCATTTTATTTTATTTGGTTTCTAAATTCTTCCTGAAAAAATCATTTTATTCTATTTTTTTTTTTCCTAAAGTCTCCCTGAAAAAAAAAAAAAAAAAAAAATCAGTGGGAGATTAATATTGCCCTTTCTGCTTGTGTGCCAGTCTTGACTCCTGGGTGTGCCATCTCTCTCTCTCTCTCCAATTGTGGGCCATAGAAAGCCTATTTTTTTTTAGCTTGATTTGGGTTCCAAAATCTACCTGAAAAAATCACTACATCAATCAGTGGGAGATAAATATTGGCCTCTGGGCTTGTGTGCCACTCCTGACTCCTGTGTGCGTCATCTCTCACTCAGTGGGCCATAGAAAGCCTTTTTTTGTTTTATTTGTTTTCTAAATTCTCCCTGAAAAAATCATTTTATTTTATTTGGTTTCTAAATTCTTCCTGAAAAAATCATTTTATTCTATTATTTTTTTTCCTAAAGTCTCCCTGAAAAAAAAAAAAAAAAACAAATCAGTGGGAGATTAATATTGCCCTTTCTGCTTGTGTGCCAGTCTTGACTCCTGGGTGTGCCATCTCTCTCTCTCTCTCCAATTGTGGGCCATAGAAAGCCTATTATTTTTTTAGCTTGATTTGGGTTCCAAAATCTACCTGAAAAAATCACTACATCAATCAGTGGGAGATAAATATTGGCCTCTGGGCTTGTGTGCCACTCCTGACTCCTGTGTGCGTCATCTCTCACTCAGTGGGCCATAGAAAGCCTTTTTTTTGTTTTATTTGTTTTCTAAATTCTCCCTGAAAAAATCATTTTATTTTATTTGGTTTCTAAATTCTTCCTGAAAAAATCATTTTATTCTATTATTTTTTTTCCTAAAGTCTCCCTGAAAAAAAAAAAAAAAAACAAATCAGTGGGAGATTAATATTGCCCTTTCTGCTTGTGTGCCAGTCTTGACTCCTGTGTGTGCCATCTCTCTCTCTCTCTCCAATTGTGGGCCATAGAAAGCCTATTATTTTTTTAGCTTGATTTGGGTTCCAAAATCTACCTGAAAAAATCACTACATCAATCAGTGGGAGATAAATATTGGCCTCTGGGCTTGTGTGCCACTCCTGACTCCTGTGTGTGTCATCTCTCACTCAGTGGGCCATAGAAAGCCTTTTTTTGTTTTATTTGTTTTCTAAATTCTCCCTGAAAAAATCATTTTATTTTATTTGGTTTCTAAATTCTCCCTGAAAAAATCATTTTATTTTATTTGGTTTCTAAATTCTTCCTGAAAAAATTTTATTCTATTTTTTTTTTCCTAAAGTCTCCCTGAAAAAGAAAAAATAAAAAAATCAGTGGGAGATTAATATTGCCCTTTCTGCTTGTGTGCCAGTCTTGACTCCTGGGTGTGCCATCTCTCTCTCTCTCTCCAATTGTGGGCCATAGAAAGCCTATTATTTTTTTAGCTTGATTTGGGTTCCAAAATCTACCTGAAAAAATCACTACATCAATCAGTGGGAGATAAATATTGGCCTCTGGGCTTGTGTGCCACTCCTGACTCCTGTGTGCGTCATCTCTCACTCAGTGGGCCATAGAAAGCCTTTTTTTGTTTTATTTGTTTTCTAAATTCTCCCTGAAAAAATCATTTTATTTTATTTGGTTTCTAAATTCTTCCTGAAAAAATCATTTTATTCTATTTTTTTTTTTTCCTAAAGTCTCCCTGAAAAAAAACAAAAAAACAAATCAGTGGGAGATTAATATTGCCCTTTCTGCTTGTGTGCCAGTCTTGACTCCTGGGTGTGCCATCTCTCTCTCTCTCTCCAATTGTGGGCCATAGAAAGCCTATTATTTTTTTAGCTTGATTTGGGTTCCAAAATCTACCTGGAAAAATCACTACATCAATCAGTGGGAGATAAATATTGGACTCTGGGCTTGTGTGCCACTCCTGACTCCTGTGTGCGTCATCTCTCACTCAGTGGGCCATAGAAAGCCTTTTTTTGTTTTATTTGTTTTCTAAATTCTCCCTGAAAAAATCATTTTATTTTATTTGGTTTCTAAATACTTCCTGAAAAAATCATTGTATTCTATTATTTTTTTTTCCTAAAGTCTCCCTGAAAAAAAAAAAAAAAAAAAAATCAGTGGGAGATTAATATTGCCCTTTCTGCTTGTGTGCCAGTCTTGACTCCTGGGTGTGCCATGTCTCTCTCTCTCTCCAATTGTGGGCCATAGAAAGCCTATTATTTTTTTAGCTTGATTTGGGTTCCAAAATCTACCTGAAGAAATCACTACATCAATCAGTGGGAGATAAATATTGGCCTCTGGGCTTGTGTGCCACTCCTGACTCCTGTGTGCGTCATCTCTCACTCAGTGGGCCATAGAAAGCCTTTTTTTGTTTTATTTGTTTTCTAAATTCTCCCTGAAAAAATCATTTTATTTTATTTGGTTTCTAAATTCTTCCTGAAAAAATCATTTTATTCTATTATTTTTTTTCCTAAAGTCTCCCTGAAAAAAAAAAAAAAATCAAATCAGTGGGAGATTAATATTTACATTTGTGCTTCAGTGACAGTCCTGCGTGTGTGGCATCTCTCTCATTTGTTGCCACCAAAAACAGAGTGTGTAACATTGTGCCTGATTTTCGTTGTGGTCTCACTCACCTGTAAAGGGGTAGCTAAATCATACTGAAGTTATAGCTCACCGTGTAAGTTGTGTGACAGCAACAAATACCGTTAGTTTGTTTACGTTTTTAAAACAATGAGGAAGTATGGTGGAACAGGTCGTGGCCGGGGGCGTTCATTGTCAGCTGGTAATGAGGGTAGTGGTAGTGGTGGAGCATCAGCTGGTCGTGGGAAAAAAAATATTGCACCTAAGTCTGGAGCTGTGGAGCCAGGTTCGTCGTCTGGCTACACAAGGCCTCGAACGCTCCCTTTTCTGGGAGTAGGAAAACCGCTTTTAAAGCCGGAGCAGCAAGAGCAAGTTTTGGCTTATCTTGCTGACTCAGCCTCTAGCTCTTTTGCCTCCTCTCGTGAAACTGGTAAATGTCAAAGCAGCGCGTCGTTAGTGGATGTTCACGGTCAGGGACAAGTCGCTTCCTTGTCCTCTTCAGCAAAAACAACAACAGAGAAGAATGCAGCAGGCGACACAACGGGTTACTCCATGGAGCTCTTTACACATACCGTCCCTGGCTTAGAAAGTGAAGCAGTTAACAGTCCATGCCCATTACAAGTTGAATCTGACATGGAGTGCACTGATGCACAGCCACAGCCAGACTACTATGCTGGTCCTTTGACTCAGACCACAACATTGCCCTCGCAGGGTAATGATCAAGAATCAGACCCTGATGAGACTATGTTGCCCCATCACGAACGCTATACCACCGACCGACACGGTGACACAGACGAAGTTGCACACGAGCTACAAGAAGAGGTAATAGATGACCCAGTTCTTGACCCCGATTGGCAGCCATTGGGGGAACAGGGTGCAAGCGGCAGCAGTTCTGAAGCGGAGGAGGAGGGGCCGCAGCAGGCATCAACATCGCAACAGGTTCCATCTGCCGGGCCCGTATCTTGCCCAAAACGCGTGGCAAAGCCAAAACCTGTTGGAGGACAGCGTGGCCATCCGGTTAAAGCTCAGTCTGCAATGCCTGAAAAGGTATCCGATGCTAGAAAGAGTGCAGTCTGGCATTTTTTTAAACAACATCCAATTGATCAGCACAAAGTCATCTGTCAAAAATGTTCAACTACCTTAAGCAGAGGACAGAATCTGAAAAGTCTCAATACAAGTTGCATGCATAGACATTTAACCACCATGCATTTGCAAGCCTGGACTAACTACCAAACGTCCCTTAAGGTTGTAGCACCCTCGGCCAATGAAGCTAGTCAGCAACGCAACATCCCTTCCGGCAGTGTAGGGCCACCATTTTCCGCACCACCTGCAGTATCTGTGCAGGTTTCTTTGCCAGGCCAAAGCAGTCAGGGTCAGGGAATCACCAGTTTCGTAGTAGGAAACACTGCATCTAGGGCACCGGCGGCAACAATACCATCTCCCACCGTCTCTCAGTCTGCCATGTCCACCGGCACCCCCGCTAGTTCCACGATCTCCAGCTCTCCAGTCCAGCTCACCCTACATGAGACTATGGTTAGAAAAAGGAAGTACTTAGCCTCGCATCCGCGTACACAGGGTTTGAACGCACACATAGCTAGACTAATCTCGTTAGAGATGATGCCCTACCGGTTAGTTGAAAGCGAAGCTTTCAAAGCCCTGATGGACTATGCTGTACCACGCTACGAGCTACCCAGTCGACACTTTTTTTCCAGAAAAGCCATCCCAGCCCTCCACCAGCATGTTAAAGAGCGCATCGTCCATGCACTCAGGCAATCTGTGAGCACAAAGGTGCACCTGACAACAGATGCATGGACCAGTAGGCATGGCCAGGGACGTTACGTGTCCATCACGGCACACTGGGTAAATGTGGTGGATGCAGGGTCCACAGGGGACAGCAAGTTTGGGACAGTTCTGCCTAGCCCACGGTCTAGGAAACAGTTGGCTGTAGCCGTTCGCACCCCCTCCTCCTCCTCTTCGTCCTCCTGCAGAAGCGAGAGCTCATCCACAGACCGCAGTCGCACAACCACTCCATCCGCAGCTGCCACTGTTGCACACCAGGTCTCCCATTATGGGGCAGCTACTGGCAAACGTCAGCAGGCTGTATTGGCTATGAAGTGTTTGGGCGACAACAGACACACCGCGGAAGTTCTGTCCGAGTTCTTGCAGAAAGAAACGCAGTCGTGGCTGGGCACTGTAGATCTTGAGGCAGGCAAGGTAGTGAGTGATAACGGAAGGAATTTCATGGCTGCCATCTCCCTTTCCCAACTGAAACACATTCCTTGCCTGGCTCACACCTTAAACCTGGTGGTGCAGTGCTTCCTGAAAAGTTATCCGGGGTTATCCGACCTGCTCCCCAAAGTGCGTGGACTTTGCTCACATATCCGCCGTTCGCCCGTACACTCCAGCCTTATGCAGACCTATCAGCGTTCTTTGAACCTTCCCCAGCATCGCCTAATCATAGACGTTGCAACAAGGTGGAACTCAACACTGCACATGCTTCAGAGACTGTGCGAACAGAGGCGGGCTGTTATGTTTTTGTGGGAGGATACACATACACGGGCAGGCAGTAGGATGGCAGACATGGAGTTGTCAGGTGTGCAGTGGTCGAAGATTCAAGACATGTGTCAAGTCCTTCAGTGTTTTGAGGAATGCACACGGCTGGTTAGTGCAGACAACGCCATAATAAGCATGAGCATCCCCCTAATGCGTCTGCTGATGCAAAGTTTGACGCACATAAAGGATCAGGCGTCTGCAGCTGAGGAAGAGGAAAGCCTTGATGACAGTCAGCCATTGTCTGGCCAGGGCAGTGTACAGGACGAGTTAGCGGGCGAAGAGGAGGAGGAGGACGAGGAGGATGATGGGGATGATTATATTTTTAATGAGGAAGCTTTTCCGGGGCCACTGGAAATTGGTGGCGCGGCAAGGCCGGGTTCTGGTTTTTGGAGGGACACAAGTGACGTGGATTTGCCTGAAACTGCCCCTCAACCAAGCACAACCGCAGATTTGAGAACTGGAACTTTGGCCCACATGGCGGATTATGCCTTACGTATCCTCAAAAGGGACACACGCATAACTAAAATGATGAACGATGACGATTACTGGTTGGCCTGCCTCCTTGATCCTCGCTATAAAGGCAAATTGCAAAATATAATGCCACATGAGAACTTGGAACTAATATTAGCAACCAAACAATCAACTCTTGTTGACTGTTTGCTTCTGGCATTCCCTGCACACAGCGCCCGTGATCGTTCTTACACGAGCTGCAGGGGCCAGCAGACCAGAGGAGTTAGAGGGGCAGAAATCAGAAGTGGCGTTGGCCAGAGGGGTTTTCTGACCAGGTTGTGGAGTGATTTTGCAATGACCGCAGACAGGACAGGTACTGCAGCATCAATTCAAAGTGACAGGAGACAACATTTGTCCAGTATGGTTACAAACTATTTTTCATCCCTTATCGATGTTCTCCCTCAACCGTCATTCCCATTTGATTACTGGGCATCAAAATTAGACACCTGGCCAGAATTGGCAGAATATGCATTGCAGGAGCTTGCTTGCCCGGCAGCTAGTGTCCTATCAGAAAGAGTATTCAGTGCTGCAGGTTCAATACTAACAGAAAAAAGGACTCGTCTGGCTACCCAAAATGTAGATGATCTAACCTTCATTAAAATGAACCACAACTGGATTTCGAAATCTTTTGCCCCACCTTGCCCGGCTGACACCTAGCTTTCCTATGAAAAGGTCTTGCCTGTGGACTATTCTGAATGCCTTTTCCAATCTCGTAATTTTCTGCACCTGATTGTCCAGCATACGACATGTTTACACCTCACTAAATGGCCAAACTCCCCACACGGGGCCGTGGTATCGACACTTGGCGACAGCACCCGTGAGAGTGCTGTTTGTCTGAAGAGGTGGGTGTGCCCACTTTTGGTCGACGGCACTGCCACTGGGTCCCTCCTAGTACAATAAAGTGTCTCTGGCGGTGGTGGTGCGCACCCAACGTCAGACACACCGTTGTAATATGAGGGGCCATGGGCCTGTACCGCCGGCCACAAGACATTTCCCCCCCCCCAGCTCAAACAGTGCTCTACCACTTGCAAAATTATCTCACAGCTCCACCAATGTTTAGTCTATGCGCTGACATCTTTCAATGCCTGCCACTGACAATACCATTGTATTGACATTTTTGTTATGTTAGGCCTTCGAAGCCTGTCTGCGGTCACTCCTTCCACTAGGCCTCCACTGACCACACCACTGCTGCCCGTGTACCCCTGGAACCAATTTAAAATTGCCTACAGCCATGTGTTATTATTTTAGGCCTTCGATGCCTGTCTGCGGTCACTCCTTCCACTAGGCCTCCACTGACCACACCACTGCTGCCCGTGTACCCCTGGAACCAATTTAAAATTGCCTACAGCCATGTGTTATTATTTTAGGCCTTCGATGCCTGTCTGCGGTCACTCCTTACAATATGCCTCCACTGACCACACCACTGCTGCCCGTGTACCCCTGGAACCAATTTAAAATTGCCTACAGCCAGCCCAATTTTTTTATTTTAGGCCTTCGATGCCTGTCTGCGGTCCGTTCTTTCTACTACTACTACACTGACAAGGCCACTGCTGCCCGTGTACCCCTGGAACCAATTTAAAATTGCCTACAGCCATGTGTTATTATTTTAGGCCTTCGATGCCTGTCTGCGGTCACTCCTTACAATATGCCTCCACTGACCACACCACTGCTGACCGTGTACCCCTGGAACCAATTTAAAATTGCCTACAGCCATGTGTTATTATTTTAGGCCTTCGATGCCTGTCTGCGGTCACTCCTTACAATATGCCTCCACTGACCACACCACTGCTGCCCGTGTACCCCTGGAACCAATTTAAAATTGCCTACAGCCAGCCCAATTTTTTTATTTTAGGCCTTCGATGCCTGTCTGCGGTCCGTTCTTTCTACTACTACTACACTGACCAGGCCACTGCTGCCCGTGTACCCCTGGAACCAATTTAAAATTGCCTACAGCCATGTGTTATTATTTTAGGCCTTCGATGCCTGTCTGCGGTCACTCCTTACAATATGCCTCCACTGACCACACCACTGCTGCCCGTGTACCCCTGGAACCAATTTAAAATTGCCTACAGCCATGTGTTATTATTTTAGGCCTTCGATGCCTGTCTGCGGTCACTCCTTCCACTAGGCCTCCACTGACCACACCACTGCTGCCCGTGTACCCCTGGAACCAATTTAAAATTGCCTACAGCCATGTGTTATTATTTTAGGCCTTCGATGCCTGTCTGCGGTCACTCCTTACAATATGCCTCCACTGACCACACCACTGCTGCCCGTGTACCCCTGGAACCAATTTAAAATTGCCTACAGCCAGCCCAATTTTTTTATTTTAGGCCTTCGATGCCTGTCTGCGGTCCGTTCTTTCTACTACTACTACACTGACCAGGCCACTGCTGCCCGTGTACCCCTGGAACCAATTTAAAATTGCCTACAGCCATGTGTTATTATTTTAGGCCCTCGATGCCTGTCTGTGGTCACTCCTTCCACTAGGCCTCCACTGACCACACCACTGCTGCCCGTGTACCCCTGGAACCAATTTAAAATTGCCTACAGCCATGTGTTATTAT
Organism: Ranitomeya imitator; assembly: GCF_032444005.1. Lineage (NCBI taxonomy): Eukaryota > Metazoa > Chordata > Amphibia > Anura > Dendrobatidae > Ranitomeya > Ranitomeya imitator. Next base: position 408,243,593 of record NC_091285.1, read on the forward strand.
TTTAGGCCTTCGATGCCTGTCTGCGGTCACTCCTTACAATATGCCTCCACTGACCACACCACTGCTGCCCGTGTACCCCTGGAACCAATTTAAAATTGCCTACAGCCATGTGTTATTATTTTAGGCCTTCGATGCCTGTCTGCGGTCACTCCTTCCACTAGGCCTCCACTGACCACACCACTGCTGCCCGTGTACCCCTGGAAACAATTTAAAATTGCCTACAGCCATGTGTTATTATTTTAGGCCTTCGATGCCTGTCTGCGGTCACTCCTTACAATATGCCTCCACTGACCACACCACTGCTGCCCGTGTACCCCTGGAACCAATTTAAAATTGCCTACAGCCAGCCCAATTTTTTTATTTTAGGCCTTCGATGCCTGTCTGCGGTCCGTTCTTTCTACTACTACTACACTGACCAGGCCACTGCTGCCCGTGTACCCCTGGAACCAATTTAAAATTGCCTACAGCCATGTGTTATTATTTTAGGCCTTCGATGCCTGTCTGCGGTCACTCCTTCCACTAGGCCTCCACTGACCACACCACTGCTGCCCGTGTACCCCTGGAACCAATTTAAAATTGCCTACAGCCAGCCCAATTTTTTTACTTTAGGCCTTCGATGCCTGTCTGCGGTCACTCCTTCCACTAGGCCTCCACTGACCACACCACTGCTGCCCGTGTACCCCTGGAACCAATTTAAAATTGCCTACAACCATGTGTTATTATTTTAGGCCTTCGATGCCTGTCTGCGGTCACTCCTTCCACTAGGCCTCCACTGACCACACCACTGCTGCCCGTGTAACCCTGGGACCAACATCAGAAAATATAAAAATAAGTATTTTGCTTATAAAAAAGAAAATACTGGAGAGATATCAAATGCAGACATTTTAACATTAAAAACAAACACATACAACAAAAATCTGGTACAGTACTAAAAATGGCCACCAGCTACAATAACTTTCTCCTGCAAGTAGTTAACTGAAAGTTTTTTTCAATTTAAAACACAGATATGGCATCCACCGAGTGTTGTCCTGTCGCGTCTTCTTTATATTATTGCCAAGAAGATGCAAAACAATGAAAATAATAAAATCATTATTTACCAAAAAAATAGAGTAAGTCAAAACCACATTGCAAATAAACATTCATTACAAATAAAGAAGCAGGGCGCGTCCGAGGGTGAGTATATACCTAATAAGAATATAATCACCCTCGGACGCGCCCTGCTTCTTTCCGACAGCCTTCCTTCCTAAGAATCAGCCCTTCCGTGGTGTAGAGAGAGGGTTTGTTACACTCCAAGGTGTTCCCCAGGTTGCCTTTCCTGAGCTTCGATCTTCATGCTCTCGTTTAGTAGTTGTCGGAATGTAGGCTGCATTAGGCCTACAAATTGGGTATGGGGTGGAGAGAGATGGTGTGTTACACTCCAAGGTGTTCCCCAGGTTTCCTTGCCATTGCTTCGGTCTTCCGACTCTCGTTTAGTAGTTGTAGAAAACTACACTGCATTAGGCCTACAAAATGGGTATCGGGTGGAGAGAGATGGTGTGTTACACTCCAAGGTGTTCCCCAGGTTGCCTTTCCTGAGCTTCGATCTTCCGGCTCTCGTTTAGTAGTTGTTGGAAACTACACTGCATTAGGCCTACAAATTGGGTATGGAGTGTAGAGAGATGGTGTGTTCCACTCCAAGGTGTTCTCCAGGTTGCCTTTCCTGAGCTTCGATCTTCCGGCTCTCGTTTAGTAGTTGATGGAAACTACGCTGCATTAGGCCTACAAATTGGGTATGGGGTGTAGAGAGATGTTGTGTTCCACTCCAAGGTGTTCCCCAGGTTTCCTCGCCAATGCTTCGATCTTCATGCTCTCGTTTAGTAGTTGTTGGAAACTACGCTGCATTAGGCCTACAAATTGGGTATGGGGTGTAGAGAGATGGTGTGTTCCACTCCAAGGTGTTCCCCAGGTTTCCTTGCCAATGCTTCGATCTTCATGCTCTCGTTTAGTAGTTTTTGGAAACTACGCTGCATTAGGCCTACAAATTGGGTATGGGGTGTAGAGAGATGGTGTGTTCCACTCCAAGGTGTTCTCCAGGTTGCCTTTCCTGAGCTTCGATCTTCCGGCTCTCGTTTAGTAGTTCTTGGAAACTACACTGCATTAGGCCTACAAATTGGGTATGGGGTGTAGAGAGATGGTGTGTTCCACTCCAAGGTGTTCTCCAGGTTGCCTTTCCTGAGCTTCGATCTTCCGGCTCTCGTTTAGTAGTTCTTGGAAACTACACTGCATTAGGCCTACAAATTGGGTATGGGGTGTAGAGAGATGGTGTGTTCCACTCCAAGGTGTTCCCCAGGTTTCCTTGCCAATGCTTCGATCTTCATGCTCTCGTTTAGTAGTTGTTGGAAACTACGCTGCATTAGGCCTACAAATTGGGTATGGGGTGTAGAGAGATGGTGTGTTCCACTCCAAGGTGTTCCCCAGGTTTCCTCGCCAATGCTTCGATCATCATGCTCTCGTTTAGTAGTTGTTGGAAACTACGCTGCATTAGGCCTACAAATTGGGTATGGGGTGTAGAGAGATGGTGTGTTCCACTCCAAGGTGTTCTCCAGGTTGCCTTTCCTGAGCTTCGATCTTCCGGCTCTCGTTTAGTAGTTCTTGGAAACTACACTGCATTAGGCCTACAAATTGGGTATGGGGTGTAGAGAGATGGTGTGTTCCACTCCAAGGTGTTCTCCAGGTTGCCTTTCCTGAGCTTCGATCTTCCAGCTCTCGTTTAGTAGTTCTTGGAAACTACACTGCATTAGGCCTACAAATTGGGTATGGGGTGTAGAGAGATGGTGTGTTCCACTCCAAGGTGTTCTCCAGGTTGCCTTTCCTGAGCTTCGATCTTCCGGCTCTCGTTTAGTAGTTCTTGGAAACTACACTGCATTAGGCCTACAAATTGGGTATGGGGTGTAGAGAGATGGTGTGTTCCACTCCAAGGTGTTCCCCAGGTTGCCTTTCCTTAGTTTCGATCTTCCGGCTCTCGTTTAGTAGTTGTTGGAAACTACGCTGCATTAGGCCTACAAATTGGGTATGGGGTGTAGAGAGATGGTGTGTTCCACTCCAAGGTGTTCTCCAGGTTGCCTTTCCTGAGCTTCGATCTTCCGGCTCTCGTTTAGTAGTTGTTGGAAACTACGCTGCATTAGGCCTACAAATTGGGTATGGGGTGTAGAGAGATGGTGTGTTCCACTCCAAGGTGTTCCCCAGGTTTCCTCACCAATGCTTCGATCATCATGCTCTCGTTTAGTAGTTGTTGGAAACTACGCTGCATTAGGCCTACAAATTGGGTATGGGGTGTAGAGAGATGGTGTGTTCCACTCCAAGGTGTTCCCCAGGTTTCCTCGCCAATGCTTCGATCATCATGCTCTCGTTTAGTAGTTGTTGGAAACTACGCTGCATTAGGCCTACAAATTGGGTATGGGGTGTAGAGAGATGGTGTGTTCCACTCCAAGGTGTTCTCCAGGTTGCCTTTCCTGAGCTTCGATCTTCCGGCTCTCGTTTAGTAGTTGTTGGAAACTACGCTGCATTAGGCCTACAAATTGGGTATGGGGTGTAGAGAGATGGTGTGTTCCACTCCAAGGTGTTCCCCAGGTTTCCTCGCCAATGCTTCGATCATCATGCTCTCGTTTAGTAGTTGTTGGAAACTACGCTGCATTAGGCCTACAAATTGGGTATGGGGTGTAGAGAGATGGTGTGTTCCACTCCAAGGTGTTCTCCAGGTTGCCTTTCCTGAACTTCTATCTTCAGGCTCTCATTAAATCGTGGTTAAACGGAACAACTGCATTTGGTGTACTAGTTGGTTTGGGGCCTACTATCGGTGTCTGCCACTCCTTGCTGTTCTCCTGGTTTCCTGTCCTGAAATTCCGTTTTCAGGCGCTCGTTAAGTAGTTGTTAATGTTAGACTGCATTTGGCCTACTAGTTGGGTTGGGGCCTACTATCGGTGTCTGCCACTCCTTGCTGTTCTCCTCCACTGAACAAAGCTGTGCCGCCTGTTTACTACGGTTGCCAATTTTGAACTGCATTTCGACTACTTACTGATTTGGGCCTACTCTCTGTGTCAGCCTCTCATTCCAGTTGTCCTCCACTGCAATGCCCCCTGGTTATTCCTGTGTTACCAATTTTGAACTGCATTTAGCCAACTTTATTCTTTGGGCCTATATCTGTGTTTCCTCCTCATCCTGCCCATTGCCCAGCCAGTGATAGATGAGTCTGCTGGTACATTGACCCATAACGCAACATTCCCCGTGCACGCTACACAACAACATTGTGACCCTGCTGAAAGTCAGGTTGCTCTTCCCGCATACCATACCACCTTACACGGGGACAAAGAGGAAGGTGCAGATGAAAGTGCAGGTTCCTTCATCAGGTGGGGGGAGGAATACTAGTTGGCGACGTCACTGGCACAGGGCCTCTCATAGTACGCAAAAGTGTTGCTGCCGGTGGGAGGCACCCCCGCCGTGCAAACACACCGCTGTACTTTGAGGGGCCCTGTGCCAGTGCCAATGCCAACGAGTGGGCCCCCCCCTGCTTGCACAGGTTCACAGCACTTGCAAAGTTGAAATACTTACCTCTCCCTGCTCCACTGCCGTGACGTGGTCCAGATTTCCTGGGCCCACTAATTACTTGAACCAGCCCTACCCACCACAACTTTAGCCAAATGACCCCCAATTTCAAATGCCTTCCAATTATTATAAGGTAAATTACGCTTGACAAGCTTCATTAAGAAGAATGGATGGTTTTGACATTAAAATGGGCACTCTAGGTGTTTTCCTGGCCCCCACTCACTGCCGACTATGCTGCCCCATTGACTTGCATTGGGTTTCGTGTTTCGGTCGATCCCGACTTTACGTCATAATCGGCCGATTTCACTCGACCCGACTTTTGAGATAGTCGGGTTTCGCGAAACCCGGCTCGACTCTAAAAAGGTCAAGGTCGCTCAACTCTAGTAGTGTCCTGTCAGAATCTGCACCAGGACATTATCTTACCCTCCTTTTGTGAGAACCCCTCAAATCAGAAAGAACGGGCCCTTCATGCGTTGGATGTAAGACAGGCAGTCATTGAATATCTAGAGGCTACTCGTAGTTGGAAACAGGACCCTAACTTGTTTTATCTTATTTGGCGGTAAAAATAAGTAAGGGGAAAAAAGCCTCTAAAACCACCATCGCAAGATGGGTTACCTCTGCAATCTCCTTAGCCTATCAGTGAGAAGTGATCAGTCCTCTCGAAGGTTAAAGAGCCCACTCGACGAGAGCAGTATCCACTTCCTGGGCTGAGTGGGTGGGGGCATCAGTCGAGCAAATTTGTAAGGCTGCCACCTGGGCCAGGCTAGATACGTTTTGCAGGTATCATAAATTAGACGTGTTGTCTAGTCAACAAACTCCCCTCGGGAGAAAGGTTCTCCAGGCAGTGGTCCCACCCTGAGGAGGTACTTTGGTATTTTCCATGCTGTCCAGAGGGACGTCCTGGAAAATAGGTATTAGACCTACTGGCAATTATGCTTCCAGGTGTCCATCCTGACAGCACGGTTAGTTCCCTCCCTGATTGTGTTATTTTCCTGATGTCTTAATACGATATTGGTTGAAATAAATTAATTAAGTTGTATCGGCCATGGTTTAGTACTTGTCAAAACACTGAGGGAGGTGGGTTGGAAGAGGCCTTTTAACCTCTCGTGTGTTTTCCTGTCCCTGTAGGGAGGAGGAAGACAACCTCCATGGTGCTGTCAGGATGGACTCCTGGAAAGATAATTACCAGTTGGTCTAATATCTACATTCTATATTAACTATATAAACTGTAGAATATTTGCCTGTCCCCTACAAATATTTTTGTATAATGGTGCTATGAAAGATTTTCAAGAACTCTGAGGGTATGTGCACAAGATGTCTTTTTCAGGTGGATTTCGCTTCAAAAAATGCCTGAAAAAAGTACTGACTAAACCAGGGGTCCCCAACTCCAGGCCTTGAGGGCCGCCAACAGTGCAGGTTTTCAGGATTTCTTTAGTATTGCATCGGTGGTAATGTGATCGTCTGCACAGGTGATGATTCCAACCCCTGTGCAATACTAAGGAAATCCTGAAAACCTGCACTGTTGGCGGCCCTCGAGGCCTGGAATTAGGGACCACTGGACTAAACATTCAACAATCAAAAAAGTGAACATGCTGCATGCATTTCTATGTAAAAACAACTTTCTGTTAATTTATGAGTTCAGGCCTTATCACTGCATAAGGTTTCCAAAGATTCCAAGCTGTTAAAAGAAGTGACCTGACCATTCTTCGGGTGTTTTCCACTCTGAAGACACTCTATACTTTAGAAGCAATGATAAGGCTGAAAAAACTACTGGAAGATGATAGGGCATATTTTTGAGCATTTTGCCATTTTTGCTTGAATAATAATAATCTTTATATAGCGCTAACATATTCTGCAGCGCTTTACAGTTTGCACACATTATCATCGCTGTCCCTGAATCTAAATTCCCTATCAGTGTGTCTTTGGAATGTGGGAGGAAACTTGGGAACCCAGAGGAAACCTGCACAAACACAGGGAGAACATGCAAACTCCTTGCAGATGTTGTCCTTGGTGGGATTTGAACCCAGGACTCCAGCGCTGCAAGGCTGCAGCGCAACCCCTGAACCACTGAGCCCTCCAGAAAAAGAACATCATCTGTACATACCCTGAGGGGGTCCAGCTTAACCCCTTAAGGATCAGGAGTATTTTCATTTCTGCATTTCCATTTTTTGCTCCCCTTCTTCCCACGGCCATATCATTTTTATTTTTCCATCAATATGGCCATGTCAGGACTTTTTTTTGGGGGGGCGAGATGTAATTTTGAAGGGCGCCATTGATTTTACCATATTATGTACTGGAAAATGGGAAAAAAATCCAAATGCGATGAAATTGCAAAAAAATTGCAATTCCACAATTGTTTTTTGGATTTTTTGTTACCATGTTCACTAAATGCAAAAACTGACCTGCCATTATGATTCTCCAGGTGATTATGAGTTCACATACACCATACATGTGTAGGTTCTTTTTTATTTTAGTGGTAAAGAAAATTTGAAAGTTTGTAAAAAAAAATGTTGCCATTTTTCTGAGACCCATAGCGTCTCCATTTTTTGGGGATCTAGGGCCAAGTGAGGGCTTATTTTTTGTGTGCAGATTTGATGTTTTTCTTGATACTATTTTGGTATATATGATCTTTTGATCACCTGCTATTGTATTTTATTGCAATGTTACAGCAACAAAAAAAAAGAAATTTTGGAGTTTCGATTTTTTTCTCGCTACGCCATTTACCGATTGAATTAATTATTTTTTTATATTGATAGATTGGGCGATTCGGAATGCAGCGATACCAAATATGTGTATGTTTTATTGTTTTATTGCTTTATTTTGAAGTGGGCAAAAGGGGGGCGATTTGAACTTTTATTTTTCTAAATATTTTTAATAATGCTGTAGATAAGCCCCCGGTCTGACCGGAAAGATAAGAAAAATAAGTTTTATTATACTCACCCGGGGGGCGGTCCGTTGCGGTCCGGTCCGATGGGTGTCGCAGGTCCAGGTTTGGCACCTCCCATCTTCTTGTGATGCCGCCCTCCTGCTTGCTTCATCGCTCCCCAGCATCACACTCCTGCACAGGCTTATTTATCTGCCCTGTTGAGGGCAGAGTAAAGTACTGCAGTGTGCAGGCGCCGGGAAAGGTCAGAGAGGCCCAGTGCCTGCACACTGCAGTACTTTGCTCTGCCCTCAACAGGGCAGATAAGTATGCCTGCACATGAGCGTGACACCTGGGAGCGATGAAGCAACAGGAGGGCAGCGTCGCAAGAAGAAGGGAGGTGCCGGACCCAGACCTGCGACACCCAATGGACTGAACCGCTCCCCGGGTGAGTATAATAAAACTTACTTTTCTTATCTTTCAGGTCGGACCGGGGGCACTATAGAATTCTGTAGATAAGCCCTGAAAGGCAGTGGCCATATCTTATATCGGCCAAAACTGCTGACAGGTTCGCTTTAAACAATAAATGCTTACTATTATAGAAACTGAATGAGACAAATAAGACTAGTTGACAAGTCTATATGTGTTCCTAAAGTGATCAAGTCTATATGTGTCACTAAAGGTATCCATTATTTTTTCCATCAAAGCTCAATTGTGAACAATGTCACTAGGGTGCACACTGCATCTGCTGCAGCCTTTACCTATTTCTCGGTCTCCCAAGGGTGACCAAAAAGGTTGCAAATAGTGGCCTTTACTATACTAATAGTTTCTCTTCAACTTAAACCATGAATGTATCTACAGCAACTGCTATGTAGTCTAGCTATACCCCATCTCAACTCGGGGAAGATAGAATAAGAGATAACTGAGGATGATGGAAAACAATAGAATAGTGTGAAAATGAATGCAGAGTAGTAGCAGTCTGTTAAATTGACCTTTATTTTTTTATCATTCAGGTTTGTCCCTTTAATAAAAAATCTGGAATTGACTGGTATGGAAATCCCCATTAAGCCTTCACATTTTTGTTGTTCTTGTTAGGCTCAGCACAGATTTTCAATAGTTTCTTGTGCTTCATTAAAGTTTCCAAAGGATTAAGAATGGTCTCATTACTTCATGCAAAATAACTGAATTTGTTTCCGGTTTTAAAAAAGTGCTGTACACATTAACAGATAAAAAAGGGAAAAGAAAACAACTACATAATCCTTTTTTGTTACCATAAATCCACAAATCCTGCAACCTTGACTTTTCTTAAAAATCATTTGACATTGAGGTTGAACATTTGTTAAATTTCAATATTTTTTTCATGGAAGTTGCCTTAAACAGAGTCTCTTACTTCTATTAGCTATTCTATGAGCCATTTTTCCTTAAAGGGAATCTATCAGCAGGATTACACCCCTTTAAAACTATTTTTATGCACGTGTAGCTCTAGTAAAGAAAAATACAGCCATAGCGTTAACTAAACAGTATGTTTCTCTATTATTGAAAAATCTGCTTTTGAATTGATATGCAATTGAAGATGAAGTGCTTTGGACCAGGGAAGCACTTCTCAAACCTCTGCCACTCCAGCTCTATTCAATCTATCCTGTCAAGTGCTGTCTTTCCCTGCTTCACTGACAGCTCTTTTGCGGTTGTATGCTAAGCAGGAGAAGGTAGAGCTGGGTGTGGATTAGCGCTGGAGCAATAGAGGCTTGAGAAGTGCTTCCATGGGCCAAAGCACTTCAGCCTCATTTTCATATAAATTAAAATGCATATTTCTCAGTAACAAAGGAATGGACTTTCTAGCTAAAGGTATGGTTGGACTTGTCTTTGCAAAACCTACTTGTGCATAAAAATAGCCTAATAGCAACTTTAAGTTTGTGGGTAGATCCCTGCCTTGCCACGGAGGTTGACACACTAGGGTTATGGTCAATGGCTCCTTCATCACCAAGGACTATCCCTATATGTTCCTTTATTGTCCTAGATATACACCATATTTAATGTGGCATATAATGCAAGTGTTACTCACTGTTTACTGTATTGTTGGAGATTTGTTATGTAATATATGATCTGGCCAGTAGAGGACAGCGTCAAGAGGCCAGAGTTAGAGCACGGAGGTTTGGGGGGATTGGCGGGCGATTGGGAGGAGTCAAATGAGATAATGTTGGTGACTCTGGGACACATTGTTTAGCTTAACATGAGCCAGGTTGATGACTACAGAAGAGTATACAGTATCTTGGGCTAGGCCACATGATGCCTTATCTCTATGGACTTAGGGTAGCCCTGCATTGGAGAGATCGGTATTCCCTAAGAGCTTCAAGACAGCGTTTCTATCTCTAAGGACTTAGGGAAGCCCTGCGTTGCAGAGATTAGCATTGCCTAAGAGCATTAAGATGGGGTTTCTGATTATTCGGGACTCAGCACTGCAAGGACCCTTCTACTTCAGTTTCAGGATGTACAAGTACCATCTTATATCTGAATATATATGCTCCTATATAAATAAATTTATAGAGGTCTAGCTGATTTGGAGAAAACGCCTCTTCTGTGAGAAACACTGTGAAAACTGCTCCAAGTAGGCGATTACTAAAGTACTGGCACAATACTGTTGTTTTATTGATTTATGCATAAAAAAAGTTATTTGCATTGTATTTATAAACCAACAACATAGTTAGATAAACTCACTGAAATAGACAAATAAAAAAATATTCACTAAAGTCAAATACAAAACCTACTCAAAGAGTGAATATAAAGAAGAATCCAAGACCTGTACAAAAATATTAAAAAATATTAAAAAAAAAATAGGCAAATAGGCAGTTTCCAAGTTTTGTATTCTTCTTTATATTCACTCTTTGAATAGGTTTTGCAATGTATTTATCTAGCATATAACTGTTAATTCTGTTTAAGTGTACTTGCATATATGCTTAGTCTGTGTTATTGAGAGTAACTGCTATCATTATATTTGTTACTTATATACTGTTTACCTACCATTCTTTCCTTGTTGGTGGGTGGTTCGGAGGAGTCCAAGGAGAATCTGGGTGGAAGTGAAGCTGCCGATCCTTGAAGAAAATCTGGAGAGAGCAGTGCGACTCTGGATCTGTGACTTTGAGACAAGTTGTTCAGCTTAACATGAGCTGACTTGGTGAGGAAAACCAAGTACACAGCATCTTGGGGTAGGCCACACTAGGCCTTATCTCTAAGGACTTAGGGAAGCCCTGTATTAAAGAGATCGGCATTCCCTAAGAGCTTCAAGACATTTCTATCTGTAATGACTGAATATATTATTATAGGTGCATATTTAAATAGCTGTGAGAAAATCACTGGCAAAGTACTGGAGGGGAGATATGTATCACTAAGGCTATTAGCTTCAGTGATTTAAAACCTAGAGGTTTGCTCCAGCACACGAAGTGCTGAGAGGAGTTAATCAGACATTTTAAGTGCTTGGCTTTTAAATGAACAGCTAAAGAGTGGATGGGATGTTGTTCACCATATCTATACCCCGGGGTGGGCTTTTACAAGGTAAATAGTCAGCCTTCTCAGTCATTAGGTGTTCAGTAGGCCTGGAGAGTGGAACTCTATTGCTATGTGTCCTGACAAGGAAAGCTGAACCATTGCATGTTCTGGCAAAACTAAGCAGGCTGAACATTTTTGTTTTGTTTTTCCTGTTTTACCAGAACAGTACATGTTTATTTTTACTTTGCACTGGTTTATTCTACTTGTATATAATAAACCAGTGAAAAACTTAAAGTGTTTCCTGGGTCTTCCTCCGAGTGCAGCCGAGTGAGCCAATCTACCAGATAGCCTTATAAAGGTCCAGTCTTTCAGTCTTCAGTAAGAGACACTGCAAAAACTGCTCCGAGTGGTTGATTACTAAAGTACTGGCACAATATTGTCTTTTTATTGATTTATACATAGAAAGGGTTAATCGCTTTGTATTTAGCTCGCATATAACTGTGTTAATTCGGTTTAAGTGTACCTGTTTATACTCTTAGTTGGTGTTATTGAGAGTAACTGCTGTTATTGTATTTGTTACTTATACACCTACCATCCTTTCCTTTGTTTTATAAACTGGTTTGTAAATATTCATATTGTATTATCTAAGCTTTCCACGTGTCTGCTGATTATTGCTATACCCCTCGTCCTGTGGCCGACCCTCGTCCATGTTTCACATAGTATACCAGATACACAGAGTTATGCACCCATACCATACACTAGGAACAAATCTATAATTAATCGTTCAAATGTAAGCAGGTACGCGGATGTAACAGCGCAGAGGATGAGGACACAGTGGTAACTTAACCAAACAAATATTTATTTGACTAACACAAGTATAAGTGGTGCGTATGGCACAATATAAAGGGTAAAGCAAATGGTGGAAGGACTTTAAATTATTGTACAATAGAATACAGCAATTCGGCTTTCCAGAATATCATCACAATTCTTATCACACACTATCGTTTTATTATTGCAAATTAAAAATTATTAAGCTTTCTGAGCACAGAGGCTCCTTCTTCAGACAGGTTTACAAATAAATTACCGAGACAAGAGCACAACATTTAAGAGATACAACAGGACATTGTACATAGCGTGTATGGGGTGGCGCTTGATATAAGATAAGCCAAGGAAATCAAATTAAGGTTTTTGTTACAAAAGAGGAGGTGGTGCTAGTGATAGCTTAGTGATCTGGAGTCGGTGTTGTGAAGGTGACTTTTGTCATTTTTGGGCATAAAAGTATTTACCTCAATTTTTCTGGCTAACACAATGCCACAATATAATTTTTTAATGCCTCAAATAATAAATTGGTGGATCAAGTATCCAAAAATTAACCAAGCATGTGTCAATGTCATTATAGTACTCATCTGAATCTCATTCATTGCCTATATGCGTTTCCCCTCCATCAATTGGTTCATCAGGCGATTCCTAGACAGTCTGGCATCAGTTCATGGCATCCTTAATACAGATAGTGGGTTCTCTGTGGTAGTTTATCCATGTAGATTTCAGAATCTTGATTGATTTTACACATCTCTTGTGTTTTCAGTTAGAAGGGATGTCTACATCTATTTAACCATGTTTTGTATGTTGTGCAATGTGTTTTTGATTACAGTAAAGTGAACTAATTTAAGAGTTTCCCAAGATTTAATACAATTTGTTTTGGTTTGTGGCCAGGATAATAAGGACTTTATCAGCAAGGACACTACTACAATCTAACCTGTATTTTGTAGTTTTGGAACTAGTTTGGAAAATAATCATAAAACTTAACTTTTAATCCAATTCTAAAAATGCCTAAAGTGCAGAGGAGTGCAAAAAGTGCTAGTGCTTAAATCAAATAGTGCAAGTAAAAACAAACGAACAACATTTGTACACATCACATACTGTTTGTCAAATCTCTAAGTCTCTAGGATTTGGCATATGTGATGTGTACCAATTCTGTTTGTTTTTACTTGCACTGTTTGATTTAAGCACTAACCAGGATAATAAAGCGTTTGAAGTTTTCTGCATTGCCATAATTCATGATCTTGTATGTCAGCTAGCTACCCCATCTGAGAAATTTCACTGCAAGCTGCCAAATGTCAATTCTTGCTAAGTTTATTCTAGTTGGAAATATGTAAATGATAGAAAGGTACATGTGAAATAACGTAGATTTGCATCGCTTTTTAAAAGAAAATAAAGTAAAAAACAACTATTTTTGTTTATTTAGGGGGACAAAGGATTGTCTGGTTTTAAAGGAGATAAGGTAAAGTATAAAGCTGAATGGAAGCAGAAATTCGTTAGTTGACTATCTAAGCTACTTATCATGACGAGTAGAGATGAGTTGCCCAGAAAACGATTGCCGAATCCAAATTTGCCATTTTCGTGCCAAACTCACGATTTTATAAGGATCATTTCCGAACATATTCGCTCATCTGTACTCCCATTGACTCCAATGGCATTTGGCTATGTTCAGCAAATATTGCAAATACAGAGATCATAATCCAAAACGAATATTGAAATATTCGCTCATCTCTAATCACGAGCGACTTCTGGAGATCTGCCAAGATGACTTTGTGGGTAATTGAAAAAATGAGTAAAAGAGAAGTGGTATAATAGGGACAGCATAATATTTTATGAACACTATACACTTTATTTTATAGCTGGGCACAGTTGAATTGGAAGTTTACATCTCTGCATTATTATTACTTAACATATGCTAGCGCTTTTTTTTATACAGGGTGACCCCATGATTTTATTTGGAACTCCTGGACATAAAGGAAACAAAGGCGAAGCGGTAAAACATTTTCTGTGGTTTAAGTTATTGATAATGCTTTACATTAGACTCACAAAGCAAGAAGGGAGCCGATTGCAAAGATCAATTTTGCCACCTTTGATAGAAGGGTTTGGTGATTGTTTTTAACCCTGCATGACTTTTCCATAACAATTCAGTCAGTTCAGGAAATTGTGCACAAGGCAGATACAGGGTATATGTTATACAGACGGCATCTATCTCTAACCAAAGCTACTATAGCTCAGATCGCTGTTGTTTAACCATTTAAATGTTGCTGTCAATGTAACAGTGGCATTTACATGGTTGTGATGGGCACTTGTGATAAGATTGATAAAATTGTGGGTTGCCAATGGGCTACTATGCCAGGGTCTTTCTGAAGACCCCCTGTCACTGCCATATTGGTGCAACAGGCTTGACTTCATAATAAGACATGTGATTAATGTTATGCAATAATGATGTATTGCACTGTATAGTACATATGATCATACCTGTAGGTTCAGATACCCAAAGAAGACTAACAAGTAGAATAAAAAGTAAAAGTTTTAATCAACATCCTTCCACCATTCAAAGAAAAAGGAAACATTTGTTATTTCCACAGTGAAAAAGTCTGATTTATTAATAAGGGAAATTATTTAAAGAACAGTAAGTGTCATAAAGAAAATGATCGAAATGCCAGAATCGCCATTTTTCAGTCACCGTATCCCTTAAAAAAAAAAATGTCACTTGAAAAACTGTAGCTTGACAAACAAAAAATAAGCCTTTGTGCAGTCTCACCAACAGAAAAATAAAAAAGATACATGTCTCAGAAAATGGTGGCACAACCCAAATTTTATTTTAATTTTTCAAAGTTTCAGAATTTTTCTTCACCTCTAACATAAAAAAGTTAAGTTTGATATTATCGTATATTGACCCCAAGAATCATGCTGCAAGGTAATTTTTGCTACACATTGAGCATCGTAAAATGAAACTCAAAAAATAAAGCAGAATTACGAGTTTTTTTCCAACATTATATCACACTTGGGAATTTTCTACCGCTTTTCAGTACAATTCGTTGTAAAATGAATCTCGTCCTTCAAAACTAAATCTCGAGCTGCAAAAAAGAAGCACTTTTATAGCTATTTATTGCAAAAGTAACAATGTTATTGATCTAGGAAGAAGGGGAGGAAAAAAGAGCAAAAAACATGTATTCCCATTAAAGGGAATCTGTCACCACATTTGATCTAAACTGTTAATATGGGCATACAAGTTATAGAATTCTCAAAAAAAAAACAATAATTGTGGAGTTGCACTTTTTTTGAAATTTCTTCCAGTACACTATGTGGTAAAAAATCAATGGTGCCATTCAAAAGTACAACTCATCCCACAAAAAAAAGGCTTCACATTGATGTAAATATTAAAAAGTTATAGCTCTTGAAAGAAGGGGAGGAAAAAAATGAAAACAAAAAGGAAAATGGTTCAGGAGTGAAAGGGGTTAATGTGCAACTTGTCCAACTATTCTTAATTAAAAAATTTCTGAATCGTTTTCCGTATACAGCTCCAATGCAGCACTATTTGTCCTCACATTAAGACCTCAATCAGACATCACTTTTTCACGTACGAATTTGTTCCGTGTTTTTCACAGGTAGGCCGGTGTCACACTGGCGTTTTAAACGGCCGAGTGCAATGCGATAAAAAATCGCATTGCACTTGGACCAATTTTAAGCTATGGGGCAGCTCCCACCAGCCAACTTTTTGTCGGCCGTTTTCCTCGGTCCAAGACAATCGCAGCATGCTCGGACCGAGGAAAACTCGGCTCACTCGCACCCATATAAGCCTATGGGTGCGAGTGAGACAGAGCACACCTTTCGGATATCATCCGAGTGCTGTGCGTTATATGCGGACCCCAGCAATGGAGGAGATGGAGAAATTCATTTCTCCGCCTCCTCCGCAGCTGTGCTCCGATCCTCCCTGTGCGAGAGAATCGGAGCACAGACGCATGACACTCGGCTCCTGCTCTGCTGCGAGCAGGAGCCAAGTGTCATTAGCATATCGCATCCGATGATCTCGCATCGGATGCAATATGCCAGTGTGACGCCGGCCTTAGAATTGTAATTATAGTCTATGGAGCTGTTCAAATGTTTGCAGGTTTGGGGTTTTTTTGGCATAAGAGAAAATTACTGATGGTAATAAAGGATCCACTGATGATCTTATCAAGTGAATTGATCAAAATGTGATGAAAATCTGATGTCTAATGCAAACTACAATCAAACCGTCTTGTCTGATCCTGTAATTGTATTCTGTAATCTGTAACTTACGACTTCCTAATGAATCTTTCTAAGTAGAGGACAGATGGAAGCTTGGATGTACTTTGTTACGACGGAGTTGCATAGGTCTCTGCAAGACACCAAATGGTAGAAAAAGTATTGTATGTTATTGTATATTCCAGACAGAATTATGAAAATAAAATAACTGGAATCAAAGCGAGATGTAGCCTGTAAATGTTAAATTAACATTGTTGTCTTTACAATATTTATTGAAATGATGAAATAAGAAAGGTAATAAGGCTAAATACACACTTCTCTTTTATAGGGTGTTAGGGGAAATCCAGGTTTTGATGGAGATAAAGGTGAAAAAGGAGAAGATGGACCACCAGGAGAAAAAGTATATCTGACCTATTTACTTAGGTGTTATATGTTCTGCAGGATATTCTGATAATAATTTCCTGGCCAGGATCTGATCAGCCTAAAAACTCTCTTAGGGTATGTTCACACGTTCAGGATTTCCATCCTTTTTTTTTCAGGACAGTTTTTTTAAAAAACTGCAGCTCTTGGCAGAAAACGCAGGTCCTTTTTTTGGTCCTTTTTTTGTCCTTTTTTGATGCGTTTTTTGATGCGTTTTTTTATCCTTTTTTTATGCAGTTTTTTATGCAGAGACTGTGTGTTTCCTAGGAAGCTTTTTAGGGCTAAAATGGCTGAAAATACCCTAACCCTACCCCTAACCCTAACCCTACCCCTAACCCTACCCCTAACCCTACCCCTAACCCTACCCCTAACCCTAACCCTACCCCTAACCCTACCCCTAACCCTAACCCTACCCCTAACCCTACCCCTACCCCTATTCTAACCTTAGTAAAAAAAAAAAAAAATTCTTAATTTTTTTATTGTCCCTACCAATGGGGGTGACAAAGTGGGGGGGGGGTGTCATTTACTATTTTTTTATTTTGATCACTGAGATAGGTTATATCTCAGTGATCAAAATGCACTTTGGAGCGAATCTGCCGGCCGGCAGATTCGGCGGGCGCACTGCGCATGCGCCCGCCATTTTGCAAGATGGCGGCGCCCAGGGAGAAGACGGCCGGACGGACACCGGGACGCCGGGTAAGTATAAGGGGGGGAGATTAGGGCACGGGGGGGGGCATCGGAGCACTGGGGGGGGCATCGGAGCACGGGGGGGGCATCGGAGCACGGGGGGCGGGATCGGAGCACGGGGGGGCAGCCACACTCCGCCCACGCACTTCCGCCCGCTCCCCCGCACTTCCTGCTGCAGCGGTTCTGCACATCAAATCGCAGTAAAACCCGCAGATATATTTTTGATCTGCGGGTTTTACTGCGATTTTGACCTCACAATGGAGGTCTATGGGTGCAGAACCGCTGCGGTTCAGGAAAAAGAAGTGACATGCTCCTTCTTTTTTGCCGCAGCTATTCTGCGCGGCTTTTTAAACGAAATTACGGACCATGTGCACAGCAGTGACTGTTTTCCATAGGGTTACATTGTTATGTACCCTGCATGGAAAACTGCTGCGGAACCGCAGCGGCAATACCGCTGCGGTTCCGCAGTAAAAAACGCACTGTGTGAACATGGCCTTATACTGATCTCTACGTAAGGCTAAATTCACACTTCATTTAGCCACTATGTTCATCCTCATTATTTGTACAGTGTAAATGTTAAGGTTAAAAAAATACATAAATCAACTTTGTTGCACTTATTTTAGTGCAGAGGGACCACAAATCTTTATGATTTATAACATTTCCATATATTAGGGAACAAGTGTTTCCTCACTCCAAATATGACAATCGAGGTCAGTTGATCTAAGACCCATGTTCAGTGATCTAGTACCCATATCATGTCCGAGTTCTAATATATGCAATTGTATGCCACCAGCATAATGGTGCAGTGCAATATGTTTTATCTGTAACTCCATTTTTTTAGAGGGAAAAATTCTAATAACGAGCATTTACACATATTTTTTTAATGAAAATGGATATAGCAGTTTCAGTTACTTACATTTTGCCATTTTTTGAAAGGCACAGCTTTACATATTTTGTTGTTTACTGCTTCCAATATGTTTTTTTTAGTATAAATTCTTCTGCTAAATTCATTCACTGTATCAATTATTTTTTACAGGGCGCAAAGGGTGATGCTGGTTTTAAAGGCTCTATGGGAATGTTTGGTGCAAGGGGGCCCGTGGGACAGAAGGTAGCAAAATTATTACACATACACTAATATAATCATACTTATAAAAAGTCTAATTAAATTTTATAGTTTTTAATCATATTTCCAACTGTAATCAATGCTGTTTGAGTTTCTGAAATCAATGTTTGCATATTTGGATTCTAATAAAACATTATTCCGGACACCAAACTCCAATCTAACTTTCCTATGAATGCTCCCTTTCACAAGTCATCCTGTAAGACAAAGATATTAGAATCTATTATATTTATCTATTATTATAATATACAATGTAAATGGTGTTATAGACTGCCAATATTAGAAAATTGCCTTTACATGGATTTCCTTACATATTTTCATCACCAAAAAGACCATATTACAAAAGCAGAAATGCAATGATCTGTCAGTTTAAAGGGGTCGATGAGGAAATTTTACTTATAGTGGTGATGCCCTAGACTGCCTAAAAAAAATAAAAGAATAATTGATTGGCTCGGCGAGCATCTCCAGATAATTCTGGTCTCTTAAGGATAGGACTAGAAAGCAGAGACCAGGGAGACAGATTGAGCACTGGAACAGGACCTACGAGAGATCAGCTTTGGTAAATATTGATTCATTAATATTTTTTAGGCAGTCTGGGTCATTTCAGCACTATTTTTTCCATTTCCCTGGACAACCCCTTTTAGATGTACAACCCTCCAGTGTAGCCCTTTCTCAAGGAGCTGTGTTTTTCAATAGACTTTCAAATTGTGATTTATTAGCTCTATAGCTAATAATAATGTGACAGCTATCCTAATGGAATCTGTTAGGGAACAAATCTAAATAATATTATTTACAACCAAATTTTTTAGCTGTTTTTAATTTTCTTTTTCTCTCATAAAAGGGTGAACCTGGCGAACTTGGGCTTCCAGGAGATGCGGTAAGTGCCTAATCTGGTTTGTTTATGCATATTTGACTTGACTTGATTAGACTTGAACTCAGGTGCTACTCCAGGACGGACTCTGGAACTGCGGTAGCTGTCCCAGAAACTATACTGATAACTGAAGTTGTTAAGGCACCTCCCCTTTAGGGAAGATACCATAAAGTGAACCTGTCAGCAGGATTTTGCTAAGCAAACTAAAGGCATTGTCCTGTTGTTGCTGTTATACTGATTAAAATGATACTTGGGGTGAAGAAATCCATCTTGTAGTTCTTGCATAATCAGTGTTAGAAGTTTTCGGCTAATAATATGCCCATACTCTGGGGCGGGACTGTAAGCAGAGTCTTATCTTAGTGCTATAGGCCAGGGAAACCAATGAAAGACCTGCCCACAGGCCACTGCAAAGCACAAATATGGTCCTCATCATAGAGACAGAGAGAGAGAGAGATACACAGAGAGTGAGAGATACACAGAGAAAGAGATATACACAGATAGATACGTAGATACACAGAGAGAGAGATACACAGAGAGTGAGTGATACACTGAGAGAAATACACAGAAAACCAAGAGATACACAGAGAGATACACAGAGAGAGACAGACAGATACGCAGAGAGGCAGACAGAGAGACACACAGACTCATAGAGACAGACAGACAGAAACAGAGAGACAGACAGAGAGACAGGCAGACAGAGACAGAGACAGAGAGACAGACACAAAGAGACAGCTAGCCAGAGAGAGACAGACACAGAGAGACAGACAGAGACAGTCAGCCAGAGAGAGAGACAGAGAGAGAAACAGACAGACATAGAGAACTCAATGATGTTATGTGCCATACCTGTCTATGCAAGACATTATACTGTAGGGCACATAGTTGCCTAGACTAGATAATGATTTTTACAACTGATAGCACAGACAGAAAAATGAATAATATGTTAAGAGCCAGTTAATGGTTGCATGAGGAAAAGTAAAAGAACATTGTAATAGTATGGGCTAGGAAGTGGCGTAAAATGAAGCTTGTAGACCCCAATGAAAAAATCTTCAACAGTGCCCCTAACTATCTATCATGGGATGGTAATAGTATTGCTATTCTAATATGTGCTAAAGTGACCATTTCGGCTCCTTAGGCTCCAGAGCCTGAATGTGACTACGTCTCAGGGCCTAGTTAATAACTTGCTCATCTGTTTTAAGAACAGTCAAGGACTAAAAAAAACAAAAAACTTCTAATTCTGGTTTTGTTCATAATAAAGAATTTACAACTTTGATTTTTATACCTGCATGTATATGATTTTTTTTCTTACATCAGCACTTACGTTAAAAAAAACCCATAAGTGCTGATGTAATAGCCTTTCTATTATGCTTTTAGAGGCTTTTAATGTCCTTTACTTTGCTTCCTTAAATCTCAGTGGAGATACTTAATCAAAATACATTACAATAGCACCCACATTCTGCAAATAGCTGGAACTATTTCTGAATTCTTGTCACATGTATTACAATAAAATGTGTGTGTTCCATACAGGTAAAGAAAATAACAGTAGAATAACTCTTTCATTCTGGGTTCCATCATATTTTATGCAGTTTAGATTACAGCCAGAATGCAACATATGGACCAGCTCAAACTATTGGCAAACTTTATATATATATATATATATATATATATATATATATATATATATATACAGTACAGACCAAAAGTTTGGACACACCTTGTCATTTAAAGATTTTTCTGTATTTTCATGACTGTGAAAATTGTAAATTTACACTGAAGGCATCAAAACTATGAATTAACACATGTGGAATTATATACTTAACAAAAAAAGTGTGAAACAACTGAAAATATGTCTCATATTCTAGGTTCTTCAAAGTAGCCAACTTTTGCTTTGATGATTGCTTTGCACACTCTTGGCATTCTCTTGATGAGCTTCAAGAGGTAGTCACCGAAAATGGTTTTCACTTCACAGGTATGCCCTTTCAGGTTTAATAAGTGGGATTTCTTGCCTTATAAATGGGGTTGGGATCATCAGTTGTGTTGAGCAGAAGTCTGGTGGATACACAGCTGATAGTCCTACTGAATAGACTGTTAGAATTTGTATAATGGCAAGAAGAAAGCAGCTAAGTAAAGAAAAACAAGTGGCCATCATTACTTTAAGAAATGAAGGTCAGTCAGTCCAAAAAATTGGGAAAACTTTGAAAGTGTCTCCAAGTGCAGTTGCAAAAACCATCAAGCGCTACAAAGAAACTGGCTGATATGAGGACCGCCCCAGGAAGGGAAGACCAAGAGTCACCTCTGCTTCTGAGGATAAGTTTATCCGAGTCACCAGCCTCAGAAATCGCAGGTTAACAGCAGCTCAGATTAGAGACCAGGTCAATGCCACACAGAGTTCTAGCAGCAGACACATCTCTACAACACCTATTAAGAGGAGACTTTGTGCAGCAGGCCTTCATTGTAAAATAGCTGCTAGGAAACCACTGCTAAGACAGGCAATAAGCAGAAGAGACTTGTTTGGGCTAAAGAACACAATGAATGAACATTAGACCAGTGGAAATCTGTGCTTTGGTCTGATGAGTCCAAATTTGAGATCTTTGGTTCCAACCACCGTGTCTTTGTGCGATGCAGAAAAGGTGAATGGATGGACTCTACATGCCTGGTTCCCACCGTGAAGCATAGAGGAGGTGTGATGGTGTGGGGGTGCTTTGCTGGTGACACTGTTGGGGATTTATTCAAAATTGAAGGCATACTGAACTAGCATGGCTACCACAGCATCTTGCAGCGGCATGCTATTCCATCTGGTTTGCGTTTAGTTGTACCATCATTTATTTTTCAACAGGGCAATGGCTCCAAACACACCTCCGGGCTGTGTAAGGGCTATTTGACCAAGAAGGAGAGTGATGGGGTGCTACGCCAGATGACCTGGCCTCCACGGTCACCAGACCTGAACCCAATCGAGATGGTTTAGGGTGAGCTGGACCACGAGGTGAAGGCAAAAGGGCCAACAAGTGCTAAGCATCTCTAGAAACTCCTTCAAGATTGTTGGAAGACCATTTCCGGTGACTACCTCTTGAAGCTCATCCAGAGAATGCCAAGAGTGTGCAAAGCAGTCATGAAAGCAAAAGGTGGCTACTTTTAAGAACCTAGAATATAAGACATATTTTCAGTTGTTTCATACTTTTGTGTTAAGTACACGTGTTAACATGTGTTAATTCATAGTTTTGATGCCTTCAGTGTGAATTTACAATTTTCCTAGTCATGAACATGCAGAAAAATCTTTAAATGAGAAGGTGTGTCCAAACTTTTGGTCTGTACTGAATATATATATATATATATATATATATATATGTATATATATATATATATATATATATATACACACTGCTCAAAAAAAGATAGGGAACACTAAAGTCCCACATCCTAGATATCACTGAATGAAATGTTTCAGTTGCAAATTTTAATTCATTACACAGTGGAATGTGTTGAGAACAATAGAACCTGAAAATGATCAACGTAAATCACAACTAATATCCCACGGAGGTCTGGAGTTGGAATGATGCTCAAAATCAAAGTGGAAAATGAAGTTACAGGCTGATCCAACATCAGTGGAAATGCCTCAAGACAAGGAAATGATGCTCAGTAGTGTGTGTGGCCTCCACGTGTCTGTATGATCTCCCTACAATGCCTGGACATGCTCCTGATGAGGTGTCAGATGGTCTCCTGAGGGATCTCTGACCAGACCTGGACTAAAGCATCCGCCAACTCCTGGACAGTCTGTGGTGCAATGTGACGTTGGTGGATGTTGCAAGACATGATGTCCCAGATGTGTTCAATTGGATTCCGGTCAGGGGAATGGGCGGGCCAGTCCATAGCTTCAATGCCTTCATCTTGCTGGAACTGCTGATACACTCCAGCCACATGAGGTCTAGCATTGTCCTGCATTAGGAGAAACCCAGGGCCAACCGCACCAGCATATGGTCTGAGGATCTCATCTCGGTACAAAAAGGCAGTCAGGCTACCTCTGGCAAGCACATGGAGGGCTGTGCGGCCCTCCAAAGAAATGCCACCCCACACCATTACTGACCCACTGCCAAACTGGTCATGTCACGTCTGTCACATGTGCTCAGTGTGAACCTGCTTTCACATGTGAAGAGCACGGGGCGCCAGTGGCGAATTTGCCAATCCTGGTGTTCTGTAGCAAATGTCAAGCATCCTGCACGATGTTGGGCTGTGAGCACAACCCTCATCTGTGGATGTCAGGCACTCAGACCATCCTCATGGAGTCGGTTTCTAACAGTTTGTGCAGACACATGCACATTTGTGGCCTGTTGTAGGTCATTTTGCAGTGCTCTGGCAGTGCTCCTCCTGTTCCTCCTTGCACAAAGGCTGAGGTAGCGGTCCTACTGCTGGGTTGTTGCCCTCCTAAGGCCCCCTCCACATCTCCTGGTGTACTGGCCTGTCTCCTGGTAGCGCCGTCAGCCTCTGGACACTACGCTGACAGACACAGCAAACCTTCTAGCCACTGCTCGCATTGATGTGCCATCCTTGATGAGCTGCACTACCTGAACCACTTGTGTGGGTTGTAGAGTCCGTCTCATGCTACCACGAGTGTGAAAGCACAACCAGCATTCAAAAGTGACCAAAACATCAGCCAGAAAGCATTGGTACTGAGATGTGGTCTGTGGTCCCCACCTGCAGAACCACTCCTTTATTGAGTGTGTCTTGATACTTGCCAATAATTTCAATCTGTTGTCTATTCCATCTGCACAACAGCATGTGAAATTGATTGTCAAACAGTGTTGCTTCCTAAGTGGACAGTTTGATTTCACAGAAGTTTGATTTACTTGGAGTTGTTCTGTTTTTTAAGAGTTCCCTTTATTATTTTGAGCAGTAGCGCAAAAATGTAAGCAGTTCTTCTTTGTTTGATGGCTTGTAACTATCCATCATCCTCTTGATTACATTCCAGAGGTTTTCAATGGGGTTCAGGTCTGGAGATTGGGCTGCCCATGACAGGGTTTTGATGTGGTGGTCTCTTAATTTTTGCCAGAGCTGTATATATATCATATATACTTGTGTATAAGCCGAACCAAGTATAAGCCGAGGCACCTAATTTTGCCTGGAAAAACTGGGAAAAATGTATCTATTCAAGTATAAACTGAGCATGCATTGTCCCCTCATCCCTATAATGGAATGCATTGCTCCTCTTCCATATCCTGGTATCCATGGTTCCTCATCTTCATCATTGTATGCATGGCTCCTTATTCCCATTCTTGTATGCATGGTGTTATGCTGTGCTATCAGGCAACACAGTGTGCAGTAATCAGCGCACATACAGTGATATGGCAATAACCCAAAAACAATAGAACAAGCTCTGAGACGTGGAATCTCTGCAGACTGCAATACCTGAACCTATCCTCACACAACTAAAAGCAGCAGTGGATTGCGCCTAACACTACCTATGCAACTCGGCACTGCCTGAGGAGCTGACTAGCCTGAAGATAGAAATACAAGCCTGACTTGCCTCAGAGAAATACCCCAAAGGAATAGGCAGCCCCCCACATATAATGACTGTTAGCAAGATGAAAAGACAAAACGTAGGAATGAAATAGATTCAGCAAAGTGAGGCCCGATATTCTAGACAGAGCGAGGATAGCAAAGAGAACTATGCAGTCTACAAAAAACCCTAAAGCAGAACCACGCAAAGGGGGGCAAAAAGACCCACCGTGCCGAACTAACGGCACGGCGGTGCACCCTTTGCGTCTCAGAGCTTCCAGCAAAAGAGAATAGCACAGCTGGACAGAAAAAACGGAAACAAAAACAAAGTAACACTTATCTAGCAGAGCAGCAGGCCACAGGAAAGATGCAGTAGCTCAGATCCAACACTGGAACATTGACAAGGAGCCAGGAAGACAGACTCAGGTGGAGTTAAATAGCAAGGCAGCCAACGAGCTCACCAAAACACCTGAGGGAGGAAGCCCAGAGGCTGCAAT
The DNA here is from genome assembly GCF_032444005.1 of Ranitomeya imitator. Classification (NCBI taxonomy): domain Eukaryota; kingdom Metazoa; phylum Chordata; class Amphibia; order Anura; family Dendrobatidae; genus Ranitomeya; species Ranitomeya imitator. Next base: position 408,268,651 of record NC_091285.1, read on the forward strand.
ACCACTTGTGACCACAGGAGTGAATTCAGCCACAGAATTCACAACAGTACCCCCCCCCCCTTGAGGAGGGGTCACTGAACCCTCACCAGAACCCCCAGGCCGACCAGGATGAGCCACATGAAAGGCACGAACAAGATCTGGGGCATGGACATCAGAGGCAAAAACCCAGGAATTATCCTCCTGAGCATAACCCTTCCATTTGACCAGATACTGGAGTTTCCGTCTAGAGACACGAGAATCCAAAATTTTCTCCACAATATACTCCAATTCCCCCTCCACCAAAACAGGGGCAGGAGGCTCCACAGATGGAACCATAGGTGCCACGTATCTTCTCAACAACGACCTATGGAATACATTATGTATGGAAAAGGAGTCTGGGAGGGTCAGACGAAAAGACACCAGATTGAGAATCTCAGAAATCCTATACGGACCAATAAAACGAGGTTTAAATTTAGGAGAGGAAACCTTCATAGGAATATGACGAGAAGATAACCAAACCAGATCCCCAACACGAAGTCGGGGACCCACACGGCGTCTACGATTAGCGAAAAGCTGAGCCTTCTCCTGGGACAAGGTCAAATTGTCCACTACCTGAGTCCAGATCTGCTGCAACCTGTCCACCACAGAATCCACACCAGGACAGTCCGAAGACTCAACCTGTCCTGAAGAGAAACGAGGATGGAACCCAGAATTGCAGAAAAATGGAGAGACCAAGGAAGCCGAGCTGGCCCGATTATTAAGGGCGAACTCAGCCAACGGCAAAAATGACACCCAATCATCCTGGTCAGCAGAAACAAAACATCTCAGATATGTTTCCAAGGTCTGATTGGTTCGTTCGGTCTGGCCATTAGTCTGAGGATGGAAGGCCGAGGAAAAAGATAGGTCAATGCCCATCCTACCACAAAAGGCTCGCCAGAACCTCGAGACAAACTGGGAACCTCTGTCAGAAACAATATTCTCAGGAATGCCATGCAAACGAACCACATGCTGGAAGAACAAAGGCACCAAATCAGAGGAGGAAGGCAATTTAACCAAGGGCACCAGATGGACCATTTTAGAAAAGCGATCACAGACCACCCAAATGACCGACATCTTTTGAGAAACGGGAAGGTCAGAAATGAAATCCATCGAAATATGTGTCCAAGGCCTCTTCGGGACCGGCAAGGGCAAAAGCAACCCACTGGCACGTGAACAGCAGGGCTTAGCCCTAGCACAAATCCCACAGGACTGCACAAAAGCACGCACATCCCGTGACAGAGATGGCTACCAGAAGGATCTAGCCACTAACTCTCTGGTACCAAAGATTCCTGGATGACCAGCCAGCACCGAACAATGAAGTTCAGAGATAACTTTACTAGTCCACCTATCAGGGACGAACAGTTTCTCGGCCGGACAACGATCAGGTTTATTAGCCTGAAATTTCTGCAACACTCTCCGCAAATCAGGAGAGATGGCAGACACAATGACTCCTTCCTTGAGGATACTCGCCGGCTCAGATAACCCCGGAGAGTCGGGCACAAAACTCCTAGACAGAGCATCCGCCTTCACATTTTTAGAGCCCGGAAGGTACGAAATCACAAAATCAAAACGAGCAAAAAATAACGACCAACGGGCCTGTCTAGGATTCAAGCGCTTGGCAGACTCGAGATAAGTAAGATTCTTATGATCAGTCAATACCACCACGCGATGCTTAGCTCCCTCAAGCCAATGACGCCACTCCTCGAATGCCCACTTCATGGCCAGCAACTCTCGGTTGCCCACATCATAATTACGCTCAGCAGCAGAAAATTTCCTGGAAAAGAAAGCACATGGTTTCAACACTGAGCAACCAGAACCTCTCTGTGACAAAACCGCCCCTGCTCCAATCTCAGAAGCATCAACCTCGACCTGGAACGGAAGAGAAACATCTGGTTGACACAACACAGGGGCACAGCAAAAACGACGCTTCAACTCCTGAAAAGCTTCCACGGCAGCAGAAGACCAATTAACCAAATCAGCACCCTTCTTGGTCAAATCGGTCAATGGTCTGGCAATGCTAGAAAAATTACAGATGAAGCGACGATAAAAATTAGCAAAGCCCAGGAATTTCTGCAGACTTTTCAGAGATGTCGGCTGAGTCCAATCCTGGATGGCCTGGACCTTAACCGGATCCATCTCGATAGTAGAAGGGGAAAAGATGAACCCCAAAAATGAAACTTTATGCACACCGAAGAGACACTTTGATCCCTTCACGAACAAGGAATTAGCACGCAGTACCTGGAAAACCATTCTGACTTGCTTCACATGAGACTCCCAATCATCAGAGAAGATCAAAATGTCATCCAAGTAAACAATCAGGAATTTATCCAGATACTCACGGAAAATGTCATGCATAAAAGACTGAAAAACAGATGGAGCATTGGCAAGTCCGAACGGCATCACCAGATACTCAAAATGACCCTCGGGCGTATTAAATGCCGTTTTCCATTCATCTCCCTGCCTGATTCTCACCAGATTATACGCACCACGAAGATCAATCTTAGTAAACCAACTAGCCCCCTTAATCCGAGCAAACAAGTCAGATATCAATGGCAAGGGATACTGAAACTTAACAGTGATCTTATTAAGAAGGCGGTAATCAATACACGGTCTTAGCGAACCATCCTTTTTGGCTACAAAAAAGAACCCTGCTCCCAATGGTGATGACGATGGGCGAATATGTCCCTTCTCCAGGGATTCTTTCACATAACTGCGCATAGCGGTGTGTTCAGGCACGGACAAATTAAATAAACGACCCTTAGGGAATTTACTACCAGGAATCAAATTGATAGCACAATCACAATTCCTATGCGGAGGTAGGGCATCAGACTTGGGCTCTTCAAATACATCCTGAAAGTCAGACAAGAACTCTGGGATGTCAGAAGGAATGGATGACGAAATAGACAAAAATGGAACATCACCATGTACTCCCTGACAACCCCAGCTGGTTACCGACATAGAGTTCCAATCTAATACTGGATTATGGGTTTGTAGCCATGGCAACCCCAACACGACCACATCATGCAGATTATGCAGTACCAGAAAGCGAATAACTTCCTGATGTGCAGGAGCCATGCACATGGTCAGCTGGGCCCAGTACTGAGGCTTATTCTTGGCCAAAGGTGTAGCATCAATTCCTCTCAACGGAATAGGACACCGCAAAGGCTCCAAGAAAAATCCACAACGTTTAGCATAATCCAAATCCATCAGATTCAGGGCAGCGCCTGAATCCACAAACGCCATGACAGAATACGATGACAAAGAGCATATCAAGGTATTGGACAGAAGGAATTTGGACTGTACAGTACCAATGACGGCAGAGCTATCGAACCGCCTAGTGCGCTTAGGACAATTAGAAATAGCATGAGTGGAATCACCACAGTAGAAACACAGCCTGTTCAGACGTCTGTGTTCTTGCCGTTCAACTTTAGTCATAGTCCTGTCGCACTGCATAGGCTCAGGTTTACTCTCAGACAATACCACCAGATGGTGCACAGATTTACGCTCGCGCAAGCGACGACCGATCTGAATGGCCAAGGACATAGACTCATTCAAACCAGCAGGCATAGGAAATCCCACCATGACATCCTTAAGAGCTTCAGAGAGACCCTTTCTGAACCAAGCCGCCAGTGCAGATTCATTCCACAGAGTGAGTACTGACCACTTCCTAAATTTCTGACAATATACTTCTACATCATCCTGACCCTGGCATAAAGCCAGCAAATTTTTCTCAGCCTGATCCACTGAATTAGGCTCATCGTAAAGCAATCCAAGCGCCTGGAAAAACGCATCAACATTACTCAATGCAGGGTCTCCTGGCGCAACAGAAAACGCCCAGTCCTGTGGGTCGCCGCGCAAAAAAGAAATAATAATCAAAACCTGTTGAATAGGATTACCAGAAGAATGAGGTTTCAAGGCCAGAAATAGCTTACAATTATTTTTGAAGCTCAGGAACTTAGTTCTGTCACCAAAAAACAAATCAGGAATAGGAATTCTTGGTTCTAGCATAGATTTCTGATCAATTGTATCTTGAATCTTTTGTACATTTATAACGAGATTATCCATTGAGGAGCACAGAGCCTGATTATCCATGTCCACAGCTGTGTCCTGAAGCACTCTAATGTCTAGGGGAAAAAAAAAAAAAAAAAAAAAACTGAAGACAGAGCTGAGGAAAAAAAAATGATGTCAGGACTTCTTTTTTCCCTCTATTGAGAATCATTGGTTTGGCTCCTTGTACTGTTATGCTGTGCTATCAGGCAACACAGTGTGCAGTAATCAGCGCACATACAGTGATATGGCAATAACCCAAAAACAATAGAACAAGCTCTGAGACGTGGAATCTCTGCAGACTGCAATACCTGAACCTATCCTCACACAACTAAAAGCAGCAGTGGATTGCGCCTAACACTACCTATGCAACTCGGCACTGCCTGAGGAGCTGACTAGCCTGAAGATAGAAATACAAGCCTGACTTGCCTCAGAGAAATACCCCAAAGGAATAGGCAGCCCCCCACATATAATGACTGTTAGCAAGATGAAAAGACAAAACGTAGGAATGAAATAGATTCAGCAAAGTGAGGCCCGATATTCTAGACAGAGCGAGGATAGCAAAGAGAACTATGCAGTCTACAAAAAACCCTAAAGCAGAACCACGCAAAGGGGGGCAAAAAGACCCACCGTGCCGAACTAACGGCATGGCGGTGCACCCTTTGCGTCTCAGAGCTTCCAGCAAAAGAGAATAGCACAGCTGGACAGAAAAAACGGAAACAAAAACAAAGTAACACTTATCTAGCAGAGCAGCAGGCCACAGGAAAGATGCAGTAGCTCAGATCCAACACTGGAACATTGACAAGGAGCCAGGAAGACAGACTCAGGTGGAGTTAAATAGCAAGGCAGCCAACGAGCTCACCAAAACACCTGAGGGAGGAAGCCCAGAGGCTGCAATACCACTTGTGACCACAGGAGTGAATTCAGCCACAGAATTCACAACAGCATGGCTCCTCATCCCCATCCTTGTCTGCATGGCTCCTTGTTCCATCCTTGTCTGTATGGCTCTTTATCTCCATCCTTGTCTGCATGGCTCCTTATTCCCATCCTTGTCTGCATGGCTCCTTATTCCAATCCTTGTCTGCATGGCTCCTTATTCCCATCCTTGTCTGCATGGCTCCTTATTCCCATCCTTGTCTGCATGGCTCCTTATTCCCATCCTTGTCTTCATGGCTCCTCATTCCAATCCTTGTCTGCATGGCTCCTTATTCCCATCCTTGTCTGCTTGGCTTCTTATTCCCATCCTTGTCTGCATGGCTCCCCATTCCCATCCTTGTCTGCATGATTCCTCATCCCCATCCTAGTATGTATGGACTCATCTTCCCTGTGCGCCCTCGCAGCATCTCATTCCTGTGCCAGCAGCTCCTGTGGCGAATGATCACCTGTCCCCGCTCATTAAGGTAGCGAATATTCACCTCTCTCCATGCCTATAGGAGTGGAGAGAGGTGAACATTCATTACCTTAATGAGCGGGCACCCGTGAGAGCCCGGCAGCTGCTTTGAAGCCGGCGACTGCTGCTGACACTGTGCGCGCACTATAAGAGAAATGAATGTTGACTGCAAGTGCAGTGAATATTAATTTCTTTTTAGCAGCGGGCACAGGCATTAGCTGCAGCAGCTGGCTTCTGCCTTCTGTCACCCGCTGCTCTGGCCTCCCCTGTTCTGGGACAATGACTCGTGTATAAACCGAAGGAGGCATTTCAGCACAAAAAATGTGCTGAAAAACTCGGTTTACACACAAGTATATCTAGTATATACTTTATGTAAATAACTTGCCTACTACTGTGAACATTTGGTTTTCTTTTCATTGTGAGGCAAACAACAAATAAGACAAAATAACAGAACACTTCATCCTCCTAAAGTCAGTACTTTATAGAGCCTTCTGTTGCGTCAATTACAGCTGCAAGTAGATGTGGATAAGTTTCTATGAGCTTTCCACATATTGTCACTGGGATTATTGCCCATTCATTAAGGACAAAAACTGCTCCAGCACCTTCAAGTTAGATGGTTTCTGGTGATCAGCAATCTTCAAGTCTGACCACAGATTCTCAATTGGATTAAGGTTTGGGCTTTGACTAGGCCATTCCAAAACATTTAGGCCGGGGTCACACTACAGCGTAATACGGATGAGTGTTAAGCGAGAAAAAATCGCATAGCACTCCGACCAATGTTAATCTATGAGGCAGCTCCCATCATCCGTTATTTTCTCGTCCGTATTACACTTGTGAGTGAAATCGCAGCATGCTGCGATTGTCCACCTATCTCAGCTGAGAAATGCCAATGCAAGTCTATGTGTGCGAGAAAAAAATGCACAGCACACGGACCACCAGTGTGACTTGCGGGAAATTCTCAGGCATTGGGCAGGTGACAGGAAAGGCTCAGCCATTATTTGCTCATTTTGCACGTGTGTGAGAAAATCTCACCATACGGATGACATACGGATGACACACGGATACTTTTTTGAGAAAAAAACGCATCCTAGCATTGCACACGGATGAGATACGGATCACCATACGGAGAACATTTGTGCGATTCTCAGCAGACAAAATCAGACAGATTTTTTATACATTGGTTGTGTGACCCCGGCCTTACACATTTCCCCTTAAACGACTCGATTGTTGCTTTAGCAGTATGCTTTGGGTTATTGTCTTGATGGAAGGTGAACCTGCATCCCAGTCTTAAGTTGGTGACAGACTGAAACAGATTTTGCTCAAGAATTTCTCTGTATTTTGCACCATCCATCTTCCCCTCAATTTGGAACATTTTCCCTGTTCCAGCTGCCGAAAATCATCCCCACAGCACGATGCTGATATTATCATGTTTCACTCTGGTGATGGTGTTCTTGGGGTGATGAGCTGTGTTGATTTGGTGCCAGACATAGCGCTTACCTTGGTGACCAAAAAGTTACATTTTTGCCTCATCTGGCCATAGCACCTTCCTCCATACATTTGGGGAGTCTCCCACATGTCTTTCGGCAAAAGGAACCTAACAACTTTTGTCCGGAAGAAGCAGGCGGCGAAACACGCGTCGGGATGAGGGGACGCCAGGAGCATCCAAAGCCTTGGTAAATATTAATCTCTACGCCAATTTTTAGGTGCTTATTCTACCCACTTTATGCCGGAACTTTGAATTCTAGAAAGATTCTCCAGCCCTAGGAATATATGCATATTTAGTGGAGACTGTATGATTGTTTGGAAGGATAGTTCCTCCATGTCTCCATATGATGGTGTAATGCATTACGGGTGAAGGAATTTTTCTTGATATTTGATGACTATTTATTTATTGTGAATTGGCATAATATTTAGAGGAAAAAATAAAATTGAAAATTTTTTGATCCTATTGTGTGTGCGAAGGGCCTTTTCTGGCATCCCCTAAACGGCATTTTTCTTTTTTTATTATTACTATTTCTTATTGTTGTCTATTGTCTTTTGGATTTGATTAATAAAAATGTATTTGTATTTTATATATGGTTGGGATCTCGTTTTTGTCTCACACATTTTGTGTGGACGTCAGGCACTCAGACCATCCTCATGGAGTCGGTTTCTAACAGTTTGTGCAGACACATGCACATTTGTGGCCTGCTGTAGGTCATTTTGCAGTGCTCTGGCAGTGCTCCTCCTGTTCCTCCTTGCACAAAGGCTGAGGTAGCGGTCCTACTGCTGGGTTGTTGCCCTCCTAAGGCCCCCTCCACATCTCCTGGTGTACTGGCCTGTCTCCTGGTAGTGCCGTCAGCCTCTGGACACTACGCTGACAGACACAGCAAACCTTCTAGCCACTGCTCGCATTGATGTGCCATCCTTGATGAGCTGCACTACCTGAACCACTTGTGTGGGTTGTAGAGTCCGTCTCATGCTACCACGAGTGTGAAAGCACAACCAGCATTCAAAAGTGACCAAAACATCAGCCAGAAAGCATTGGTACTGAGATGTGGTCTGTGGTCCCCACCTGCAGAACCACTCCTTTATTGAGTGTGTCTTGATACTTGCCAATAATTTCAATCTGTTGTCTATTCCATCTGCACAACAGCATGTGAAATTGATTGTCAAACAGTGTTGCTTCCTAAGTGGACAGTTTGATTTCATAGAAGTTTGATTTACTTGGAGTTGTTCTGTTTTTTAAGAGTTCCCTTTATTATTTTGAGCAGTAGCGCAAAAATGTAAGCAGTTCTTCTTTGTTTGATGGCTTGTAACTATCCATCATCCTCTTGATTACATTCCAGAGGTTTTCAATGGGGTTCAGGTCTGGAGATTGGGCTGCCCATGACAGGGTTTTGATGTGGTGGTCTCTTAATTTTTGCCAGAGCTGTATATATATCATATATACTTGTGTATAAGCCGAACCAAGTATAAGCCGAGGCACCTAATTTTGCCTGGAAAAACTGGGAAAAATGTATCTATTCAAGTATAAACTGAGCATGCATTGTCCCCTCATCCCTATAATGGAATGCATTGCTCCTCTTCCATATCCTGGTATCCATGGTTCCTCATCTTCATCATTGTATGCATGGCTCCTTATTCCCATTCTTGTATGCATGGCCCCTCATCCCCATCCTTGTCTGCATGGCTCCTTGTTCCATCCTTGTCTGCATGGCTCTTTATCTCCATCCTTGTCTGCATGGCTCCTTATTCCCATCCTTGTCTGCATGGCTCCTTATTCCAATCCTTGTCTGCATGGCTCCTTATTCCCATCCTTGTCTGCATGGCTCCTTATTCCCATCCTTGTCTGCATGGCTCCTTATTCCCATCCTTGTCTTCATGGCTCCTCATTCCAATCCTTGTCTGCATGGCTCCTTATTCCCATCCTTGTCTGCATGGCTTCTTATTCCCATCCTTGTCTGCATGGCTCCCCATTCCCATCCTTGTCTGCATGATTCCTCATCCCCATCCTAGTATGTATGGACTCATCTTCCCTGTGCGCCCTCGCAGCATCTCATTCCTGTGCCAGCAGCTCCTGTGGCGAATGATCACCTGTCCCCGCTCATTAAGGTAGCGAATATTCACCTCTCTCCATGCCTATAGGAGTGGAGAGAGGTGAACATTCATTACCTTAATGAGCGGGCACCCGTGAGAGCCCGGCAGCTGCTTTGAAGCCGGCGACTGCTGCTGACACTGTGCGCGCACTATAAGAGAAATGAATGTTGACTGCAAGTGCAGTGAATATTAATTTCTTTTTAGCAGCGGGCACAGGCATTAGCTGCAGCAGCTGGCTTCTGCCTTCTGTCACCCGCTGCTCTGGCCTCCCCTGTTCTGGGACAATGACTCGTGTATAAGCCGAAGGAGGCATTTCAGCACAAAAAATGTGCTGAAAAACTCGGTTTACACACAAGTATATCTAGTATATACTTTATGTAAATAACTTGCCTACTACTGTGAACATTTGGTTTTCTTTTCATTGTGAGGCAAACAACAAATAAGACAAAATAACAGAACACTTCATCCTCCTAAAGTCAGTACTTTATAGAGCCTTCTGTTGCGTCAATTACAGCTGCAAGTAGATGTGGATAAGTTTCTATGAGCTTTCCACATATTGTCACTGGGATTATTGCCCATTCATTAAGGACAAAAACTGCTCCAGCACCTTCAAGTTAGATGGTTTCTGGTGATCAGCAATCTTCAAGTCTGACCACAGATTCTCAATTGGATTAAGGTTTGGGCTTTGACTAGGCCATTCCAAAACATTTAGGCCGGGGTCACACTACAGCGTAATACGGATGAGTGTTAAGCGAGAAAAAATCGCATAACACTCCGACCAATGTTAATCTATGAGGCAGCTCCCATCATCCGTTATTTTCTCGTCCGTATTACACTTGTGAGTGAAATCGCAGCATGCTGCGATTGTCCACCTATCTCAGCTGAGAAATGCCAATGCAAGTCTATGTGTGCGAGAAAAAAATGCACAGCACACGGACCACCAGTGTGACTTGCGGGAAATTCTCAGGCATTGGGCAGGTGACAGGAAAGGCTCAGCCATTATTTGCTCATTTTGCACGTGTGTGAGAAAATCTCACCATACGGATGACATACGGATGACACACGGATACTTTTTTGAGAAAAAAACGCATCCTAGCATTGCACACGGATGAGATACGGATCACCATACGGAGAACATTTGTGCGATTCTCAGCAGACAAAATCAGACAGATTTTTTATACATTGGTTGTGTGACCCCGGCCTTACACATTTCCCCTTAAACGACTCGATTGTTGCTTTAGCAGTATGCTTTGGGTTATTGTCTTGATGGAAGGTGAACCTGCATCCCAGTCTTAAGTTGGTGACAGACTGAAACAGATTTTGCTCAAGAATTTCTCTGTATTTTGCACCATCCATCTTCCCCTCAATTTGGAACATTTTCCCTGTTCCAGCTGCCGAAAATCATCCCCACAGCACGATGCTGATATTATCATGTTTCACTCTGGTGATGGTGTTCTTGGGGTGATGAGCTGTGTTGATTTGGTGCCAGACATAGCGCTTACCTTGGTGACCAAAAAGTTACATTTTTGCCTCATCTGGCCATAGCACCTTCCTCCATACATTTGGGGAGTCTCCCACATGTCTTTTGGCAAAAGGAACCTAACAACTTTTGTCCGGAAGAAGCAGGCGGCGAAACACGCGTCGGGATGAGGGGACGCCAGGAGCATCCAAAGCCTTGGTAAATATTAATCTCTACGCCAATTTTTAGGTGCTTATTCTACCCACTTTATGCCGGAACTTTGAATTCTAGAAAGATTCTCCAGCCCTAGGAATATATGCATATTTAGTGGAGACTGTATGATTGTTTGGAAGAATAGTTCCTCCATGTCTCCATATGATGGTGTAATGCATTACGGGTGAAGGAATTTTTCTTGATATTTGATGACTATTTATTTATTGTGAATTGGCATAATATTTAGAGGAAAAAATTAAATTGAAAATTTTTTGATCCTATTGTGTGTGCGAAGGGCCTTGTCTGGCATCCCCTAAACGGCATTTTTCTTTTTTTATTATTACTATTTCTTATTGTTGTCTATTGTCTTTTGGATTTGATTAATAAAAATGTATTTGTATTTTATATATGGTTGGGATCTCGTTTTTGTCTCACACATTTTGTGGGACGTGTTGATACACTTTGATAAAGTGCCCTAGGTAATATTGGACACATGTTGATTTGAATTTTTGTGTGTCAGTAAAGGTTCTGCCTACTCTTCTATAAAGGCTGCCTCTATAGAGTGTATGGCTTATTGTGGTCTTATGGACAGATACTCCAGTCTCTGCTTGGGAACTCTTCAGCTCCTTCAGGGTTACTTTTGGTGTCTGTGCTGCCTCACTGATTTATGGCCTCCTTGTCTGGGCTGAGAGTTTTGCTCTGTGATCCTTTCTTGGCAGGTTTGTTGTGGTACCATGTTCTTTATATTTAATGATAATGGATTTGATGGTGCTCCGTAGGATCATAAGACATTGGGATATTTTTTTAGAACCCAACCTTGACTTGTACTTCTCAACAACTTTGTCCCTGGCTTGTTTGGAGATATCCTTGGTCTTCATGCTGTTGTTTGATTAGCGATGCTTTTTGCTTAATTGTGTTGCAACCTCTGTGGGTTTTCAGAGAAGGTGTGTATATACTGACAGACCAAGTGACACTTAGATTGCACACAGGTGGACTTCTTTTCACTAACTACGTGACTTACGAATAGAGATGAGTGAATTTGCTCAGGTTCCCTCCTATTCGGCAAGCTATAGCGCTTGCCGATCAAGCTGCAGAGGGAACCTGGCTTCCTGGATCGCACCGTCCGATCAGCTTTGTCATGGCTGTGTCACAGTTACGACACATGCATGGAGAGCCTGTTTGTTGATACCCCTAAATAAAATTCCAAGTGACCAATTGCCTCCAGAATTCACATAATTGGTAAATTAAGTTCACATGTGTGTAATTTATGCCAAATATAACCACAGCTGTTCTGTGATGGCCTTTGAGATGGCCTCATAGGTATGTTTAATAATATTAGGGATCAAACAGCATCATGAAAACCAAAGAAGACACCAGACAGGTGAGGTAAGTTGAGGAGAAGAGCAAAGTAGGGTTAGGTTATAAAAATAAATAGTTCAAGATTTGAACATCTCACGGAACACTCTTCAATCTATTATCCAAAAAATGGAAGTAGTATGGTACATTTGCACAAAATTTCTGCAAATTTTTAAAAACTCTCAATTGATGATTGAGTCGAAAACAATTCATGAATCAGTCAAAATCCCCAAATTTCCCACAATGACGCACATAAAAAAACACAGGCAAATACATAAAACTAGACTTTAACAAGATGAAAGCTAGAAGGACAGGGAACAAATGGAAAAGCTGCACATGACACCAAAAACTAGACAAAAATAAGGTGCAGATGAAGCAACTCAGACACGAAATGTATGATTTTTATTAAGGCTATGCTAATGCTCTGGCTATTCTTTTAGGGATGTGCTTGGATTGAACAGTCATTTTGTGCTGACAGACTCCCTTTAATTTTTTAAGTGCACCTATTCGTTAAAGAAATAATAAATTGAGGTATGGTCCTCATAGGAAATGAGTAGCGTAACATACTGCTGCTTATAAATATTTTTGTACCATGTAGAAAAAATAAAGAATAATATGAGTGTAAATGGCTTTATTCTTTGAATATAGATCACATTCCTTCATGATTAACAATTCTTAATCAGATGTTGCAGTGCTTCCTTACATAAAGACCAGGGGGTTATTTTGAAGTATTGAAGAAATGAAGATTTTTCACATCTTGATCTTTAGTGACATCCATTTATGAATCTTTTCACGCCCAGAATTTTCATAATGTTATTAAGAATTAACATTCTCATGAAGGCTTTTTTTTTTTTTTTTTTAAATAATCATTATATATACCATAGTTGAGGGTAGGAATATCTTTGGCAGACATAGGGTTAAATGTGTCTTAAGCCATTTGTTGATTTCCAGGTCTAATGGGAGGTAAATTCTTGATTTTCTAAATGCTTGTAGATTTGAGCAGTTTCTTAGTTAAGGAGTTTTTGTAAATAATGCAGCAATTCAGTTATAAATTGCTGGGAAAGTGGTAATGGATTATCAATATTCCTCCCTTTTGTATCATCACATATTCTTTGTCCTCTGAGAATTCATTTAAGCCAGCTTCAAGAAGTGCCTCTTATTCATCATCTCACAGAATCAAGAACCGTCTCCCCCAGATATATGTAATGGGTATTTTGTCATAATATGCTAAGTTACTTCCATTACATATTGAACATCCACATAGAAGGAAAAGCAAGTTTTCTCAAGTTAACTTTCAGATTACTCAGAACTAAATTTCCCTGATGTAATGACAAATATTGATATAAAAGAAACCCTTATGGCATTGTTATTTATGGGTACATTTGATAATGCATATTTTGAAATTGATGTTACTTTACATTTTATAGGTTGCGTAGTTAAAGAGTAGCCATCATTTTAATTCATTTTTCATGACTCAATAGCACAGGTAAAAATAAGAATGTTTGTAATATATCTTTGTCATGCTTCTGGATCCAAACCCTTGATTCTGTGGTTGGCGTCTCTTTCTGTTAAGCCACAACAGATACACCTGTTTTTTGGGTGTTTTGCTCTGTTATCTTTGGGTCTGTCAGTTTTCGGTAATGTGTTTTTCCTTTACTGTGTTAGTCTATCCTATCACCTTTTGGGTGCAGCTTTATATACCTTCCTCCGCTGGTGTTTTTTGCTGCTGGTGATATACTTTGTTGGGTTCATTCACATTGCTGTAGTTTGTGTTGATTGCAGTAGTTTTGGGTGTGATTCATTTTCTCCTTAGGGAACTGCTGCTTTAGTGATCTTTGGAGCTGCTAAGGACATTTAGGGTAAGCCACCATTTAGTAGGGGTGCCATTACGTTATCCTAGGATGCCAACCTCCGCGGTTAGGTTGGGACAGACCAGGGCAGAGAAGGATATTTGTCTTAATGGTTTGTACATTACCCATGTGAATGTGCTTTTGCATTCACAACAATATTATAAGGGAAGCCTGCTTCTTTCTCCTCCTGAACTGATCATTAATTCTCAATATACTCAGTTCATGGTTAAGTCTTCAATAAATACATACTTTCTTATTACAGAGTTTGGAAATAACAGTTACTGCTCACAAGGTTCTATAGTGAACTGTAACTGTCATTTCAAGAGAACTCTGTCTGCCTCTAGCTTTTCCTTCTCCCCCCTCCATAGAATTTTATAAGTACCAACTGTCATTTCTGCTTACTGTAGTGGAAAAATCTGTCTTCACTGAATACAAATTTTATCCATACATTAAGAATGAAAGAACAATCAAGGGGTGAAATAAGTCAATTACTCCACTAAGATATATTACAAAGTTGCTTATTTTCATTTGTATGACTGATTTGTTAAAAAAAAAAGAAGAAAACAATGGTTCCTCTTTAAATATACATTGATTAGATAGAGGTTGAAAAAAACTACAATCAGGCAAAAGGACTTATAAACTTAACGCAACAAGAAAGTGGCAAACTATGCGTTACCTAGCTTTCATCAATATTCTCATATGCTGATTCATACACAGAATAGAATCCGCTACTGATTTATGGAATTCACGGCTTCAAACCTCCTTCTACTGCAATTTTTACATGATCCAGTTAACGCACCAGTGTAAAGAGGATTGTTTGGGACTCACATATTGATGACCTATTCTTATGCTAGGTTATCATTACGAGAACAGTGGGGTTACACACCAGGGAACCACATGGATCAGATTATATCTTCTCTGGTAGCAGTTGGATGCAAGCAATGTACAGAGAGTAACAGTGAATTCAATAGTGGACATTGTGCAGAGCTGCGGTGTTTCGCTCAATACATTGCTTATGTAAGAAGGTGAACATATTGCCCACATTCCCCATTGAAGAACAAGTGTAGTGTTATATTGTATAATGTGAATTGGGATATACGTTAATAATGTTGGTTAAATGTGTTACTCGATGGTAGGAAATGCCACAGTTAAAGATTGGGACTAGCCCAGAATGAGAGGTCCTAAGGTGAAGGGACAGAGACAGTTTCCTGTTAGAACGTCAGGTAGGGCCCATTGTGAGTAGAAAGTAGACCTAAATTCTGAACTCAGCAGTGCTGCATAATTTGGGTGTCCCCAATGTGAGAGGAGACCGTAACAAGGGATAGTGAGATTCTAGCAAAAAGAAGGAGAGAAGTGACTGAAAGTCACTGTTTGATCGGAAACTGGTTCAGGGGAAGGACGCCTAGCAGCACGACCCAGAGTTTATAACTCCAAGAGGAAATGGGACTGGACAGAGTATGGGAAATGAAGAGAGTGCCCCGGCGGGAGTTTCAAGGCATCAATGACAGAGAAGTTAAGGCTAGCAACATAGTTTCCTTGAAAGGAAAGAAGATGTGGAACCCTGGATTTAGAATAGGACTCTTGCTAACTGGACTGTAGTACTGAGCTGCGTTGTGGTGAAGTAGTAAGGAGCAGTGAAGATAGAGGATATGTAACAAGAATAGAGGAAGAGATTTAAATTGTGTGTGGATGTGCCATTTCTGGGGCGGCTGAGGGCTGGTCTCATTAGGCTGGGAAGGGGTCAATATATATGGACCTTCACAACCTTTTAATATCGGCCCCGGGGGTAGTGCCCAATTCAGGGATTTCCTGTACCTGGTAAGATCTGGCTATGGGTTGTGTCCTAGTGGGGAGCTTTTTGACGCCAGTTGGCTCTTTATTTGTGTCTCCCTAGGGACTTTCCATAGACGTATCCCCCATTCCTGGGCTGTTTAATTGCCAGACCCGCATGAACAAAAGCCAGATTAGGCATGATTTTGATAGATGGGCTACAATTATAAGCTTTACAGCTCGGTTCTGGTGGGTTTCGGAAGGTTATAGTTCCGTCATTTAAGCATTATTATATGTAACTAGATTGTGGCCCGATTCTAACGCATCGGGTATTCTAGAATATGCATGTCCCCGTAGTATATGGACAATGATGATTCCAGAATTCGCGGCACACTGTGCCCGTCGCTGATTGGTCGAGGCAACCTTTATGACATCATCGTCGCCATGGCAACCATTATGACATCTACGTCGATACTGTGCCCGTCGCTGAATCAGAAACGTGAGATGTCTACGTCCTTTATGACATCATCGTCGCTGTGCCCGTTGCTGATTGGTCGAGGCCTGGCGGCCTCGACCAATCAGACGCAGGATTTCTACGTCCTTTATGACATCATCGTCGCTGTGCCCGTTGCTGATTGGTCGAGGCCTGGCGGCCTCGACCAATCAGACGCAGGATTTCTACGTCCTTTATGACATCATCGTCGCTGTGCCCGTTGCTGATTGGTCGAGGCCTGGCGGCCTCGACCAATCAGACGCAGGATTTCTACGTCCTTTATGACATCATCGTCGCTGTGCCCGTTGCTGATTGGTCGAGGCCTGGCGGCCTCGACCAATCAGAGAGCCGGGATTTCCAGGACAGACAGACAGACAGACAGACGGAAAAACCCTTAGGCAATTATATATATAGATAATCCTGTGCTGTGGTAATGTTTGCTAGCCCCATTTTTAATATGCAGCTAAGGCAAAGCTGAGATCTTCAGGCTGATATCAATAGCCTGGGAAGGTTCATGAATATTGCGACCCCCCCAACCTACTGTTTCCTTCCCCACTATCCTATAGAATTTAAGCCCGCAAGGGCAGGGTCCTCTCCCCTCTCTATCAGTCTGTCATTGTTAGTTTGCTTACTGTAAGTGATATCTGTAATTTGTATGTAACCCCTTTTCATGTACAGCACCATGGAATCAATGGTGCTATATAAATAAATAATAATAATATTGGCCCCTTCCCAACATAATAAGACCTGGTCGCAGCTGTGTACTTTCCCTTGGCTGGTTATTAAAAGTATGGGGGACCTTACATCATTATTTTAGTTATATATTTATTTTACACTGTCCCTGTGCTAATCAGAGCACAATGGCGGCATTACCTGTGATTCAACATCACAAGTTGGCCATATCACAAGTTGCACCGGCCAAACACAGTCATGCCAAAACTTGGCACGGCTGTGATGGCTGCATAAGTGCCCACCACCTAAAGCTTGTTGATTGGCTCTACTGCAGCTTTTCAACAAGCTTTATTAAGCATCCGAACTCTGAACAGTAACACAGGCTTTTCACAGACTTCTGGGAGAAGTCCATGTTTAGAGTTCAGCACCGGACAGTAGGTGACTGGTATGAACCACGAACTTTACAGTTCGGGTTCGCTCATCACTACTTAAGAGCCACAAATTAGGCACTTTGTGTAAATGACATAAAAATGTATAAAAGTAGCTGGCAGGAAATCAGCATTAAATACCATGAAGGCATGTGTTAGGAGTCGAGTTTCCTCTGCTGCACAGGAGGAATCTCGATCCGTGTCTGCTGCGGTCTCCCATTCTGCATCGGCCGCAGTGGGGTCTGCTCAGCGGAGGCGTCGCTCCCAGCGTCTTGCTGGGACTGATTCTGTGCAGAGGGTTACTGCTGCCTTTTCTGGCTCTCCTGTTGTACCCTGCACTGATCTGCGGCGAGCAGGCTTCTCTGGGACTAAGTCCTTATTTTCACACTCTGAGCATGCCCAGGGCAAGATCTCCCGTTGGAGATCGAGGGTCACATGCTCAGGTGCTGCAGCACATTCCATTGGTCCTCCAGGAAGGTCCTGAAAGGGCAAAACTTCGGTAGCAGCTTCCTGTGCTGCAACTATATAAACTGCGCATGACCGCACGGCCATGCGCTAGTATTGTCTTTGATATATGTGTGTGTGTAGATGGATGTATGTCGAAGGATGAAAGCTCCTAAATATCCCTCCCAATTGTTGTTGACTGCTCGCGGATGATGGTAGCTATCTAGCGCCCGACTAGCCATCTGCACGTAACACATATCACAGCGTCCAGTTGCTGTGTCCGCCAGTACGGCGCCGTGTGCTTTCTCTGTGCTTTCCTTACCCAAGCCTGGGTGGTTAGTGGCGTCCGTCAGTGCGGCACTGCACGCACTCTCGTGCCTTATATATTATTATTTATGTTTCTCTGACACCCCAGTTGCGGTGTCGAGCGCATGGGATCTTCTGAACTCAAATCCTCAGTCTCGGGTTTGAGATTAGAGACTCCTTGCTAGCGCTCTATGTGCGGTACCGCGGTTCTGTGACGCAACAGGGTCGCTTCCTTCACACAGGGTGGAGTTAACCCATGTGTGTGTATTCTTATAGTACCGCCATATAGTCCGTCTTTACTAGCAGCAGGGTTTTTACCTGCACGGTGGACCTCGGACTGCAAACGCACCTAGTTCCATATCATCTTACACTTGGTGCGTTCCGCCAGTCCTTAACATAATACTAGCGCCAAGGTCTGGCTAGTAAATGGCGGACATTCAGCAATCTTTGCAGTATATCCAGCAGCTGGAGGGTAGGTTGACGGCTCTCGAGAGCTCAACCTCAGCTGTGGATGTTACCGCAGTTGCTGTACAGGCTGCTAGCATGGCTGCAGCAACCTTGTCCACTGCCACCCCTGTTCCGACATTATCTCGCCTCCCGTTGCCAGAAACATTTTCTGGAGATTGCAAAACTTGTAGGGGATTCGTGAGTCAGTGCTCTATCCACCTCGAACTCCTGGCTGCACGTTTTCCTACAGAGCGGGCTAAGGTGGGATTTATTGTCTCTCTCTTGTCGGACAGGGCGTTGGAGTGGGCTACGCCGCTGTGGGAGCGTGGTGATCATGTGGTGCAGAGTGCTCCGTTGTTTCTGAGCACTCTGAAAAAGGTCTTTTTAGGACCTCAAGTCACCCATGACACAGCGCTCCAACTACTGGCATTAACTCAGGGTGAGTCCTTGGTCAGCCATTTTTCCGTCCGCTTCCGTACTTTAGCTTCTGAGCTGGAGTGGTCGGATAAAGCCCTTATCCCCATATTTTGGAGGGGCCTGGCTGATCACGTTAAGGACGCTCTGGCCACTAGGGAGATTCCTGCCACACTGGAGGAGTTAATAACTGTCTCTACTTGTATTGACCTCCATTTTAACGAGCGGAGGTTAGAGCGAGCCCAGTGTAGGCAGAGGTTTCTGCTGGCTCCCACCTTCGCCAAACCTTTGGAATCTCCAATCCAGGCATCTGAGTCACATGAGGCCTTAGAGGTGACACGAGCGGGATCCAAATCTCAGTCCGCCCGTGCACATAGGGTCCGTCATGTTTGCCAGCAGTCAGGACATCTTGCCTCCAAGGGTCCTCAGCGGTCGGGGAAACGTCAGCGTCTAGTGGCAGTTGGAGGAGGTACACTAGACACGGCGATGTTTGACTCAAAGTTGTCCTTCAAGGGGACTATTACCATAGGCCCATCGACTCTTATGGTCGAGCTATGCGTGGATTCTGGGGCAGAGGGTAATTTTATGTCTTCCTCTTTTGCCCAGCGTCACGTAATACCCTTGGTGATGCTCGCCAAGCCTGTAACTGTTCGAGTGGTAAATGGGTCAACACTACCCTCACAGATTACCCAACAAACCATTCCTTTCACGCTTTCTGTGTCTCCATCACATCAGGAGATAATCTCCCTATTAGTCATTCCTGAGGGAATTGATGAGGTCCTGTTGGGGATACCATGGCTTCGCTACCATTCCCCTCATATTGAGTG
This sequence comes from Ranitomeya imitator, assembly GCF_032444005.1. NCBI lineage: Eukaryota > Metazoa > Chordata > Amphibia > Anura > Dendrobatidae > Ranitomeya > Ranitomeya imitator. The sequence continues at coordinate 408,288,364 of NC_091285.1, forward strand.
GTCCTCTGGGAGAATTTTGGGATGGAGTAAATCCTGCGAGGGTAGATGTCAGAGGGAATGCGTTCAGGTTGCTACTACACAGGTACCCGCAGATCTTTCCTCTCTCCCCAAGCACTATTGGCCCTATGCAGACGTGTTCTCCAAAAGAGCTGCGGAGACCCTTCCGCCTCACCGCCCCTATGACTGTCCTATTGACCTCTTGCCTGGTGCTGAGCCTCCCCGGGGTCGAGTCTATCCGTTATCTCTCCCGGAGACGGAGGCAATGTCTCAGTACATCCAAGAGAATCTGGCAAGAGGATTCATTAGGAAGTCAGTGTCACCGGCAGGGGCTGGGTTCTTCTTCGTACAGAAGAAGACTGGAGACTTACGTCCATGCATAGACTACAGGGGTCTTAACGCCATCACCGTTAAGAACAAGTACCCATTACCCCTGATATCTGAGCTGTTTGATAGGCTACGGGGAGCGAGGGTATTTACAAAGTTAGATCTGCGGGGTGCTTACAACCTGATTCGCATCCATGAGGGGGATGAATGGAAGACGGCTTTTAACACCAGGGATGGTCACTATGAATATCTGGTGATGCCCTTCGGGCTCTGTAATGCCCCATCCGTTTTCCAAGACTTTGTGAATGACATCTTCCGGGATATGCTCACCACTTCGGTCGTAGTCTATCTGGATGATATTCTCATCTTCTCTCCAGATATTGACTCCCATCGGAGAGATGTTCGCAAAGTCTTCGACCTCTTACGGGCAAACTCCCTCTACGCTAAGTTGGAGAAGTGTGTGTTTGAGCAGGAGTCCTTGCCTTTCCTTGGTTATATCATCTCTGCCCAGGGTTTGGCTATGGATCCTGCCAAGCTACAGGCTGTAATGGACTGGTAGGAACCCCATTCTCTTAAAGCGGTGCAGCGCTTTATGGGGTTCATTAATTACTATCGCCAGTTCATTCCACACTTCTCAACTTTGGTAGCTCCCTTGGTTGCCCTCACCAAGAAGGGAGCAAATCCCAAGTTGTGGTCAGAGGAGGTCTCCAAAGCCTTTCTCTCGATCAAGTCACACTTCGCTAGCGCTCCCATCCTACATCGCCCCGATGTTGATAAACCATTTATCTTGGAGGTAGATGCCTCATCCGTTGGTGCTGGAGCAGTCCTTTTCCAAAAGGATGCTCAAGGTCGGAAGCATCCTTGCTTCTTCTTCTCCAAGACCTTCACACCAGCGGAGAGGAATTATTCCATCGGGGACAGGGAGTTGCTAGCCATGAAGTTGGCTTTTTCAGAGTGGAGACATCTCTTGGAGGGAGCTCGCTTTCCCTTCCAAGTCTTCACTGACCACAAGAACTTGGTATATCTACAAACGGCCCAGCGGCTGAATTCTCGCCAGGCTAGATGGTCCCTATTCTTCTCCCGGTTCCATTTTACTCTCCATTTCCTCTCCGGGGAGAAGAACGTTCGTGCTGACGCTCTCTCCCGCTCCGTAGTGTCATCGGAGGAGGAGGAGGAGGAGCCTCGGCTTATTGTCCCTTCTGAGAGCCTGAGAACTGTAGCTCCTGTTTCGCTAGAGTCTGTGCCCCCGGGCAAGACTTTCGTACCAGCTAACTTGCGACCAGAGGTTCTCTCTTGGGCTCACTCCTCCAGAGTGGGTGGGCATTTTGGGACCAAGAGGACATCTGAGCTTTAGGCGAGAACATACTGGTGGCCGCATATGGCCCGAGATGTCAGGGACTATATTCAGGCGTGCGTTTCTTGCGCCCAGAATCGGTCTCCTCGGCAACAGCCTGCTGGGTTGCTTTACCCTCTACTGGTGGCAGACAGGCCCTGGGAGATGGTCGGGATGGACTTTGTGGTGGGCTTACCCAAGTCGCGTGGCTGCTCCATTATTTGGGTTGTCACCGACCATTTCTCTAAGATGGTGCATTTGGTGCCGCTTCCTCGGTTACCCTCAGCACGGGCCTTGGCGGTGTTGTTCATTAAGCACGTTTTCCGATTGCATGGTATGCCTGATAAGATTGTCAGCGATCGGGGTCCCCAGTTCGCGTCTCGGTTTTGGAGAGAGCTCTGCCGTTTACTCAGCATAGAGTTAAACCTCTCCTCTGCATACCATCCCGAGACGAATGGGTTGGTGGAGAGAACCAACCAGACTCTGGTGACATATTTGCGACATTTCGTCTCTGCTAGGCAGGATGGCTGGGCATCTTTGCTACCTTGGGCGGAATTTGCCTTGAACAACGCCGTAGCCGATTCCACTGGTCAAACTCCTTTTCTCCTTAATTACGGCCAGCATCCGCGGGTTCCTGTGCCCATGCCCGTGTCATCCACCGATTCTAGGGTGGCAGACTGGGCGGTGGAGGCATGTGACATCTGGGACCGCACACAGGATGCCATCCGGGCCTCCAAGGAGAGAATGAGGGTTTCGGCTGATACACACCGGCGCCCCGCTCCGGTCTTTGCTCCTGGCGACTTAGTGTGGCTCTCCGCCCGTAACATCAGGCTGCGAGTTGAGTCCACTAAGTTTGCTCCTCGCTACATTGGCCCGTTTAAGGTTCTGGAACAGGTCAACCCTGTGGTCTACCGTTTGGCTATTCCTCCACGCCTTGGTATCATCGATACTTTTCATGTTTCCCTCTTAAAGCCCGTTCAGTTGTCCCGGTTTTCTGAGTCATCTGCTGGGACATCGGGTTCATCCACGGATGAGTTTGAGGTGAATACTATTGTGGGGTGCAAGGTGGTACGTGGCAAGAAATTTTATCTGGTGGACTGGAAGGGTCACGGCCCAGAGGATAGAACCTGGGAGCCTGTGGAGCACATTCGGGCTCCGCTACTTATTGCAGCTTTTGAACGTAGTGAGGCTCAAGGAGGGGGGGCCCTAGGAGGGGGGGTAATGTTAGGAGTCGAGTTTCCTCTGCTGCACAGGAGGAATCTCGATCCGTGTCTGCTGCGGTCTCCATTCTGCATCGGCCGCAGTGGGGTCTGCTCAGCAGAGGCGTCGCTCCCAGCGTCTTGCTGGGACTGATTCTGTGCAGAGGGTTACTGCTGCCTTTTCTGGCTCTCCTGTTGTACCCTGCACTGATCTGCGGCGAGCAGGCTTCTCTGGGACTAAGTCCTTATTTTCACACTCTGAGCATGCCCAGGGCAAGATCTCCCGTTGGAGATCGAGGGTCACATGCTCAGGTGCTGCAGCACATTCCATTGGTCCTCCAGGAAGGTCCTGAAAGGGCAAAACTTCGGTAGCAGCTTCCTGTGCTGCAACTATATAAACTGCACATGACCGCACGGCCATGCGCTAGTATTGTCTTTGATATATGTGTGTGTGTAGATGGATGTATGTCGAAGGATGAAAGCTCCTAAATATCCCTTCCTAGTGTTGTTGACTGCTCGCGGATGATGGTAGCTATCTAGCGCCCGACTAGCCATCTGCACGTAACACACATCGCAGCGTCCAGTTGCTGTGTCCGCCAGTACGGCGCCGTGCGCTTTCTCTGTGCTTTCCTTACCCAAGCCTGGGTGGTTAGTGGCGTCCGTCAGTGCGGCACCGCACGCACTCTCGTGCCTTATATATTATTATTTATGTTTCTTTGACACCCCAGTTGCGGTGTCGAGCGCATGGGATCTTCTGAACTCAAATCCTCAGTCTCGGGTTTGAGATTAGAGACTCCTTGCTAGCGCTCTATGTGCGGTACCGCGGTTCTGTGACGCGACAGGGTCGCTTCCTTCACACAGGGTGGAGTTAACCCATGTGTGTGTATTCTTATAGTAGCGCCATATAGTCCGTCTTTACTAGCAGCAGGGTTTTTACCTGCACGGTGGACCTCGGACTGCGAACGCACCTAGTTCCATATCATCTTACACTTGGTGCGTTCCGCCAGTCCTTAACAGCATGTATGCATACAAGTGTTTCTAAACCTGTTGACAGCCATTAATTTGCTCCAAACTATTGAGCTCATGGGAAATTCTTCCACATGATCACAATGTTAATGGGGCTTTTTTTGTTGTAGATCTGAGAACCCTAACAGTTGGAATGGGTTAAATACAGACATCCTAGGGCTCACGCACACTTTCTTTTAAAAATCACCCTTGTCATTTATCCACATACAGGGGACCATGACTAGGACAACCTGTCCTGCCAAGCTCTAATTGGGGATTTTACCTAACTTTACAGATTGAAGTGCACAGATTTTGATAAAATCAGAATCACACCTAAATATTTGACTGCAGTCAATGGAACTCACAGGATCACAACAGTTATTAAAGGGATAAGTACACCTACTTTCAACCAAATAACCAGTAGTTGATGTTGGATGGATCGTTTTATCAACAAATATATCCAAATACCTATTTGTTGCTTTATTGGTCATAATTAAGATCTAATTAAATTTTAATAATAAGAGAGAATTTACGGCACTCACGAAGCTGCATAATAACTTCCTTTATTTACAAAATGAGTGTCAAATAAAGAGTCTGTCACCTCATTTTGCCGCTATAACCTGTGGTCACCGCCATTAGGGGCTTATCAACAGCATTCTGTAATGTTGTAGATAAGCCCCGAGGTAACCTGAAAGATAAGAAAAACAAGTTAGATTATACTCACCCAGGGGCGGTCCGGGTCCAGTGCCTGCCATCTTTATATGATGACGTCCTCTTCTTTTCTTCCTGCCGTGGCTCCTGCTTAGGTGTACTGATTTGCCCTTTTGAGGGCAGCGTAAAGTACTGCAGTGTGCAGGCGCCGGGTCTCTCTGACCTTTCTTGGTGCCTGTGCACTGCAGTACTTTGCTCTGCCCTCAACAGGGCAGAGAATTATGCCTGCACAGGAGCTGCGACAGAAGCAAGGAAGAGGACGTCATCGCATGAAGATGGGAGGCTCCGGACCTGGACCTGCGACGCCCATCGGACCGGACTGCACCGGGACTGCCCCCTGGGTGAGTATAATCTAACTTGTTTTTCTTATCTTTAGGGTTACATCAGGGGCTTATCTACAGCATTACAGAATGCTGTAGATACGCCCCTGATGGCGATGGCCGCAGGTTATAGCGGCAAAATGAGGTGACATATTCCCTTTAAATGTATTCGGCAATGCAAAGCATTTCAGAGGGTTCACAATCCTTCTAACACCACTGTGTAACATCACTGTGTAACAAAAACTGCTTCAAATTCTGTTCTTCATAAAGTGCCATACTGCTGTGAAGCTCCATTACAAAAAAATCCACATGCTATGTTCCGCTGAATAATTTCTTATTTCCAGGGCACAGCAGGACTTGATGGGATGAATGGACATAAAGGATCCAAAGGCGACCGAGGTCTACAGGGACAAAGAGGAGAACCGGTAACATTTCTTACAATTTTTTGCAGAACATGTTTAGAAATATTTAGAGATTGACCACCCCTTAAAGAGGTGTTCTCAACTTTGCTTTTGAGAAACACACTTCTCCCTAGGCTTTCACACTTCTCTATGCTTGAGGAAAGGCGCATCTACTTTGCTGACAGTTCAGAGGATGAGGTTTAGAGCCTTGGGCTAAAGGCCCCTTCACATTTAGCGACGCTGCAGCGATACCGACAACGATCCGGATCGCTGCAGCGTCGCTGTTTGGTCGCTGGAGATCTGTCACACAGACCGCTCTCCAGCGACCAACGATGCCGGTAACCAGGGTAAACATCGGGTAACTAAGCGCAGGGCCGCGCTTAGTAACCCGATGTTTACCCTGGTTACCATGCTAAAAGTAAAAAAAAACAAACACTAGATACTTACCTACAGCCGTCTGTCCTCCAGCGCTGCGCTCTGCTTCTCTGCTCTCCTCCTGTACTGTCTGGGAGCCGGAAAGCAGAGCGGTGACGTCACCGCTCTGCTTTCCGGCTCACAGACAGTACAGGAGGAGAGCAGAGCACAGCGCTGGAGGACGGACGGCTGTAGGTAAGTATCTAGTGTTTGTTTTTTTTTACTTTTAGCATGGTAACCAGGGTAAACATCGGGTTACTAAGCGCGGCCCTGCGCTTAGTTACCCGATGTTTACCCTGGTTACCAGTGAAGACATCGCTGGATCGGTGTCACACACGCCGATCCAGCGATGTCTCCAGGGAGTCCAGCGACGAAATAAAGTTCTGGACTTTCTTCAGCGACCAACGATCTCCCAGCAGGGGCCTGATCGTTGGTCGCTGTCACACAGAACGATTTCATTAACGATATCGTTGCTACGTCACAAATAGCAACGATATCGTTAACAATATCGTTATGTGTGAAGGTACCTTAAGTGACAGGAAGAGAATGTGGAGGCAGGGATGAATCTATAATACAAAATATCGCAAAAGTGAGTACACCCCTTACATTTTTGTTAATATTTTATTATATATTTTCATGAGACAACACTGAAGATATGACACTTTGATACAATATAAAGTAGTCAGTGTACAGTTTGTATAACAGTGTAAATTTGGTGTAACCTCTAAAAACTCAACACGTAAGGTCTCCACTCTCCAACATCCATAAGCTCTGTGATGTCGTCATGGAGGAGTGGAGGAGGATTCCAGTGGAAATCTGTATCGCTCTAGTGAACTCCATGCCCAAGAGAGTTAAGGCACTGCTTGAAACTAATGGTGGCCACACAAAATATTGACACTTTGGGCACAATTTGGAGATTTTCCTTGGGGGAGTGCTCACTTTTGTTGCCAGCGGTTTAGACATTAATGTGTTGTCCCATGAAAAGCTGCAATAAAATATTTACACAAATGTGAGGGGAGATTTTGCATTGAGCCAACAAGCTTCAAGTCACGCCATTGAGCAGACGTGATCAGACAGTGACCTGATCTCCGACAGCAACTGAAGGGGAGGAGGATGAGAGCCCTGGACCAGCAATGACTAGAGTGGGGAAAACAGAGGAGAATAGACTGCGACCTGTCGTTCCCCCAAGCATCTGAAAAGGGGTAAGTAGTAGAGCCTTGAAGATTGGTTTATCCTCACCCATCCCTTATAGATTGTGAGCCCTCGCGGGCAGGGTCCTCACTCCTACTGTACCAGTCGTGACTTGTATTGTTTATGATTATTGTACTTGTTTTTACTATGTATACCCCTCCTCACATGTAAAACGCCATGGAATAAATGGCGCTATAATAATAAATAATAATAATAATACTAATGGGAGAAACAAAATAATAATCTTGTAGTTATGATACCTTTTAAGGTCTATCAAAAATAAAGTAAGTGATGTTACAAAGGAAGTTTTTGAGACAACTTAGGTCTCTTCATCAAGCATGATATGACAAAGTAACCAAAGAAAACACAAATATATAAACAACAAGAGCATAGACATGATATAATAAATGAATATTTAAAAAAAAATGAATTCAGAAAATGAATCCTTCATTAGCTTAGATAAGTGGTGTGAAAGGTTTAATGTCCCAATATCCATGTAAGATCGGAGGTCTGATACCCTCACAGTCTCTGGAGCAGATTTCTCAGATTTTGTAGTAAGTCAGAAATCCTTGTGACAGATTATTGTGACAATGGAAGGAGATGTGGTCACTGCAATTTACAGGAGGAGTTCAGCAGAGCAGTACCGCTCCTTGAGATTACATTGAAATGCTAGAGAGAGCTGGCAGGCTCTTGTGTGATCCTAGCAATGATGTGCGGTCACATCAGAGCAGAGAGTCATTAAATGGGAAATTGGACTTTTTTTTTTATTCCGTTAATAACGACGATCGCAACAATGGAGTTGGATCATGTTCTCTGGGGTCTCGGCTACCCCCGATAACCGAGGCCCCGGAGAAATTTAGATCGAGGGGGCGGCCTATACACTTATTTCTTTGCGCCATTAAAAAGTGGCGCTGAGGAATAAGTACCCTTAACTGCCACTGTTAAAAGGCATATCGGTGGTCGTTAAAGAGTTAATCCAATCGGTAAACAGCGTGACGAGAAAAAAAAATCAAATCTCCAGAATTATGTTTTTGGTCACTGCAACATTGCAATAAAATCACAAAAAAGTAAAATTTGGGCGTAAAGCCCTAGCCAGCTCACCGATCGCCACAGGTGCTCGGAACTCCGTCAGGACTAGGCGTGATCCACAGCATACAAAGAGTAAATGTTCCAGCTCCTTAAAAAAAATTTTCTTTATTATACAGCTGTGAAAAAGATCCATGTAGGATCGAAACACGTAGCTGGATCATTAGTGCCTGCTCTGTGCATACTATAATCCACAAGGGATTGTGCCTACTATGATATTTTAACTATTGGACAATAAAGAAAAAATTTTTTAAGGAGCTGGACATTTACTCATTGTTAGTGTTGAGCGATACCGTCCGATACTTGAAAGTATCGGTATCGGATAGTATCGGCCGATACCCGAAAAATATCGGATATCGCCGATACCGATATCCGATACCAATACAAGTCAATGGGACATCAAGTATCGGAATGTATCCTCATGGATCCCAGGGTCTGAAGGAGAGGAAACTCTCCTTCAGGCCCTGGGATCCATATTAAAGTGTAAAATAAAGAATTAAAATAAAAAATATTGTTATATTCACCTCTCCGGCGGCCCCTGGACATCAGCGGGAGGATCCGGCGTCCGGCACGGCTTCTTTCTTCAAAATGCGCGCCTTCAGGACCTGTGGAATGACGTCCCGGCTTCTGATTGGTCGCGTGCCGCCCATGTGACCGCCACGCGACCAATCAGAAGCCGCGACGTCATTCCTCAGGTCCTAGAAGGCGCTCATTCTAGGACTTTAGCTGAGGAATGACGTCGCGGCTTCTGATTGGTCGCGTGGCGGTCACATGGGCGGCACGCGACCAATCAGAAGCCGGGACGTCATTCCACAGGTCCTGAAGGCGCGCATTTTGAAGAAAGAAGCCGTGCCGGACGCCGGATCCTCCCGCTGATGTCCAGGGGCCGCCGGAGAGGTGAATATAACAATATTTTTTATTTTAATTCTTTATTTTACACTTCCGATACCGATACCCGATATCACAAAAATATCGGATCTCGGTATCGGAATTCCGATACCGCAAGTATCGGCCGATACCCGATACTTGCGGTATCGGAATGCTCAACACTACTCATTGTATATTGCAATAAAATGCAGCAACAGATGATTATTATTGATGAGCGAATATACTTGTTACTCGAGATTTCCCAAGCACGCTTGGGTGTCCTCCGAATATTTTTTAGTGCTTGGAGTTTTAGTTTTTAGCACCGCAGGTGAATGATTTATATCTGTTAGCCAGCATAAGTGCATGTGGGGATTCCCTAGCAACCAGGAAACCCCCACATATACTTATGCTGGCTAACAGATGTAAATCATTCAGCTGCGATGCTAAAAACTAAAACTCCGAGCACTAAAAAATACTCAGAGGACACCTGAGCGTGTTCGGGAAATCTCGAGTAACGAGTATATTCGCTCATCACTAATGATTATCTACCCCAAAATGGTATCCATAAAAACATCAGCTCGGAGCGCGAAAAATAAGCCCTCACCAGCCCCCAGATCATGAAAAATGACCTATACATGTCTGGTGTCTACAAACTTGTAAAGATCTGGAAAATCATAATGGCAGGTCCGTTTTAGCATTTAGGGATCACATGGTAAAAAAAAAAATTGCGAAATTGCAATTTCACCACACTTGTAATTTTCTTTTTGCTTTTTAGTACACTATATAGTAAAACCAATTGTGTCGTTTAAAAGTACAACTCATCCTGCAAAAAACAAGCCGATACATGGCCAAATGACAGAAAAATAAAAACGTTATAGCTTTGGGAAGAAGGGGAGCAAAAAATGAAAACGCAAAAAACGGAAAATCCCAAGATGCTGAAGGGGTTAAAATATTATCAGGCTGTTTGATTTACATACAATGATGGGTTAGTATCTGATCCATCCAATTGTGTGGGTTTAATGTGAAAGACATTACATGAATATCCAGGGAGTTCTAATTTTAAGATTTTTGGTTCACTTCTCCAGCTAATTATCTCTCTAGATGTTTATCTTCCAGATCTGATATGGTCTGTCATGCATCTTGCTTTCTTGCTTATTACACATAAGCTGTGATTACAGTCAATTATTTTTCAGACCACAAATAAGAACTATAGGATTGTTTGTTTGGGAATTTAGTATGATTTTATTTATAGAATAAAACAGAACAAAACGGTATAATAAATCAGTTACTTAAATGGTAAGACAACGTGTAAGGCCTCTGGGAAGTTCTGCCAGCATAATTAGCTATCAATGAGTTGGTGCCCTGTGTCATGGTGGTCATCTCTCAGAATTTTGTATATTAATGTTTTTATATGACAATTTTTTTTTATCTAGAAAATTATTGATCTGTAATATCACATTGTGTAAGCATCACATGATGCATATGTACAGTATTACCTGGGTAGACATTACATTAATATGTTGGATATGTTTTATTTCTGTCTGTTTTACACAGGGTGAAAAAGGTAATTCTGGATTACCAGGAGACATTGGAATGAAAGGATTCAAGGTATATTCTGTGAGAACATCTAAAATGCCAAAATAAATTACTTTATGGTTTCGAGAAATGTGGAAGGTGCAAGAATGCAACTGTGTTGTACTTTATCAAATTTAGTATTTGACAAGTAAAGGACGCCCCGGTTGGTAGGGTTCAATTCCAAGCAAATATTTTTGCTCCTGCATAACAGAGAATTAGCTCTCATTCTCTCAAAGTAATGAAAGTGGAAAAGTAATGTGATCCAAAAGCTTTTCTTCAGAATGGTGAAAGACACACCACTGAAGCTCCAAAGAAGAATGGACCTTGTCTCCAAAGAATGAAATATATTGTGCAAATATCCAACAGAAAGGAAGCATTAACATGATAAAAAGGGTACAAAATTATTATAATAAATAGGATAAAGAATTATAGAGACTATAAAAAAGACATACACCCATAAATTAATTCATGAATTCTTAATAAGACTTATATGTGTTATTAGGAATAGGTTAGACATTTTGAAAATGTTGGTCCAGGTCTATTGGCATTGTAGTTTTTGGGTGCGGCAACACTGCCAGCAAAATCATCCTTTAATTTGCTATCTGAATTTACTATTGTAGTAAGTATTTGTATGATTTAGTCATGTATTATTGAAAGAATATATTGTTTATCAAATGGAAGACATAGAGATGAGCGGATCATTTGAAATTAGAAATCGCCAGCTTCCCCAAATTTGATCGACAGCGATTAAGTTTGTCGTGAATCGCAATTCTGAAAAGCCTCTAAATGTCTGGAAAATATGTGTGTAACACTCCGATGTCTTTCAGCATTGAATTGAATGCCCTTCTAGCTTTCTAATGCAAACCCAGAGTTAGCAATGTTCAAGAGACCTGAACCTTTCTGGGAAAGGGAAAACTGATGGCAACTAACAGCGGTTTTCGGGTGGCTTGTATGGGTCCAATATTGGTACTGTATTTTACAACGATCTGGATTATGGAGATAAAATAAAGGGTTTGCCCATGTCAAAAAGCAGGAATAACTCTTTTTTTGCAACACACAAACCTTGGTTTCAGGATTTTGGCTTAATAGCAAAATTATGACAAAGTAGTATTAAAATGCCCTTCTTGTTGTGGTGTGTGAAGCATAAAAAAGGCTTTTATAGGTGCTATTAATAATAATAATAATAATCTTTATTTTTATATAGCGCTAACATATTCCGCAGCGCTTTACAGTTTTGCACAGATTATCATCATTGTTCTCGATGGGGCTCACAATCTAGAATCCCTATCAGTATGTCTTTGGAATCTGGGAGGAAACTGGTGTACCCGGAGGAAACCCACGCAAACACTTTGCAGATGTTGTCCTGGGTGGGATTAGAACCCAGGACCCCAGCACTGCAAGGCTGCAGTGCTAACCACTGCGCCACTGTGCTGCCCATTAATACAGTATATCACAGATTAATCAAGTCGCAATGTGATTCAACACTGCAGTAGTACACCACTAAGATTAGGCCTTTTCCTATCACTGTGTGGCAGGTACCGACTGGGGCTGAAATTCAGCCCTGGCACTTGAAATCACACAGGCCCATGTTGTCCCCGTACCCAAGCATCAGATGGGATATATTACTAATATTACCTTGTTTGGAGGAAAGCAAGATTTACTTCAAGACCAATATTTCTAATGATATCTCCATCACAACTCTTAACAGTATGGGTGTCTTGAGAACACAGATTCTGTTAACAACGTAGCAGACAAGGTGGCCCACGACCAAACAGGCCCTTCTGGTATTTGCCAGAATTGCCAGATGGCCAGTCAGGCCCTGATGTATAGAATGACTGAGCTTTGCGCCTTGATCTCTATCCATACGCTGTAAAAGCCTAAAATGGCACTGATTGGCCAGCCTTCACCTTTATAGTCGCTGTGATACAGCCAAACAGGTAGACTGCTTGACCATGTGATGTGATAGCTTCAGGGAATTATGGGGTAGCCCGCCAAGCCCCACTTGATGTCATTAGCTTGCTCTCTAAATTTACAGCAGTGTGCGAAATGGCACTGGAATTTTTAAAATTTTCCAATCCCTGCAAATTCAATTGTAGATTGTTCGAATTTGTGGGGACCTGCGAATTTGAAAAACTACAGCTTGAAGTAAATCGGATATCATCCGCTCATCTCTAGTAAGACATCAAAAGCTTAGTTTCAGAATTTGTAGAGAATCTTTCATTCCTACACTTCATCCACCTCCTCATATAAACATTGCTAAACTTATTCGACCTGACAGAGTTGTATTTCAATTATACACATGAGTGAGTAATGCTAACGTGTCTAATGATGATACGCAGCAGATGAGTGAATGTGTTAGTGGAAGTGTTTGTAGAGAAAGTGATGGATTTTTATGAATAAAAGCACAAATTGTGTCCTTACTTGAAGAAGCTATTTGCATATGTGAGGCGTAATAAAGAAATTTGACAGGATGCTCTAATGTACAGTTTTTCTGTTGTGAGATGTGCTAGAGTAAACTAATGGGTAATGGCATGAAATTGTGGCCTTTGCACAAAAAGGTGCAAGGTATAAAATCATTATATGTCTTACAGAAAGTAATGAAATTCTATGTAACAAAGACGTTCTGACCACAAAGAAGGAATTCTTGGACAGTATATTTTCATTTTGCCACACACAAGTATATATGTCACTGTCATGCTCAAAGGGGTATTCACAGGTCTGAAAGTTATCCCCTTTATATAAGTTTGGGTACAACTTTCTGATTGCTGAGAGGTTTGGCCACTGGGACTCCCAGCGATCCTGAGTACCAGAGTTCTGAGAAGCCAAATGTGAATGGTCGATCATGTGCTCTGCCACTTAAATAACTTTTAATGTGAGTGCTGGAGGTTGCCAAACACTTCTCACGGCTGGGCTTGGGCATTCCCATTAGAGTAAATGGAGCAGTAATGCACAGGATAGACCTAGCTCCAAGCACTTAAAAATATGGAAACTTAACTTTTTTAATGTTTTAAAATGCCTTCTTTTTCTTACTACAGTTTACATGATTTTAGTGAGTGTATTTGCTCCCCCTTTTATTCACTCAGAGGAGACTTTTTTATGGCAATTGTTGCTTTGTTCTAATAAGTTTCCAGTGCTAACGGGCAGTGAAGTGGAGCTTGCTAAGTTGTAGATATTGGTCATTAATGGATCAGGCTAGGATGCTAGGCATTAGATGAACTACAGTTCCTACAAACAGCAAGTGTGGCATGACGAAGGGTGTTTGCCAGGGAACTTTGAGTATGACATGAAAAGATAGCCAAATAAAAATTACTGTATGTGAGGGTAAATAATAATGAAAGTAAAGAAATCACAACATTTTATATAAATGGTAATAGAAAACTCCTTTTTCAGGTATGTAGCTAGAGGTTCCGTTCATAGGGGGTGAAGCATCTGAGTGGGCCTCTGACCAGGTAACCGTGTGCACAAGTATGGTGGCACACCCGAATCATAAGGATAGGGGAACCTCAGCAGATGACTATGCTGTTATTGAATATCTTTATACAAAGATTAACACTGATATTACCATCACACAGTGACCATATAGTGGTAGATGTCAGTGCTGCAGAACACATTACAGCGTAGTTATTGATGGAGACTTACAGGTGACATTTTCTCTGATGAAATTGTTCATTTTTCTTGCGTTTCCCATTAGTTCTGGCCAATATCACGACTTTTTCAGCAACAACTCATCTGCAGAGATTACAACACAGACACATTTGACTTCTTACATTTCCAGCATCGTCTACATCTAGTCCCAATCTGCACAAACCCTCAATCTGCTGATACCCCAATGCTGAGGTGCTATGAGTCCCTATTACTGATCCTTTTGGAACTCAACATAACAATGCCCACTACTGTGCCCTTTACATAGTGATAATACCTCCTTTGTTTCCTTTAGATGGTGAAAATTGCACCCTAGAAAATATTAATGCCCTGTTCAAATGCTCTAGAAAACAGTGCCCACATTTTGCCCCTAGAAAGTAATAATGCCCTCAGTCTGCCCATTCGACAGTCACAATACCCTGAGTGCCCCTACAGCAATTATGCTTCTTAAATGTCTACTTAACATATAATAATATGCCGAGTCCCTATATATAGTTTCCCTCTACACAGCGTGATGCCCCCTACAGCTCCCACGTACACAGTATGTTGGGCCCACAGCTCCCTATACACAGCATGATGGGCCCCATTGTAGTCCCTCAACACTGTATGATGGCCCCAAGTAGACCTACCACACTGTATGATGGATCCAATTTTCACCCACTGTATGATGGCCCCCAGTAGTCCCTCAACACTGCATGGATGGCTCCCAGTAGTCTCCTCCATACACACTGTATGATGGCCCCCAGTTTTCCCACCACACTGTTTGGATGCCCCCCAGTAGTCCCTCCATTGTATTATAGCCCTAAGAACCCCCCCACACTGTATGATGGCCCCCAGTATTCTCTCCACTCTACTATGGCCCCAGTATTCACACCACACTGTGTGATGGCCACCACTATTCAACCCCATATTATGGGTGGCTCTCCATAGTCCCTCCCCACTGTATGTTGGCCCCCAAGTAGTTCCCCCCACACTGTATGATGTGTCCTAGTTTCCTCACACATTGTATGATGGCCCCCAGTATTTCCCCCACACTGTATGATGGCCTCCTGTATTCCCCCCACACTGCATGATGGCACCCAGTATACCCCCAACACTATATGATGGCCCCCATTATTCTCTCACACTGTATGATGGTCCCCAGTATTCCCCCCACACTGTATGATGGCACCAAGTATACCCCTCACACTGTATGATGGCACCAAGTATACCCCCACAGTGCATGAATGGGCCCAAGTAGTCCCTAAACACTGTATGATGGCACCCATTATTCTCCCACAATGCATGATGGCACCCAGTATACCCCCACATGGTATGAATGAACCCAAGTAGTCCCTGCACCTTGTACGATGGCCCCCATTATTCTCCCACACTGCATCATGTCACCCAGTATACCCCACACTTTATGATGGCACTCAGTATACCCCCGCACTGTATGATGGCATCCAGTATACCCCCCACACTGCATGAATTTACCCAGGTAGTCCTTACAGACTGTATGGTGGCCCCCAGTATTCTCCCTCACTGTATGATGGCACCTAGTATACCCCCCACATAGTATCTATGAACCCAAGTAGTCCCTACACATTGTATGATGGCCCCCATTATTCTCCCACACTGTATGATGGCACCCAGTATACCCCCACACTGTATGGGATAGACCCAAGTAGTCCCTACAGACTGTATGATGGCTCCCATTATTCTCCCACACTGTATGATGGAACCTAGTAGTCCTTCCACACTGTATGATGCCCTCAAAACTCCAGTATTCCTCCCACACTGTATGGATGGCCCAGAGTAGTCCATTAATCCCCCCACACTGTACAGATGGCCCCCAGTAATCCCCCCACACGGAGCGTATATGACCCTCAGTAGTCCAGTATTCACCCTTATACTATATGGATGGTATACTATACTATACTATACCCCTATACTGTATGGATGGCCTACAGTAGTCTCCCCACACTGAATGGATAGCCCGCAATAGTCCAGTAGTCCCCCCATACTGTATGGATGGCTCTCAGTAGTCTCCCCCACATTGCATGGATGGCCCTCACTAGTCCTCCCATACTGTATGGATGGGCTCTAGTAGTCCCGTAGTCCCACTACACTGTATAGATGACCCCCAATAGTCCAGTAGTCACCCCACACTGAATGGATGACCATCAGTAGTCCTCCTATGAGCATTTTTAGAATAAAATAAAAAGAAACATCTTATACTCACTTAACCATGGATCCTGAGGAGTCGGCCAGCAGACAGGACCAAGGTACAGATGGACCAACGAGATGATGTCATTGCATCGGGGTATGCACAGTCTTGGCATGATGATGTCATCATGCCGACCCACTCTCTGCCTCATCCATGGGTCTCCCTGTTTTTCTGCAGGACTGCAGGCTTAAAGAGAATCTGTCAGGTCATTTTTGTGTAATATACTAATAGTATCGTGAAATTGTGCTTGGGCAGCCCTTTAAGGATATGTAACTTTTATTTATCTACGAGGCCCAGTTATATTCCTGTAAGCCCTGAACAAATGTATTGTCTCACATTGGCAAGTCAAGCATATGTAAATTGCAAATAAATATGCACCCTATCACGCTGAATTACTGAGGGTTACTGCAGAGTAACACAAACTTCACTAGATAGCAGCAGAGTGGAGGATGAGCAGAATATCCTGCAATGAAGGTGACCAGCAGTAATACAGCGAAGCAACCACTAGGTGGCAAAGTAGTAGTCAGAGAGCTGAGTCAATACCAGAAAGTAAAGCAGTACAAAGGAGAAATCCAAGACAGAGTCAGAAGAGAGCAAAAAGTCAGTGCCGGTCAATAGCTGAACTAATAGATGGTCGAGGCAGGATCAGGTCAGGGATGAGCTAAGGACAAATATCGAGGAATCCAAACACACAGACAGATAAAGAGCAGGGTCGGGTAGGAGGAATGTCAACAGACATGGGTAGGGTCAGATGAACGCTGCAGGATAGATCAGGAAACTCACAAGAGCCAGCTAAACACGCCGAAGGTACGAAATATAACTGGCACTGCACACAGGTAGCAGCACAGAGATATGGCAGCCCGGACACAGGAACGAGGCAGGGAAAATTAACCCCTGACATTATCAGACCGTGAAAGGAGAGATAAGACAAAAACCAGGCCTGGATCTTGACACACACCTTCCCCAGCCCACAATCCCCCCCCCCCTGCACTGTATCACCGATTCAGTCCGACTGATTTTTGCCCGAGGATCACATCGCAATCCTCTGACTGGCTGTCTGCTTTAATGACCTGGGAGTGACAGTTGCATAGAAATTCATGGTGCCACGCTCATGTCAGGAGAGTAGACAGCCAGTGATGCAATCTTTGGGTGAGTAATTTAGTAATCTGACTGCATCCAATTAGTCTGATATAATAAGAAACATTACATTCCCAGAATGGACTGCCCAAGCCCTATTTTAGGATGCTATTAGTATACTACACAAAAATGACCTGATAGATCAACTTGCAGTCTACAGAACATAGCGCGATAGATAATGCAGGGAGACCATGTCGCCCTGCTCCACCACAGAGTTTAACTACGCTCTGCGCATGCCTGTTTAGAGTGGCAGAAGCTCTAGTGGCCCCTCTGAGTGTGGGTCTACGGGCGACAACACCTTCTGCCCCCCTCTCCCCTGGTAGCTACTCTACTGCTCCTTATACAAATTATAGATAATGGTTAATTTATAGATAGTATGTAGTAAGCTTCAAAGCTCCCCATGGAGGTAAGTTCAATTGGACGGAATTTTGTTAGGTGCTATGTTGAAGATTTGTAGCTTTGCTTTTGAACAATATATTATGTGATTTTGATTAAAAAATTAATTATGTTCAATGGTGGAAATTCATGTTAAAAATTAATAACTAAGTGAAGGTGTTTGTGTACAATCTTATCTATATAAGTTATTTTTTTTAGGGAATGTTGGGGTATCCTGGCAAAAAAGGACAACCTGGAATAATGGGTGTTAAAGTAAGTATGCCATGTATGCTAGACAAACAGGTTGTCTACTGGTGTAGATTTCTTATGTACAGCGTGAACATACCTATAACAGAGGATTAAAGCATTTTTTTTTGCACAGAATCCATGTCAAAAGTACCATATTTTACAACACGGTGGTAAATAAAATGTAACTGTAAGTTGTCAAGTTAAATCTTTTATGAATGAATTGTATGCAGTAGAAGCATCATCTAATGTTCTTGAACAGCTAAAATATATAAACTCCAGTTTTGATGAGCATTGAAAAGGTCAAAACTTACAAACTATTCAACTATATGCAGCTTATCTCCATCTCTGATGAATTTAATAATGAATTATGATAATGTATTACATGCACAAAGCATGTAATTATGAGAATGGACACAATTTGAAGTCTGTTAACTTTTTTGTGAAACATACAATTTATAAAGTGCTAGAATATGCCCTGGAAACCCAACTGGTACTGAGAATGAAGGGGAATACTGTGGTAGCAGAGGCCTATGTCCTCTGTGCTGTTTTCCCTCTGCAAAGCGGTGAACTTACTAATAAATGGGTCCAGCTGCAGTTTCCCCACATGCGGGGGGCAGGGAACATTACTTTGCAGAGAAAACCTACACGGGTGAAGGCAGACTTGTACCCTATGGCTGAACAATCCCATTAAAAGCAGATGCAGCAATATATCAGTTTAGCATCTCTTTCATTCTCAGAAACACTGGAAGTTCTAGAGGTCTGACACTCACTGATCATAAAATAATGGAATATCATAGCGTTATGCAATGATTTTTATAATATAAATATTATTCATGATTTTTTTACTTACAGTACAGCAAAAAGGTTTTAGGCAGGTGTCGGAGAAATGCTGCAAACTAAAAATACTTTAACAAATAGAAGTATTAATAATTTATTTTTATCAAGTAACAAAATGCAAAATGAATGAACAAAAGATACATCTAAATCAAATCAATATTTGCTGTGAACCACCTTTGCCAGGCACACTTGCACATAGTTTTTGAAGGAAGTCAGCAGAGAGTTTGTTCCGACCATTGTGAAGAACTCACCACAGATGTTCTGTAGATGTAGACTTGCATAAATTTGTCTGCCTTTATGTATTCCTAGACAGAATCAATGTTGATAGGATGAGGCACCACTGGTAAGGAATAGAGTGGACACATGCTTCAGATCTACAATAGCTCTTCAGACTGAAATGCAAATTAATTCACAGCTGATTTCTCTGTAATTGAGAAATGAACAATCATTTTAAAGGTATCCCTGGACTAGTCTTTGCAAGAGCTACATGCTCATATTGGGGTGTTTCCTGCTTCCTGATTCCTTTAAATGAGATTGGCTGTATGTTTGGGGTTGTTGTTCTGCTACAGAAAAAAAAATTGGAGCCAATCCAATACTTTGATGATAGTATTATTACATGATGGACAAGTATTTGCTTGATTTTCTCAGACTTGTGGACACCAATTCAAATTTTGACTCATCAGTCCAGAGCACCTGCTGCTATTTTTCTGCACCCCAGTTCCTATGTTATTGCAAATAGTTCAGTTGCTTGGACTTGTTTTCATGTTGAAGGTATGGCTTTTGGGCTGCAATTCTTCTAATAAGACCATACATTTTAGAACAGTTGATTGGTGTTGCTCGGTCCTGCTGGTTGCTGCCAATTCTGAGCTGATGTCACTGCTGAGTGTCTCCAGATTTCGGTGACAACCATATGATTTTCATTTGCTGCACCACTTAGCCAACCACTACATCTGTGGTTCTCAATGTTTCTCAGTTCTTGGTGTTTCTTCAAAATGTACATCACATCTTGAAAGCCCATTCTGCTTTTCAATCTTTTCTTGAGAAAGACATTGCTGATGCAGTATAACTACCTTTTGTTTTGTTGCTGTGCTCAGTCTTGCCAAAGGTGTATGACCAATGATATGAAGCTGTATTCTTCACCTTTGTAGCAGAGTTTGACTGTTCCCCACCTTCTTACACAGCTGAACCTGTTTCATTTATTGACTATTTCAACCTCCATATGAAAATGATAATTATTATCACCTGTTTGGTATAGTTGGTTACACATACACCTGATTATAATCCCACAAAATCACTGGTTTTGTGCAGATGAACCAAGTTGAATTGATGCTGTTTTGAAGGCTAATGGTGATCGCATCAAATATTGATAGATTTCACTTTTCACTTTACATTTTAATTAATAAAAATAAACTATTAACTCTTCTATTCTTGAAGACATTGTTACTGTGCAGCAGTTTTACACACCTGCCTAAAACTTCTGCACAATACTTATTTTACATGTGCTAGTTTGGGCATGGAGCAATTGAATGATGGTTCAGCTTACACGGCAAAACTTTTAGCGAATGTTAAATTCGATTTTATGTCATACCCTGATGATACCCTTATGTCTACAAGATTTAAAAGTAAATTTCCAAAAAAAGAAAGTGTAATGGGCTTAGCAAGAACATTCTGACAAGCTTTCTGAAACCAGGCGGAGGTCAAGAAAAAAATGAACCAAACTTCAGATTTATGTCTGCATACATGAAGAAATGAGGGAATGTTTAAGAAAAGGCTTAAGCAGTAAATGAGAATTACTGGTGCGTGACTGTAACGGTACCAATTAAAGTCACACACCAGCACTTCCAAGATACGTTTCAAAGTTAGTTTTTTTTGCCTATAAACGTCATTTTTAATTTTTTTTATTTCTATAATTCAGGCAATCATTTGCATTTGACTTTTCAAGTAAAATTAATTTTATTTCATGACCTAAAGAGCTTTTATTTTAAAGTTAATTGTCAGTTCTGCTATACAAATAATTATGATGCTGTATAATTATTTAGATTTTTTTCTGCAACTATGCTATAAAAAAATACCAGTTTGTCTATATTCCCTTTATTCTGACAAAAGAATATTTATATACCAGGGTGAAACTGGAATACAAGGAAACCCTGGTTTAACAGGCTCTCCGGGTCCTTCAGGGCCAAAGGTTTGTAATCCTTTAATTTTGTTTGTTAATAGTATAAATGTAGCAAGTTTTAAAAAAACTATAATAAAATAGAATTTAACAAACAGACCATAACATGAACGTCAGTCTCTACTCTTTACATTGCTCATTGTCAGTAAAGGAAAATCTTTGCAGCCCAGTTTAAGATTATTGGAGAATGGGCTAGTTTACTTGGGAATTTAGAGACCTTTGAAGGTCCTAAAGGGGTTTTCTAGGACGTTTTTTTATTTTTTTACTATGGTCTTAAGAACTAACAGGTAGGTACACACGTGGTCAAAATTGTTGGCACCCCTTGTTTAATGACAGAAAAACCCACAATGGTCACAGAATTAACTTGAATCTGACAAAAGTAATAATAAATTAAAAATCTATGAAAATGAACAAATGAAAGACATACATTGCTTTTCAACCATGCTTCCACAGAATAAAAAAAAACCTCATGAAATAGGCCTGGACAGAAATGATGGTACCCTTAACTTAATATTTTGTTGCACAACCTTTTAAGGCAATCACTGCAATCAAACCATTCCTGTAACTGTCAATGAGACTTCTGCACCTCTCGACAGGTATTTTGGCCCACTCCTCAAGAGCAAACTGCTCCAGTTGTCTCGTGTTTGAAGGTTGCCTTTTCCAGATGGCAAGTGTTAGGTGTCGAGTTCCCGCCGCTGCACAGGGGAATCTCGAACCACCTCCGCTGCAGTCTCCAATTCTTCTCCGGCCGCAGTGGAGCCTGCTCAGCGGAGACATCAGTCCCAGCGTCTGGCTCAGGCAGATACTGTGCGCTTGGTTACTGCTAATCTTCCAGACTCAGCCATTGTAACCAGCACTGTTCTGCAGCAAGCAGATGCTCCTGGGACTATGTCCTGCTTTTCCTCTACTGGGCATGCCCAAGGGACGACCTTGGAGGTCGGGGGTCACATGCTCAGGTCCTGAAGCAGTTCCTATTGGACCACTAGGAAGGTCCTGAGAGCTTCCTATATAAAAGGTTTGCATGGCCGCATGGCAATGCGCTAGTATCAATTTAAGTTCATGTGTGTATGAGCTTAGCTACTTTGTGGTTGCTGTCAGCATGTGCTCAGGGTCAGCTGTATAGCCACTAGAATTCTGGCACCTCTGGAGAGGAGTTTGTGTGTATGAATTCAGGGCTGGCGTATAGCCTCTAGAATTCCGGCACCTCCAGAGTGGAGTTTGTGTGTATGAATTCAGGGCTGGCGTATAGCCACTAGAATTCTGGCACCTCCGGAGAGGAGTTGTTTGATTGCTGTTGCTGACTGTGTGACCACTATATGCTACCTGCTCCGTTAGAGAGCTGTGATCCTCTGTGAGGTTAACAGGGCACAGCGTTATCTTTTATCCAGGCGACTCTGTGAAGCAACAGAGTTCGCTCCTATACAGACCGGGTGACGGAACCAGTGTCTGTTCAGGCGTAATACCGCCATATATAGTGCCGCCATTTACTAGCAGCAGGTTCCACTCCTGCATGGTGGACCTCGGGCTGCAAATGCACCAATATTATCTCCATATTTACTCGGTGCATTCCGCCAGCCCTAACAGCATGTTTCAGCTCTTTCTAAAGATGCTCAATAGGATTTAGGTCAGGGCTCATAGAAGGCCACTTCAGAATAGTCCAATGTTTTCCTCTTAGCCATTCTTGGGTGTTTTTAGCTGTGTGTTTTGGGTCATTATCCTGTTGCAAGACCCATGACCTGCAACTGAGACCAAGCTTTATGACACTGGGCAGCACATTTCTCTCTAGAATTCCTTGATAGTCTTGAGATTTCATTGTACCCTGCACAGATTCTAGACACCCTGTGCCAGATGCAGCAAAGCAGCTCCAGAACTGCCTCAGATTTTCCCACGCTGCGATGAACTCGGCAGCATGGGAAAATGAACTGTCACTTTCCCACGCTCAAGAGTTCACCTCTGGTCAGGCTGGGAGGCTGTGCTGACGTCACTGATGCTGATGCTGGCAGCTTCTCAATCATTCCTCAGTGGTTTACAGCCGGGGCGGTAGCATTAGCACTGTTCCCAGTTGTAAACTATATATACACCAGATATGGATTACACCGTGGGACTGAATGTACCCCGGAGAGGTATGGGTATATTGTTGTTTTTTTTTATTTTTTATTTATTACAGGAGATCAAGAGCATTGTTTGGATTGGCAGAAGAATAAAGTTGGCAAAACTGTGTGTTCTTTCATTTCATTAAAATACTTTATTGTGCATGTGTTTGTGTTTATTTAACCCTTTACAAACTTTAAGATTAGTAATTGAGAGGTGTGTTATTGACACCTCTCCAATACTAAGCCAGGCTTAATGTCACCTTACAATACAAAAGTGACATTAACCTCTTATTACCCCATATTCCATCCCTACAGGGCAGTGAGAAGAGAGAGGCTAAGTGCTGGAATTGGTGCATCTTACAGATGCACCTTTTGTGGGGTGGCTGGGGGCAGTTGTTTTTAGCCAGGGGCAGCAAATAACCATGGTCCCTCGCTAAGCTATTAATATCTGTCCTCAATCACTGGCTTTCCCTCTCTGGTGCAGAAAATTGTGCGGGGGACCTCACGCCAGTTTTTTCAGTGAAAAAATTATTTTGTTAAATACATACAGGTCCCAAATTTTACACACACATACTACTAACAGTATTAGACACTGACATATATAAATCTAACAGTTCTGCAATGGTTTACTGTATGTAAACCATGTCTCCTATCTTGTCAGCTTCTGGAATGATTTTACAGAACAAATGAATTATCGGCTATTCTGATATCTAGCTCTGTATGAAATATAAAGATGTATATATATGTGTGTCTCACTGACATATATATATATATATATACACACACACACCTGTACTATGAGTATATATCTATTCTATCTATTCTACTGTAAGCTGTCAGTGTGATTTTACTGTACACCGCACATGAATTGATGGCTTTTCAAAGGACACCGGTGCGTATTTCATGCAAGTCACACTGATGGTCCGCGTGGTGTGCAAGTTTTCCTCGCACCCATAGGCTTGCATTGGCGAGCCTCGGCCGATATACGATGCAAATCGCAGCATGCTGAGATTTCACTCACACGTATAATACAGCCGAGAAAAAAAACGGTGATGGGAGCTGCCCAATAGATTAACATTGGTCTGAGTGCTATGCAATTTTTTTCTCGCATAGCACTCATCCGTATTCCTCTCTAGTGTGACTCCAGCGTAAATGGAAGATCTGCGATTCACAATATGTAGTGATCTTCTAATCTCAGGTCTCCCAGGAGGATGTGACACATTCATGACAGTAAGGCAGCATTGAGACTGTTATCAATCAGCATGACATCAGCAAAGCAGAGTAGAAGAGAAGCAGCTGCTCTGTTAAAGTGACGTCGCCAGAAGGAGCAGAATCATCAATAAGAGCGGTCTGTGACCAGTCTGAGCAAGCAGATATCGACAGCAAGCAGTAACAAAAATAAGTGGAGCACCCCCAGACACAGGGCCACAGATTTTTTGGTACCGGTCCTCTCTTTCTCAGTTCTGGGGTTATCATGGTGGCTGTACCCGGTCCGTGACCCTGCTAAGGGGCGTCCAATAAAAGGGGTGATGGTAGTTGTCAAGAGTTCGTGATGCCACCTGTGGTATTCAGTCAGGGTGACCGACGCTGCTTAGGGGTCCGCTGGGGTGATGGAATGGCAGCTAGATGGTGTACCTTCCCACAGGTCAAGTATGTCCCCAGGGCTTCCCAGTAGTGTAGGTGGCAATGGTGTGAGGCGCAGGTAATGACGAGGACACAGGGTTGCAGTCTCTTTACCTTTTACTGAAGAATTCGGGATCCTCAATCCAGAGCACTGTTAACAAGGCTGTCTGAGACCGGCCGCTCCGAAGGCACATCCAGAGTTCCCTTTGCAGGTGGAAATTAGTGCCTACCACTAGCGCCTGTGTGTCATAGTTCTTCCCTGTTGAGCATTTGGGATAGTCCTCACAACTTCTGTTCTTGTTCTTTCTCTTTCTCTCTCTCTTCGTCCCCCAAGTTATCTGGATAGGACGCACCCGTTTGACGGTAAGGCTCGGAGCTATTCTGGGACCCTAGAGATGCCCCTCTCCACGCTTGCCCCCTATGTCTGCTTAGGTGATGTATGGTAGACAGCCAACCTATAATTAACTGTCCTGAGGTATTCGAAGTAAGGCATAGAGTCAGTTACTTCCTCGGTGTTCCGGTTACCGGCTACGCGCCTCAGTAGGAAGTTGCCGTTCTCGAGGCACGACTCCTACTGGCTCTCCTTTGTGCTTGATCTTGTTTCTCACTTTCCACAATATCCTTCTCTTCTTGTCCTTTCTTAGGATACCGCCGCAAGGTAGTGCAGGTGCGGTTCCGTTGCTTTCTATTCGTTCTGCTAGGCCCCTGTCAGGAACCCACCCCTGACAGGTCCTCCCTGGATCTCTCCCAGGCTGCATTCTGTTCTAACTTCCTATCCAACCCCCAGTTTTACCAGTGTGAGGAGTGGCCTAATACATAGTGCCTTTTGCTCCCCCTAGTGGCCGGAGTGTGAAGTGTAATGTGTTGTGAATTCTGTTGTCGGGCTCCCTCCTGTGGTCATGAATGGTACTTCGGCTGGTTCTGTCCATGGACTTCCTCTGGTGGGTGTTTCTGAGTTTCCTTCCACAGGTGACGAGGTTAATTCGTTAGCTGGCTGCTCTATTTAACTCCACTTAGATCTTTGCTCCATGCCACCTGTCAATGTTCCAGTATTGGTCTAGTTCACTCCTGGATCGTTCTTGTGACCTGTCTTCCAAGCAGAAGCTAAGTTCCAGCTTGTATTTCTTTGGTTTACTATTTTTCTGTCCAGCTTGCTATTTTTATTGTTGTCTTGCTTGCTGGAAGCTCTGGGACGCAGAGGGAGCGCCTCCGCACCGTGAGTCGGTGCGGAGGGTCTTTTTTGCGCCCTCTGCGTGGTCTTTTTGTAGGTTTTTGTGCTGACCGCAAAGTAACCTTTCCTGTCCTCGGTCCGTTCAGTAAGTCAGGCCTCACTTTGCTAAATCTATTTCATCTCTGTGTTTGTATTTTCATCTTTACTCACAGTCGTTATATGTGGGGGGCTGCCTTTTCCTTTGGGGAATTTCTCTGAGGCAATGTAGGCTTTATTTTTCTATCTTCAGGGCTAGCTAGTTCCTTAGGCTGTGCCGAGTTGCATAGGGAGCGTTAGGCGCAATCCACGGCTATTTCTAGTGTGTTTGATAGGATTAGGGATTGCGGTCAGCAGAGTTCCCACGTCCCAGAGCTAGTTCTTTATTATCAGTAACTATCAGGTCATTCCGTGTGCCACCAGGTCCATTATTGTCCTGACCACCAGGTCATAACAGTACAGGTGGCCCAAAGTACTAATGCATCTCAATAGAGGGATAAGAGAAGTTCTGAGACCATTTTTTTTCTTTGCAGTGTGTTTTGTCTCTCTTTTCCCCTTTACCTCTGGGTGGTTCAGGACACAGGTGTAAACATGGACATTCAAGGTCTGTCCTCTTGGATGGATAATCTCACTACAAGGGTACAAAACATTCAAGATTTTGTGGTTCAGAATCCGATGTCAGAGCCTAGGATTCCAATTCCTGATTTGTTTTTTGGTGATAGATCTAAGTTCTTGAATTTCAAAAATAATTGTAAATTGTTTCTTGCCATGAAACCTCGCTCCTCAGGTGACCCTGTTCAACAAGTAAAGATCATTATTTCTTTGTTACGTGGTGACCCTCAAGACTGGTTATTTTCCTTTGCGCCAGGAGATCCGGTATTGCGTGATGTTGATGCGTTTTTCAGTAGATCAGGCAGAGAAAATCTTGCTGGCTCTGTGTCAGGGTCAGGATGAAGCGGAGATATATTGTCAGAAGTTTAGAAAGTGGTTTGTGCTCACTCAGTGGAATGAATGTGCCCTGGCAGCAATCTTCAGAAAGGGTCTCTCTGAAGCCCTTAAGGATGTCATGGTGGGATTTCCCATGCCTGCTGGTCTGAATGAGTCTATGTCCTTGGCCATTCAGATCGATCGACGCTTGCGTGAGCGTAAAGCTGTGCACCATTTGGCGGTACTATCTGAGCATGGGCCTGAGCCTATGCAATGTGATTGGACTTTGACCAGAGCTGAACGGCAAGAACACAGACGTCGGAATGGGCTATGTTTTTACTGTGGTGATTCCACTCATGCTATCTCCGATTGTCCTAAGCGCACTAAGCGGTTCGCTAGGTCTGCCACCATTGGTACGGTACAGTCTAAATTTCTATTGTCCGTTACTCTGATTTGCTCTTTGTCATCCTATTCTGTTATGGCATTTGTGGATTCAGGCGCTGCCCTGAATTTGATGGACTTGGAGTATGCTAGGCGCTGTGGTTTTTTCTTGGAGCCCTTGCAGTATCCTGTTCCATTGAGAGGAATTGATGCTACGCCTTTGGCCAAGAATAAGCCTCAGTACTGGACCCAATTGACCATGTGCATGGCTCCTGCACATCAGGAGGATATCCGCTTTCTGGTGTTGCATAATCTGCATGATGTGGTCGTTTTGGGGTTGCCATGGCTACAGGTTCATAATCCAGTATTGGACTGGAAATCTATGTCTGTGTCCAGCTGGGGTTGCCAGGGGGTACATGGTGATGTTCCATTTTTGTCTATTTCGTCTTCCACTCCTTCTGAAGTTCCAGAGTTTTTGTCGGATTATCGGGATGTATTTGATGAGCCCAAAGCCAGTGCCCTACCTCCTCATAGGGATTGCGATTGTGCAATTAATTTGATTCATGGTAGTAAGTTTCCTAAGGGCCGATTGTTCAATTTATCTGTACCAGAACACGCCTTGCGGAGTTATATAAAGGAATCCTTGGAGAAAGGCCATATTCGCCTGTCGTCATCACCGTTAGGAGCAGGGTTCTTTTTTGTGGCCAAGAAGGATGGTTCTTTGAGACCTTGTATTGATTACCGCCTTCTTAATAAAATTACAGTCAAATTTCACTATCCTTTGCCGTTGCTGTCTGATTTGTTTGCTCGTATTAAAGGGGCTAGTTGGTTCACCAAGATAGATCTTCGAGGGGCGTATAATCTTGTGCGTATTAAACAAGGCGATGAATGGAAAACAGCATTTAATACGCCCGAGGGCCATTTTGAGTACCTGGTTATGCCATTCGGGCTTTCCAATGCTCCATCAGTATTTCAGTCCTTTATGCATGACATCTTCCGAGAGTACCTGGATAAATTCCTGATTGTGTATTTGGATGATATTTTGGTCTTTTCGGATGATTGGGAGTCTCATGTGAAGCACGTCAGAATGGTGTTCCAGGTCCTTCGTGCAAATTCCTTGTTTGTGAAGGGGTCAAAGTGTCTCTTTGGAGTTCAGAAGGTTTCATTTTTGGGGTTCATTTTTTCCCCTTCTACTATCGAGATGGACCCTGTTAAAGTCCAGGCCATTTACGATTGGACTCAGCCGACATCTGTGAAGAGCCTGCAAAAGTTCCTGGGCTTTGCTAATTTTTATCGGCGCTTCATCGCTAATTTTTCTACTGTTGCTAAACCGTTGACTGATTTGACCAAGAAGGGTGCTGATGTGGTCAATTGGTCTTCTGCAGCTGTAGAGGCTTTTCAGGAGTTGAAGCATCGTTTTTCTTCTGCCCCTGTGTTGTGCCAGCCAGAGGTTTCGCTCCCGTTTCAGGTTGAGGTTGATGCTTCTGAGATTGGAGCAGGGGCTGTTTTGTCGCAAAGAAGTTCTGATGGCTCGGTGATGAAGCCATGTGCTTTCTTTTCTAGAAAGATTTCGCCTGCTGAGCGTAATTATGATGTTGGTAATCGTGAGTTGTTGGCCATGAAGTAGGCATTCGAGGAGTGGCGTCATTGGCTTGAAGGAGCCAAGCATCGCGTGGTGGTCTTGACAGATCACAAGAATTTGACTTATCTTGAGTCTGTCAAACGGTTGAATCCGAGACAGGCTCGATGGTCGTTATTTTTCTCCCGTTTTGATTTTGTGGTTTCGTACCTTCCGGGCTCTAAGAATGTGAAGGCTGATGCCCTGTCAAGGAGTTTTGTGCCTGACTCTCCGGGTGTTCCTGAGCCGGCGGGTATTCTCAAAGAGGGGGTAATTTTGTCTGCCATCTCCCCTGATTTGCGGCGGGTGCTGCAAAAATTTCAGGCTGATAGACCTGACCGTTGCCCAGCGGAGAAACTGTTTGTCCCTGATAGATGGACTAGTAGAGTTATCTCTGAGATTCATTGTTCAGTGTTGGCTGGGCATCCTGGAATCTTTGGTACCAGAGATTTGGTGGCTAGATCCTTTTGGTGGCCGTCTTTGTCACGGGATGTGCGTTCTTTTGTGCAGTCCTGTGGGACTTGTGCTCGGGCTAAGCCCTGCTGTTCTCGTGCCAGTGGGTTGCTTTTGCCCTTGCCGGTCCCGAAGATGCCCTGGATGCATATTTCTATGGATTTTATTTCGGATCTCCCCGTCTCTCAAAAGATGTCGGTCATTTGGGTGGTTTGTGATCGCTTTTGTAAGATGGTCCATTTGGTACCTTTGTCTAAATTGCCTTCCTCCTCTGATTTGGTGCCATTATTTTTCCAGCATGTGGTTCGTTTACATGGTATCCCGGAGAACATCGTTTCTGACAGAGGTTCCCAGTTTGTTTCGTGGTTTTGGCGATCCTTTTGTGCAAGGATGGGCATTGATTTGTCTTTTTCCTCGGCTTTCCATCCTCAGACAAATGGCCAAACCGAACGAACTAATCAAACTTTGGAAACATATCGGAGATGCTTTGTTTCTGCTGATCAGGATGATTGGGTGTCCTTTTTGCCGTTGGCTGAGTTCGCCCTTAATAATCGGGCCAGCTCGGCTACTTTGGTTTCGCCGTTTTTCTGCAATTCTGGTTTCCATCCTCGTTTCTCTTCAGGGCAGGTTGAGTCTTTGGACTGTCCTGGTGTAGATACTGTGGTGGATAGGTTGCAGCAGATTTGGACTCATGTGGTGGACAATTTGACATTGTCCCAGGAGAAGGCTCAACGTTTCGCTAATTGCCGGCGCTGTGTGGGTCCCCGACTTCGTGATGGGGATTTGGTTTGGTTGTCGTCTCGTTATGTTCCTATGAAGGTTTCCTCTCCTAAGTTTAAGCCTCGTTTCATTGGTCCGTATAAGATTTCTGAGGTTATCAATCCTGTGTCATTTCGTTTGGCCCTTCCTGCATCTTTTGCCATCCATAATGTGTTCTATAGGTCGTTATTGCGGAGATACGTGGTGCCTGTGGTTTCATCCGTTGATCCTCCTGCCCCGGTGTTGGTTGAGGGGGAGTTGGAGTATGTGGTGGAGAAGATTTTGGATTCTCGTGTTTCGAGACGGAAACTCCAGTACCTGGTCAAGTGGAAGGGTTATGGTCAGGAAGATAATTCCTGGGTTTTTGCCTCTGATGTTCATGCTGTCGATCTGGTTCGTGCCTTTCATTTGGCTCGTCCTGGTCGGCCTGGGGGCTCTGGTGAGGGTTCGGTGACCCCTCCTCAAGGGGGGGGGTACTGTTGTGAATTCTGTTGTCGGGCTCCCTCCTGTGGTCATGAATGGTACTTCGGCTGGTTCTGTCCATGGACTTCCTCTGGTGGGTGTTTCTGAGTTTCCTTCCACAGGTGACGAGGTTAATTCGTTAGCTGGCTGCTCTATTTAACTCCACTTAGATCTTTGCTCCATGCCACCTGTCAATGTTCCAGTATTGGTCTAGTTCACTCCTGGATCGTTCTTGTGACCTGTCTTCCCAGCAGAAGTTAAGTTCCAGCTTGTATTTCTTTGGTTTGCTATTTTTCTCTCCAGCTTGCTATTTTTATTGTTGTCTTGCTTGCTGGAAGCTCTGGGACGCAGAGGGAGCGCCTCCGCACCATGAGTCGGTGCAGAGGGTCTTTTTTGCGCCCTCTGCGTGGTCTTTTTGTAGGTTTTTGTGCTGACCGCAAAGTAACCTTTCCTGTCCTCGGTCTGTTCAGTAAGTCGGGCCTCACTTTGCTAAATCTATTTCATCTCTGTGTTTGTATTTTCATCTTTACTCACAGTCGTTATATGTGGGGGGCTGCCTTTTCCTTTGGGGAATTTCTCTGAGGCAAGGTAGGCTTTATTTTTCTATCTTCAGGGCTAGCTAGTTCCTTAGGCTGTGCCGAGTTGCATAGGGAGCGTTAGGCGCAATAGGCGCAATCCACGGCTATTTCTAGTGTGTTTGATAGGATTAGGGATTGCGGTCAGCAGAGTTCCCACATCCCAGAGCTCGTCCTTTATTATCAGTAACTATCAGGTCATTCCGTGTGCTCTTAACCACCAGGTCCATTATTGTCCTGACCACCAGGTCATAACAGTAATGTGTGCTGTGATACCTGGTCAGGTGAACTTCTTTAGTGCAATCAGACATAACATCACTCCCCTTAGCGGCAGAGCGACATTACTGCAACGACCAGGACTCTGGGGCGCTGCACTTCCCCCCGGTTAAATCCAGTACTCCCGATCTGGGAAAAGAAGAACAACAATACATGTTAGGGAAAAGACATACAAAATTTTGAAATGCTATGAACAAGTAAATATAACAATGCTTCCCTTTATGGGAGGTGAGGTCATTTGAACGTTACAAACAGAAACATGTTTGAATATTTTAAATAACATTCTATTCTACTGACTATAAATAATTCCTATTACCCATTCTACTAAGTGCAAATTTTTGAACAATAATTTAACTTCTCCTTTAAGGGCGTATAAGCTGAACCCACTAAAGGCTTACTACAAAACACTATGGTACAAAGCTAACTTTCTCTTTACTTCTTCGGCTTCACACATGCAGGACCGCCTAGCTACTCGTCTGGGCCTACTGCATCCCTTCTTCTACGTCCACGGCAAACCATCTCTCTATGGTTCTCAGACTCACTAACCCCTACGGGTTCACTTACTAGCTCTCTAGCTACATGGCATCTACTATGCACACATTATCACTATCTTACTACTTTAGGCAACATTATCAAGTACAACAAGTAAACATTCCCTTTAAGAGGGGAAAATCAGTCTTCTCTGAGGTAGTGCAAAAATCATCAAGTCACTAAGGAACTGCAAGACTCAAGAAACTTCCACGTCGTCACCAGGAATCATTTCTTCGCAAAGTCTTCTTTCCTTGTAAAACCAGTAGGGAGCACCTTTAAGAAGGTGCAAACTATTTACAACACAGTTTGTGAATCATTCACTGTCCATGATTCGGCAGTCTTTTGAAACAATGATAACTTTGTGCAAAAAAAGAAAAATGCAAAACAATAGGGATCCCGGGTCAACAAAGGGATCCCTTTAAGAAATAACCCAGGATGGGTTTAGCAGCAAAAGAGCAGGAAACAGTTAACTATGTACAGTTTCGGTTCTCCGAGGTTTATTGCTGTAACTCAGGGGGTAACACCGGTCGGGGTAGGCCAGCTGGATGCTGGCGGCTACCAGGTGCCACATAAGGGGCTCCCTCACTCCACACAGGGGTCTGTGTACCCACAGTTCTTTGCTTAGGAGCAGCTGGAGCACCGGTCGTCACGGCAGTCGACTCCCTGGCTACCATGGTGGTAGTAGTGGTGACGGTGCAGGTGGCGGCCCGGACAATTGTTCCTGTCGGTATGATGACGGTGGTTGTCGTGACCGCAGAAGCCTGGCCACACGGGGACGCTGCCGCTACGGGAGACGGTTGAGGTGCCACCTTGGCCTGATGCGCTACCGGAGCTTTCCTCTTATGTACATCCAAGGCAAACCAGCCATTTTCCCCAAAGTGCGTAGTGTACGTAACGATGTCTCCCGGGTAAAGATCTCGGTCGGGGTGTCCCTCCAGGAGATGCGACTCCACATCCCGGCGGTTGACAAACACCTCCGCGTATAGCTCCGGTTCTTTAATGAAGCCCCAGCCTCCACGGAGTCGGAAGGCTACCACTTGGCCCTGCTTCCGTGGGGCCGGGTTCATGCTGCAGTCCTTGCGGGCCTTGACCTTGACTGCCCAGTCTTTCTGGTTGTAGGCCTGATGCTTGGCCTGGTATTCGGCCTCCTTCTCCTCCCACTCCTGGGCAAGTTGGGCCTGATACATTTCCCAGCTGAGGACCTCCACTCTCTCTCCCTCCTGCTTTTCGGCTCTGGGGAACCCCATGAAATCTGACCCGGGGTTCACCCAGAGGTATACGGTCCACTCGGCGTGGACTTCACTCGACAGGGTAGTGGGCTCGATCGGGGCCTTAAGGAACAGTCCCATATCTGTGACCTGGTCCCAGGGGTCAAAGCGCTGAAGGCGGTGAGAGCCGTAGGGAGACGGCGCTGCGACCGGGCCCACCAACAGGTCCTCAGTCACCGGAGCAGGATCAGCGTCCTTACCTGCCACCACAGTGTCCTCGGGGTCTGCTGACTCTGCCGATGGTGAGCTCTGTGATGGTGTCAGCAGGGGTTCCATTCGCGGCACCAACGCTGATGAACTTTCCGCAGGTGCTCCTGGAGACGAAGACTTGTTCTCCACCCGCAGCTGCAGGAGTTGGTCAATCAGCTCCTCCATCCTAAGCTGCAGGGAATCGGTGCCAGCAGTGAAGGATCTGCCACGGTGCTCCTCCGGGTAGCTGGGGAAGTCTCCGGCTTTGACTCCACACTCCGGCTCCGGGTGACTCGTTCTGTCCTCAAGGTACAGAAATATTTAGACTGGGCAGCCATTACTTTTTGCGCTTCTCAGTCTGTTCACGCCCACGACTCCACGCCCTTCTTCTCCTGTGCTCCTCGTGGCGTGGCAATGGCGGTGGTTTTGGCGGGAATCTCTGCGACAGTTAGCAATACACAGTCTTTGCAATAAATCACAGTTCAAACACGTTTCAATCACAGTTCTAAAGCACAAATGACCTGATTCTTCAGGCTTAACTACGATCCTGTTTGTGATGCCAAGTTGGAGCGCCCCCAGACACAGGGCCACAGATTACTTGGTACCGGTCCTCTCTGTCTCAGTTCTGGGGTTGTCACGGTGGCTGGACCCAGTCCGTGACCCTGCTAAGGGGCGTCCAATAAAAGGGGTGATGGTAGTTGTCAAGGGTTCGTGACGCCACCTGTGGTATTCAGTCAGGGTGACCGACGCTGCTTAGGGGTCCGCTGGGGTGATGGAATGGCAGCTAGATGGTATACCTTCCCACAGGTGAAGTATATCCCCAAGTTTTCCCAGTAGTGTAGGTGGCGATGGTGTGAGGCGCAGTTAATAACGAGGACACAGGGTTGCAGTCTCTTTTACTGAAGACTTCGGGATCCTCAATCCAGAGCACTGTTAACAAGGCTGTCTGAGACCGGTCGGTCCGAAGACACATCCAGAGTTCCCTTTGCAGGTGGAAATCAGTGCCTACCACTAGCGCCTGTGTGTCATAGTTCTTCCCTGCTGAGCATTCGAGATAGTCCTCACAACTTCTGTTCTCGTTCTTTCTCTTTCTCTCTCTTCATCCCCCAAGTTATTTGGATGGGACGCACCCGTTTGACAGGAAGGCTCTGAGCTATTCTGGGACCCTAGAGACGCCCCTCTCCACGCATGCCCCCTATGTCTGCTTAGGTGATGTATGGTAGACAGCCAACCTATAATTAACTGTCCTGCGGTATTTGAAGTAAGGCATAGAGTCAGTTACTTCCTCGGTGTTCCGGTCACCAGCTACGCGCCTCAGTAGGAAGTTGCCGTTCTCGAGGCACGACTCCTACTGGCTCTCCTTTGTGCTTGATCTCGTTTCTCACTTTCCAC
The DNA here is from genome assembly GCF_032444005.1 of Ranitomeya imitator. Lineage (NCBI taxonomy): Eukaryota > Metazoa > Chordata > Amphibia > Anura > Dendrobatidae > Ranitomeya > Ranitomeya imitator. The sequence continues at coordinate 408,323,166 of NC_091285.1, forward strand.
AATATCCTTCTCTTCTTGTCCTTTCTTAGGATACCGCCGCAAGGTAGTGCAGGTGCAGTTCCGTTGCTTTCTATTCGTTCGGCTAGGCCCCTGTCAGGAACCCACCCCTGACAGGTCCTCCCTGGATCTCTCCCAGGCTGCATTCTGTTCTAACTTCCTATCCAACCCCCAGTTTTACCAGTTTGAGGAGTGGCCTAATACATAGTGCCTTTTGCTCCCCCTAGTGGCCGGAGTGTGAAGTATAATGTGTGCTGTGATACCTGGTCAGGTGAACTCATTTAGTGCAATCAGACATAACATCACTCCCCTTAGCGGCAGGGCGACATTACTGCAACGGCCAGGACTCTGGGGCGCTGCATAAGCAAAATCCTGGATGTATTTTGTGGTCTCTATATAGGGACCACAATGCCTAGACTGACTGAGTTACCCAACCCAAAATTAGAGCCTAAAATATGTTTATGAAGTTGCAAGTTTCGTTCAGGACTCGGGTTGCAGTCAGTTTGGGCTTTGTGATCCATAAGGGACTGTTAAATATGCCTGTCTGAATCTGCTTAACATTAGAGAAAGTAATCTTGACTGTCTGTTGGAACATTTGGAGAGAGGCACTTTAGTCACTAGAAATTCACAGGTCTAAAGAAAATTACACAAAGTTTGTTTTAAATTTAAAAAGATTTGTGTAATCAGACTCTTGGAAATCATCCAAGTTTGGGTTAATCAACAATTTCAGAAAATTCACAAAGTGGAGAATTTTTGGAAGATGAAAGTGAAAAGTTCTTACAGATTTACAGAAAAAGGTATGCACATTGAGTCCATTGTGAGAAAGGCACAATACAAATGTTTGTTGGAAGATACTAGCATTTGAAGTTTTTAAAAATTAGTTTGGCATAAAACCACATTTGCAAATAAAAGCTGTAGTATTGAAATACAGGCTCTATACAAATTGTATGTGTAGGATGAGAGGGTAAAAATAATAAATTGTTACCAAAGGGTTGACTACAAAGCGATCTTTTATTACAAAAACTATTTTTGAATCCTAACGTCAAGATAAAGCTTATAAAGCTTTGTAAGATGTTGATGTTAGGATTCTGTAAGAATTTTTGTAATGAAAGATCGGGTTAAGTGGAACACAGAATTGAATTTCGATCATATTTCTAATATCAATATTACCAAATATATGAGATAAAGCATTCCAACTTATGTTTAAAAATTATTTTATTCAGCATATTTTTTAATTAAATCAGGGAAAGTAGCTAATTTGGTATGTACGAAATGTATGGCCTTAAATGCCATCTGGGTCCAACTTACATGAAGATTAAAAAGGTTTTTCAACTTTCAATTCACTTATGTATAATGGTTTGCAGCCCTGTTCTAAAAACACTGTCTGAAATAATTTTAAATGCAATATTTTGTGCTCAGAAATTAATTCCCAAATACTGATTATCCAGTTTCACTCCTTGGATCATTGGATGTCCATCAGGTTTCCAAACAAGTTTGTTAAATTTCCATGTAATTAATCTGTGAAAACTGCAATAAATAATATTAAACAACCTATATAAAGGAGGTGTTCATAAATTTCAGCTGCATTGTCTCCAAGTTGCCGCTACAGTGCTCCTGAAAACCCTGTTGACATGCAGTTTGCCACAGTTTGCAAATGACAGCAGCTAAGGGCACTTTGATTGGTAACAGTGACACAGTGAGCTAAAGTTTTGTCAAATAATGGCTCAGTCCTCAAAAACAAAAGAGCTTTTACTTGCTGTCATTTGTAAACGGTGTCTATGCTGGCACAGTTTTCAGCAAAAACATGTGTTTTAGAACTCTTATCTTTGAAAGTTCTCATGTTGAATAGATTTTAATTCCTAATACCTGGCACTGAAGTCTTAAGGTGAAGCCTATATATTAGGTTACTAAAGTTTTGTGGTACTCTCTTAAGTCGATTTCACACTTTCTGATATTTGTGGTATCTGTAAACACTGCGCTGTTCCCCTGCTTGTGGTGCTGAAGTCAGCTGTTATCCGTTCTCCCCTGCTCGGCCGGCAGCAGCGTGAGCAGGGGAGAATGAATGAAAAAAAAATGATATGAGGTCCCCCCATATTTTACAACCAGCCCGGCAAAACTCACAGGTGTGGGCTGCTATTCTCAGGCTGGATATGGCCCCCCAGTCTTAAAAAAGCAGCCTCGTGCTGCTGCCAGCAGAGCAGGGACAATGGATGAAAGCCACATTCAGCACCACACGCAGGGGAACAGCGGCTTACAGTAGCTCTGCCTCCCCCATGGCCATCCATGCGCACGGAGGAAAATGTACACTGTTCTCCATGTGCACGTGTGTGGGACGTTTGGCGGTCCGTCAAAACATGCTGACATCTGTGTAGACCCATTCATTTGAATGGGTCTACGTGTGTCAGTGTCTCCGATATGTGAGGAAACTGTCACTACACGTACTGGAGGCACTGACGTGTGAAACCGGCCTCAGGCCTCTTTCAGATGTCAGTGTGTCCAGTACGTGTGGTGACAGTTTTGACATGTACCAAAGACACACATGTAGGCCTATTCAAGTGAATGTGCCTGTGCAAATGTCAGTGTGTTTCCACGGACTGTGTGCCTATGGGCAAAATACGCTGACATGTCTAATTTTAACAGCAGCACGGACTGAAAAAATGTCTCACCCACGTGCACACTGATGACTCAGGGATGACATCTGTGTGTCATCAGTGTGACACATACTGGTGCCTGTGAAGCAGTGGTAATGTTAGTGCTGTTCCCCAGCACTGAGTGCTGAAGACCACTATCATCATCCTCGCCTGCTCGCATTGTGATCAGTGCGAGCAGACGAGAAAGATGAGAGTTATATTCAGCTGATAACAGCGAGAGCAGACAGTGGCTGATGGAACTACTACTCCCATCAGCCTACACCTGCTGCTGCTAATAACAGTGATAACAGGCTGATAGGAGTATTCATCAGATGCCACCAGCGCCATAAATAGATACTTTTAAAAAACGGCATGGATTCCCCTTTATTTTTGATAACCAGACAGGCAAAACTAACAGCTGCAGGCTACAATCCTCAGCTGTCAGCTTCAGCAAGGATGATTATCAAGAATAGAGGGGACCCCATGCTGTTTTTTTTAATTATTTAAAATGGTCCTCCCATTTTTGTCAACCAGCCTTATTAAAGCAGACAGCTGAGGGCTGGTTTTCTCAGGCTGGTAAGGGGCCATGGATATTGCCCCCGGCTTTCAGCTGCCCGCCCAGAAAAGGCACATCCATTAGATGCGCCAATTCTAGCACTTTGCCTGGCTCTTCCCACATGCCATATGATGGTGGCAAGCAGGATTAATATCTGTGGGGTAAATGTCACCTTTGTACTGTCTGGTGACATCAAGCCCACAGATTAGTTATGGAGAGGCTTCTATAAGACACATATCCATTACTAGTCCTATTGTTATAATGTAAATGAACACTCAGCAAGTATGAAGTCTTTTATTTTAAATAAAAACAAAACACACTTTTCCATTTTTATTTAAAAGCAATAAGCACAGTTAGGCTGTGTTCACACGTTGCGTTTTTTTCGCTTTTTTTTGCGTTTTTTCCCGATAAAAACGCTATAAAACCACAAAAAAAAAAACGCATACAATAAGCATCCCATCATTTAGAATGAATTCCGCATGTTTTGTGCACATGCGGAAAAAAACGCATCGCGGCAAAAAACGCAGCATGTTCTATAATTTTCCGTTTTTTTGCGGATTTCCCACTCCAAAATGCATTGGGAAGTGTCCGGAAAAAACCGCGGCAAAAACGCGTCAAAACCGCGGCAAAAATGCGTCAAAACTGCGGCAAAATCGCGGCAAAAACGCATGCGGTTTTCTTGCGGATTTCTTGCAGAAAATGTCCGGAATTCTCAGGAATTTTCTGCAAGAAATCCTGAACGTGTGCACATAGCCTTATAGTCACCTAACGTCCATTCCATTGACGCCCTCGTCTCCTGTAATAAAACAAAAATAAAAAACAACCATAATCCCTCACCTCTCCATCGTTCTGTCCCACGCCGTAATCCATGTCTGGGAATAAATAGTTTTCAGCCTGGACGGTGCCAAGATGTGACTATCCAGGCAAGTGCAGCATCAGTGATTAGCGGTGACGACATTGAGGTTACCGTAGGTTACTGAGCCTTTGTTCCCAGCCAGGCTGACCTCTGCACCGTGAGAAGTCAGTGAGTTCACCACAGTTCAGCTCAGTGAGTTCATCGCAGATCAAATATCTCCCACCAGACGCTGCCTGCTTTCGCTGTTATTAGCGGCAGCAGATGTAGGCTGATGGGAGTAGTAGTCCAATCCGCTGCCTCCTGATCTTGCTGTTATCATTCTCAACATTCTCCCCTACTAGCACTGATCACAACGTGAGCAGGGGAGAATGATGAGAGATGTCTTCAGTAACCGATGCCAGGGATCAGCGCGAACAGTTCTGTGGCTTCCCAGGCGCCGGTATGTGTGGTACTGATGTGGCACACGGTTTCCACAAGTATGCCACAAGTATTATGAAGCGACCGCTAGGACCGTAGGGTACTCTGAACTGGGCCCATTCTTAAAGGGATGTGTCACAGTGGCAGTGACCCGATCCATGGCCCTAGGCATCCAAATTAAAGGGAAGGACTTTAAAGAGGTTGTTGAATACAGAGTAAAGTTTGTTCGTGACGCCACCTGTGGTATTAGGTCATGGATGACTGACGCTGCTTAAAGGGGTCCACTGGGGTGATGTTATGGCAGCAAGGATGGTATGGCTTCCCCTAGATGAAGCTGGGTCCCCAGGGCTCCCGGTGTAGTAGATAAAGATGGTGTAGTGCCAGAAAGAACTAGAGGACACAAGGGTCTCTCAGGATGACTCCGGGCCCTATGTGCTGCTGGCCTTCGGGTGTTCATGGTGGACAGGCGACCTGCAATCTCCTGTCCGCCGGTTTCTGCCGTGGGGCATAGAGTTACCCCACAACCTTGGTCTTCCGGCTACTGGAATTTTGCGCTTCAGTGTGGAAGGAGCTCTGTCGCAGCTTCCCTCCAGCTCTTTACTTCTCGTGTGCTTCTCTACCCCTTTCAGTCTCCTACAGACTGCTCTGTTTGTCTCTCCATCCAGGAGCTGCAGATCTACTTGTCTGCATGACCCCAGCTTTCATCTCTCAGACTCTCTCTATCTGCTTCCTCTCTCTTCACTCTCCTTTCACAGACTAACCAACTCCTCCCCCAGGCCAGAATATATAGGGAAGTTCCCCTGAATCCGGGTCTCAAGCTCCCCCTTCTGGCCTGGAGTCAAAACAGTGTTGCATGTGCTGGTTACCTGTTAAAGAGATCGTTCCTCGCTTCCAAGCATGGCATCGACTCTCCGTGAGAAAAGCAATACCACTGTAACAACCGATTACCTGAGGTGTTACAATTACACACATGGACACATGGACACTGAAATGTCCGGTACTGGTTTTTCCGGTACCAGAAATATCAGGACGTGTGAAAGAGGTCTTATAGATAGGCAAAATATGGAAAAAAAAACTAACTCACAGTTAAAATATAGGCCTCTTCCAAAGGAATTTAGAGGTAGTAAGTTTTTCTTCCTTGCTTGTAGGGGGATTCCGGAGAGAAAGGAATTGATGGACCACCTGGTGGTGTTGGAGATAAGGGCGATAAGGTGAGAATGATTTCTGCATTTAGTAATATGCATTACTTTTAACACATTGAACACATTGAATGCTAGATCAATATTTGCTGTTAACTAAAAAAGGCACAACAGTGCACATCTCTTATACCTTTCAAATCTTATTCCTGTTTCTTTCCGAAACATTTTCATACTGTTAGGCTATGTTCACATATTGCGTTTTGTCTGTGTTTTAATGCAAATTTTAAGCTGTGTTTTACAGTACCAGTAAAAGCAATCAGATTATAGAAATCTCATGAACACACATTGGGTTTTTTTCCTGACCGAATTGGAAAACTGCTGTGTTTTTGAAAATTGCAGCATGCCACTTCATTCAGAGGTTATTCACCCATAGAAGACAATGAGTAAGTGCAAAAACAAAGCAAAAAAATGCAGATATCAGGTTTTTAGTGCAAAAACTTCAGGAAGTTGCTTTATTCTTTTAGGGGGAGATTAAACTTTATAAGCATGCACAAGAGACAATAAAAAAACAGCAAAAAACGCAGTAAGGCTATGTGCACACATTGCGGATTAGGCTTAGGAATTTCTGGTGAGGATTCTGCCTCTCCTGGCTGAAAACGCAGCTGCGGATTTGTCGCGTTTTTTGTGCGGTTCCGCAGCGTTTTTTGTGCGTTTTTGCTGTGGTTTTCTTGCAGATTTGCTGCGGTTTTTACCCCTGCGGTTTTTTATAATGGAATGGGTACAAAAAACGCTGCAGATTCACAAAAAGAAGTGACATGCTACTTCTTTTAAAACGCAGCGTTTCCGCAGCGGATTTTCCGCAAAGTGTGCACAGCATTTTTTTTCTCATTGATTTACATTGTACTGTAAATCAATTGCGGATCTGCAGCGTTTCTGCACCTCAAAAAACACTGCGGATCCGCAGAGAATTCGCAACGTGTGCACATACCCTAAATACGCAGAAAAAAATGCAGCAAAAAATGCAGCAAAATTTGCTTTTTGTAAGCTCCTTTACTGCCAAGAGAGAAGGTTTTGCCTGCAGAAAGAAATGCAGCAAAACCGCAATGTGTGAACATAGCCTTATATGGTGAAATATTGATGGTTATGTCTGGTAATGAATAGGTTACATCTATTAAATGAATTAGCTATTCCCATACTTGTCCATAATAGTTTTAACAGCATATCAAGGTAGAAAATGTACTGTTTGCGCATTTTGCAAACTCCTTAGTCATAGCACATATGCTCTAAGCCTCTAATCGGGTTATGTAGTAAACTTCCTGCTGCTTAATTAGACACATCAGTATTAAAATCAGACAAGCTGCAAAAATAGCAGACTGGCATGAAAAAGATGTTACAGATGATAAATATTAACATTACAAACAACTAGATACTAATATTTAGGCCGGGGACACACACAACGTATAAAAAAACGGTCCGTTTTTGACGGACGAGAATCGCACAAATGTTACCAAAACAGTGATCCGTGTGCAGTGCGAGGATGCGATTTTCTCGCATCAAATGATCCGTGTGACATCCGTGTGACATCCGTATGGCATCCGTATGGTGAGATTTTCTCACACACTTGCAAAATGAGCAAATAATGGCTGAGCCTTTCCTGTCACCTGCCCAATGCCTGAGAATTTCTCGCAAGTCACACTGATGGTCCGTGTGCTGTGCTATTTTTTCTCGCCCCCATAGACTTTCATTGACGATTCTCGGCCGAGAAACGCTGACAATCGCAGCATGCTGCGATTTCACTCGGATCCTGAATACGGCCGAGAAAATATCGGATGATGGGAGCTGCCCCATAGATTAACATTGGGACGAGTGCTATGCGATTTTTTATCACATTGCACTCGTCCGTATTACGGTCTAGTGTGACCCCGGCCTTATAAACAGTCTGGAATTGTCAAAAATAGAGGAGAGATTCACATATAAAAATAAAGTACATTAAGGTAAGTAAATTATTCAACAATTTACATAAAAGTACATTCTAGCATATTTTTAATAATCTTATGAACATGCTGAGCAGGGTGCATATATCATTAGTGCTCCCTGTGCCACACAGAGACCCAAGAGGTAAGAGGCTACCTACATCTGCAAAACAGGAAAACAGGTGGAACTGTGCATTGTGGTGTATTGGACTGTAAAGGGCCCATATATTGTTCTTGCACAGGGGCCCTCTTCTATCTGTGTCGGCTCCTAGGAGCTCATACTCATTTGTGCGAGAAACAGACCAGTGCAATCCGATAAAAAATCGGATTGCACTCGGACCAATGTTATTCAATGAGCTACATCTCATCTGCAATTTTTTTCTCAGCTGATATCGGACTGAGAAAAAAAACGCAGCATGCTGCATATTGCTGCGGCTCTCAGACGAGACTCGCCAATGTAAGTCAATGGATGCAAGAAAAAAATCATACAGGACTCGCACCATGTGATTGCTATCCGATTTTTATGCAACGGGGTTCTTTGAAAAGCCGGCAATTCAGTGCGGTGTACAGTAAAATCACACTGACATGTTATAATAGAATAGATATATATACACCTAGAATAGGCATATACAGTATGTATATATATATATATATATATATATATATATATATATATATATATATGTCAGTGAGAAACATATATATATATATATATATATATCTTTAGATTCCATAGAGAGTTTGATAGCAGAATAGCCGATAACTCAATTGTCGGGTTCTGTAAAATCTTTGCAGAACCCGACATGGTATGACACATGGTTTACACACATATCCATTGCATATCCATTAGATTTTTATATGTCCCTCACTAATAATGTTAGTAGTGTGTGTGTAAATTTTGGAGCTCTAGGGATTAAATTAAAGGATTAGTTAACGGAAAAAACTGGCATAGGCTCCCGTGGAATTTTCTCTGCCAGAGAGGGAAAGCCAGTGCCTGAGGGCAAATATTAATAGCCCAGAGAGGGACCATGGTTATTGACCCCCCCCCCCCCCGGCTAAGAACATCTGCCCCCAGCCACCCCAGAAAAGGCGCATCTGTAAGATGTGCCCATTCCGGCACTTAGCCTCTCTCTTCCCACTGCCCTGTAGCATTGGCATATGGGGTAATAAGGGGTTAATGTCACCTTGCTATTGTAAGGTGACATTAAGCCTGGTTAATAATGGAGAGGTGTCAATAAGACACCTATCCATTATTAATCCAATAGTCTGAAAGGGTTACAAATACACACACATTAAGAGTAAAGTATTTTAATTAAATAATCAAACACACAGGTTTTTAATATCTTTATTGTACACTCAATCCAAGCGAAGCCCTCGTTCGCTTGTAAAAAAAATCCAAAATAAAAAAGCAACAATATCCCATACCTGTCCGCCGTACAGTCAAGTTCCACGCTGTAAATCCATCTGAAGGGGTTAAATACATTTACAACCCGGAACAGTGGTAATGCGACCGCTCCTGGCTGTAAACGACTGGGGAATGAATGAAATGCAGGGAGCGAAGCTTTGGTGACTAGCGGTGCCATCACTGAAGCTGCGCCCCTTGGCGGCATGAACTCATATGAACTGTAGCGTGGGAAAGTTTCTGAATATTTTCCCACGCTGCAGAGTTCATATGAGTTCATGCCGCCAGGGGGCGCAACTTCGGTGATGGCACTGCTTGTCACCGAAGCTCCGCTCCCTGCATTTCATTCATTCCCCAGTCATTTACAGCTGGGAGCGGTCGCATTAGCCTTTTCTGGGGTGGCTGGGGGCAAATGTTTTTAGCCGGGGGGGGGGGGGGCAATAACCATAGTCTCTCTCTTGGCTATTAATATCTGCCCTCAGTCACTGGCTTTCCCTCTTTGGTGGAGAAAATTGCGCTGGAGCCCACGCCAGTTTTTTCGTGAATTAATCCTTTAATTTAACCCATACAGCTCCAACATTTTACACACACACACACACACACACACACACACTACTAACATTATTAGTGAGGGACATATGAAAATCTAATGGATATGTAATGGTTTGCTGTGTGTAAACCATGTGTCATATCATGTCGGGTTCTGCAATGATTATGCAGAAGCCGACAATTGAATTACCGGCTTTTTTGCTAACTCTCTATGAAATCTAAAGAGATATATATATATATATATGTAAGTACACACCTATACTATGTGTATATTTCTTTTCTATCTATTCTATTGTAACCTGTCAGTGTGATTTTACTGTATGCGAAAAGGAATTGCTGACTTTTCTACCTACCTATCTATCTATTTATCTATCTTTCTATCTATCTATATATCTACCATCTATATATATAATTGTCTAAGTGTCTGTTTGTCTGTAACCAAAATCCTGCGTCGCTGATTGGTCACGCCCGGCCGGCCTCGACCAATGAGCGTTCATTAATAAACTACATACATACCGTATATACTCGAGTATAAGCCGACCCGAGTATAAGCCGACCCCCCTAATTTTGCCACAAAAAACTGGGAAAACTTATTGACTCGAGTATAAGCCTAGGGTGGAAATGCAGCATTTACCGGTGAATTTCAAAAATAAAAATAGATCATTAATTCCCCATAGCTGTGCCCTATAGTGCCCTGCACCGTTCATTGTGCCCCATAGCTGTGCCCCATATAGTGCTCTGCACCGTTCATTGTGCCCCATAGCTGTGCCATATACGGTGCTCTGCACCGTTCATTGTGCCCCATTGCTGTGCCATATACGGTGCTCTGCACCGTTCATTGTGCCCCATTGCTGTGCCATATACAGTGCTCTGCACCGTTCATTGTGCCCCATTGCTGTGCCATATACGGTGCTCTGCACCGTTCATTGTGCCCCATATCTGTGCCCATATACGGTGCTCTGCACCGTTCATTGTGCCCCATTGCTGTGCCATATACGGTGCTCTGCACCGTTCATTGTGCCCCATTGCTGTGCCATATACGGTGCTCTGCACCGTTCATTGTGCCCCATTGCTGTGCCATATACGGTGCTTTGCACTGTTCATTGTGCCCCATTGCTGTGCCATATACGGTGCTCTGCACCGTTCATTGTGCCCCATAGAAATCTCTGCCGCCGCTGCTGCAATAAAAAAAAAACACATACTCACCTCCCTTGATTGCAGCTCCCGGCGTCTCGTTCCGGCGCCTCCATCTTCCCGGCGTCTCTGCTCTGACTGATCAGGCAGAGGGCGCCGCGCACACTGTATGCGTCATCGCGCCCTCTGCCTGAACAGTCAGAGCGCAGACGCCGGGAAGATGGAGGCGCCGGGAAGATGGAGCGGCGCCCGGCGGCTGGAACGAGGACAGGTGAATATGCTATACTTACCTAGTCCTGGCGATCCTCGCGCTGTCCCTCTGCCTGGTCTTCGGTGCCGCAGCTCTTCCTGTCAGCAGTCACCGGCACCGCTGATTAGAGGAATGAATAGGCGGCTCCGCCCCTATGGGAGGTGGAGCCGCTTATTCATATCTCTAATGAGCGGTCCCACGTGACCGCTGAAGAGGGGAAGAAGCTGCAGCACAGAAGCCCGTGGGACGGCAGGGACAGCGCGAGGATCGCTGGGACTAGGTAAGTATACCTCAGCGCCCTCACCCCCTCACCCGCCGACCCTGCCACCCACATTGACTCGAGTATAAGCCGAGAGGGGCACTTTCAGCCCAAAAATTTGGGCTGAAAATCTCGGCTTATACTCGAGTATATACGGTATATTAGAACGAGAATAACATGAAGGACAGTCTGTGAGGGAGAGAATAACATGGAGGACAGTCTGTGAGGGAGAGAATAACATGGAGAACAGTCTGTGAGGGAGAGAATAACATGGAGGACAGTCTGTGAGGGAGAGAATAGCATGGAGGACAGTCTGTGAGGGAGAGAATAACATGGAGGGCAGTCTGTGAGGGAGAGAATAACATGGAGGACAGTGTGTGAGGGAGAGAATAACAAGGAGAACAGTCTGTGAGGGAGAGAATAACATGGAGGACAGTCTGTGACGGACAGAATAGCATGGGGGACAGTCTATGAGGGAGAGAATAACATGGACGACAGTCTGTGAGGGAAAGAATAACATGGAGGACAGTCTGGGAGGGAGAGAATAACATGGAAGACACTCTTGGAAGGAGAGAATAACATGGAGGACAGTCTGTGAGGGAGACAATAACATGGAGGACAGTCTGTGGCGGAGAGAATAACATGGAGGACAGTGTGTGAGGGAGAGAATAACATGAAGGACAGTCTGTAAGGGAGAGAACAACATGGAGGTCAGTGTGTAAGGGAGAGAATAAAAATGTTCCCTGTTTTTAAGTTTATCATATGGTAAAATAAATGGTGTCTTTGAAAACTATAAGTCATCCTGTAGAAAACAAGCGGTCATACAGCGATAGATGACTAATAAAGTTTTGACTCTTTAAATAAAGACAGGAGAAAAACAATGGCAGTGTGTCCAATGGGTTAAAACATAAATGTAAGCACCAATGTTTATATGAATACTAGATGGTGGCCCGATTCTAACGCATCGGGTATCTACTATATAATCGTCTAATTTTGTCTGTTTGTCTGTAACGGAAATCCCGTGTCACTGATTGGTCTCGCCAGCTGCCCGCGACCAATCAGCGACAGGCATAGTCTGGCCGCGAATTGGAACGAGATTCAAACCATGCTTCGCTGATTGGTCGCGCCCAGCCGGCCACGACAAATCAGCGATATTGGCTCGGGATTTAAACCCCGCTGCGCTGATTGGTCGTGCCCACTCGGACGCGACCAATCAGCGATATTGGCGCAGGATTTAAACACTGCTTCACTGATTGATCACGCCTGGCTGGCCACGACCAATCAGCGACAGGCACAGTCCGGCTGCGAATTTGAACCATGCTTCGCTGCTTAGTCGCGCCCAGCTGGCCACGACCAATCAGCGATATTGGTGTGGGATTTAAATACCGCTTCACTGATAATGCATATATTTTACCCAGAAAATCCTATGTATTCATTGCATTATTCTTAAATCTTCATAAATAAACTACATACATATTCTGGAATACCCGGTGCATTAGAATCGGGCCACCATCTAGTATATATATATATATATATATATATATATATATATATATATATTTTTATATATATATATATATATCTATATATATATGTATATATGGAGTGCCCCCAGACACAGGGCCGCGGGATACTCGATCCGGGGTTGTCACGGTGGCTAGACCCGGTCCGTGATCCTGCTAAGGGGCATCCAATGAAAGGTGATGGTGCGTGGTGCAAGGTGCGAGGAATAACGAAGGCTTTGGGGTCCGCAGTCCAGAGCACTGCTAACGGGGCTGGCTGAGACCGGCCGGTCCGAGGGCACATCCAGAGTTCCCTTTGCAGGTGAGAATCAGTGTCTACCTTCTAGCGCCTGTGTGTTGTAGTCCTTCCCTGCTGAGCACCACGGGATAATCCTCACAACTGTCATATCTGTTCCTTCTCTCTCTCCATCCCCCAGATTATATGGCTAGGACGCACCTTTATGACAGGTAGGCCTGGAGTTATTCTGGGACCCTAGCGACGCCCCTCTCCCACGATTGCCTCCTATGTCCGTCTAAGTGATATAAGTCAGACAGCCAACCTGTAATCAACTGTCCTGTCACTCTTTGAAGTAATGCGTGGAGTCTGTTACTTCCTCGGTGCTCCGGCCACCGGCTACATGCCTCAGAAGGATGTTGCCAATCTCGGGGCACGACTCCTTCTGGTTCTATCTCCTTCGTACTATGATCCCACTTCTCACTTCTCCACAATATCCTTCTCTTCGTGTCCTTCCTTGAGATACCGCCGCAAGGTAGTGCAGGCGCAGTCCCGTCCTTTCTGCTAGGTACCTGCCAGGTTCCCACTTCTGACAGGTCCTCCCTGGAGCTCTCCCAGGCTGCGTTCTGACCTAACTTCCTATCCAACCCCCAGTTTTACCAGTGTGAGGAGTGGCCTAGTGCCTTTTGCTCCCCCTGGTGGCCGGAGTGTGAAGTGTAGTGTGTGCTTGTGATACCTGGTCAGGTGAACTCCTTTAGTGCAATCAGACATAACATCGCTCCCCTTAGTGGCAGAGCGACATTACTGCAACGACCAGGACTCTGGGGCACTGCACTCCCCCCGGTTAAATCCAGTACTCCCGGACTGGGAAAAGAAGAATAACAATACATGTTAATAGAAAGCACACTAAATTTTACATACTATGAACAAGTAAATATAACAGTGCTTTCCGTTATGGAAGGTAAGGATGCTTGAATGTTGCAAAAGATTGGTCATGCACAGTCCATGACTCCCAGTTCAGTAGGTGCAACCATAGAACAGCAGGGACCCCGGGTAAACAATGGGGTCCCTGTGAAAGTTTTGGAGTGATTCACTGTCCATCACACCATTGTCCATTTTTAAACCTATAACACAGATATTTACACAAGCATTTTCAACCAAATAGCAACTATCGTTAATATCTCCACGTTTTCTAGCAAAGTGGAGTCTGATTCTGGGTGCTACGTGTAGACCTTCGCAGCGCAAGGGTGGCTATTGGCCTAACCGGGTCCGCTACGCTTGCTATTGTTGGTGTAGTGCACTATCTTCTAGCTACACTTCTAGTGAGTCTGGGCAGCACTGGCATGCTGGAGTTCTCAGTGCTGCCACTACTAGTGGTGGGCATGGCAGATTTACCGATGGCAGAGGAAGGGCCCGCTGGTTCGACGGTTGGCAACCCATCTTCTGGTGGGGTCGGCTGCGCTTGCAGGTCCAGATGCCCTGGCACCACATTTAGTTCTGGTGGTCTCAGTTGATGAAACGTTAAGACAGGTACCACAATGGCCTGATTTATTTGAGTCCAGGACTGGGGAAAATCGCCAAGAACAGTGTGTATCCTCTTCCACGGGTGGAGACGTCCTGGGATCTGTTTCCCCATCTTTCAGCTTATCAGGGCATATTTTCAGGTGGTCTCTGGATATGGCCGTTGAGGTCTCCCCTCCGTCTTTACTGATGAGACAGACCTTCGTATTGTCGAAATTGGAGGGCTGAATGGTATACGGTTCCGCTTCCCATTGATCATCAAGCTTGTGTAGTCTCCTCTTTCGTTTGAGTACCTGCTCACCAGGTGACAATGGAGCCGCGGGTGCGTACTGGTTGTAGTCCCTTTCTTGCTTTTGTCTGGCTTGAGCGAGATTCCTTTCTACACATTCCTGTACTTTAAAAACACCACAGAAAAACAGGCAAAGGTGCTTACCTGTCTAGGCCTCAAATCAAATGCACTCTCATGGTGCAGTGGGCCCAAGTAAAGATGGCGACTACACAGGTGTGATAATACCAAATAAGACAGCCAGCCTACAATCAGGGAATGGCTGCTTTGCACACCAGTGCAAATAAATAATCTGCAGCAGTGTTCACACAGAGTATGCACAGCAACTGGATCCTAGCCTATTAGTAACGCCATGTGGCGGGCTGACCAGCGCTAACTGTAATGCGTCCCGTGTGAACAGAGGCCTCAACTTACAAAGCCATCAGAGCCCAACTGCACCTCAAAAAGTGAAAGTAAAAAAAGTGCACAAGAACATATCAAAATATGTAAGGTATTAGTTAATATTATGGCCACAATACATAAGCTGGCAACCCACGTCACGGGCAACCCACGTCCCTTTCTTGCTTTTGTCTGGCTTGAGCGAGATTCCTTTCTACACAATCCTGTACTTTGCGGTACCTTTGCTGCCTCTTGGTATCCCAATCCGCATCTGGCGATATATCTTCGGGGGTCAGGACCCCCATGTCCAGATCGATGGGTAACTTGCTAGACCTTCCTCGCATCAGGTACGCTGGGGTGCAGTTGGTGGAATTCACCGGGATGTGGTTGTACATATCTACCAATTCTGGTAACTTTGTGGGCCACAAGTTCCACTCCTCTACAGGTAAGGTCTTCCCGTTGGTCTGTGGATGGTACGGCATGGTTCTGATCTTCTTACACCTGTACAAATTGCAAAACTCCTGGAACACCTCCACTTCAAATGCTGGCCCCTGATCGGTCAACACCTTCTCCGGATACCCATGGGGTCTACAGAAGTACTGCTGGAAGGTTTTGGCAGCCGTCCTAGCCATTAGATCTTTGACTCGTACGACTACCAGGAATCTGGAATAGTGGTCCACAATGGTGAGAGCGTAGATATAACCTGACCGGCTAGGTGTTAGCTTTACATGATCCAGCGCGACCAACTCGAGCGGCCGTTTGGTGATGATGGGCTGCAAGGGAGCCCGTTGGCTGTCACGATCCTTCTGGCGTAGGCTACAGGGGCCACAAAATGTGTATTTTATTGCTGCTATGCCATATAAGCCTAAAAAAGGACACTCGGGTGCACAATCAGGAAGTCTATGATAATCCAAACGAAGAAAAAATAGAAGTGCACTCACCGGTCCTAAAATTGACGATCCTTTAATCAGAACATGTGCAGGTAACTGAAGGGAGAACGTGGAACAGAAGGACGATGGCTGTTTCGCGCAACTGCGCTTCTACGGGTCCTGGTATCAAGTGGAAGTGGGAGAACACCCTTTAACTGGCATCGTCAGAAGGGAACTCCCACTAGGCGTCACTATGAAGATGAAAACCCACCCACCGCGAGAACTTAACTAAACCATTAATAAAGTGAAAAAATATAATATAACGATGGTCATTATGCTTAAAAAGTTCAAGGTTAGTTTCAGACCACAGGACATGTCTCCAAACATTAAGATCTGTGTTTCTGTGTGCATTTACAAACATTAATCTGGCTTTTTATGCTTCATTTGGAGAAATGGCTTCTTCCTGGTAGAGTGGCCTTTCCGCCCATGTTGATACAGTACTCATTTCACTGTAGTTATTGACACAATCTTACCAGCTTCCGCCATCATCTTCACAAGGTGTTTTGCTTTTGTCTTTGGGTTGATATGCACATATCAGACCAAAGCACGTTCATCTCTGGGACACAGAACCTGTCTCCTTGCTGAGTGGTATGATGTCTGGACATTTCCATCTTGTTTGAGTATACAGTATTTTTCAAATTATAAGACGCACCTTTGTTCCCCCAAATTTTTGGGGAAAGTGGGGGGTGCGTCTTATAATCCGAATCTGTGTGCTGTGCTGTGCTGTAGAGGAGAGGGGCGGCTCTGGAGTGGTGTCAGGGGGCTGTGGTGGGCTGGCTGCCAGCTGCAAAGACAGCAGGAGGTCCTGTGCTCCTGCTCATTAGCCTCATGTAATATTCACTGCACCTGCTGTCCATCACCTCGGTGCTGAACCTTTGCCAAGTTGATTCACAGTGGAGCAGCGAATATTACATGTGCCTGCATCTCCCCCCTCCCATCATGAATATGGCCCCCGGTCACTCTTATATGCCCCCTCCCCGTGCTGATGGCAGACACATGCTTCCTTCGTGCTGCTGGCAGGCACATGATAAAATAATAACAAACACTTAACTCACAGGAAGGGGAGCATGTGTCTGCCAACAGCACAGGGAGGTATGTGTCTGCCAGCAGTAGGGGGGAAGCATGCATCTGCCAGCAGCACAGGGGGGGCATGTGTCTGCCAGCCGCACAGGGGGGGCATGTGTCTGCCAGCAGCACAGGGGGGCATGTGTCTGCCAGCAGCACATGGGGCATATAGTGACCAGGGGGCCTGTACCTGCCAGCAGCACTGGGGGGCATATAGTGACCGGGGAGTTGTACCTGTCAGCAGCACAGGGGGGCATGTGCCTGCCAGCAGCACAGAGGGGCATGTCCCTGCCAGCACAGGCGGGCATATTGCGACCGGGGGGCATGTGCTTGCCAGCACAGGGGGGCATATAGTTACCCAGGGGGGCATGTGTCTGCCAGCACAGGGGGCATATAGTGACCCAGGGGGTCATTTGTCTGCCAGCACAAGGGGGCATATAGTGACCCAGGGGGGCATGTGTCTGCCAGCACAGGGGGGCATATAGTGACCAGGGTGGCATGTGCCTGACAGCAGCACAGGGGGGCATGTGCTAGTACAAGGATGGGGGTTATATAGATACCAGGATGAGGGACATATGATTTGTAAGATGGACACTGGCATTATAAGACAGACCCCCGTTTTACATAAAAAATTATTTTTTTTCTCTTTTTCTTCACCAAATTTGGGGTTGCGTCTTATAATCAGGTGCATCATATAAAGCAAAAAATACGGTAATTGTTTGTACAGATGAAGGAGGCACCTTTAGGTATCTTGAAATTGTAGCCAAGGATGAGCCAGAATTGTGGAAGTCCACAATTATCTTCCTCATATCTTGGCTAATTTCTTGAGACTTTCCCATGATACAACACAAAGAAACAGTGTGTTTCAGGTGTGCATTAATATACAATCACAGGTGTGTCTCTAATTAAATGAGATGTTGCCAAAAAAACTATCAGAAGCTTCCAAACACATGACATCATATGGGCAGTCCAGAATTGTTTAACGGCATAGTAATCTTAGTGTATGTAAACTTCTGACCTTGCAGCAATAATAATAAAAAAGCCTTAAAACATTCTCCCTCTCTCATTATTCTGGCATTTGGCAAACATTAATACTTATGGTAATCATAATTGACCTAAAACAGGAAAGGTTTATTTTAATTTCATGTCAGATATTGAGAAAAACATGCATATGTGTCTTTTATATAGTGTATGTAAACTTCTGGTTTCAACTGTAGGTGCCTCAAACTCCATTTAAATCTGAATTGGTCCCTAAAGAAACAGGTTTTGTAAATTTCTTGAAAAAATTAGAAATTGCTGATAAACATTTAACTTTTCTAGCTTCCTAGCAAAAAAAGAATTATGTTTCAAATATGATGCAGATGTAAGGTAGACATATGGGAAATGTTATTATTAATTATTTTGTACAGCAAGACTAACTTGCTTAAGGATATAAAAATCTAAAGATTGAACATTGCTAATTTTTCAAAAATTTGGCCAAAATTCTGATATTTTCACAAATGGGTTTAAACTCAAAATTTGCTCTGTCTTTAAGGGGTTAAGGTTATGTGCACACATTAAAGGGTGTTAGGTGTGCCGCTGCACAGGGGGAATCTCAGACCACCTCCGCTGCAGTCTCTCATTCTCCTACATCCGCAGTGGAGCCTGCTCAGCAGAGACATCAGTCCCAGCACCTGGCTCAGGCAGATACTGTGCATTTGGTTACTGCTACCCTTCCAGGTTCAGCCATTATAACCAGCACTAATCAGTGGCCATCAGGCGCTCCTGGGACTAAGTCCTGCTTTTCTTCTTCTGAGCATGCCCAAGGGAAGACCTCTCATTAAAGGTCGGGGGTCACATGCTCAGGTCCTGTGGCAGCTCCTATTGGACCACAAGGAAGGTCCTGGAGTGCTCTAGCTTTAAAAGGTTCGCATGGCCGCACGGCCATGCCCTAGTATAAACCTGTTATCATGTGTGTGGATAAATGCCTTTTCTGGTGAATGCTCCTTAATAATTCCCATTCCTAGTGATGTTGAATGCCCACGAATGTTGGAGCTATCTAGCACCTGACAGTGCTATCCTAAACTCTAGAGCACAATCCTTATTGCATCAAGCCAGTGGCGTCCGCCAGAGTGGCGCTGTACACACTCTGTGCGGTAATCTTTTATTAGTCCTGACAACCGATCAGTGTAGGGTGGTAACTCTCGCTTGATCTCAGCATCTGACTCAGGGCGTCCTCAGGCGCGGGCTCAAAAGCCACCGAGGGTCAGAGCGAGAGGGGTGAATTTCAGGGATCCCACTAGCGTCCATCTGCTGCACCCTGTGACTGCTAACAGGGTGCTGTGTTTCCTTTGTTTCCCGGCGACTCTGTGAAGCAGCAGAGCTTGCATCAGTTCATACAGGTTGACAGAGCCCGTGTTTATTCTGGCATAGTACTGCCATATAGTGCCGCCATTACCTAGCATCAGATACCATCTCTGCACGGTGTGAACGCACCTTATTACCATCTCTATATTTATTCGGTGCATTCTGCCAGCCCTAACAAAGGGGTTGTCCACTTTTATTGAACTAAATGTTTGACCCCGATAAAATAAAAAACCTATATTCATCTCCCGTGCTGGCACAGCCCCCGCAGTGTTGGCACTCGCTCTCCCCGAGGCTTTTGTGCACTATTGTGACACGTGACCCTGGCGCCCAATCAGCACTGGCGTGACTGTCACCGCCTACATACATATTGAACATGAAGAGGTAGTCAGGGATCAGCTGCAGCTAAGACTTCCTCTTCAGTGACATCAGCACTGATTTGGTGTCTGGGTCACATGTTACAACAGTGCACTAAAACCCCAGGGGGAGTGAGTGTCAACACCACGGGAAAGGCGCCGGCACAGGAGGTGAGTATAGGCTTTTTCATTTTATCGGGGCCAAACATTTAGTTCAAGAATCAGTTGTCCTAATAGTGGACAACCCCTTTAAGCATTTGCTGCAGAAATTTCTACACCATCTTTGCATCTCTTGGCAGGAAAATCGCAGAGTAAAAGGAGCATGTTTTTGCATCATTTTTGACAAATGGGGTGTTTCACAGATTTTTCTTGAAGATTTTTCCCCAATATATATGAAATCTGTAACAAAAATGCTGAAGAATTGACTTGCTAAAGATTTAAATCTTCTTCAAGTCTGCAAGTAAAAAATAAGCAATATATGCATGAGACTTCAGGAATCCCATTCTCTTTTTTTGGAATTAGGAAATACTTCAGGCTTTCTGACAAAACTGTGCAGAAAAGATGTGACAAAAATGCAACTTGTGCACATATCCTTAGCTTTAACTGTGAGAAAATAAATATGGAAATCATTGTTAGTTTGTTACATATTAACTTACAAATATAAAATAAATGCCATGATTTTACAGGGCAGTAAAGGATCTCCTGGACTAAGCGGCTTCAGGGGACCCATTGGGCACCCTGGACAGATTGGTCTTCTTGGACCACAAGGACCTACAGGACCAAGAGGAGATACAGGATTAAAGGTAAGATAATTCTAATGGACTACATTTTTTTCACTGAATTACAATTTTAAAGTTTCCATATCCTACAGTAGATATTCATAAGGACTTGGGTGGTGTTTACTCCAATCAAGATTTAGCATTGTAATTTAAAAATGCCTCAAAAATACACAAATAAAGTACAAAAAAATAAGATCTTTGGAGGAGATTTAAAGAAAAAAAACATGCCATAAAATCACACAGAAGGCATCTAACATTAAGGCTACTTTCACACTAGCGTCGGTACGGGCCCGTCGCAGTGCGTCGGGCCGACGTACCGACGCATACTGTGAAATAAAATCACAACGGGGCAGCGGATTCAGTTTTACAACACATCCGTTGCCCCATTGTAAGGTCCGGGGAGGAGGGGGCGGAGTTCCGGCCGCGCATACGCGGTCAGAAAAAGCGGACCCGACGGACAAAAAGACGTTGCAAGCAACGTTTTTTTTGTCCCCATGGACAGCAAAAACACGTCGCATCCATCGCACGACGGATGCAACGTGTGGCAATTCATCGCAATGCGTCGCTAATGAAAGTCTATGGAGAAAAAACGCATCCTGCAAAAAAAATGTCTTCAAAATGACGCATTGTGACGGAGGCCAAACGACGCTAGTGTGAAAGTAGCTTAACACAGATAGAAATTCATATTTTTCTGCTCACTGATCATCAAACGTGACAAAAATAACAATAAAAAAGGACATGACTAAAATGGTTAAAGATTTATTCAGAGGGATTTTTGCATACTGTCAGTATTATAAATCAACAATGACTTTTTTTTATCTACAATCAAAAAAAAACTCAGTGCGTGTCCTATTTTAGTCTGTTTTTAGGTGTGACTCAAGTTTTCTGGAGAGAGAAAAATTAATTGCACACAGAAACCATATGTGAGCAAAGCAGTTTTTACAGGTGATTTTTTAGCGGATACTAAAATCAGACATGGCCATGTAAATGTAGGCTAAGGGTGAGTGAAAAATGTGTCTTTTAGACACTGGTGTACTTTTTTATGATGAAGCTGCTTCAGGGTAATGCTAGCGGTTTTCTGAAGCAACTTGTCTGACGTCTTTTCAGACATTTTTGCTGTGAAGCCGGTGTCTTTTCCTCTATACTTTGAATTACAGAGAGTGTGCAGATCGCTAGCGGAAGCCTATGTGATGTAAGATGGAACATGTACAGAACAATGTCGTTTTGACATTGCTGTGCATTATTTTCATTTTATGGGGCACTTTTGCAGCACTTTTTTTTTCAAGCTGAATCCACCTAAAACGTATGCCTTGTGCACATACCCTAATAAATTACTTTTCCATCATTATTATAATATTTTTTTTATATTTAAAACCCACTCATAGCAAGCATAGCTCACCTAATTAATTTGAAATAAAACTTTTCAACCAACAACTCAATCTCAAACTTCAATTGCAATTTACAGTAATATTAATGTTTCAAATTAAAAAAGGGAGCCACAAGTAAAATATGAATTAATCATCTACAATATAATTGTATTTTAATTACAAAAGAGTCTATAAAGCAGCTTCACAGCTATTAAAAAACCTCTATTAATATACCGTATTCAAGGCTGATGAGCAGCTTTAAAACGAGAATCACTCTGAAATCACTAATTATAATTCAAAATGAATACAAGCAAACTATTGCTAGATTCTTCCTTTAAATGTTGATGTAAATAAGCACTAATTACCATATGAAGTATGAATAATGGATACAATTATTGATAATAAAGGATTTTGGACATAAAGTCGCTTACCTTGTTTTTTTCTAAGACCATACAAAACATTCAAATTGACAGCTATATGGCATGTTCACATGAATTTTCTTGCACATATCTTTGTGTGAAAAATAACTGTCTGTGCCCCCGCAAAGTGATAATGCTCCACAACTGTATAGTACTCCCACAAATAAACAGTCTCTTCTGCAACTCCACAAATTTGTAGTGCCCAACTCTAATAGTGCCCGATTAACAATATTCCGTTTGTGACAACATTTGTGCCCTATTATGGCTGTAGTTCGACCAGCTCGACGCAGGCAACATAATGCATTAGCCTTCACCTAATGTATCTGGTGTCTTACTAGAGTGACTGGCAGAGTAGGTGAGCGTGCGGCTTCGGCTCCGCCAAACTGTACAATTATAGCCATGTATTTTACATAGCGGCAAAATTTATGGAATCCTTTGGCATCTGTAATAATTAGAAAAACAGAATGGACAGGTTACACTTCAAGTTGCTCAATGTATTGTTATTTTTGTGGCGTCTATGAACTGCTTATTTCATTATTTTTCTGTTGGAAAAAAAATACAGTACATACTTCATCCAACTCAGTGTGCATTTTTGTGGGGGCCAAGAAGAACAAATGTGTATTGATAGCAAGGGCATTAGGGTAGTAGAGTAGCAGCTTAGGCCTCTGATGGAACAAGCAGATTTCAGACTTTCTCATACTCCTAAAAATCAATGCAGCTCTGCTGAAATTGTCATTACCAGGTAAGACGTGCCCATTTATACTAAAATGTATATAACTAGTAAAACTGCAACTTGTAATCAGTTTTATAAGGGAACGATACATTCAAGTGACTTTTCAGAATAAACTGTCATGTGTACATGAGGAATAAAGCTAGTTTTAGCCATTATATAACGTGTATACTGCTTTTTCAACAGTTTTTCCCTCTGCAGGCTCAATTTCTAATTTGCAATTGACTCTGAGCTAGTGGGTTGAAACTAGATGCATTGATGTCTCATATTAACTAAACACACAGAAAGGGATTCCTGCTATATTTCCAGGGAAGCAGCAGTGGTTTGGAAGAAATTATATAGCAGTGGTGATTAGAGTGGCTGTGAATGTGGGATAATCTAGTCGAATTAGAATAATTTGTTTCTCTGCCTCTCACTCTGATCCTCTCTCTGTTCCTATCTCCTCCTCCACTTTCCCCTCTCTATAGACTTCAGTATGACAATTCACTGTGTCAAAGCAAGATGGACTGCCATCAAAGAACTGTTTTTCAAGGGAATCTGTCACCTCAAATTGGCGGGATGTGTAAATGCCTTTTTTCCGATCCAATGAGCGGCGTTTCGTCATCATTTCTTCACCCTATCGTCCCTGTTGTCCGCAATATGTTCGAGAATTAGAGTACTTGTCCTCCATAGTTCGCGTTTGCGCAATGCAATCTTCGCTCACGCACATGCAGTATGCTTTGCCCAACTGCAGGTAAAGCCGAAAAGCATTACTGCACATGCGCCCACGCACTATGTCCAGAAGTATTTCTCTGTGTTCTGGGACATAGTGTATGGGCGCATGCGCAGTAATGCTTTTCGGCTTTGCCCGCAGTTGGGCAAAGCATACCGCCTGTGCGCGAGCAAAGATTGCATTGCGTACGCGCAAACTATGGAGGACAAGTACTCTAATTCTTGAACATATTGTGGACAACAGGGATGGATGGGGTGGAGAAATGAAGACGAAATGCCACCCATCGGACCGGAAAAAAGGCATTTACATATCCCGCCAATATGAAGTGACAGATTCCCTTTCAGAGTAGATGATGAGTACAAGAGAAAGCGGGGGTGAGGCTCATAAATGGAGAAAGAACATATGTTACAAATTTCTTATATTCCCATATATAACTGATTTATGCTGATTTATGTTTATTGATTTGTTGAAAGTACATTTCCTATTTAAAGAGAATGTGCCATCAGAAAGTCATCTACTGTTTAAATTAGATTTTTGTATTAGAAGTATTAAAAAAATCCCAATTGGAATATGTATACATATCATAATCAGTTTAAAAAAATAAATTAAAAATCTTGCAATTTTCACAATGGACACTGTTATACTCCTACTTCCTGTTTTTTAAAGGGAACCTGTCACCCCCCCCCCCCCCAGGCGCCGCCTCCACTTCCTTCATTAACGTCCCCGACGCCTGCGCTGTAAGTTTTTTTTCGGGCATGCACAGTTTGCACTGCCATTCGAGGGACAAATTATAAAAACAGATATTGCAGCGTTGAAAGGGACCCCAACTAAAAGAGCCACCTTGACAGAATACAGCATTAGTGCTGCACAAGGTGGCTCTTTTAGTTAAAAACGCCTGGGGGGGTGACAGGTTCCCTTTAAAGAAGACTTTTCAAAAGTCTCATTATCAACACAGGTAGCAGTGTAATGACAAATAATAGCGCTACGCACAGGTGATAGCACAGAATCCTCAAGTCACAGTTTGTAGTATCACAGCTTTACCAGTTCCTCTCCCTTCCCAACATCCCTTACTCATGGTCATTAGATACGATACGATACACTTTATTGATCCCGGGGGAAAATTACAGTATTACAGCAGCACTACAAACAGCAGTCCATAAAATATTTGGACACAAATCTTTCACAGGTGTACCAACATTACATCACAAATAAATGTGGTGGTTCAGGTATATAAATCACTGTTAATTGACATTAGTACACCAGCAATCAGTCATTATTGTCTACCACCCTTAGGAAATTATTATATATCCCCATAGCAGTAGGAAAAAACGATTTCCTGAAATTCTAGTAGGATTAGACGGCTGCTGAATGTGCTCTTCTGCTTCAAGAACAGCTCGTATAGTGGGTGATGCTTCGTTTCAAAAGATAGGGGCTGCTAATGCTGCTTATGGAATGCTTATGGAATGCTGCTAATGGACTTTTGATTGTCGTGAAAGAACAGAAAGTAGGAATAACCAAATTCATGAGTGTGAAAAAGGCAAGATGTCATTTTTATAATACAGGTCAGAACAAAAATAAAATATACCCAACATTTAAAAAAAGTATATTTACCATAATTAACTGCTTTAAAGAGTAGGTTATTTGGTGCTGACATATTCCCTTTAAGCTATGTGTCACAGGCAGCTATGTAGTATTCTTTTCTACAATGCAGTATACATTTTAATTGAACTGTCTAATAATTGAAATTAACCCTTTGTTAACCAGGGTGAGAAAGGAAAAAGAGGAAAATCTTTGCCGTGTCCAAGATCACATTTAGGAATACCAGGAGTAAAGGGTGAAATGGTGAGGGAAGTGTAAATGATTTTAATATTTTGACAATGTTTTTAATAACTGCATTGATGCAAAGACCTTTTGCTTTATTACCTTCTGGACAGAAGCCCATCCAGATATCTAAATGTTTGTAATACAGCTGTCTAGATCCCTGGGACCACTGCTATGAGGACAGATACTAGGCATTTACTATGGAGCACTACACTAAAGGCTATATACAGCTCTGGCAAAAATTAAGAGACCACTGCAAAATGTTCAGTTTGTCTGATTTTTCTCTTTATAGGTATATTTTTGAGTAAAATGTAAATTTTTCTTTTATTCTATTAACTTCTGACAGCATGTCTTTGAATTTCCAAGCAATCATTTTTGTATTTTTTTCTGACAAAGAAAAATGGTCAAAAAACAAACAAACAACCAATGCTTTCAGACCTCAAATAATGCAAAGAATACAAGTTCATAATCATTTAGAAACAACAATACTAATGTTTTAACTCAGGAAGAATTCAGAAATCAATATTTTGTGGAATAACCATGATTTTTAATCACAGATTTCATGCGTCTTGACATGCTTTACACCAGTCTTTCACATCGCTTCTGGTGCAAAAATGTAAGCAGTTCTTCTTTGTTTGATGGCTTGTGACTATCCATCTTCCTCTTGATTACATTCCAGAGGTTTTCAATGGGGTTCAGGTCTGGAGATGGGGCTGCCCATGACAGGGTTTTCATGTGGTGGTCTCTTTTGCCAGAGCTGTATACTCATAATAATAAACTTAAGGTACCGTCACACATAACGATATCGTTTACGATATCGTTGTTTTTTGTGACGTAGCAACAATATATCGTTAACTAAATCGTTATGCATGACAGCGACCAACAATCAGGCCCCTGCTGGGAGATCGTTGGCCGCTGGGGAAAGTCCAGGACTTTATTTTGTCGCTGGATCACCTGCTGACATCGCTGAATCGGCGTGTGTGATGCCGATTCAGCGATGTCTTCACTGGTAACCAGGGTAAACATCCGGTTACTAAGCGCAGGGCTGCGCTTAGTAACCCGATGTTTACCCTGGTTACCATTGTAAAAGTAAAAAAAAAACACTACATACTTACATTCCTGTCACGTTCCTCAGCGTCAGCTTCCCCGCGTCCCCCAGTGTCAGCGCCGGCTGGCCGTAAAGCAAAGCACAGTGGTGATGTCACCGCTCTACTTTCCGGCCAGCGCGCTTACACAGTGCAGGGAAGCTGAGGCCGGGGGACGCGACAGGAATGTAAGTATGTAGTGTTTTTTTTTTTTTACTTTTACAATGGTAACCAGGGTAAACATCGGGTTACTAAGCGCAGCCCTGCACGGATCCAACGGGATCGTTGGTCGCTGGAGAGCTGTCTGTGTGACAGCTCTCCAGCGACCACACAGCGACGCTGCAGCGATCGGCATCGTTGTCTAGATCGCTGCAGCGTCGCTTAATGTGACGGTACCTTTACTGTATGGATGTGCACATAAAAGCAAAGCTTATTATTGTTCTGAGATAATGGTCAGCTAAACAGCTGAGAGTTGACCTGAAAGTTTATGTGTTTTCCACAGGGAGAGAGTAAAGATATAGAGGACAGTTCGCTTAGCTAATAAACCAAGCCAGCCCCCTTATAGCATGTCAGTCATACACAGAGTGGAAGGAAGGTCTTTGCTTGTGTCAGAACGAGAGCAAAATTGTAACAAAAGGGATTCTTAAATAGGCGGATTCACGCAGTTTGAAAAAATAAATTATATTGGCAGATTCATTTATTTTACATTAAAAATAAATACATTTGTTAATAAGTATGTCGCTACAACATTTTCGAAATTTAGCGAGCTTCCATGGGAACTCTGGCCTTCATTCACCCTTTTATCCCTACACAGTGACCCCCACTTATGCAAGGTTACCTTGGTTATATCCACAGAGTGGATGCTTGCTGATGGAGCAAGCTGGCAGAGACTAAATGGTTAAAAAATAATCTACATTGCTTCAAAATAGTTAATTTTTTTCAATTTCTGGAATTACCCCCTTTTTTGTAAGGAAAGTAATCCAGTAAATTAAATTAACACTAACTAGACTGTAGCTGTTATGTATGTGCAACATGTCAATTTTTTTTCACCTGTTTTAATGAATGGGGAACAAAGTGTGCAAAAAATGTGTCAAAATCACATAACAATTAGACATTTGAATGGGGGTCCGACATTACAGTGTTTGACACGCTGTATGGCCGGCTTCACATTTGCGAGTTTTACGGACGTAAGAGCGCAGAAACTACGTCCGTAAAACTCGCAAAACATACGGCACAATTATTCTCTATGCCCCTGCTCCTATCTGCCGTATTAAACTGATCAGTATTATACGGCTTTCTACAGCCGTAGAAAATCGCAGCATGCTGCGTTTGTCAACGTATTGCGCAAATAAAACGTCAATGAAAGTCTATGGAAGCCCCAAAAATATGGATCACACATGGACCAGCAGTGTGACTTGCGAGAAATACGCAGCGCTGTTACAGAGAAAAGCCGGTAATTCATTGCGGTGTACAGTAAAATCACACTGACAGCTTCCAGTAGAATAGGTAGAATAAATGTGTACACATAGAATAGGTATATATATATATATATATGTCAGTGAGACACATATATATATATATATATATATATATTAATATTTCTTCCAGCGCTAGACAGCTTTAAAGCCGGTAATTCAATTACCAGCTTTTGCTTTCTCCTTCCTAAAAACCGACATGATATGAGACATGGTTTACATACAGTAAACCATCTCATATCACCATTTTTTTTGCATATTCCACACTACTAATGTTAGTAGTGTGTATATGCAAAATTTGGCCGTTCTAGCTAGTAAATTAAGGGGTTAAATGGCGGAAAAAATTGGCGGGGGCTCCCGCGCAATTTTCTCCGCCAGAGTAGTAAAGCCAGTGACTGAGGGCAGATATTAATAGCCTGGAGAGGGTCCACGGTTATTGGCCCCCCCTGGCTAAAAACACCTGCCCCCAGCCACCCCAGAAAAGGCACATCTGGAAGATGCGCCTATTCTGGCACTTGGCCACTCTCTTCCCATTCCCGTGTAGCGGTGGGATATGGGGTAATGAAGGGTTAATGCCACCTTGCTATTGTAAGGTGACATTAAGCCAAATTAATAATGGAGAGGCGTCAATTATGACACTTATCCATTATTAATCCAATACTAGTAAAGGGATAAAAAAATACACAAACACATTATTAAAAATTATTTTAATGAAATAAAAACAAAGGTTGTTTTAATATTTTATTGAACGCCCAATCCAATCACTGAAGACCCTCGTTCTGTAACAAAAAAAACATAATAAACCAACAATATCCTTACCTTCCGCAGATCTGTAAAGTCCAACGATGTAAATCCAACTGAAGGGGTTAAAATATTTTGCAGCCACGAGCTTTGCTAATGCATTGATGCTCGTGGCTGCAAAACCCCGGAGAATGTAGGTAAAGTAGGTCATTGACCTATATTTACCTGCATTTGCGGTGAGGCGCCCTCTGCTGGTTGTTCCTAGATCGTGGGAACTTTCCTAGAAAGCTCCCTGGCTCGAGTTCATATGAAGACAACCAGCATTTATGTTTTCGAGTGTTTTCAAGTGCCAGAATAGGCGCATCTTCCAGATGTGCCTTTTCTGGGGTGGCTGGGGGCAGATGTTTTTAGCCAGGGGGGGCCAATAACCTTGGACCCTCTCCAGGCTACTAATATCTGCCCTCAGTCACTGGCTTTACCACTCTGGCGGAGAAAATTGTGCGGGAGCCCACGCAAATTTTTTCCGCCATTTAACCCCTTAATTTACTAGCTAGAACGGCCAAATTTTGCATAGACACACTACTGACATTAGTAGTGTGGAATATGCAAAAAAAATGGTGATATGAGAGGTTTTTTGTATGTAAAC
Source organism: Ranitomeya imitator (assembly GCF_032444005.1). Taxonomy (NCBI): domain Eukaryota; kingdom Metazoa; phylum Chordata; class Amphibia; order Anura; family Dendrobatidae; genus Ranitomeya; species Ranitomeya imitator. Next base: position 408,352,718 of record NC_091285.1, read on the forward strand.
CAGGTCTCATATCATGTCGGGTTTTAGGAAGGAGAAAGCAAAAGCCGGTAATTGAATTACCGGCTTTAAAGCTGTCTAGCGCTGGAAGAAATATTAATATATATACATATATGTGTCTACTGACATATATATATATATATATATATATATATATAGACAGTATATATGTTTTTTTTACACATGGATCCCTTGTATAGCCGTATGTCAGTTTTGCAAGCCTGCGATAAAAACACGCAGTACGGATGACATACAGATTACATACGGAGGATGCCATGCGCAAAAAATGCTGAAACACCCTGCCTACGGAGGAGCTACGGACCACTATTTTCGGGACTTTTCAGGGTATTACGGCCGTAATATGCGGACTGTATTTTCATACGCTGAGTGTGAAGCCGGCCTAATATGCATGACAGCGCAGCAAACTCCGTTTTTGATAGGCTGAGAAATCCTTACCCGCCGATCAGAGAGCCGCGGCTCCTACGCCGTGAGAAGACAGCGGGGAGCGCTCAGCTGTGATCGGAGGTGTAAACTCACCTCCAATCACTGGTGTCAGCTGATGGGACTACTGCTCCCATCATCTGACACCTGCTAATGCTAATTACTGTGACAGCAGGAGCGCCGGATGGGAGTTTTCAACTGCCGCTCCTGCACTATAAATAAATAATTTAAAAAAAAACATCATGGGTTCTCCCCTAATTTTGATAACCAGCCAGAAAAAACTCACAGCTGGGGGCTTCAGCAAGACTAGTTATCAAGAATAGAGGGGTCCTTGCTCTTTTTTAAAAATTATTTAAAAAAACGGCGTGGTGTACCCCCTATTTTTGACAACCAGCCTTGCTAAAGCTCACAGCTAGGGGCTAGTAATCTCAGGCTGGTAAGGGACCATTGATATTGGCCCCCCAGCCTAAAAATAGCAGCCTGCAGCTGCCCAGGAAAGGCACATCTATTAGATGCGCCAATTCTGGCATTTTGCCCAGCTCTTCCCACTTGCCCTGTTGTGGTGGCAAGCGGAATAATGAGGGGTTAATGTCACCTTGCTATTGTAAGGTGACATTAAGCTGGCTTAGAAATGGAGAGGCGTCAATAAGACGCCTATCCATTACTAATCCTATAGTAAGTAAAGGGTTAAATAAACACACACATGCAGAAAAAAAGTATTTTAGTGAAATAAAACACCACACAGTTTTGACCATCTTTTTATTGTTCTGCCATTCCAAGAAAAGCCATCGATCTTCTGTAATAAAAATAAAATAAAAAAGCAAAAGTATACTTCCTAATCCGTCATAGTCCGATATAAAACGAGTGTCCCACGCAGTATCTAGGGGAGATAAAGCTTACAACCGGGAGTGCTGCTAATGCGATCGCTCCTGGCTGTAAGCTACTGGGGAATGAATGAGACGGAGCGGGCACAGGCTCAGTAACATCACTGAGCCTGCGCTCCCTCACAGCCTGACCTGAGGTAACCTCTGCACCGTGGGAAAATGCCGGGGAAGAGGATACAGCAGGTAATTTATCGATCTATTCTATCAATCTTTCTATTCTATCTATTCATTCTATCTACAGGAAGTTTTTTTTTTCTGTGTGCACTCAACTTTATTGGTATACACAAAGAAAAAAAAACGCACCAAAAAAACAGCAAAAAATGCACCAAAATCGCACCTAAACCTGCATTTATGGCGCCGCTTCTTTCCTGCCAAGATGATCAGGTTTTGCTGCAGCAAAAACGCCCTGTGTGAACTTACCCTTAAAGATCATTTCATTTTCAACTTGCTAAACTGTTCACTATAAGGGTATGTGCACACATTGTGGATTTTGCTCCGGATCCACAGTGGATTGGCCACTGCTGATTCACAGCAGTTTTCCCTGAGTTTACAGTACAATGTAAACTTATGGAAAACAAAATCCGCAGTGCACATGCTGTGGAAAAAACGCGCGGAAACGTAGCGTTGTTTATTCCGCAGCATGTCAATTCTTTGTGCGGATTCCACAGCGGTTTACTCTTGCTCCAAAATAGGAATCCGCAGGTGTAAAACTGCAGGTGGAATCTGCACAAAATCCACAACAAAATTGAGGTAAATCCACGGTAATTCAGCAGGAAATCCACAGTGCGATTTACCTGCGGATTTCCCAAAATCAGTCAGGAAATTCCGCAGCGTGTGCACGTACCCTAACACTAGTTTTGACCAAGGGTGCCCAAACTTTTACATGCCACTGTATGGGAAGCACAAAGCTTAGAACCGGAGACTCAGTTGTCGGACCGGGGATTCTGACCTGAGCATGGTCAGACGTATGAAACCGAGCTTACTCTTTATTTACAATTTGAGTATTACTTCTTATTGCGAGTGTCATCATCTAAACTCCCTTCTTTATGTGTGGACCTCTAGCTTTATATGGTAACTTCAGAAAATATATGCTTTTAGTACCTACAGACTTTAGCACGTTTTCTTGTAGGCATACTGCTATCATGTTGCTTTTTAGGCCTTTTTGTATAGAAATATTTATTGGTGTTACTGTATTACTGTTTACATTTGCTAAAATTTACTTCCAGGGAGAAGATGGATCTGAGGGTTCTAAGGGTGACAAGGGAGACCCAGGACTTTCTGTAAGTGATATAATTCCATTTAACATATATGTCGATGGAGCTACATTGCAGGGCTACAAGAATAAAGATCTCAGCCATTGTATTTACTAGAATGCGATTATTTGCAAATTATCACTAGGAATTAGGGGCGGACATACTATTGACAAAACTAGTGCAGTCCTACAAAGATCCAGGAAGTAAGGGGAGACATTTCCACATCCAAAGCAGCATGCAACTTCTGTCAGATAAACATAAAGGGGTGCTTTATGATAAACTATTGTACAGAAAAGGGCCCATATACCGCCCTTGCCTGATCTGTTGGAATGGAGGTGACTTGAATGTTACCATTGTTTTAATTTTTATTTCAATAATTAATAATACACAATAAGAAACTTTTCAATAAATCTTATTACACTGACTTATCTTATATTGAATTTATTGTTTGTATATGTCCCCGCTTAATTGTAAAATGCTGCAGAATATGTTGGTGCTATAGAAATGATTATTATTTATTAATATTAGAGAAATCTGCTTCTTTCTACTCCGAGGCTGATCTTTCATTTTCAAAAATCTCAATTTACGGGTAAAATCTATATTCAGTGAATATGGACTTTCCTCTTATTGAAATAGGAGAAGGCAGTTGCTACTGATAACATTCTGCATAGGGTTAAGGAGGGAGAAAAAGGAAGGAGGAGCTCTGCCTCTCTACATAGAATATTACCAGAGGACACAAAAGAGCACAGTGAGGTAAAAAATACTCTGTTGTAAAAAAAAAAAAAAAAAAATCACAGTAATAAGCAAGTGCTAGTCAAAAGATGGAAAAATCAGGGTATTTAGTTGATACGTTTTTTGCAAAAAAATGTATACTAAGCTGCTCCACCAATCGTCAAGGTATACCCATATCAGAGCAGTCCTAACTAATGTATATAATCCCTATCTGATGTATTTAAAAACCTGATCATCTGTATAGTACCTGTATAAGCAGGGTTCAGAGAGGGAATATCCATGTGGACATGCTGGATGGAACAGCTTAAGTGCAAATAACCCACAAATGAGTGGTGGACTCCCCAGTCTTGTAGAAACAAGAGAACAATTATAAAACCAGAAACACATGGGCTACTTGCACATTGAACAAGTCTGTAAGAACATGTTCACACACCACCAAGAAACTTGAAGACACAAAAGAGCACAGTGAGGTAAAAAATACTCTGTTGTAAAAAAAATCACAGTAATAAGCAAGTGCTAGTCAAAAGATGGAAAAATCAGGGTATTTAGTTGATACGTTTTTTGCAAAAAAATGTATACTAAGCTGCTCCACCAATCCTCAAGGTATACCCATAGACTTGTTCAATGTGCAAGTAACCCATGTGTTTCTGGTTTTATAATTGTTCTCTTGTTTCTACAAGACTGGGGAGTCCACCACTCCTTTGTGGGTTATTTGCACTTAAGCTGTTCCATCCAGCATGTCCACATGGATATTCCCTCTCTGAACCCTGCTTATACAGGTACTATACAGATGATCAGGTTTTTAAATACATCAGATAGGTATTATATACATTAGTTAGGACTGCTCTGATATGGGTATACCTTGACGATTGGTAGAGCAGCTTAGTATACATTTTTTTTGCAAAAAACGTATCAACTAAATACCCTGATTTTTCCATCTTTTGACTAGCACTTGCTTATTACTGTGATTTTTTTTTTTACAACAGAGTATTTTTTACCTCACTGTGCTCTTTTGTGTCTTCAAGTTTCTTGGTGGTGTGTGAACATGTTCTTACAGACTTGTTCAATGTGCAAGTAGCCCATGTGTTTCTGGTTATAGAATATTACCAATAGTAACTGCCAAATCATATCTCAGTAATGTAAGGCTATGTTTCCATGTCTAGTAATGATTAGAGATGAGCGAATATATTAGAAAAATGAACGCCAAGCATAAATTCGGCACAAATATAGCACATTCGGATTCGTGATTGGAAACACGAGCAAATTTTTATAAAATTGGGAAAAATTGGTAACATTCATTAAAAAGTGCGGGAAAATATTTATGTTGCCAGTGCCACTAAAGTATTTTGAGCACTTTGGCTACTACAGTATAATGGTGGTATATGATTGCCTTGCACAGGCGTGTACTATGGAGGACATAGAATGAACTTCAACCCAATATTGCGGCCAGCCAACGGGAAAGGAAAGGGTGAATCAAGCACCCGAAAACTCCGCCCATATGACCGAAAACCGGTCCCGCCAAATTCAGGTGACAGGTTCCCTTTAATGAGACACACTTTACAAATTTGCAGAGCGAATCCACACCAACTTGGTACTGCGCAGTCAGAGCTCACTGCAGTCAGGCAGTGTTAAAATTGATATGCCCTCCAGGTCGAATTTGAGTAATGGCTATCTTTACTGAATCTGGATCAAGGGAAGTCTATGTCCAATAACAGTGCTGCAGAAATGAGCCCTGACACAGTATGTCTTGTTATTTAGCCTGGGCCAACACAGTACAGATGTGGAACATATTATGTTCACACAGTGGGCACAGATTAAGGACCTCAGTACCCTTCTGCACAGTTTTGAAATGGCTACTAAGATGGTTAGGGCTGACAATGCCATCATCACCATAATTATTCCGGTCAGCTACATGCTGGAACAGACTTTGAATAGCCTGCAGGAGGAGGTGGTGGTACCAGAGAAGGGGGAGGAAGCACATGAGAATGCGGACAGGATAACATTGTCTCAAAATTCCAGACTGCCATCACACCGGCGGATGCCAAGGGAAGGTGGATTACTGCATTTGAGGGGGACTAGTGATACCAGGCAAACTGTTAGTGAAGATGCAAAAGCACAGGAACAAATGGAGAAGGAAGAGTTAATGGGCGACCAACTGTCAAAAGATGAAAAGGAAAATCATCTTCTCTCTGTTGTTTGTGGTTGGCAGGAGGGGACTGAGAAAACAAGCATCAGTATTACCCAGCCACTAACACAGTATAGGCTTGGACTTCATGGAAGAGCCCAACATATTATGAGTGCCTTCTTGCTGCACTATCTGCAACATGATCCAAGAATAGTTATGATTCAAAATAATGCTGACTACTGAGTTGCCACTCTGTTAGATCCACGTTATAAGACAAAATGGACCAGCAAATGCTGGAGTATCGAAACACGATTTTACACAACATTAAGAGAAGTTTTCCCCAAGACAGCAGTGAGGCATACAGTGTGCATCACAGCTCTAGACTTCCAAACTCTGGCACGTCAATTCGTCAACAGCAAAACATTAGGAACTGTAGCAGCAGCAGTATTGTAAGTGGAAGAAGCAATTTCTGTGAGTCCTTTGACATATTTTTTAGACTAGCTTGTGCACCAGCACAACAGAGTCCAGATCTGACATGTGGTGAACGACTGGAGAGGATGATGTAGAAACATCCAGAACTCAATATCAATACCTTCAGTGAGGGTTTGGACCCTTTCACATTTTGGTCTTCAAAAATGGTTGGATGACCTGAGCTTGTCTCTCACGCCTTGGAGGTTTTGTCATGCCCAGCAGCCAGCATTCTCTCAGAACGTGTATTCAGCACTTCTGGTGGTGTCCTGACAGATAAGCGCAGCTGGCTGTCCCCTGAAAGCGTAGACCGCCTAACTTTCATCAAGATGAACAAGTCATGGATCTCCAAGAACTTTTCCACACCAATCGCAGAATGTACAGACTGGGTGATGCTTTTTATGCTGCCGCTGCAGATGTTAACACTAATTTGTGGAAATGTGAACAGTCTTGGTTGGGTCTACATCTGCTAGGTTGGCTGTAGTGGAAGAGATGTCGCTCCCCAATATACAATTTCTACTCTGTTGAATTTAATTCCACTTTAGTGGTGTCTGCCCCTAATTATTAAAAATTTGAAGACTCCTGATTGGGTCTCCATCTGCTGGGTTGGCTGTAGTGGAAGACATGTCGGTCCCTATTATAATATTTGGAAATGTGAACACTTCTGGTTGGGTCTCCATCTGTTGGGATGGCTGTAGTGGAAGAGGTGTTGGTCCCTTTTATACTATTTCTTCTCTCGTGAAATTGATGTCACTTCATTGGTGTCTGCCACTAATGTTTGGAAATGTGAACACTCTTGGTTGAGTCTCCATCTGCTGGGATGGCTGTAGTGGAAGAGATGTCGCTCACCATTATACAGGGTGGAGCGCGGTAATTTGCTGATTTGGGAATGAAATAAAAAAATTATGATCATTAGAAAAATTTATTTTATATTTTAATTATACTGAACAGTAATGGAATTTTTAAATTACATGGTTTTAAATAGTGTATCTGGCAAATGTCGACCTTCGCTAGCCACACACTGCTGCATACGTTTTCTGACGTTTTCATGAACTCTAACAAGCATGTCCACTGGTATTCTGCCAATTTCAGCTTCAATATTGTTCCTTAGGTCTTCCAAGGTGTTGGGACGGTTGATATACACCTTAGACTTCAGGTAACCCCAAATGAAAAAATCGCATGGGGCTAAATCTGGTGAGCGTGCTGGCCAGTTCACATCTCCCCTCAAAGAGATAAGCCGTCCAGGAAACATTTGCCTCAAACAATTCATGGTAACCCTCGCTGTGTGTGCAGTGGCACCATCCTGTTGGAACCATGTATCCTCTAGTTCCATTGCCTCAAGAGCCGGCTGCAAATAATCCTGTATCATAGACAAGTACCGTTCGGAGTTCACAGTTATGGCACGACCATTATCCTGAAAAAAGTAAGGACCAATGATGCCTACTCGTGATATGGCGCACCACACAGTGAAAATGAGGTGAAAATGTGCCTCATCAGAAAAAAACACAATTGCGTCACGGGGTATCGTTGCTAACATGTCTTCACAAGAGGTCCGCCGTGTCAAATAGTCCCATGCTGACAAATGTTGGACCACGCATATTTTATACGGGTGAAAATTCAGTTCATCATGAAGAATCCGGTGGAGAGAACGTCTTGAAATGCCAAGAGCAAATGATTGCTTCCGAGCAGAGCGTTTCGGAGATTGCAGTACTGCTGCTCTAACTCTCTCGATGTTTTGTGGTGTTGTAATCCTTCTCTCAGGTCCCCTTCGTACACATGACACATTCCCTGCTGTTCTGAATGCATTCACCCAATTTACAATTGATTGCCGTCCAGGAACACGTCCGCGTGGAGGAACAGCGAATTGTAAACGAAAAGCACGCTGCACTGCAATGATCGAGTGGGCATTTGAAAAATACGCTTCAACACAAAATGACCTCTCCTCATGTGTCCACTGCATGATGGCAACTGAAAGGCAGAGGAATACAAATCTCCCATCAGCCACTGTAAGCCACACCCACTCTCCCCTCTCTTCGACCAACAGTGCCGCCACAGCATGCAGTGCAAAAAAGCAAATTACCGCGCTCCACCCTGTACTATTTACAGTATACTCTGGTGAAATTTATGCCACTTTGGTGGTGTCTGCCACTAATTTTTGGAAATGTGAACACTCCTGGTTGGGTCTCCATCTGCTTGGTTGGCTGTAGTGGAAGAGGTGTCGGACCCTATTATACAATTTCTACTCTCATGAAATTATATAACATAGTAACATAGTTTTTAAGGTTGAAGGAAGACTTTAAGTGCATCTAGTTCAACCCATAGCCTAACCTAACATGCCCTAACGTGTTGATCCAGAGGAAGGCAAAAAATACCCATGTGACAAAGAGTAAGCTCCACATTGGGGAAAAAATTCCTTCCCGACTCCATATACAGCAATCAGACTAGTTCCCTGGATCAACACCCTAACAAGGAATCTAGTATATATACCCTGTAACATTATACTTTTCAAGAAAGGCATCTAGTCCGCTCTTAAATTTAAGTAATGAATCTCTCGTTACAACATCATACGGCAGAGAGTTCCATAGTCTCACTGCTCTTACAGTAAAGAATCTGCATCTGTTATTATGCTTACACCTTCTTTCCTCCAGATGTAGAGGATGCCCCCTTGTCCCTGTCTCAGGTCTATGATTAAAAAGATCATCAGAAAGGTCTTTGTACTGTCCCCTCATATATTTATACATTAATATAAAATCACCCCTTAACCTTCGTTTTCCAAACTAAATAGCCCCAAGTGTAATAACCTATCTTGGTATTGCAGACCCCCCAGTCCTCTAATAACCTTGGTCGCTCTTCTCTGCACCTGCTCCAGTTCAGCTATGTCTTTCTTATACACCGGAGACCAGAACTGTACACAGTATTCTAAGTATGGTCGAACTAGTGACTTGTATAGAGGTAAAATTATGTTCTCCTCATGAGCATCTATGCCTCTTTTAATGCATCCCATTATTTTATTTGCCTTTGTAGCAGCTGCCTAACATTGGCCTTTAAATGTGAGTTTGTCATCCACCCATACTCCCAGGTCTTTTTCATTGATGGTTTTGCCCAGAGTTTTAGAATTAAGCACATAGTTATACATTTTATTACTTCTACCCAAGTGCATGACCTTACATTTATCCCCATTAAAGCTCACTTGCCATTTATCAGCCCAAGCTTCTAGTTTACATAAATCATCCTGTAATATAAAATTGTCCTCCTCTGTATTGATTACCCTGCAGAGTTTAGTGTCATCTGCAAATATTGCAATTCCACTCTGTATGCCCCCTACAAGATCATTAATAAATATGTTAAAAAGAAGAGGGCCCAATACTGACCCCTGTGGTACCCCACTGCTAACCGCGACCCAGTCCGAGTGTGCTCCATTAATAACCACCCTTTGTTTCCTATCCCTGAGCCAGCTCTTAACCCACTTACACATATTTTCCCCTATCCCCATTATTCTCATTTTATGTATCAACCTTTTGTGTGGCACCGTATCAAAAGCTTTTGAAAAGTCCATATACACTACGTCCACTGGGTTCCCTTGGTCCAGTCTGGATCTTACCTCTTCATAGAAATTGATGAGATTAGTCTGACAGGAATGGTCCCTAGTAAACCCATGTTGGTATTGGGTCATGAGGTTATTCCTCCTCAGATACTCCAGTATAGCATCCCTTAGAATGCCCTCCAGGATTTTACCCACAGTAGAGAATAAGCTTACTGGCCTATAATTACCGAGTTCAGTTTTTGTCCCCTTTTTGAATATTGGCATCACATTTGCTAAACGCCAGTCCTGTGGTACAGACCCTGTTATTATGGAGTCTTTAACCCTCCGTCACATACAACTGATCTGACAGGCGCTTCTCTTTTACTTTCATTTCTCCTTCCTCACCAGATTGTGAGGAAACCCTCTCCCTCCAGGTAGTCTCCTGTCTCTTGAAGGTCTGTGAAACCTGATATCACAGTTGGATTTCAGAGCTTCAGGGGAGAGGATATAGCTGCACAGATCTCTCAGGCTCATTGTATGTGAATACGTCACATTCAGTAAGGTTGGTATTTTATGTTTTTATTCATCACAATAGTTTATTTAGCTTGTTTTATGAATGTATAGCACAAAATGTGAGGATATTTCATAGAAATAAGGGAGATTTTATAAAAGAAAGTGTGCTGCTCAGGCATATACAGTAGTTCCCTAACATATTCCTTCTCTTGCTTCAGATTATCTGCTGAAATGGAGAGGAAAATGTACAATTTATCCAAACAACTTGATGTTGAGGAAGTAACAAACATGCTGTTAGATGATAGAGACCTCACACTGAATGAGGATTTAGGAGAGGAAAGTGAGATTGATTCTCATGATGAGGTGGAAGAATGTGTCCTGGATTCTGAAACAGAGCAAGATGGTGACAGTGGTGAGGATGAAGAAGTTGGATCATATTATATTGGAAAAGATAAAAATACTAAATGGAACAAGAAGCCATTCCAGAAAAAACGTAGGGAACCTTTAAACATTATTACTCACCTTCCTGCAGTAATAGGAACTGCACGTAATGCAAAAACTGCAGTTGAATGCTGGAACAGTATATTTACAGATGACATTCTGGACTCTATTGTCACATATACCAACCAATATATAGACATTATAAAGGACAAGTACATCTGCAACAGAACCATCAAGCCCACAGATGAAATAGAACTGCGTGCTTTTTTTGGATTACTGTACCTTGCAGGAGCTTATAGGGCAAATAGACAAAGTTTGGAAGAACTTTGGGGTAAAGATGGGGATGGAGTTGAAAAATTTAGCCTTGTTATGTCCATAAACAGATTCAAGATTCTAATTCGTTGCCTTCGGTTTGACGACAGAACTACCCGAACCGAACGCAAAACACATGACCGACTTGCTCCAATTCGTGATATATTTCAAAGATTTGTTGTAAACTGTAAACAAAGTTATTACCCTGGAGAGAATCTCACTATTGACGAACGCTCCCTGGTTTTCGTGGTAGATGTGCCTTTCGTCAATATATTCCATCAAAGCCAAACAAATATGGAATAAAAATTTATGCCCTTGTTGATGCCAGTAAGACCTACACTTACAACCTGGAAGTTTATGCAGGAAAACAACCAGAAGGTCCTTACTGTGTGAGCAACAAACCCATTGATGTTGTAAAAAGACTGGCTGAACCCTTATTTGGATCGGGTCGCAATATTACAGCTGACAATTGGTTTACAAGTTGTGATCTGATTGATTATCTGAAAATTCAGAAGCTGTCATATGTGGGAACTGTAAGAAAAAACAAAAGGGAATTGCCGCCACAGTTTGTAAGTGTGAAAGAGAGACAACAGTACAGCAGTATGTTTGCATTCCATAATGGAAAGGCTTTAGTTTCCTATGTACCACATGCCAAAAAAATCGTACTTCTTCTATCAACACTTCATGATGATGCTGCCATCGATCCTGGGACTGGGGCAGAAAAAAACCCGGAGATAATTACATTTTACAATGCCACCAAAGGGGGTGTGGATACAGCAGATCAGATGTGCTCCACTTTCAACGTCAGCAGAAACATCAAACGCTGGCCAATGGTCATATTTTTTGCTATGTTGAATTTGGGTGGTATAAATTCACAAGTAATTTATCTTGAAAACAAGCTTGAACCACTCCGTAGACGATTGTATCTGAAAAAATTGGCCCATGAACTAGTACTTGGAGAGCTACGCAGGAGAAGCGTGAAAACAATCGGTATCCCCTCTCGCCTTCAAGTTCAGCTCAAAAGGTTCCGCCCAGAAGATGATGGTGAAAAGTCACCATCTGCACCACCTCACAAAAGAAGGAGATGCACCACCTGCCAAACGGAAAGCGGAACCAGAAGGCTTTCAAATTATGAATGTCTCAAATGTCATAAAGCAATTTGCCTGACACATGCAAAAATGGTGTGTAATTCTTGCTATTTGCTCTGCAAGTGTGACTTTTCTGGGGAAACCTCAGCATCTACTTCTGATTGAATATGTTTTTAATAGTACTTAAGGTACCTTAAAATTAAGTTTGTGTTCAAAAATTTTCTTTGTACATTTTTTTGAGAGAGTCGAACTGGGGACTATTTGGCGGGAGTTTTGAAAAGTTTGTATTTCATAGTTATTAGTTTTATGTTAAGTAAATGTTTTTTTTTGCAACTGATTATGTGTAGTCTCTTTTATTACATCCCTATGAAGGTCACTGATCACTTTTAGAGCACTGAAATTGCAAACATTAGATATTATAGGTATTTTTCCAGCAGGCGCCTGACAGGCACGTTGTATGTGAACTCGTTAGTCCGAATATTGTATGTGACGGAGGGTTAAAGATTAAAAATAATGGTCTATCAATGACTGTACTTAATTCCTGCAGTACTCGGGGGTGTATCCCATCCGGGCCCGGAGATTTGTCAATTTTATTGATTTTTTAGATGCTGCCGTACTTCCTGCTGGGTTAAGCAGGTGACACTTAATGGGGAATTTTTGTTATCACTGATCATATTGTCTGCCATGGAATTTTATTGAAAAAAGTCATTTAGCATATTGGATTATTCCTCATCCTCATCCACCATTGCACCCAGACTATTTTTAAGAGGGCCAACACTATAATTTTTTAGTTTCTTACTATTTACGTAGTTAAAGAATATTTTGGGATTGTTTTTACTCTCTCTGGCAATGAGTCTCTCTGTCTCAATCTTAGCTGCCTTGATTTGCTTTTTACAGAATTTATTTAATTTTCTGTATTTATTTAATGCCTCATCATTACCTACTTCCTTTAATTCTCTAAATGCTTTCTTTTTGTCACTTATTGCGCCCCTTACAGCTCTATTTAGCCATATTGGTTTCTTCCTATTTCTAGTATGTTTATTCCCATACGGTATTTACTGTGCACAGGTCCTATCCAGGATGCTAATAAACGTCTCCCATTTTCTTTGTGTATTTTTATGTCTTAGGATATTGTCCCAGTTTATTTTACTAAGATCATCTCTCATTAGTTGGAAATTTGCCCTCCTGAAGTTTAGTGTCCTTGTAACCCCTCTACTACACACTTATTAAAGGATACATGAAAACGTATTATTTTGTGATCACTATTCCCCAAGTGACCTCCAACCCTTATATTTGATATGCGGTCTGGCCTGTTGGTTAATATTAGGTCTAGCAGTGCCCCCCTTCTTGTTGGGTCCTGAACCAATTGTGAAAGGTAATTGTCTCTCATAGTTGTCAAAGATCGATTACCTTTGCTGGAACTGCAGATATCCATTCCCCAATCCATTTCAAGGTAGTTGAAGTCCCCCATAATAATGACTTCTCCTTGAGTCGCAGCTTCATCTATTTGCTTTATGAGGATATTCTCCGTTGCTTCAATTATTTTTGGAGACTTATAACAAACCCCTATGAGTAATTTGTTATTTTTCCCCCTCACCTTTTCTCCACCCACAGGGACTCTACATTTTCCTTAGATTCACCTATATTATCACACAGGATTGGTTTTAAGGATGATTTTACATGTAGACAAACACCTCCCCCTCGCTTATCCGTTCGGTCATTTCTGAACAGACTATAACCCTGCAAGTTAACAGCCCAGTCATGGCTCTCATCCAGCCACGTTTCAGATATCCCCACCATGTCATAATTATGCTTCAACACCATTAAATCTAATTTGTCCATTTTGTTGGCGAGGCTTCTGGCATTAGTATACATACATTTTATGTATCTTTCTTCACCTCTATTCTTTCTTAAATTATTATTTGATCTAACCCCACCCCCCATGCCACCGCCACCCCAACTTCCTTGTTTGTGCCAATGTCTCTATCTGCACTATCTTCCCCTCCTATAAATTGAATTCCCCCCCCCAATCCCTAGTTTAAACACTCCTCCAACTTTCTAGCCATTTTCTCCCCCAGCACAGCTGCACCTTCCCCATTGAGGTGCAGCCCGTCCCTAGCGTAGAACCTGCAGCCAACTGAGAAGTCGGCCCAGTTCTGCAGGAACCCAAACCCCTCCTTCCTACACCAATTCTTGAGCCACTTATTAACCTCCCTAATCTCCCATTGCCTTTCTGGTGTGGCACGTGGTACAGGCAGTATTTCGGAAAATACCACGTTGGAGGTCCTTGCTTTCAGCTTGCAGCCTAATTCTCTGAAATCATCTTTAACCCCTTCATGACCGGGGGATTTTTCGTTTTTCCGTGTTCGTTTTTCGCTCCCCTCCTTCCCAGAGCCATAAATTTTTATTTTTCCGTCAATTTGGCCATGTGAGGGCTTATTTTTTGCGGGACGAGTTGTACTTTTGAACGACATCATTGGTTTTAGCATGTCGTGTACTAGAAAACGGGAAAAAAATTCCAAGTGCGGTGAAATTGCAAAAAAAGTGCAATCCCACATTGGTTTTTTGTTTGGCTTTTTTGCTAGGTTCACTAAATGCTAAAACTGACCTGCCATTATGATTCTCCAGGTCATTACGAGTTCATAGACACCAAACATGACTAGGTTATTTTTTATCTAAGTGGTGAAAAAAAATTCCAAACTTTGCTAAAAAAAAAAAAAAAAATTTGCGCCATTTTCCGATACTCGTAGCGTCTCCATTTTTCATGATCTGGGGTCGGTTGAGGGCTTATTTTTTGCGTGCCGAGATGACGTTTTTAATTATAGCATTTCGGTGCAGATACGTTCTTTTGATCGCCCGTTATTGCATTTTAATGCAATGTCGCGGCGACCAAAAAAACGTAATTCTGGCGTTTCGAGTTTTTTTCCCGCTACGCTGTTTAGCGATCAGGTTAATACTTTTTTTTAATTGATAGATCGGGTGATTCTGAGCGCGGCGATACCAAATATGCGTAGATTTGATATTTTTTTAATTGATTTATTTTGATTGGGGCGAAAGGGGGGTGATTTAAACTTTTATGTTTTTTCTATTTTTTTCACATTTTTTTAAACTTTTTTTTTAACTTTTGCCATGCTTCAATAGCCTCCATGAGAGGCTAGAAGCAGGCACAACCCGATCGGCTCTGCTACATAGCAGCGATCTGCTGATCGCTGCTATGTAGCAGAATTGCACGTGTGCTGTGAGCGCCGACCACAGGGTGGCGCTCACAGCGACGGGAAATCAGTAACCATAGAGGTCTCAAGGACCTCTATGGTTACCATTCACAAGCATCGCCGACCCCCGATCATGTGACGGGGGTCGGCGATGACGTTATTTCCGGCCGCCTGGCCGGAAGCGGTAGTTAAATGCCGCTGTCTGCGTTTGACAGCGGCATTTAACTAGTTAATAGGTGCGGGCAGATCGCGATTCTGCCCGCGCCTATTACGGGCACATGTCAGCTGTTCAAAACAGCTGACATGTCCCGGCTTTGGTGCGGGCTCACCGCGGAGCCCTGCATCAAAGCAGGGGAGCCGGCATCGGACGGTATAGTACGTCCGATGCCGGTAAGGGGTTAAGGACCTTCCACCTACCTCTAACTTTGTCATTTGTGCCAATGTGCACCATGACCGCTGGGTCCTCACCAGCCCCTTCCAGTAATCTGTCCACCCGATCAGTGATGTGTCGGACTGGAGCGCCAGGTAGGCAGCACACCGTTCGACGATCCCTGTCTTTGTGAAAGATTGCCCTATTTGTTCCCCTAATAATTGAGTCCCCCACTACCAGCACCTGTCTGGCCTGTCCTGCTCTCCTATTTCCCTCCTTACTGTAGCAGTCACTCCTCCGGCTTTCAGAGGACATGCCTGGCTGCAGCAGTGCTACCCCTGTACTGGCACCCCCCTCATCTGCCAACTTAGCAAACTTATTGGGGTGTGCCAGATCAGGACTAGCCTAGCTTGCACTCTTCCCTCTACCCGGCCTTCTAACTGTCACTCAGCTTGCTGATTCACTTTCCTGCAGCTCCATCCTACCATCCCCCGCCTCATCTATCCCATTGCGCGTCTGCTCAGTGAGCAGAAGACTCCTTTCCATATTGTCAATGGATCTCACTGTTGCCAGCTGCACATTTAGATTCAGAATCTGGGTTTCAAATGCACAATGTGCTCACATCTCGCACAGCAGTATGCACCCTCGACCAGCTGATCAAGGACTGCATACATGTTGCAAGATGTGCACTGGATGGCATTAACAATAGTGGAGCACATTTCCTAATGGGGATAGCACCACACAGAAACGTTAAATAAAGAATAAATGAAAAGTATCAATAAAACACAGACAGCAATTCAGTAATTCCTCGCTTGGAAACTCCCTGAATCCAAAGTCACTGAATCACAAGTCACACCTACCGCCATTCACACTTACGCTCAGGTCACACTCAGCTCGTTCACACTCGCTAAGCTGAAGATTTAAAGAATTTTTTTTCTCTTTCCCCTCAGCAGCAATTCACCTTACTGTTCAATGCACTTCCAAAAATTGATGCCACTTTGTTGTTGAGGCCGCTTTCCTGGTGTCTGACCCTAATTTGATGTGTTTTGGCAGCTTTTGGGAACATTTGAAAGTGTTATGTATGCATTTGTTTTTGCCTACCCTTAACTTCAGTGGCGTTCAGTGAATATTCAACGGTGAATATTGCTAAATCGGCAATCATCATATAATCTGAACCGAACATTGAAATATTCACTCATCTCTAGTAATGATCCTTTTTTAGTCTTTTATTTGCTAACTGATCTCTACTAGGTCCATTTTTTAAATGGAAAAAGCTTTTTCTCGCTGGATTTGTTAGAAATTAGCGACAACAAATGCCACATTGCCCTTTCACTCCAATATTAAAAAAACAGATGCGACAGAGATCAGTTAGTGAATAAGGACTAAAAAGTTGTGTCATCATAACTTTTTTCCTAACCGATTTCTGCTGCATCCATTCTAACGGTTCATTACTGGATATGTGAATAAAGCCTTACAGTCTGTCTTCACTGAATAAAGATTTCACCTTCAAATTGAGAAAAATAAATGATCAGTCAAGGAAGAAAAGGAAGTGGATTTCTCTGATATACTGTGGGGAAAATAAGTATTTCATACACTGACGATTTTGCAAGTTTTCCTAGCTACAAAGAATGGAAAGGTCAGTAATTTTTTATTGTAAGTACATTACTACATTTTTCGGACTATAAATGCACAGGACCATAAGACGCATCCCAAATTTTCTGAAAGAAAATAGGAAAAAAAATTAATGTGTCAAATGGGGGTCTGTCTTACAGTCCTAATTCAGCTTACCAGGGGGGTATCGGCAGCACTGGTGGCCACAGGGGGTGTTCAGGGGTCCAGCGATATGGCTCCCATCCCAGAGTGGTGTGGCAGGTTCAGTGGTGGTAAAGGTGCGGGGGGCTGCTCTGGCATTCATTGCTGTGATGCAGTGGCCTCCAGGAAATCCTATCCCAGGCTGGTGCGGCAGGTTCGGCAGTGCTCTGTGGTGCGGGGGATGTGCTGGCATTTTGTGAAAGCCTGGAGGCCTCGCACATCCATTGCTACAATACGGTGGCCTCCGAGAAAATGGGCCCCGGGGTCAGCACATGCTCAGATTGATATCTCGGCAACAAAATCTCATCCTGAAATCTTGTTGCCGAGATCTCAATCTGACCATACGTCGCCCTCGGCGTCCATTTTCTCAGAAGCCACCGCATCACAGCAATGGATGTGAGGGCCTCCGGGCTTTCACAAAATGCTGCCGCAGCCCCTGCACCACAGAGCACCGCCAAGCCTGCTGCATCAACCTAAGAAGGGAGTGTGATCATCGCCCTGCAGAGTTGGACCGCCGCAGAATTGCCCGACTCCTGCTGCCGCCACACAATTTGTAAGTATAGTCTGACTATAAGATGCACCCCTATTTTCCCCAAACATGTTTTGGGGAAAAAGTGCGTCTTATAGTCAAAAAATATGGTACACTGTGGGAAACAGAAAATCACATTGTATGATTTTTAAATAATTAATTTGCATTTTAAATTCACCAAATAATTATAAACTAAATATCTCAATTGAAGTAAAATGTAGAATTATAAAACCTAACTTTTAGTATTTAATTTTAATATTTTAAAAGCTAATATTTTATTTTTATTATTGTATTATGTTATTTTAGTGTTCAATATAGCTGATATCTAAAGCAAAATTAAGGATAGTATATTCTAGTCGCTGATTGGAGATTTAGGGTGTCCTTTAATGTGAATAAGTGGTTATGTTTGATAAGTGTTATTGAGGTCAGAATATTAATATAATAACTAGAGTTGAGCGACCTTGACCTTTTTAGAGTCGAGCCGGGTTTCGCGAAACCCGACTATCTCAAAAGTCGAGTCGAGTGGAATCGGCCGATTATCGCGAAAAGTCGGGGATCGACCGAAACACGAAACCCAATGCAAGTCAATGGGGGAGCATAGTCGGCAGTGAGTAGAGGCCAGGAAAACATGTACAGAGCCCATTGTATTGGCAAAAACATCCATTCTTGCTACTGAAGCTTGTCAATCGTAATTTAGCTTATAATAATTGTAAGGCATTGGAAATTGGGGGTCATTTGGCTAAAGTTGTGGGGGGTAGGGCTGGTTCAAGCAATTAGTGGGCCAAGGACATCTTAACCACGTCACGGCAGTGGAGCAGGGAGAGGTAAGTATTTCAGCTTTGCAAGTGCTGTGATCCTGAGCAAGCAGGGGGGGCCCACTCGTTGGCATTGGCACTGGCACAGGGCCCCTCAAAGTACAGCGGTGTGTTTGCACGGCGGGGGCGCCTCCCACCGGCAGCAACACTTTTGCGTACTATGAGAGGCCCTGTGCCAGTGACGTCGCCAACGAGTATTCCTCCCCCCACCTGATGAAGGAACCTGCACCTTCATCTGCACCTTCCTCTTTGTCCCCGTGTAATGTGGTATGGTATGCGGGAAGGGGGACCTGACTTTCAGCAGGGTCACAATCTTGCAGTGTAGCGTGCACGGGGAATGTTGCGTTATGGGTCAATGTACCAGCAGACTCATCTATCACTGGCTGGGCAATGGGCAGGATGAGGGGGAAACAGATATGGGCCCAAAGAATAAAGTGGGCTAAATGCAGTTCAAAATTGGAAACAGGACTAACCAGGGGGCATTGCTTTGTTCAGTGGAGGACAACTGGAATGAGAGGCTGACACAGAGAGTAGGCCCAAATCAGTAAGTATTCTAAATGCAGTTCAAAATTGGCAACAGTAGTAAACCGGCGGCACAGCTTTGTTCACTGGAGGAGAACAGCAAGGAGCGGCAGACACAGATAGAAGACCCCAACCCAACTAGTAGGCCTAATGCAGTGTTGTTTTCAACAACTACTAAACGAGAGTCAGAAGACCGAAGCAATGGAGAGGAAACCTGGGGAACACCTTGGAGTGGAACACATCGTCTCTACACCCCATACCCAATTTGTAGGCCTAATGCAGTCTAGTTTTCAACAACTACTAAACGAGAGTCGGAAGACCGAAGCAATGGAGAGGAAACCTGGGGAACACCTTGGAGTGGAACACATCGTTTCTACACCCCATACCCAATTTGTAGGCCTAATGCAGTGTAGTTTTCAACAACTACTAAACGAGAGTCGGAAGATCGAAGCAATGGAGAGGAAACCTGGGGAACACCTTGGAGTGGAACACACTGTCTCTACACCCCATACCCAATTTGTAGGCCTAATGCAGTATAGTTTTCAAAAACTACTAAACGAGAGTCGGAAGACCGAAGCAATGTAGACGAAACCTGGGGAACACCTTGGAGTGGAACACACCGTCTCTACACCCCATACCCAATTTGTAGGCCTAATGCAGTCTAGTTTTCAACAACTACTAAACGAGAGTCGGAAGACCGAAGCAATGGAGAGGAAACCTGCGGAGCACCTTGGAGTGGAACACACCGTCTCTACACCCCATACCCAATTTGTAGGCCTAATGCAGTGTAGTTTTCAACAACTACTAAACGAGAGTCGGAAGATCGAAGCAATGGAGAGGAAACCTGGGGAACACCTTGGAGTGGAACACACCGTCTCTACACCCCATACCCAATTTGTAGGCCTAATGCAGTGTAGTTTTCAACAACTACTAAACGAGAGTCGGAAGACCGAAGCAATGGACAGGAAACCTGGGGAACACCTTGAAGCGGCAGACACCGTTAGTAGGCCCTACTGAAGTAGTAGCCCCAATGCAGTTTTCAAATTCCTAGAGGCTGAAAACAAGACTATTGACGCTCAGCTTTTTTCAAAGGAGGACAGCTGTATTGAGTGGCGCAGACAGACACAGGTAGTAGGCCTTAAACCAAAAATGTGGCTCAATGCAGTTTAAAAAAGGTTACAGGGGTACACAGGCAGCATTGGTCTGGTCAGTGGAGGACAATTTCAATTATGGACCGCAGACAGACTTTGTACGCCTACTATTAAAATAAGGATGCTCTATGCAATTAAAAATAGGTTCCAGGGGTCCACGGGCAGCAGTGGTGTGGTCAGTGGAGGAGTATTGGAAGGAGGGACCGCAGACAGGCGTAGTAGGCCTAACATAACAAAATTAGGCTGTAGGCACTTTAAAATTGGTTCCAGGGGTACACGGGCAGCAGTGGTGTGGTCAGCGGAGGACAATTTTAATTAGGGACTGCAGACAGACTTTGTAGGCTGTCCCCTGTGGACCATGCATCCAACACATTAACCCAGTGCGCCGTAATGGACACGTAACTTTTAGTGGACATGCCTACTGGTCCATGCGTCTCTTGTCAGGTGCACCTTTCTACTGTTTGATTGCCTGAGTGCTATGACAATGCAGACTTTTTCATGCCGGTGGAGGGCTGGGATGGCTTTTCTCGCAAAAGAAGTGTCGACTGGGTAGCTTGAACCGTCGTACAGCGTAGTTCATCTGGGCTTTATAAATATAAAACAAAGAAAAAAAGTAGGCTCCATGCACTTTCAGCTGGGTTCCAGGGGTACACGGCCAGCATTGGTCTGGTCAGTGGAGAACTATTGGAAGGAGGGACTGCAGACAGGCTTCGAAGGCCTAACATAATAAAATTGGGCTGTAGGCACTTTAAAATTGGTTCCAGGGGTACACGGGCAGCAGTAGACAGGTCACTGGAGGACTAGTGGAAGGAGGGACCACAGACAGGCTTCGAAGGCCTAACATAATAAAATATGGCTGTAGGCACTTTAAAATTGGTTCCAGGGGTACACGGGCAGCAGTAGACAGGTCACTGGAGGACTAGTGGAAGGAGGGACCGCAGACAGGCGTAGTAGGCCTAACATAATAAAATATGGCTGTAGACACTTGGAATTCTCTTGCAGGGGTACACAGGCAGCATTGGTGTTGTCAGCGGAGGCCGATTGTAATGAGTGTCTGCCAGTTAGTAGTCCCAAACAATAAATACATGTTAATGTCTCGCATTACAACAAAACGAAAACACAAAAGGGTGCAATCATTAGGTACAGGGGTGGGCTCCTCCGCGTAGTTTCAGACCTAGTAATTTGGCGCAAAGTATTTACTTGGGTAAATATAAGACACTGCCCCTGACTATGTTAAGTACCATCATACATGTCAACACAATGGTATTGTCAGTGGCAGGAATTTACGGATATCAGGGCATAGACTAAACATTGGTGGAACTGTGAGAGATAATTGTGCAAGTGGTAGAGCAATGTTTGAGCTGGGGGGGGGGAAACTCTCTTGTGGCCGGCGGTACAGGCCCAGGGCCCCTCATGTTACAACAGTGTGTCTGACGTTGGGTGTGCACCACCACCGCCAGAGACACTTTATTGTACTATGAGGGACCCAGTGGCAGTGCCGTCGACCAAAATCGTGCACACTCACCTCTTCAGACAAACAGCACTCTCACGGGTGCTTGCGCCAAGTGGCGATACCACGGCCCCGTGTGGGGAGTTTGGCCATTTAGGGAGGTGTAAGCATGTCGTATGCTGGACAATCAGCTGCTGCAAATTACGAGATTGGTAAAGTCATTCAGAGTAGTCCACAGGCAAGACCTTTTCATAGGAAAGCTAGGTGTCGGCCGGGCAAGGTGGGGCAAAAGAATTTGAAATCCAGTTGTGGTTCATTTTAATGAAGGTTAGATCATCAACGTTTTGGGTAGCCAGACGAGTCCTTTTTTCGGTTAATATTGAACCTGCAGCACTGAATACTCTTTATGATAGGACACTAGCTGCCGGGCAAGCGAGCTCCTGCAATGCATATTCTGCCAATTCTGGCCAGGTGTCTAATTTGGATGCCCAGTAATCAAATGGGAATGACGGTTGAGGTAGAACATCGATAAGGGATGAAAAATAGTTTGTAACCATACTGGACAAATGTTGTCTCCTGTCACTTTGAATTGATGCAGCAGTACCTGTCCTGTCTGCGGTCATAGCAAAATCACTGCACAACCTGGTCAGAAAACCCCTCTGTTCAACGCCACTTCTGATTTCTGCACCTCTAACACTTCTAGTCTGCTGCCCCCTGCAGCTCGTGTTAGAACGATCACGGGCGCTGTGTGCTGGGAATGCCTGAAGCAAACGGTCAACAAGAGTTGATTGTTTGGTTGCTAATATTAGTTCCAAGTTCTCATGTGGCATAATATTTTGCAATTTGCCTTTATAGCGAGGATCAAGGAGGCAGGCCAACCAGTAATCGTCATCGTTCATCATTTTAGTAATGCGTGTGTCCCTTTTGAGGATACGTAAGGCATAATCCGCCATGTGGGCCAAAGTTCCAGTTGTCAAATCTGCGGTTGTGCTTGGTTGAGGGGCAGTTTCAGGCAAATCTACGTCACTTGTGTCCCTCAAAAAACCAGAACCCGGCCTTGCCACGCCACCAATTTCCAGTGGCCCCGGGAAAGTTTCCTCATTACAAATATACTCATCCCCATCATCCTCCTCATCCTCCACCTCCTCTTCGCCCGCTACCTCGTCCTGTACACTGCCCTGACCAGAAAACACTGAAGGACTTGACACATGTCTTGTATCTTCGACCACTGCACACCTGACAACTCCATGTCTGCCATCCTACTGCCTGCCCGTGTATATGTATCCTCCCACAAATACATAACAGCACGTCTCTGTACGCACAGTCTCTGAAGCATGTGCAGTGTTGAGTTCCACCTTGTTGCAACGTCTATGATTAGGCGATGCTGGGGAAGGTTCAAAGACCGCTGATAGGTCTGCATACGGCTGGAGTGTACGGGCGAACGGCGGATATGTGAGCAAAGTCCGCGCACTTTGAGGAGCAGGTCGGATAACCCCAGATAACTTTTCAGGAAGCACTGCACCACCAGGTTTAAGGTGTGAGCCAGGCAAGGAATGTGTCTCAGTTGGGAAAGGGAGATGGCAGCCATGAAATTCCTTCCGTTATCACTCACTACCTTGCCTGCCTCAAGATCTACTGTGCCCAGCCACAACTGCGTTTCATTCTGCAAGAACTCGGACAGAACTTCTGCCGTGTGTCTGTTGTCGCCCAAACACTTCATAGCCAATACAGCCTGCTGACGCTTGCCAGTAGTTGCCCCATAATGGGACAACTGGCGTGCAACAGTGGCAGCTGCGGATGGAGTGGTTGGGCGACTGCGGTCTGTGGATCAGCTCTCGCTTCTGCAGGAGGACGAGGAGGAGGAGGAGGAGGAGGGGGTGCGAACGCCTACAGCCAACTGTTTCCTAGACCGTGGGCTAGGCAGAACTGTCCCAAAATTGCTGTCCCCTGTGGACCCTGCATCCATTACATTCACCCAGTGTGCCGTGATGGACACGTAACGTCCCTGGCCATGCCTACTGGTCCATGCATCTGTTTTCAGGTGCACCTTTGTACTCACAGATTGCCTGAGTGCATGGACGATGCGCTCTTTAACATGCTCGTGGAGGGCTGGGATGGCTTTTCTGGAAAAAAAGTGTCGACTGGGTAGCTCGTAGTGTGGTTCAGCGTAGTCCATCAGAGCTTTGAAAGCTTCGCTTTCAACTAACCGGTAGGGCATCATCTCTAACGAGATTAGTCTAGCTATTTGGGCGTTCAAACCGTGTGTACGCTGATGCGAGGATAAGTACTTCCTTTTTCTAACCAGAGTCTCATGTAGGGTGAGCTGGACTGGAGAGCTGGAGATCGTGGAACTAGCGGGTGTGCCGGTGGACATGGCAGACTGAGAGACGGTTGGAGACGGTATTGTTTCCGCCGGTGCCCTAGATGCAGTGTTTCCTACTACGAAACTGGTGATTCCCTGACCCTGACTGCTTTGGCCTGGCAAAGAAACCTGCACAGATACTGCAGGTGGTGCGGAAAATGGTGGCCTTACAGTGACGGAAGGGATGTAGTGTTGCTGACTAGCTTCATTGGCCGAGGGTGCTACAACCTTAAGGGACGTTTGGTAGTTAGTCCAGGCTTGCAAATGCATGGTGGTTAAATGTCTATGCATGCAACTTGTATTGAGACTTTTCAGATTCTGACCTCTGCTTAAGGTAGTTGAACATTTTTGACAGATGACTTTGCGCTGATCAATTGGATGTTGTTTAAAAAAATGCCAGACTGCACTCTTTCCAGCATCGGATCCCTTTTCAGGCATTGCAGACTGAGCTTTAACCGGATGGCCACGCTGTCCTCCAACTGGTTTTGGCTTTGCCACGCATTTTGGGCCAGATATGGGCCCGGCAGATGGAACCTGTTGCGATGTTGATGCCTGCTGCGGCCCCTCCTCCTCCGCTTCAGAACTACTGCCGCCTGCACCCTGTTCCCCCAATGGCTGCCAATCGGGGTCAACAACTGGGTCATCTATAACCTCCTCTTCTAGCTCGTGTGCAACTTCGTCTGTGTCACCGTGTAAGTCGGTGGTATAGCGTTCGTGACAGGGCAACATAGTCTCATCAGGGTCTGATTCTGGATCAGTACCCTGCGAGGGCAATGTTGTGGTCTGAGTCAAAGGACCAGCATAGTAGTCTGGCTGTGGCTGTGCATCAGTGCACTCCATGTCAGATTCAACTTGTAATGGGCATGGCCTGTTAACTGTTTCACTTTCTAAGCCAGGGACGGTATGTGTAAAGAGCTCCATGGAGTAACCCGTTGTGTCGCCTGCTGCATCCTTCTCTGTTGTTGTTTTTGCTGAAGAGGACAAGGAAGTGACTTGTCCTTGACAGTGAACATCCACTAACGACGCGCTGCTTTTACATTTACCAGTTTCAAAAGAGGAGGCAAAAGAGCTAGAGGCTGAGTCAGCAAGGTAAGCCAAAACTTGCTCTTGCTGCTCCGGCTTTAAAAGCGGTTTTCCTACTCCCAGAAAAGGGAGCGTTCGAGGCCTTGTGTAGCCAGACGACGAACCTGGCTCCACAGCTCCAGACTTAGGTGCAATATTTTTTTTCCCACGACCACCTGATGCTCCACTACCACTACCATCATTACCAGCTGACAATGAACGCCCACGGCCACGACCTCTTCCACCAGACTTCCTCATTGTTTTAAA
This sequence comes from Ranitomeya imitator, assembly GCF_032444005.1. Lineage (NCBI taxonomy): Eukaryota > Metazoa > Chordata > Amphibia > Anura > Dendrobatidae > Ranitomeya > Ranitomeya imitator. The sequence goes on from NC_091285.1 coordinate 408,378,047, forward strand.
AACGTAACCAAAGTAACGGTATTTGTTGCTGTCAAACAACTTACACGGTGAGCTATAACTTCAGTATGATTTAGATATCCCTTTACAGGTGGGTGAGACCGCAAGGAAAATCAGGCACAATGTTACACACTCTGTTTTCGGTGGCACCAAATGAGAGAGATGCCACACACGCAGGACTGTCACTCAAGCACAAATGTCAATATTAATCTCCCACTGTTTTTTTTTATTTTTTTAGGGAGAATTTAGAAACCAAATAAAAAAAAAATAGGCTTTCTATGGCCCACTATTTGAGAGAGAGAGATGGCACACCCAGGAGTCAGGACTGGCACACAAGCAGAAAAGCCAATATTAATCTCCCACTGTTTTTTTTTATTTTTTCAGGGAGAATTTAGAAACCAAATAAAAAAAAAATAGGCTTTCTATGGCCCACTATTTGAGAGAGAGAGATGGCACACCCAGGAGTCAGGACTGGCACACAAGCAGAAAGGCCAATATTAATCTCCCACTTTTTTTTTATTTTTTCTGGGAGAATTTAGAAACCAAATAAAAAAAAATAGGCTTTCTATGGCCCACTATTTGAGAGAGAGAGAGATGGCATACCCAGGAGTCAGGACTGGCACACAAGCAGAAAGGCCAATATTAATCTCCCACTGTTTTTTTTTATTTTTTCAGGGAGAATTTAGAAACCAAAAAAAAAAATTGATTTTTTCAGGGAGAATTTAGAAACCAAATAAAAAAAACAAAAAAAAAGGCTTTCTATGGCCCACTATTTGAGAGAGAGAGATGGCACACCCAGGAGTCAGGACTGGCACACAAGCAGAAAGGCCAATATTAATCTCCCACTTTTTTTTTTTTTTTCTTGGAGAATTTAGAAACCAAATAAAAAAAAAATAGGCTTTCTATGGCCCACTATTTGAGAGAGAGAGATGGCACACCCAGGAGTCAGGACTGGCACACAAGCAGAAAGGCCAATATTAATCTCCCACTTTTTTTTGGTTTATTTTTGGAGAATTTAGAAACCAAATAAAAAAATAGGCTTTCTATGGCCCACTATTTGAGAGAGATGGCAAACCCAGGAGTCAGGACTGGCACACAAGCAGAAAGGACAATATTAATCTCCCACTATTTTTTTTTTTTATTTTTTCAGGGAGAATTTAGAAACCAAATTAAAAAAAATAGGCTTTCTATGGCCCACTATTTGAGAGAGAGAGATGGCACACCCAGGAGTCAGGACTGGCACACAAGCAGAAAGGCCAATATTAATCTCCCACTGATTTTTTTTATTTTTTCAGGGAGAATTTAGAAACCAAATTTAAAAAAAAATAAATAAATAGGCTTTCTATGGCCCACTATTTGAGAGAGAGATGGCACACTCAGGACTGGCACACAAGCCCAAAGGCCAATATTAATCTCCCACTGTTTTTCCCTCTTTATAGCCCCTGTGACGCCGCAGACAGCAAGCCAATCACTGCAATGCCCTTGTCTAAGATGGTGGGGACCAGGACCTATGTCATCACGCTGCCCACACTCTGCGTCCACCTTCATTGGCTGAGAAATGGCGCTTTTCGCGTCATTGAAACGCGACTTTGGCACGAAAGTCGCGTAACGCATGGCCGACCCCACACATGAAACCCGACTTTGCCAAAAGTCGGCGACTTTTGAAAATGAACGATCCGTTTCGCTCAACCCTAACAATAACCATTTAATACACTCGGGCCCAAATAATACTTCATTACAGCAATAGGATCATTCTTAGTCTGTGGCCTGAGAGAATTATTGTACTTTTGCATATTTGTATTGATGTTGTAATTTAATTTGCGTTTTATTGCATGAATTATTTGGTACAATAGAAGAACAGAACTTAATGTTTGGTACAGAAATCTTTGCAATTACAGAGGTCAGACGCAGGGTCGGACTGGCCCACCAGGAAACCGGAAAATCCTCCGATGGGACCATCCCCTGGCCAGCACCACAACTCTTGCCACCTTCATTTGCCTGCTCTGCCCTGTATTCTGATCGCGTGAGTCCATTATTCTATTCCGATGCCTGCACTGTTCAGCAACAAGTGATGTAAAGTGAGAGCTTACTCATTACCTGCCGGTAGCAGAAGGTGATGAGAAAGCTCTCACTTCACATCACTAGTTGCTGACCAGTGCAGACGGCCGACATCGGGTATAGAACAACGCACTCACAGCACAGCAGACTCAATCACTGACAGTGAGACTACACACGTAGCAAGAAGGCGTCTAGAACGGAGTTGATTTTTGGAGGGAATGATGTCACCGCAAGGGGCGGGGCCTTCTTCAGTCCAGTGAAGACCCGATAGCAGGAAGCAGCGCTGTGCTAGACTGCTGGAGAGGAAGGAAATTACATGCTGCACCATGGAGCTGTGTGAGGAGAGGACCCTTGTACGAATGGGAATGAGGACTTAGAACTCAGTGTGAGTACTCTGAGGATGTACAGTACAGACCAAAAGTTTGGACACACCTTCTCATTTAAAGATTTTTCTGTATTTTTATGACTATGAAAATTGTACATTCACACTGAAGGCATCAAAACTAGTGATGGGCGAGCACTAAAATGATTGGGTGCTCATTGCTCAGGTCGAGCAAATTGGAATACTCTGGTACTTGGCCAGAACAAAGAGCCCAATGTAAGTCTATGGGAGACCCGAGTATATTTATTGCAGTCCCCCCGGGGGTCCTTTTAAGGTCTAAAAACAGCTGAAAATGATGGAAACACTGCTCAAATGACACAGGTACATCATGCGGATCGCCCCTGGAAGCATTCCTGACTCCTAGTTCACAGCCTTAATCATTTTTTTCCGAGATTCATGCTATTTTTCTGAGTGCTACAAAAAACACATGAAAACGAAACCAAAACGGGTTTTGCTTGGAAATATGTCAAGGTACATCCTTTGCAGGTTAGTAACTTGCCTGTAAGGCCAAATATTTAACCCCAGACCGAAAATTTCCTCTCCCACTTAGGCTTAGTTCAGACGCTGCGTTTTTGAAGCGTTTTTTTAACATTAACATTGCTTTCAACCACTACAAATGCATTCACTGGGAAATGTCATTGTAACATTTAACACCCCTAGCTGGCCATGTGGTGTGTGACACATAAGCAGACCCATCTTGTTTCATTTATGAAGGAGGGACTCTTAAAGTCACAGGGCCTATTTTTACTGGTGCATCAGGCAGCATTAATCTTCTTAAAGGGCCATTGTGAAACAGTGGGTCTCCTAAGATGTTGTAGCCTATGCTGTGAGTGGATGGGCTGCCAAGAATTACGACGCACCACAATACCCCTTTCATAAGATGTCCAGGGGGGACTCCTGAAAAAGTGTTGCATTGAATTCAAGGTCTGCCCTGCTACCAATTCATATGCACCCCAATAAGCCTTTGAACCCACATACTGGATGGGCCCAGGAAAATCCACTTCACAATATGCATTTTGTGCTCCATACTTCTTTGTTTTATGCATTGGCGGCAAGGCCAGCCCTGCTGCATAGTCATACAGTATGCACCCCATTAGGCCTTGGAACCCACATAGTGGATGAGCCCATGAAAATCCACTTCACAATACAGTATGCATTTTGTATTCCCGTACTCCTTGGTTTTACACATTGCCAGCAAGGCCTGCCCTGCTGCATAGTCAGTCATATGCACCCCATTAGGCCTTGTAACCCACATAGTGGATGTGCCCATTAAAATCCACTTCACAATATGCATTTTGTTCTGCGTACTCCTTTGTTTTACACATTGGCGGCAAAGCCAGCCCTGCTGCATAGTCATATGCACCCCATTAGGTCTTGGAACCCACATAGTGGATGGGCCCAGGAAAATCCACTTCAAAATATGCATTTTGTGCTCCATACTCCTTGGTTTTATACATTGGCAGGAAGGTGAGCCCTGATGAATAGTCATATGCAGCCCATTAGGCCTTGGAACCCACATACTGGATGTGCACATGAAAATCCACTTCACCATATGCATTTTGTGCTCCATACTCCTTTGTTTTATACATTGGCGGCAAGGCCAGCCCTGCTGCATAGTCAGTCATATGCACCCCATTAGGCCTTGGAACCCACATACTGGATGTGCCCATGTTTTACAATATGCGTTTTGTACTCCCGCACTCCTTGGTTTTATACATTGGCGGCAAGGCCAGCCCTGCTGCATAGTCAGTCATATGCACCCCATTAGGCCTTGGAACCCACATAGTGGATAGGCCCAGGAAAATCCACTTCACAATATGCATTTTGTACTGCATACTCCTTTGTTTTACATATTGGCAGGAAGGCCAGCCCTGCTGCATAGGCATATGCACCCCATTAGGCCTTGGAACCCACATACTGGATAAGCCGAGGAAAATCCACTTCACAATATACATTGTGTGCTCCATACTCCTTGGTTTTACACATTGGCGGCAAGGCCAGCCCTGCTGCATAGTCAGTCATATGCGCCCCGTTAAGCCTTGGAACCCACATAGTGGATGGGCCCAGGAAAATCCACTTCAGAATATGCATTTTGGGCTCTATACTCCTTTGTTTATTACATTGGCAGGAGGGCGAGCCCTGATGCATAGTCATATGCACCCCATTAGGCCTTGAAAGCGACATACTGGAGGCGCCCATGGAAATCCACTTCACAATATGCATTTTGTGCTTCATACTCCTTGGTTTTATACATTGGCAGGAAGGCGAGCCCTGCTGCATAGTCAGTCATAAGCTCCCCATTAGGCCTTGGAACCTACATAGTGGATGGGCCCAGGAAAATCCACTTAACAATATGTTTTTTGTACTGCATACTCCTTTGTTTTATATATTAGTAGGAAGGCGAGCCCTGCTGCATAGTCATATGCACCCCATTAGGCCTTGGAACCCACATAGTGGATGGGCCCAGGAAAATCCACTTCAGAATATGCATTTTGTGCTCCATACTCCTTTGTTTTATACATTGGCAGGAAGGTGAGCCCTGCTGCATAGTAATATGCACCCTATTAGGCCTTGGAACCCACATACTGGATGCGCCCATGAAAATCCACTTCACAATATGCATTTTGTGCTCCATATTCCTTTGTTTTATACATTGGCAGGAAGGCGAGCCATGCTGCATAGTCAGTCATATGCACCCCATTAGGTCTTGGAACCCACATAGTGGATGTGCCCATGAAAATCCACTTCACAATATGCATTTTGTGCTGCGTGCTTCTTTGTTTTACACATTGGTGACAAGGCCAGGTCAATGCCACACAGAGTTCTAGCAGCAGACACATCTCTAAAACAACTGTTAAGAGCAGACTTTGTGCAGCCAGCCTTCATGGTAAAATAGCTGCTAGGAAAACACTGCTAAGGACAGGCAACAAGCAGAAGAGACTTGTTTGGGCTAAAGAACACAAGGGATGGACGTTAGACCAGTGGAAATCTGTGCTTTGGTCTGATGAGTCCAAATTTGATATCTTTGGTTCCAACCACCATGTCTTTGTGCAATGCAGAAAAGGTGAACGGATGAACACTACATGCCTGGTTCCCACCGTGAAGCATGGAGGAGGAGGTGTTATGGTGTGGGCTTGCTTTGCTGGTGACACTGTTGTGGATTTATTCAAAATTGAAGGCATACTGAACCAGCATGGCTACTACAGCATCTTGCAGCGGCATGCTATTCCATCTGGTTTGCGTTTAGTTGGACCATCATTTATTTTTCAGCAGGACAATGACCCCAAACACACCTCCAGGCTGTGTAAGGCTATTTGACCAAGAAGGAGAGTGATGGGGTGCTACGCCAGATGACATGGCCTCCACAGTCACCAGACCTGAACCCAGTCGAGATGGTTTGGGGTGAGCTGGACTGCAGAGTGAAGGCAAAAGGGCCAACAAGTGCTAAGCATCTCTGGGAACTCCTTCAAGATTGTTGGAAGACCATTCCCGGTGACTACCTCTTGAAGCTCATCAAGAGAATGCCAAGAGTGTGCAAATCAGTCATCAAAGCAAAAGGTGGCTACTTTGAAGAATCTAGAATATAAGACATAATTTCAGTTGTTTCACACTTTTTTGTTAAGTATATAATTCCACATGTGTTAATTCATAGTTTTGATGCCTTCAGTGTGAATGTACTTGTGTGAATTGTCATGAAAATACAGAAAAATCTTTAAATAAGAAGGTGCGTCCAAACTTTTGGTCTGTACTGTGTTTTGGAAAGGGTTGATGTAACTTGGGTGGGTTGCATAGGGAAGATGATTATGAGGGGATGTGTGGAGAATGGGGGGATGATGAGGGGCTGTATGGAGAAGAGGGATGATGAGGGGCTGTGTGGAGAAGGGGGATGATGAGGAGCTGTGTGGAGAAGAGGGAGTGAGAAAAAGCCTTTCTGTTCACTGCAGTTCACCTGGAAAAATTTCTCAAACTAAACTGCGGTGAGCTCTTTGAGCTCAGCGCTGCACCGTGCGGCTTTCTCACTGTGCTACCTGTGATCTCACCGAGGCACATGTCTAATTAATACAATCTTTCTGTGCTTAGAAAATATAATTGTTGTCTGCAGGACTTGACTTGTAAGGAGGTTTTTAAATCAAGCAAAAAAAATCATTGTACCCAACATATAAGCATTTTGCTGGTTTGTCAGGTGATTGTTTGGACAGATGGTTGGTAGGTAATCAAATACTTATTTAATGAAATAAAATCTTATTTAATTATTTCAACATAGAATGTGATTTTCTGTTTTTTATTTTTAGATTCTGTCTCTCGTATATATACGATAAAAATTACAGACCTTTCCATTCTTTGTTGGTGGGAAAATTTGCAAGATCGACAGTGTTTCAAATACTTATTTTCTCCAGTGTATTACATAGTTGCTTATTTTCACGTGTCATTAATTTTTTAATTAAGGATTGAAACGACAGTTATTCTTTAAGGTTAGGCGCGCACGTAGCATTTTTTGACACATTTTCCCTAATTTTTTCCTTCATGTTCTTACCATGAAAAATGCAGCATTTTACCGTTCCAGTAAAGTGAATGAGATTCCTGATGTCTCATGAATTGGGTTGAGCGGCTTTTAGTTTTTTAGGGTTGAGTCGGGTTTTGTGAAACCCGACTATCTCAAAAGTCGAGTCGAGTGGAATCGGCCGATTATCGCGAAAAGTCGGGGATCGACTGAAACACGAAACCCAATGCAAGTCAATTGGGGAGCATAGTCGGCAGTGAGTGGAGGCCAGGAAAACACCTACAGTGCCCATTTTAATGGCAAAAACATCCATTCTTGTTACTGAAGCTTGCCAATCTTAATTTACCTTATAATAATAGTAAGGCATTGGAAATTGGGGGTCATTTGGCTAAAGCTGTGGGGGGTAGGGCTGGTTCAAGTATTTAGTGGGCCCAGGAAATCTGGACCACGTCACGGCAGTGGAGCAGGGAGAGGTAAGTATGTAAACTTTGCAAGTGCTGTGATCCTGAGCAAGCAGGGGGGCCCTCACGTTGGCATTGGCACTGGCACAGGGCCCCTCAAAGTACGGCGGTGTGTTTGCATGGCAGAGGCGCCTCCCACCGGCAACGACATTTTGCGTACTATGAGGGGTCCTGTGCCAGTGACATCGCCAACAAGTATTCCCCCCCACCTGATGAAGGAACATGCACTTTCATCTGCACCTTCCTCTTTGTCCCCGTGTAAGGTGGTATGGTATGCGGGAAGGGGAACCTGACTTTCAGCAGGGTCACATTCTGGCTGTGTAGCGTGCACGGGGAATGTAACGTTCTGGGTCAATGTACCAGCAGACTCATCTATCACTGGCTGGGCAATGGGCAGGATGAGGAGGAAACACAGATATAGGCCCAAATAATAAAGTGGGCTAAATGCAGTTCAAAATTGGTAACAGGACTAACCAGGGGGCATTGCTTTGTTCAGTGGAGTACAACTGTAATGAGAGGCTGACACAGTGAGTAGGCCCAAATCAGTAAGTAGGCTAAATGCAGTTCAAAATTGGTAACAGAAGTAAACAGGCGGCACTGGTTTGTTCAGTGTAGGAGAACATCAAGGAGCGGCAGACACCGTTAGTAGGGCCAACTAAACAAGTAGGCCAAATGTAGTGTTATATTAAAAACAATTTAACAAGAGCCTGAAGATAGAACCTAGAGAAAGGCAACCTGGAGAACACCTTGGAGCGGAAGACACCGTTTGTAGAACCCAGACCCAACTTGTAGGCCTAATGCAGTGTTGTTTCAACATCTAGTTAACGAGAGCTTCAAGCTAGAAGCTAGGGAGAGGCAACCTGGAGAACACCTTGGAACGGCAGACACCGTCTCTACAACCCAGACCCAACTTGTAGGCCTAATGCAGTGTTGTTTCAACAACTACTTAACGAGAGCCTGAAAATGGAATTTCAGGACAGGAAACCTGGAGAGCGGCATACACCGTTAGTAGGCCCCAACCAAACTAGTAGCCCCAGTGCAGTTGTTCGATTAAAAAACTATTTAACAAGAGCCTGAAGATTGAAGCTCAGGAAAGGCAACCAGGAGAACACCTTGGAGCGACAGACACCGTCTCTACAACCCAGACCCAACTTGTAGGCCTAATGCAGTGTTGTTTCAACAACTACTGAACGAGAGCTAGAAGATCGAAGCTATGGAGAGGCAACCTGGAGAACACCTTGGAGCGGCAGACACCGTCTCTACAACCCAGACCCAACTTGTAGGCCTAATGCAGTGTTGTTTCAACAACTACTTACCGAGAGCTAGAAGATAGAAGCTATGGAGAGGCAACCTGGAGAACACCTTGGTGCGGGAGACACCGTCTCTACAACCCAGACCCAACTTGTAGGCCTAATGCAGTGTTGTTTCAACAACTACTTAACGAGAGCCTGAAAATGGAATTTCAGGACAGGAAACCTGGAGAACAGCACGGAGCGGCATACACCGTTAGTAGGCCCCAACCAAACTAGTAGCCCCAGTGCAGTTGTTCGATTAAAAAACTATTTAACAAGAGCCTGAAGATTGAAGCTCAGGAAAGGCAACCAGGAGAACACCTTGGAGCGGCAGACACTGTTTGTAGACCACAACGAAACTTGTGGCCCCAATGCAGTTTTATAATTCTGACAAGCTGAAAATCAGTCTTTTTTTTTTTTTTTTAGAGGAGGACAGCTGTATTAAGTGGCGCAGACAGACACTGCTAGTAGGCCTTACACCACAAAGTAGGCTCACTGCAGGATGAAAAAAAGTTACATGGGTACACGGTCGGCTTTGGTGTGCTCAGCAGAGGACAAATGGAAAGAGGGACCGCAGACAGACTTAGTAGGCCTAAAATTTTAAAAAAATAGGCTCAATGCAGTTTGAATTATCTTGCAGGGGTACACAGGCAGCATTGGTGTAGTCAGCGGAGGACAATTGGAAGGAGGGACCGCAGACAGACTTAGTAGGCCTAAAGTAAAAAAATTAGGCTCAATGCAGTTTGAATTATCTTGCAGGGGTACATAGGCAGCATTGGTGTGGTCAGCGGAGGACGATTGGAAGGAGTGTCTGACACAGTTAGTACTCCCAAAAAATAAATGGATGTTAATGTCTCGCAAAACAACAAAACCAAAAAACAAAAGGGTGGCATACTTAGGTACAGGGGTGGGCTCCTCTGCTGAGTTTCAGACATAGTAATTTGGAGCTAAGTATTTACTGGTGTCAATGTAGGACACTGACCCTGACTATTTTAACTAGCATCATACATGTCAACAAATTGGTATTGTCAGTGCCAGGCATTGAAGGATGTCAGCGCATAGACTAAACATTGGTGGAGCTGTGAGAGATAATTTTGCAAGTGGTAGAACAGTGTTTGAGCTGGGGGGAAACTCTCTTGTGGCCGGCGGTACAGGCCCAGGGCCCCTCATGTTACAACGATGTGTCTGACGTTGGTTGCACGCCACCACCACCAGAGACACTTTATTGTACTATGAGGGATCCAGTGGCAGTGCCGTCGACCAAAAATGGGCACACCCACCTCTTCAGACAAACGGCACTTTCATGGGTGCTTGCGCCAAGTGGCGAGACCACGGCCCCGTGGGGGGAGTTAGCCCATTTGGGGAGGTGTAAACATGTCGTATGCTGGACAAACAGCTGCTGCAAATTAAGAGATTGGAACAGTCAGTAAGACCAGTCCACAAGCGAGACCTTTTTATAGGAAAGCTAGGTGTCAGCCGGGAAAGGTGGGGCAAAATAATTCGAAATCCATGAGTGGTTCATTTTAATGAAGGTTAGATCATCAACATTTTGGGTAGCCAGACGAGTCCTTTTTTCGGTCAATATTGAACCAGCAGCACTGAATACTCTTTCTGATAGCACACTAGCTGCTGGGCAAACAAGCTCCTGCAATGCATATTCTGCCAATTCTGGCCAGGAGTCTATTTTGGATGCCCAGTAATCAAATGGGAATGACTAAACATTGGTGGAACTGTGAGAGATAATTGTGCAAGTGGTAGAGCAATGTTTGAGCTGGGGGGGGGAAACTCTCTTGTGGCCGGTGGTACAGGCCCAGGGCCCCTCATGTTACAACAGTGTGTCTGACGTTGGGTGCGCACCACCACCGCCAGAGACACTTTATTGTACTATGAGGGACCCAGTGGCAGTGCCGTCGACCAAAATCGTGCACACCCACCTCTTCAGACAAACAGCACTCTCACGGGTGCTTGCGCCAAGTGGCGATACCACGGCCCCGTGTGGGGAGTTTGGCCATTTAGGGAGGTGTAAGCATGTCGTATGCTGGACAATCAGCTGCTGCAAATTACGAGATTGGTAAAGTCATTCAGAGTAGTCCACAGGCAAGACCTTTTCATAGGAAAGCTAGGTGTCGGCCGGGCAAGGTGGGGCAAAAGAATTCGAAATCCAGTTGTGGTTCATTTTAATGAAGGTTAGATCATCAACGTTTTGGGTAGCCAGACGAGTCCTTTTTTCGGTTAATATTGAACCTGCAGCACTGAATACTCTTTATGATAGGACACTAGCTGCCGGGCAAGCGAGCTCCTGCAATGCATATTCTGCCAATTCTGGCCAGGTGTCTAATTTGGATGCCCAGTAATCAAATGGGAATGACGGTTGAGGTAGAACATCGATAAGGGATGAAAAATAGTTTGTAACCATACTGGACAAATGTTGTCTCCTGTCACTTTGAATTGATGCAGCAGTACCTGTCCTGTCTGTGGTTATTGCGAAATCACTCCACAACCTGGTCAGAAAACCCCTCTGTCCAATGCCACTTCTGATTTGTGCACCTCTAACACCTCTTCCCTGTTGCCCCCTGCAGCTCGTGTGAGAACCATCACCGGCGCTGTGTGCTGGGAATGCCTGAATCAAACGGTCTACAAGAGTTGCTTGTTTGGTTGCTAATATTTGTTCGAGGTTCTCATGTGGCATGATATTTTTCAATTTGCCTGTATATCGAGGAACAAGGAGGCAGGCCAACCAGTAATCGTCATCGGTCATCATTTTAATAATGCGTGGGTCCCTTTTGAGGATACGTAAGGCATAATCCGCCATGTGGGCCAAAGTTCCAGTTGTCAAATCTGCAGTTGTGCTGGGTTGAGGGGCAGTTTTAGGCAAATCTACGTCACTTGTCTCCCTCAAAAAACCTGAACCCGGCCTTGCAACGCCACCAGTTTCTATTGGCCCCGGAGAAGCTTCCTCATTCAAAAAATACTCATTCCCATCATCCTCCTCGTCCTCCTCCTCTTCGCCTGCTACCTCGTCCTGTAAATTGCCCTGACCAGACAATGGCTGACTGTCATCAAGGCTTTCCTCTTCCTCTGCTGCAGACGCCTGCTCCTTTATGTGCGTCAAACTTTGCATCAGCAGACGCATTAGGGGGATGCTCATGCTTATTATGGCGTTGTCTGCACTAACCAGCCGCGTGCATTCCTCAAAACACTGAAGGACTTGACACAGGTCTTGTACTTTCGACCACTGCACACCTGACAACTCCATGTCTGCCATCCAACTGCCTGCCCGTGTATGTGTATCCTCCCACAAATACATAACAGCACGCCTCTGTTCGCACAGTCTCTGAAGCATGTGCAGTATGGAGTTCCACCTTGTTGCAACGTGGATGATTAGGCGATGCTGGGGAAGGTTCAAAGACCGCTGATGGTTCTGCATACGGCTGGAGTGTACGAGCGAACGGCAGATATGCGAGCAAAGTCTGCGCACTTTGAGGAGCAGGTCGGGTAACCCTGGATAACTTTTCAGGAAGCACTTCACCACCAGGTTTAAGGTGTGAGCAAGGCAAGGAATGTGTTTCAGTTGGGAAAGGGCCATGGCAGCCATAAAATTCCTTCCGTTATCACTCACTACCTTGCCTGCCTCAAGATGTACAGTGCCCAGCCATGACTGAGTTTCTTTCTGCAAGAACTCGGACAGAACTTCCGCGGTGTGTCAGTTGTCGCCCAAACACTTCATTGCCAATACAGCCTGCTGACGCTTGCCACTAGCTGTCCCATAATGGGACACCTCGTGTGCAACAGTGGCAGCTGCGGATGGAGTGGTTGTGCGACTGCGGTCTGTGGACGAGCTCTCGCTTCTGCAGGAGGACGAGGAGGAGGGGGGGCGAATGCCTACAGCCAACTGTTTCCTAGACCGTGGGCTAGGCAGAACTGTCCCAATATTGCTGTCCCCTGTGGACCCTGCATCCACCACATTAACCCAGTGTGCCGTGATGGACACGTAACGTCCCTGGCCATGCCTACTGGTCCATGCATCTATTGTCAGGTGCACCTTTGTACTCACAGATTGCATGGATGATGCGGTCTTTTACATGCTGGTGGAGGGCTGGGATGGCTTTTCTTGAAAAGAAGTGTCGACTGGGTAGCTCGTAGCATGGTACAGCGTAGTCCATCAGGGCCTTGAAAGCTTCACTTTCAACTAACCGGTAGGGCATCATCTCTAATGAGATTAGTCTAGCAATGTGGGCGTTCAAACCCTGTGTACGCGGATGCGAGGATGAGTACTTCCTTTTCCTAATGAGAGTCTCATGTAGGGTGAGCTGGACTGGAGAGCTGCAGATTGTGGAACTAGCGAGGGTGCCAGTGGACATGGCAGACTGAGAGAGGGTTGGAGATGGTATTCTTGCTGGTGCCCTACATGCAGTGTTTCCTACTACGAAACTGGTGATTCCCTGACTGCTTTGGCCTGGTGACGAAACCTGCACATTTACTGCAGGTGGTGCGGGAAATGGTGGGCTTACAGTGAGGGAAGGGATGTAGCGTTGCTGACTAGCTTCATTGGCCGTGGGTGCTACAACCTTAAGGGATGTTTGGTAGTTAGTCCAGGCTTGCAAATGCATGGTGGTTAAATGTCTACGCATGCAACTTGTATTTAGACTTTTAAGATTCTGACCTCTGCTTAAGGTAGTTGAACATTTTTGACAGATGACTTTGCGCTGATCATTTGGATGTTGTTTAAAAAAATGCCAGACTGCACTTTTTCTACTATCGAATACCTTTTCAGGCATTGCAGACTGAGCTTCTTTAACCGGATGGCCATGCTGTCCTACAACTGGTTTTGGTTTTGCCACGCGTTTTTGGCCAGATACGGGCCTGACAGATGGAACCTGTTGCGATGTTGATGCCTGCTGCGGCTCCTCCTCCTCCGGTTCAGAGCTACTGCCGTCTGCACCCTGTTCCCCCAATGGCTGCCAATCGGGGTCAACAACTGGGTCATCTATGACCTCCTCTTCTATCTCGTGTGCAACTTCGTTTGTGTCATCGTGTAAGCCTGTGGTATAGCGTTCGTGACGGGGCACCATAGTCTCATCAGGGTCTGATTCTGGATCAGTACACTGCGAGGGCAATGTTCTGGTCTGAGTCAAAGGAACAGCATAGTAATCTTGCTGTGGCTGTGCATCTGTGCACTCCATGTCCGATTCAACTTGTAATGGGCATGGCCTGTTAACTGTTTCACTTTCTAACCCAGGAACGGTATGTGCAAAGAGCTCCATGGAGTAACCCGTTGTGTCGCCTGACGCATCCTTCTCTGTTGTTCTTGGTGAAGAAGACAAGGAAGCGACTTGTCCCTGACCATGAACATCCACTAACGACGCGCTGCTTTTACATTTAGCACTTTCAGAAGAGGAGGCGAAAGAGCTAGAGGCTGAGTCAGCAAGGAAAGCCAAAACTTGTTCTTGCTGCTCCGGCTTTAAAAGCGGTTTTCCTACTCCCAGAAAAGGGAGCGTTCGAGGCCTTGTGTAGCCAGACGACGAACCTGGCTCAACAACTCGAGACTTAGGTGCTATATTGCTTTTCCCACGACCACCTGATGCTCCACCACCACTACCATCATTACCAGCTGGCAATGACCGCCCACGGCCACGACCTCTTCCACCAGACTTCCTCATTGTTTGAAAAACGTAACCAAACTAACGGTATTTTTTACTGTAAAACCAGTTACAAGGTGAACTCAAACGTCTGTTGGATTTATATATCCCTTTATAGGTGGGTGAGACTGCAGGGAAAATCAGGCCCAATGTATAACAGTACACAGCTTCAGTGGCAGACAGATATGCCACTAACAGGACTGACGCTGATGCAGACACTACCAATAAAAATCTCCCCCTTTTTATTTTTTCTGGGAGAATATTGAAGAAATGTGCCCCACTCTTATACAGTATATGTTCTGTGGCACAAAATTAGAGACAGATGCCACACACAGGAGTGGCACTGAAGCAGAAATGCCAATCTTAATCTCCCATTATTTTTTTTTTCAGGGAGAATTTAAAAGAAATCTGGCCCAGTATTACACACTAGGTTTAATGTGGCACAAAATTTGAGACAGGTGGCACACACAGGAGTGCCACTGAAGCAGAAATGCCAATCTTAATCTCCCACTATTTTTTTTTTAGGGAGAATTTAGAAGAAATCTGGCCCAGTATTACACACTAGGTTTAATGTGGCACAAAATTTGAGACAGGTGGCACACACAGGAGTGGCACTGAAGCAGAAATGCCAATCTTAATCTCCCACTATTTTTTTTTTCAGGGAGAATTTAAAAGAAATCTGGCCCAGTATTACACACTAGGTTTAATGTGGCACAAAATTTGAGACAGGTGGCACACACAGGACTGGCACTGAAGCAGAAATGCCAATTTTAATCTCCCACTGTTTTTTTTTCAGGGAGAATTTAAAAGAAATCTGGCCCAGTACTACACACTAGGTTTAATGTGGCACAAAATTAGAGACAGATGCCACACACAGCACTGGCACTGAGGCAAAATTGCCAATCTTAATCTCCCACTATTTTTTTTTTATTTATGGGAGAATTGGTAAGAAATCAGGCCCACTGTTATACTGTATGTTTTCTGTGCCAGAAAACGAGACACAGATGCCACACACAGGACTGCCACTGATACAGATTTGCCAATTTTAATCTGCACCCTTTTTTTTTTTTTTTCTTCAGGGAGACTAGTGAATAAATCTGGGCCACTGTATTAGAGTATATTTTCTGTGGCAGAAAGTGGCTTGAAGAGATATAACGAAACAAAAAAAAAAGGGACTGTCCTACAATTACTATCTCCCTGCCGTAATCTCAGCAAAGTATGGCAGGCAGCAATAACAAGGAGTGGACTGCTGCACAAATTAAATCAAAAGTGTGGACAAACAAACAAATAGCTGTGCAGAAAGGAAGGAGCAACAGGAATTGTGCTTTGAAAAAAGCAGTTGGTTTGCACAGCAGTGTACAAACAGCAATGCAGCTATCAGGGAGCCTTCTAGGGCAGCCCAATGAGCTACAGCGCTATGGAAAAAAAAATGTAGCCTCCACTGTCCCTGCAAACAAAAGGTGGTGTTGGACAGTGGAAATCGCTGCAGCACAAGCGGTTTGGGGGTTAATGTACCCTGCCTAACGCTATCCCTGCTTCTGACGAAGCGGCAGCAAACTCTCCCTATGCTCAGATCAGCAGCAGTAAGATGGCAGTCGGTGGGAACGCCCCTTTATAGCCCCTGTGATGCCGCAGAAAGCAAGCCAATCACTGCAATGCCCTTCTCTAAGATGGTGGGGACTGAGACCTATGTCATCACGCTGCCCACACTCTGCGTCCACCTTCATTGGCTGAGAAATGGCGCTTTTCGCGTCATTGAAACGCGACTTTGGCGCGAAAGTCGCGTACCGCATGGCCGACCCCACACAGGGATCGGGTTGGGTTTCATGAAACCCGACTTTGCCAAAAGTCGGCGACTTATGAAAATGACCGACCGTTTCGCTCAACCCTACTCATGAACAAGTTGCATATTTTTTCCTTGCAGATTTAAAGCAGTTTCATATCTGCAGCATGTCAATTCTTTCAGCGTTTTTGCAATGTTTTTCATCCATTGTAATGACTGGGGGAAAAAATGCAGCAAAAACACGTGTTTTTCATGCAGCATTTTTCCTGCAAAGAGACACTTCTTTTATGCAGAAATATCTCAGTTTTATATTTGCTGTAAAACTTATATATTGTTGAAATGTAACAACTACTGTAATATACTGTACATTAAGGAAATTACAAGGCACCAGAGTTGTTCCAAATAATTTACTTTTCAATCAGAAAAATCAATCAGGCATATAAAAAAGTGATGTTTTGGCCACAAATGGCTGTCATCAAGCAGCCAAGGTATAAAAAAAATATTCAGTATTGTCGACTGACAACATTGTCTGTTTTTTGTTGTTTTTTTTTATATTTTGACTTGGCAAAGACAGTTTGTGGTAAGATGTCACTTTTTGATATACATGATTGAGGTTTCTGATTGTATAATACATTATTGGGAGTAACTTTGGGGCCATGGAATTTCCTTTCCATGGAATAGTAGTTAGTTTTCGGACATTTATTAACCATGTCATCTCTTTGCAGTTTGAACCATCCACTGAATCTGTAATAATTGCAGATGTCATAATACATCTGATCTAAGATAATGAAGACTATGGCCCCAATTCATTATTTGCCGGGCTTTTTTAAGTCATTTTTCTATTCTGTGTGGTAGTATTTTTTGCCATTTCTGTGCAAATTCATAAAAATGGCGCAAAGAGGGATTCAGAATTTAGAGCAAAGTAAAAAGTGATCTTTCTTCCTATCTTGCACTGTTTTTGCGACTTTTGGCACGTTAGAGTTAAAAGTCGCCAAAATTGCACCAAAATATTGATGGACTCAAAAATACACCAAAAAAGGACTGACGAGAAGTTACACTAAATTTGTGACTTTTTAAAAAGTTGCAATTGATGAATAAGGCAAAAACATCTGAAATCACTACACTCCACGCACAAAGAGGAAAAAGACAAAACAGGCAAGTACATATAAAATAGACTTAAAAAGGCACAAATAGAATAATGAATAGGGCACAAACAAAAAAAGGTCAAAAACAGGTGCAAAGAATATGATGTAACAGGCAAGGCCTTAGAATATAATTCATTACAGAAACCTATGTTTTTTGCCATAATGTCTTTTGACCAGTCGCCTTCTATGGTCATTGAAATTTCTTTACTGTTGGAATTCAGGCAGTATTGACAATCCTTTATGTGAAATATTTCCTGACAACTGCAAATATTGAAAGAATTATCCAATGTCATAGTTCCACCCCTCAGTGTGTCTGGGATGCAGTTACTGACAGCTAAGCCGTCCAATCTGGTAAAGGGGAGTGCTGAAGCTGTCAGTACTTTCATTGACAGCTCAGTTGTCCAGTCTGGTGCAGGGGCGTGCTGAGCTGTGAGTGTGTTGATTGACAGCTCAGCCGTCCAATCTGAGACTGGGAGACGCAGGCTGTCTCCAGGTGTTCATTATCTCAGGTGATTGCCAGGCTACTTAACTGGTCTATTACTCACAGACCTCCATCAGGCGTACATTCAGCTACTGTGTAGTTTCATTCTGTTTGTAGATCTTTTGTTGCCAGACCTTGGATCTTGTGTTGGCCATCCCTCTATTTAACCCCTGCTGCTCTGATCCACTATTCTCCTGGTATTCTTACCTCGAGCCGTTACCTGACTGTTTTTGTCTCTTTCTTCTGTTTATGATGTTCCTTCCTAGCTTTTGACATTGGACTCCTTGACAATGCTGTCTCATGGCTTGGTTGTGAGAAGTGATTCAGCGTCACATCCCCTACTGGAGAACCCCATTTAAGTGCGCTCAGTGTGCTGAATAAAAGAACAAAATTACATCTTACCTCTCAGACCAGTTCCGCTCCTCCTCTCTAAGCGCTGTGGTCACTGACAATTCCGTGACATTGTTTATTTCACAGGAGCACTGCAACTTATCAATGGCCACTGGTGGGCTGCAAACTTCACAGTTCCACCAGATGGAACAGTTCCTTCTGATAAAGCTGTAAGGGCTCCAGCCCATCAGTAGTAACTGATAGGCTGCAGTGCTCACATGGGATAAATAACATCAGAAGATTCCCAGGGGACCCAGCTGTCGGAACAGTGGAGATCACCTGGTATGGGGGTTAAGTTTTTTGTTCTTTTTTCCACTCTTTGGCTATGTCCATATTGTTCTGTATAAGCAAGAGAGACTGAAGGAAGTCATGTTTAGTGGTATATCTACAATATAATTTTAATATTATGTATTGCTATGAAGAAAGTTTTTTAACTGTTGCTTTTCCTCTATGTAACATTGTTTTTACAGGAGGAAGATGTGAAAAACCTAGTCAGAATGGAATTGATTGGAAAGTGTGGTAAGTTGAAGTAGAAATCAATTTCCATTTGTCTCACAGCAGATTTTTGTTTACTACATTGAAACCATTTGAAACACAAATGCCTCAACGCTATTGTAGCTCTTCATATAGCAAACATCATATAGCCAACCTGTGAAACATGGATGTATTAGTCAACCTTAAGGCTCATTCTGACATCCATATTTTTCTCGTAAGAGAAAAATGTTCCTAGTTTCATTAGTAGTTTTTTTCAGAGTTTGATCAGATTCTCATCAGAGTGTCAGTCGAGTTTCATCAGTTGTGCCAAGTTTCATCAGTTTCTCTTGGATGATGTAAAACCAAGTTTCTAAACCTTCCAAGTGCAGTCTGATTTTTTAATGAACCTAAAGACTTGCATTGATGGTCAATATTGGGCATGTCTCCGCGGTTTTGCAAGGACCACTAGGTCCACAAAAATAATCGGACATTTGAACAGCACAGTAGAAGACTATACTAGGTACAATTCCCGATCTTCAAAAACAGGGAGAACTTGTAAAAGATAAATGGGAAGTGTGAATGAGCCGTTACAAATATAGACTCTAAAGGAAAAGATGACTGGAGCGCCCCCGTGGGCCATGGGGTACTTGGTACTGGGTCCTTTGGTTCTCAGGGGGATGTCACGGTGGCTGTCCCGGTCCGTGGCCCTTGGGACGTCCGTGTTAAAGGGGAAAGGTCTTTAAAGGGATGGAGTTTGTGTTCGTGACGCCACCTGTGGTATTCGGTAAGGGTGACCAACGCTGCTTTAAGGGGGTCCACTAGGGTGATGTTATGGCAGCTAGATGGTATACCTTCCCACAGGTGAAGTGTGTCCCCAGGGCTTCTCAGTGTGTAGATGGTGGATGGTGAGAGGCGCAGTGAAGAGCGAGGACACAAGGTTGCAGTCTCTTTACCTTTTACTGGAGGTTTCAGCATCCACAGTCCAGAGCACAGACCACAGGGCAGGCAGTGTCTGGTTTAGAGGCAACTCCAGAGTTCCCTTATCCAGGTGGAAATCAGAAGCCTTCCCTTGCGCTGCAGTGTTGTAGTCCCTTACTGCTAAGCTTCTCATAAGGTCCTCACAACTGTTGTAGATGTTATGTCTCTCTCTGTCCCCCGGATGGATAGGACAAAACCCGTATGACTGATGGCTTGAGGCTGTTTGTAGGGACTCTAACACGCCCCGGCCTCTGAGAGGTGCCACCATGCCTCCTGGGTGTAGGTGTGGACAGGTAACTTGCAATTAGCTGTTCTGACAGTCTCTGAAGCAAAGCTTACAGATCCTTACTCCCCCGGAATTCTGGCTACGGGATTTCTGTACCTCAGAAGGAGGCAGCCTGCTCCTGCCTGATCTCCCTCTTATATCCTCTCCTCTGCTTTGCTTTCCTTTACGCTTGCTGCAATATGTTCTGCTTTCTATCCGTCTGTTTCCTAGGAGCTGTAGCACTTCAGACCACAGGGCTCCTCTGTTTCCTTTCCCTCTGACTTCCTGACAGGAACTGACCCTTTTCCCTCCAGATCAGGATGTTCTTATCTTACCTTAAACAGGCTTAGAGCTCCCCCTTCTGGTCTGGAGTGTGAACATGTTGCATGAATTGTGTTACCTGACAAAGAGTTCTCCTTCATTGCCTCGAAACGTAACATCACTCCCCCGTAGAGGAAAATAACATTACTGCAACGACCAGGACCCTGGGGCGCTGCATGACCATGCCCAAGAACTTACATACTTAAGGGGGTGAGAATGTAGGAAGTGTATTTAATTAAAGGGTTGGCCCACTTTTTTTTATAAATTTGCCCAAACTTTAACATGTGATGCAACTTACAGACTTTAAGTCTGCGCTACTGCGGCCCTATTTTCTTAAAATTCAGAGATCAGCATGAGTATACTGCAAGCTTCTTCATTTTAGAAACAGTCACATAAAACCTGATTGCCTCATATGACATTTTCATTCATTAACTATTTACTATACGCACGCATTATGCATATAGTATTGTGGTAGAAGCTCTTCTGCATGTGCAGGGGGGAAAGTTAGGCTGGTCAATGACAATATGTAACAAAAAAAACTTGAGACAGGACTACTTTCCTTTTGTTACATGAAAATAAATGTCATTACTTGCTATCTCATTATATATATATATAATATATACTGCTCAACAAAATAAAGGGAACACTAAAATCCCACATCCTAGATATCACTGAATGAAATATTCCAGTTGTAAATCTTTATTCATTACATAGTGGAATGTGTAGAGAACAATAAAACCTAAAAATTATCAACGTAAATCACATCTAATATCCCACGGGGGTCTGGAGTTGAAATGATGCTCAAAATCAAAGTGGAAATTGAAGTTACAGGCTGATCCAACTCCAGTGGAAATGCCTCAAGGCAAGGAAATGATGCTGAGTAGTGTGGGTTTCATTGGAGGGCCGCACAGCCCTCCATGTGCTTGCCAGAGGTAGCCTGACTGCTATTAGGTATCGAGATGAGATCCTCAGACCCCTTGCGTAACCATATGCTGGTGCGGTTGGCTCATGTGGCTGGAGTGTGTCAGCAGTTCCTGCAAGATGAAGGCATTGAAGCTATAGACTGGCCCACCCATTCCCCCGACCTGAATCCCTTTGGACACATCTGGGACATCATGTCTCACACCATCCACCAAAGTCACGTTGCACCACAGACTGTCCAGGAGTTGGCGGATGCTTTAGTCCAGGTCTGTGAGGAGATCCCTCAGGAGACCATCCGCCGCCTCATCAGGAGCATACCCAGGCATTGTAGGGAGGTCATACAGGCACGTGAAGGCCACACACACTACTGAGCATCATTTCCTTGTCTTGAGGCATTTCGACTGATCAGCCTGCAATTTTATTTTACACTTTGATTTTGTGTGTGACTCCAAATCCAGGCCTCCATTGGTTAATAAATTTGATTTCCATTGATGATTTGTGTGTGATTTTGTTGTCAGCACATTCAACTTTGTACAGAACAAAGTATTCAATGATAATATTTCATTCATTCAGACCTAGGATGTGTTATTTGGGTGTTCCATTTATTTTTTGAGCAGTGTATATATCCCAAAATAGTGCTATATGAAATATGGCCATGCCCACAAAAAACAAGCCTGTTACAATGATAGAAAAATAAAAAGTTATGGCTTTTATTATTAATTTTGCCTAAAGTTTTACAATTGTAACCTGTTTGTGTGTATTTTAAAATTGGTTAGCATTGAAATGATCTTTTCTCCTGGATACATGGTATGTGGGCACTTTTCCAATGTAGTATGTTCATGTACTATATTGTAATCCTTTTTTTCTTTGCTTATGGCTGAAATAGCTATAACTCCAGCTATTAAACTGTTTAGGATTATTTTACAAGACAATGTATTTAATATAGCCATCTCCATGGATACCTCAGGTGCTGCTTTTAATAAGTATTACAATAATACCCTGAAATATGACCAATTTAAAGTACCATAGTCAGTTACTATGAGTTACTATAATCAGATTTCTAGTAACTAATATGCCACATAGAAACCAAGTTATAGTTGAGCAGTAATGACAGTGATACAGATAAGGACAATTACGTATGTGTTGGATGTGATTCCAATGTTTGCTGCTGTTCTATCCAAAGCAGATACCGTAATTAAATTCAGTCTAATAGCTGAAATTGCAAAGGAAAAAAGGTTGCTTATTTTTGTTTTGACCACTGATCCTTTCTTAGAGTCATTGACCGTACCCACATATTCTTAGGCACTGTATAATATTAAAAATGCAAATAGTTACTGCAGTCTACACTATGAAGTGCAAGGTGTTGTGATACACAATGTAAATGCTACTTTTCCAAAAGCGGTTCACCTGAACAGAACGTACAGTCTCATTGACACATATGATGCTGTATGTTCAGGATGGGAGACTCGCAGTAAGTGTGGGTTTAAAGTGATCAAGAGCGGTAGCCATCACCAAGCTGATGTCTCATTACGCCCTGGCACTTTACAGAAAAATTGTGCCCCAGTCCAAATGTGCTGCCCAGTGTGGGGTGCATAAAACTCTAATGTACACCACAGGCCTCCTCAGCTCCAAGGCTTCCATCTTCCGGAGCTGCTCAACATAACTAAAAGGACACACAGTTCATATTAACCAACAATGGTTTAATGGACAGTTCAAGTTCATCAGATTGTTAATCGCAGTATTGGGCACAACACTTCTTGTTTCTTGTTTCCTCAACACAGTACATTTTCCTTAACAGAGTTTGTTTCCAGTATGGACTATTCCCACCTTTGCTATTCCTGCTGGCCCAGGGATTTCTTGTCCAGTCCTGAAGTGCACCTGGAATCCATTCCCTTCCCTTCTCATGGTTCAGCATCCATCGTCCCCTGTGCACCAGGAGATAAGGCACTCCTCCCAGTACCTATGCAGGGCCCTGAGCTCCAGACGTCACAGGAATGTCTGCAAGGGATCCTAGTGAAGCATACCACTGACATGAACGAGTTCACCGCAGCTTAATATTAGCTTACTGCTGTATACTTCACCTTTCCTGGTTATTAAAATGGGGGACCACCCAAAAATATGACATAGAGTCCCTCTATATTTAATAACCAGAAAAGGCTAGGAACACAGCTTCGGGCTGATATTAATAGCCTAGGAAGGGGCAATGGATATTGGCCCCCTCCCCGCCTAAAAACATCAGCTCTCAGATGCCCCAGAAATGGGGCATCCATAACATGCAACAAATCGGGCACTTAGCCTTGCTCTTCCCACTTGCTGTGGTGCTGTGACAAGTGGAGTGATAGTTGGGGATTGATATCACCTTTGTATTATCAGTCATATGGTATGAAAAAACACACAGCCAGAATAATGTCCTTTAATTGAAAGAATTACACAGACTCCTTTAATGAGTCTAAATTAAACCATACTCACGTCATCACCCATTTCACAGAAGAATGTCTCCAGTAACAGAATTAAAATAATAAACAACAATATTTCTCACCTGTCTGGGAAGAAGATAATTTATTTGACCCTCGACGGGTCTAGCTCTGCTACATCTATATAGCAAGCTGCATTGTTGCATGATGCAACTATACAGCCTGCCATCCAGCAGAGACACTGAGCAGCATGTGCTAGTGCTGCTTAGTGTCTCGCAGTGAACTCCTATGACCTGACTGGTGTCTCACGGTGCCATCAGAAAGGTCCTGGGTGTTCACAGCCAATGAGTTCAGTTCAACTTGCTGACGTCAGAGCGAGCGCTGTTACAACATTTACAAGGTGCTCTTGCTGACGTCAGTGAGTTGAACCAAACAATACAAAGGTGACATCAACCCCACAAATATGAACTCCAATTGCCACTGCCACAGGGCAAGTGGGAAGAGCCAGGCAAAGTGCTAGAATTGGTGCATTTAATAGATTTGCCTTTTCTGGGGCTGCTGCCGGCTGCTATTTTTAGACTGGGAGGGCCCAATATCCACAGCACCCTTACCAGGGGAACCCAGGTAATTTTTTTTGCTACTATTTATTTATATATAGCGCAGGTGGTGGCTGATTAATACTCCCATCAGGCGGAACCTGCTCTCAAATTTAAAAGTTGAATACAACTCTCAATATTCTCCCCTGCTAGCGCTGATAGCAGCGCAAGAAGGAGACAATGATGTGAGCTGTCTTCACTTCAGCACACAGCGCAGGGGAACAGTGCAAACAGTACTGCTAATTCCCAGGAGCCGGTGCATGTCAGACTGATGATACACGGATGTCATCCACGCTGAACTTTCCTCCCACCTCTCATCTAACCTGCTCTATGACAATCTACAATCTGGTTTTCATCCCCATCATTCCACTGAGAATGCCCTGACCAAAACTACTAATGACCTATTTACAGCCAAAGCTATCGGACAATACTCTATACTCCTCCTTCTAGCCCTGTCCTCTGCTTTCGACACAGTTGACCACTGCCTCCTACTACACATCCTCTCCTCCTTTGGCATCAAAGACCTCGCCCTATCCTGGATCTCCTCATACCTTTCCAACTGCACATTCAGCGTCTCCCACTCCCACACTACCTCCTCACCCCACCCTTTTTCTGTTGGTGCCCCCCAAGGCTCTGCTCTAGGACCCTTACTCTTCTCAATCTATACACTTGGCTTGGGACCACTCATAAAGTCCCATGGATTCCAGAACCACCTGTATGCTGATGACTCTCAGATCTAACTCTCTGGGCCAGACATCACCTCTCTGCTATCCAGAATCCCGGAGTGTCTATCAGCCATACCCTCCTTCTTCTCCTCTCGCTTCCTCAAACTCAATGTGGACAAATCTGAACTCATCATCTTTCCTCCATCTCACAGATCTTCCTTATCTGATTTATCTATCACAATTAATGAGATCACACTTTCCCCCGTACCGGAAGTCCGCTGCCTCCATGTAACCCTTGACTCTGCTCTATCCTTCAAACCGCACATCCAACTCTTTCCACCTCCTGTCACCTCCAGCTCAAAAATATCTCCAGAATCCGTCCTTTCCTCAAACCTCAAACTACTAAAATGCTTGTGCATGCCCTCATCATCTCCTGCCTCAACTACTGCAGCATCCTTTTCTGTGGCCTCCCTGCTAACACTCTTGAACCTCTCCAGTCCATCCTTAACTCTGCTGCCCACTAATTCATCTCTCTCCTTGCTACTCCTCCACTTCTCCCCTCTGCAGATCTCTTCACTGGCTCCCATTACCTCAGAGTATCCAGTTCAAATTACGAATACTGACCTACAAAGCCATCAATAGCCTGTCTCATCCATAAACCTCTGAACTTCCCTCACGTAATCTCCGGTACTCCTAAGACATCCTTCTCTCCTCCACACTTATTCGCTCCTCACCTAATTGCCTCCAAGACTTCTCCTGAATATCCCCCATCCTCTGGAATTCTGCGCCCCAACACGTCCGACTATCAACCACATTCGGATCCTTCAGATGGAACCTAAAAACCCACCTCTTCAAGAAAGCCTACAGCCTGCAATGACACCTCTGCCTCCTCACCACTACCAGAATTACCGCCTCTCCAACACAGGAGCTGCCACAACCCCCCAACCTACTGTCTTCTTCCCAACATTTCTGTAGAATGTAAGTCTGTTATTATTAGTCTGTTTACTGTAATTTGTATGTAACCCCTTCTCATGTACAGCACCATGGAATCAATGGTGCTATATAAATAAATAATAATAATATTGATTTATTAGAGGGAGTTGGTGTTGCCGCTACCACTACCTTCATTCAAGTTTGTTTATACACCAGTAACTAGCACTAAAACAACTCCTAGACCTCCCCGACATGTTTCACCAGCTAAACTGGCTTCATCAGGGTATGAGTCTAGATTTATCAAGCACATGGGTAACCAGATCTTTTAATGGATTTGGTATGATGTCATCAAACAGAAAAAGATCGGGTTCAACAAATCCAAGCACTCAGATCATTACACCAATCACAGCTAACATTGCTAAACGAATCAGGGTCAAATATTGCAAAACCTCTCTTTCTTAGGGGCTCAAAAAATATCACTAATGATACTCATATAACATTCTTAGATGAACAAATGGTTAAAGTGAAGACAGGTGGTTGGCACGGCTGCACTTTCCCAAAGATTAAATATAGTACTGACCTAGGGATCTTGGGTGCCATGCCATGTGAAAAATACTGTGACAATGTCCATATCCAGAAAACGAAAGGAAAAAGTGGCTCTCACCGTCCCATAAAATTGTCCTTTTTTCGGATTTACATTAAAAAAAGCAGAGGCAGGAAAGTTCTCAGTGGAAACACACTGGACAATGGCTGTTTCGCACTAGTATGCACTTCTACGGGTCCTAGGTGGAAAGGAAGCAACGAGCCTCATATACAAGTATAGAGCCTCCCCTCCTCAGACATCATCCAGACGAGTGGAGACCTCATACCACATATACAAATTTAGACGAACAACTGAACGAAAAATTACAACACAATTCTCATAAATTAAAAAAACACCTTTAAGGCTACAGGAAAACAGACATATCGACTTTATCATTGAATCCTGATGCACTCTGTGCTCTAGTGCGCAGGATCTACCTGGCTTCTCTTCTAAGTAGCATTTTCTGAAGGTCCCCTCCTTGAACAGGTTATTTTACCCTCTCAATCCCAGCAAAATGTAAGAGCTCTGGATTGCGGCATAACTTTCCTTTACATGGCTGATTAGCCTGGGAACCCCTTTACCTGACAATATCTGACAATATAGAATTAAAATGTTCTCGGAATCGGACAAAAAGAGGGTAGATAGTTTTTCCAATATAGTAAAATCCACTAGGGCAAAATATAACATATGCTATATGGCATGTCTGTCACTAAATAAAATCTTGTACCTCATGTGTAATCCCTCCTATTTGTAATTGTTTTGTGGTAAGATGAAATGGACAAAAAGAACAGTGGCCACACTTATGGTTACCCTCTGGTATGCTGTTTTTAAACCAAATTTTCGATTCCACTTTAATCTGATTGTGTGCCAAAAAAGATGCCAATTTTTATTAATTGCCATTCTAATTTGTCTATCCATGAGGCTGTACTTAAAGCTAAATATAAATCTCCTGCCTTTTTTTTTAATTAGATGATCCTTGCTAACTTTTATATGACTAGCAGGCGGTGGAGAAAAAGAACAGCCAGAGGGGGGAGTGTGTGGAATTGGCTCTATCCAGGGCTGTGTCCAATAGCATTTTAGGATAACCCCTACTTGAAAATCTGTCAAAGAGGTCCAATGATTGTTCCCTATAGTGCCCAAGGTTATTATTAATCCTTTTCAATCTTAGCAATTGGCTATACGGTAGGGATTTTTTGCATGGAAAGGATGGCCACTGTTAAAGTGCAGTAACAAATTTGTGGAGGAGGGCTTCTGAAAAACCTCTGTCCTGAGAGTGCCTTCATCAACTGTGACCTGCACATCTAGAAATTCAAACTCCAAACCTCCAAATTTTAAAGTAAATCCCATATTCATGGCGCTTGACGCATTCAGGTACTCCACAAAATTGTGGAATAACTCCCGAGATCCGTCCCACACCATGAATATGTCATCGACAAATCTAAGGTATAGCCTAATATGTTTCAGAAAAGGATTCCCTGTTGAATACACATGTCTCTTCAAAAATCGTCAGAAACAGGTTAGCGAATATACATGCATCGGGGGTACCCATTGCGGTGCCCACCCCTTGAAGATACCATGTATCTAAGAATTTAAAAGCATTATGCTCTAGATTGAACCCAATCCCTTCACAGATTAAATCAGTGAATTCCCCACTTTTGTCTGAGCTGGATAATGCCGCTTTAATCGCCTCTACCCATTCTGCCTGTGGGATTCTGGTATAGAGGCTTTCCACATCTATCGAAACAAGTGCAAAGCCATCTTGCCAATCAAATTCCCGTTTGGCAGCTAAAAATTTGTTGATATTGTTTATGCAGGAAGGAACTTTTTTCAATAGGGGACGGAGTAGCCAATCCATGTACTGGGATAGAGGCTCAGTGAGTGACCCTATCCCTGAAACAATGGGGCATCCAGGGAGGTGAGACCTGGACTTATGGATTTTCGATATGTGATACCAGTGGGGTTTGCGCCGGAACTCCGGCAATAGTTTTTCTGCCTTTTTTTGGGAAAGGATATATCTCTCTACCTGTTTTCTGAGACATTTTCTAAATTCATTTTTATAACTATTATTTGGATCCTGCTTTATTAATAGATATGTATGGGTATCAGATAGTTGTCTATTTGCTCCTTCTAAATAATATTCCTTGGATAAGAGAACTATATTTCCTCCCTTATCGCTGGTCTGATTACAGTATCATTCCAATTTCTAATTGTAGAAAGAGCTCTGCGTTCTGCAATGGATAAATTAGGCGGCATTTTTGGGTATATTAATACTTCTACATCTCTAATGACATTTTTTCATGGAATAAGAATAAAATTGGACAAAAGAGAGGGAATTACAAGAGGGCAAAAAAGGATTATCTGACAACCAATTCAGACTCTAGTGTGAACGAGGAAATGGAGGTCTTGGTTAACCATTCGCTGTCTCCTCAAACAGCTGTTGCCAGCAATACAGCGGCCCCTTTAGGAGAAATATCCGAAGAGGGGGCAGGAGGAAAAAACGCAAGGAAATACCGCCAGAGAAAACAGGTCTCATGGAGATTCAATGAGAAATCACTCCAACTGGTGACCAAATTATCAATTTGGCTGATCATGAATTGGACTCAGCGAGTATATCGGTCGGTCTTCTCTAAGGGTTTGGGTTTTTGTCTACCAGTGGAATTCAACTTAGTGAATTTTAAAATCGATATGTTTAAAACTACTAGAAATTGTGGCCAGTTATACATTTTCCATTGAGTTGCTACATGACAGAAATGTTGTACTTTATTCTAGCTATTAAAACAAATAGACGACCCTGCAATAGATAGTCAGGCCAGGCTCACCAGAGAGCGACTGCAGATACTCGATGGCTTTTCACTGTGAATAATACCAATGGTTCTAAAGCAAAAGGACCTTTCTATAATCTCCTTATGTACAAGGCTTCTTGCAGTGAGGCAACTTCTTTAACTCCAGCCAGACTTGTGACTTACCTGTTGGCATAAGAGTATAAAACTGAGGCAACAGAACTTGCAATGTGTACTGCGGACATAATGAAGTCCTCGTATGGTTATGTTGGTAGATAAATTTAAAAAGTTATGCGTTTTGGATGAAGTCACTAAAGCATTGAAACAAAAAGGACTGCAACAAGATGGGATCAAAGTACCAGTCAAATTTATTTGATTGAATTTGTATAAAAAAGGTCTTTTTACTAAACAAATTGCAAAAGAAGGTAATGCACCCGTACCCACTATTATACTGGTACAACAAACCTTGAGTAATGCCAATAGTAACAAAAGTACAATGGAGTAAAAATGGATAATCAAAGTACCTTTTTAGTCTATCAGATGTCTCCAAAGATTATGATCTACTGGTGGAGTACTAGAAAAATCTAAGAGTATCCACAGATAGCAGCTGCAACCAAAGAAACATAAATTATCTTATCCTATCATGCCTTACTAAAATCTTAGATTCTGTTACATCTTTTTCCATTCTTCACGGACATGTTTTAATTGGTGATGCAACCAATTTCAACAGATCATTAGAGTCCAAAAGAAAAAGCAAACAAATGTAAGTTATGGTAGAAAAGAGTACATGCGTCATTTAAAATAGCCTAGTAGTATTATATCAAACACTGGCTTAATCACCTGTAGGTCTACATTATATGTGACAAGTAAATGTGACATTGGTCATACCAATAATAGAAACACATCTGGGATTTATCAATAAAAATGTAACAGAATTTAGGGTCATAATAGGTTCTAAGCATTATATGGTGAAGATAGGGTGAATATAATGGGTAATTAACTCATTTATGGGGCATTGATCCAGGTAACTAGTCTGATTGCGATATGTGGACTAATGAAGGAATTTTGCTCCTAATACGGAGCAATGAGAATCTGCCTCATAGGGTATTTGCCTTCTACTGGATCAACATGTTAGATTAGAAATTGATGGACTTTTCTAACTTCAACAATAAAAACTATGAATCTATATTCCTGTCGCTGTATTGCTGCTATCTGTGCATGACTCTTGGATCTATCTACGAATCCACCTGGAGACCATAATCTTTGACATCTCGTTAAGTGAGTAGGTACCTCATTATCTATTATTAT
Source organism: Ranitomeya imitator (assembly GCF_032444005.1). Taxonomy (NCBI): domain Eukaryota; kingdom Metazoa; phylum Chordata; class Amphibia; order Anura; family Dendrobatidae; genus Ranitomeya; species Ranitomeya imitator. The sequence goes on from NC_091285.1 coordinate 408,408,414, forward strand.
TACCCCATTTTGCTTTTGTTACTATTGGCATGGTTGGTTGTGGCCGAGTAGTCGTACATGTGTATTAACTAATATTTTGTGATTACATTTGTAATAAGAAATTTTTATCACATTATCAATAAAAGTGAAGTTTTAGGGATTGATTTTGTTATGATTCTTAGTTTAGATTGAGATCCCAAGATATTTAATATCACTGTATCCTGTTTTTTGTTCAGGAAATTACCCACACAAATTCTCTTGAGCTCCCTCCAATCACAATAGTCAGGATATCAACTAAAGAAAAAGGTTGCACTAAATTGCACTAAGAAAGGTCAATATGAAATCTATGAAGTGTGAATAGCATAATGGTTTTTGAAATTTATGAAAAAACACATGAGAAGCAAAATTGTGAGCCCATCCACCAGCGTCAAGATAATGTCATGGATCGGATGGGTCCCTGACCTAACTGCCTATTGCGAACACTTACCTCTGGCTAATGTCTTGGTGAAGCCTATATAGGTAGGTCAGAACAAAGTGTAATTGGATGTAATTGACGCTGGTTGATGGGCTCACAATTTCTTTGTTCAGTCAGTTTTCCATTACTCACTTATGTACCATTTTTTCTGACTTGGATACCTCGCCCTTCACCATACTGTGATTTTAAGTACATCCAATCACACTTTGTTCCGACCTACCTATAAATATAGATAAAGGCTTTACCAAGACACATTATCCAGAGGTAAGTGTTTACACTAGGCAGTTAGGTCAGGGACCCATCCGATCCATGAGATTACCTTAACGCTGGTGGATGGGCTCACAATTTTTGGCCAAATTTTGTGCTAAGCATCTCATGTGATTTTTCATAAATTTCAAAAGCCATTATGCTATTCACACTTCATGGATTTCACATTGACCTTTCTTAGTATAATTTTTAGTGCAACTTTTTTCTTTATTTGCTATGCGAGTTTTTGGTATGCAATAGTTCAGACTAGTTCTTTGTTCTGTCAGTTTTCCATTACTTACTAGTCAGCATATGACATACTCTTAAAGCTGGATGTTCTCATCACAGCACTCTTTACCATACTATTGAGCTGAAAATAAGCTTTCACAATGCAGTCAGTGGGAAAGCTGGGTTACAGCTTAGTGGTGATACACTTTAAGCCTTAGGGCTCATAATCATTTGCATGAAAAATGGACGAGTGCAATCCGATAAAAAATCGGATTGCACTCTGACCAATGTTATTCAATGAGATTTTTTTCTCAGCTGAAATCAGACTTGCAGCATACTGCGATTTGCTGCGTATCTCGGATGAGACTCGCCAATGCAAGTCAAAGGATGTGAGGAAAAAAAACGCACAGCACTCGCACCAACCGGTGTCCTTTGAAAAGCTGGTGATTTATGTGCGGTGTACAGTAAAATCACACTGACAGGTTAGAACAGAATAGATAGAATCAACATATACACATAGAATACATTTATATATATATATATATATATATATATATATATATATATATACACATGTCAGTAATACACACATATAAATATATATGTATTTATATTGAACTGAAAGATAGGAGAAAAGCCGGTAATTCATCTGCCGGCTTCTGTAAAATCACTGCATGAGCCGACAGGACAGAAAAGATGGATTACATACAGTACATACTGTACCTATAGAATAGGTAGATATATAGATATCTACTCAGCTGCTCCAGAAAAGGCTCATCTATAGTGCAGTGATAAATCTTTCCGAAAAAGCTGCTGAAACTGAAAAATCTGGGTTGCAGTGTAATGATGATTAGAGATGAGCGAATTTAATTGGGTCAGGGCTTATTCGGCAAGCTATAGCGCTTATCGAATAAGCTGCAGAGGGAACCCGGCTTCCTAGATCGCTCTGGATGATCAGCGGTTTGGGTATTTGGCATGCTATAGCGCTTATCGAATAAGCTGCAGAGGGAACCCGGCTTCCTAGATCGCTCTGGATGATCAGCGGTTTGGGTATTTGGCATGCTATAGCGCTTATCGAATAAGCTGCAGAGGGAACCCGGCTTCCTAGATCGCTCTGGCTGATCAGCAGGTCGGGTCCGCAGCTGCATGTATTGCGACTGTGTGACAGTCATGACACATGCATGGAGAGCCTGGGTATCACACAGCCACGACACATGTAGCTGCGGAGCCAAACCGCTGATCAGTGCCATGCAGCTGCAGTGCAGTACAGCGCAACCTCCACCAGGGGGAGCTTGGTAGGGAAGCCAGACTGCACACACAGAGCAACTGAACAGACGCCACCTAGTGGTGAGAGCGAGGTCAGGAAAGCCGAGTCAGATCACAAGACAACACAATAGTACAAACGGATTTAGACAAAATGAATAGTCAGGACACAGCAAGAGATAAGTAAACCAGGATGGGCAAAATACGGTACAATAGCGACAAATTGAAACAGAGTCAAAGGGCCAAGCCAATAGATCATAACCAGGGAGTCAAGCAGATATACAGACAAACAAAGAGACACAGGGAAAGGGCAGGCAGGGGGAGATAACAGACACAGGACAAGTCAGGGTTCACAGTAGGACAAAGCAAGGGCTTCCAGAGTCAAGTTCACACGCCAAAGACAGAGCTATAGCTGACACAGCCAGCAAGATTCATGGGAGCTAAATAGCAAACCTCAACCCAGAAAGAGGCAGAGCAAAGTTAACCCTTGACATGATCCGTCCAGAAAAAAGGGCAGACACTAATAAACCCTGGAACGGATCATGACAATCAGCCAGAGCGATGCAGGAAGCTGGGTTCCCTCTGCAGCTTATTCAATAAGAGATACAGATTGCCGCATAAGCCCTGACCTGATCAAATTCGCTCATATCTAGTGATGACACATTTCAAGACAGCTGCCACGATAAAAATGACAGACTTCTCTATTCTTTATAGGTGGGAAAATTTGCAAAATCGGCAGTGTATGATTATTTTCCAAAATGTAGGTGTATCTGTTTTATAAGGTTTAACATAGTAGACAACTCTAATACAAAGTTATACAGTAAAAAAAAAATATCTAAGACCACAACACACATTCTGTACTAATTCTATTTCATTTTTTTCACTTATCAATGTTCCTGTCTGTTATACTAATTAGTAGCTTTAAAAAGAACATAAACATTGAGCTTGATTTAAGTTCGTATACATTTCCAGCTCAGGAGAGGGAGGCCACATCCCGGCTTGCACAGGATGCTAAAATACAGAGAAAAAACACAAAAATTGAGCTTGGGTTAAGTTGGTATACATGCAGCACATAAACGCATGTTCACATTGACCATAAAGCATACAAAACCTACAAGAAACAAAATGAGCAAACACCCTGCTGTAACTAAATAAGTAAAAAGCAAAAGTGTATCTAAATAACACAGGGTTCTTAGTAATACTGTTTTTGATCAAATATAGCATAAAAGCCATCCCATCGTCAAGGTGACTCTGATCGGGATGGAACCTACACTGTCTAATATTAAAAACCTTACCATGTGTCAGAGTTGACCTCAGTGTGTGAATAAGGGCAGAAAATAGGACTGGGTCCCATATGAACAACGGTCTGGGGAAGCCTTTCAATGTTATTAAAATGCACTTTTGCTTTTTACTTAGTTACAACAGGGTTTTTGTTCATTTTGTTTCTTGTAGGTTTTGTAATTACGGTAGTATGCAAACATTGTACAGTATTTATATTTGGCCGTAAAGCAATATCATGCAGCAATATTTAGGTTTTCACGTGTTTAGAAAATGTTTGGCTGTTCACTGTCACTAACTCTCCCTTTCCTTCTTTACAGCATGCACAGGTGAGTAAAGGAAATGCACCTTTCAGGTAAAATAGAGATGTTTCCTATGAATAAAGCCTGTCCATGATGTCTTGAAGAGAAAACAGATATGGCAGGCCAGTTGTCTGAGAACTACTGAAGCCACTGCAGCAGCCATTCATTTTTCCATTCATTTCTGGCCCATCTACTACATGGTAACAGACAGTTTTCTCAAGCAGATGTCATCAGTCTGTCTGCTCCATCCTGATAAAGTTATGCCTAATTCTTTATTTAGTTTTAACCCTGCGTTGGTTCAGTCACTTCCTGCCTGACTGAAGCACTTCGGATTCTGACACCAGTGTGTTTCTGACTGCCATAGCAACCATTATTTGTGCAGTCCTTATGTAAACCAGCGAAAAATGCCTTTTTAAAGGTTTGTAAAATTAATGAAAAATGTTCTTTGTGATAACCTTTATTTGTTGGAATTTTTGAATACTAAACGTGTGAATGGATCAGTTACTGACGCGTTATAATTTTGGCATGGGTCAAAGGTATTTTTTTTTTTCTAAAAGTAAAGGAAAAGCTGCAATGTTTCACTGTATATTACATATATTGTTAATGTGTACTTATTTTAATTTAAAAGACATTTATTTGTATGCTCCTGGTAGGAACTGTGATCCTTTACATGACTAATGGCTTGATTATGCCCGCTTACCATTTTCATGTATTAATATACAATTCATCTGGACGATTTAGTAATATTACTTGTATATATGCATGTTTTTGTGCTTTTTGCTCATTTACTTTACCGTATCCTATTACCTTAGCAATCTCTCCTGTCTTGCCTGCTAGCTTGTTTTGTATGGCTTTTCCATAACTTCTATGCACATCAGTGCAGATGTCACAAGCATTCCAGGTAGCAATCTCCATTGGGTCCAGTGAACTCTGATGGCTTCATGAGGTACAAATTGTTCAACAAGCATCACTAGATCTTCTTTCTCCTGATAGTTGAGGGTCCAGATGTGGCAGTGCACTTTTCTCTATGCCGTACAATTCTGTTATTCCCGTATAGGTGGCGATCCTCTATAATAATCATCTATCACATTTAGATTATTAAACCTTTAATTCTCTTTAGATAGCTATGTAGAATTTTCTCTGTTTTTGTATTAAACTTCCTATGGCTCAGTTGCTATGTTTGGCCTTTTGAGAATGTGACACTGTATCTCCTCTGCAATAAAATCTTTGACGCAACTAATAACACAGGTCTGCGACTAAAAAGCTGTTTGATTATTTTCATCTAATTTCCATGTATTTTGGTGTGCTGAAAACAAAAAAAATATTGAAAAAAATCCTGGATGTCAGGGTTTGCCACAAAATGCAAAATTCTCTTCATTTTTCTCAATTTTTGGTATTTTTTTATCTTAGGGTTTTGAAAGTCAAAATTACTATTAATCAATTCACCTCAATGCATTGAAGATATACAATGCCAAAAAAAATATAACTTTCAAAGAAAAGAACTTTCAGAGTGAGCTAATGAAACCAGCATCAACATGTTGCAAGCTGAACGAGCAGGCTCTGACATGCTCGGGCTTGATTCAATTGTTTTATCTTGGTTCTCGCCTGTTCACACTTTTTCATCTCAGTTCGTGTCAGCTCGTCATATTCAACCGTGTTTCCCAAAATTAGCATTATGGCTCAGCGGATCAAGCTGATCAAGAGTTTATCAATACCATGACGCATCCTCAAAAAGAAGGGTAGTTTGCATTTAAAGAGGTCGTAGAGAAATTTTTAGGCAATAACAAAGACCCTGACTACAAAAAAATCGTCGGACGAATGCTGAAAGCATTTCAAGCTTTAGGTTGCCTGATGAGTTTGAAAGCGCATTTCCTCCATTCCCACCTTGACAACTTTCCTGAAAATTTGGGAGCTGTGAGTGAAGAACAAGGTGAACAATTCCACCAGGACATTAACCCCTTAAGCCCCGAGGGTGGTTTGCACGTTAATGACCGGGCCAATTTTTACAATTCTGACCACTGTCCCTTTATGAGGTTATAACTCTGGAACGCTTCAACGGATCTTGGCGATTCTGACATTGTTTTCTCATGACGTATTGTACTTCATGTTCGTGGTAAAATTTATTCGATATAACTTGCGTTTATTTGTGAAAAAAATGGAAACTTGGCGAAAATTTTGAAAATTTCGCAATTTTCCAAATTTGATTTTTTATACCCTTAAATCACAGAGATATGTCATGCAAAATACTTAATAACTAACATTTCCCACATGTCTACTTTACATCAGCACAATTTTGGAACCAAAATTTTTTTTTGTTAGGAGTTATAAGGGTTAAAAGTTGACCAGCAATTTCTCATTTTTGCAACACCATTTTTTTTTAGGGACCACATCTCATTTGAAGTCATTTTGAGGGGTCTATATGATAGAAAATACCCAAGTGTGACACCATTCTAAAAACTGCACCCCTCAAGGTGCTCAAAACCACATTCAAGAAGTTTGTTAACCCTTCAGGTGTTTTACAGGAATTTTTGGAATGTTTAAATAAAAATGAACATTTAACTTTTTTTCACACAAAATTTATTTCAGCTCCAATTTGTTTTATTTTACCAAGGGTAACAGGAGAAAATGGACCCCAAAAGTTGTTGTACAATTTGTCCTGAGTGCGTTGATACCCCATATGTGGGGATAAACCACTGTTTGGGCACATGGCAGAGCTCGGAAGGAAAGGAGCGCCATATGACTTTTCAATGCAAAATTGACTGGAATTGAGATGGGACGCCATGTTGCGTTTGGAGAGCCCCTGATGTGCCTAAACATTGAAACCCCCCACAAGTGACACCATTTTGGAAAGTAGACCCCTTAAGGAACTTATCTAGATGTGTGGTGAGCACTTTGACCCACCAAGTGCTTCATAGAAGTTTATAATGCAGAGCCGTAAAAATAAAAAATCATATTTTTTCACAAAAATGATCTTTTTGCCCCCAATTTTTTATTTTTCCAAGGGTAAGAGAAGAAATTAGACCACAAAAGTTGTTGTGCAATTTGTCCTCAGTACGCTGATACCCCATATGTGGGTGTAAACCATTGTTTCGGCGCATGACAGAGCTCGGAAGGGAAGGAGCACCATTTGACTTTTCAATGCAAAATTGACTGGAATTGAGATGGGACGCCATGTTGCGTTTGGAGAGCTCCTGATGTGCCTAAACATTGAAACCCCCCACAAGTGACACCATTTTGGAAAGTAGACCCCTTAAGGAACTTATCTAGATGTGTGGTGAGCACTTTGACCCACCAAGTGCTTCATAGAAGTTTATAATGCAGAGCCGTAAAAATAAAAAATCATATTTTTTCACAAAAATGATCTTTTTGCCCCCAATTTTTTATTTTCCCAAGGGTAAGAGAAGAAATTAGACTACAACAGTTGTTGTGAAATTTGTCCTGAGTACGCTGATACCCCATATGTGGGTGTAAACCATTGTTTGGGCGCATGGCAGAGCTCGGAAGGGAAGGAGCGCCATTTGACTTTTCAATGCAAAATTGACTGGAATTGAGATGGGACGCCATGTTGCGTTTGGAGAGCCCCTGATGTGCCTAAACATTGAAACCACCCAAAAGTGACACCATTTTGGAAAGTAGACCCCCTAAGGAACTTATCTAGATGTGTTTTGAGAACTTTGAACCCCCAAGTGTTTCACTACAGTTTATAACGCAGAGCCGTGAAAATAAAAATTCTTTTTTTTTTCACAAAAATGATTTTTTAGCCCCCAGTTATGTATTTTCACAGGGTAACAGGATAAATTGGACCCCAAAAGTTGTTGTCCAATTTGTCCTGTGTACGCTGATACCCCATATGTGTGGGGGAAGCACTGTTTGGGCGCATGGCAGAGCTCGGAAGGGAAGGAGCGCCATTTGGAATACAGACTTAGATGGATTGGTCTGCAGGCGTCACGTTGCATTTGCAGAGCCCCTGATGTACCCAAACAGTACAAACCCCCCACAAGTGACCCCATATTGGAAACTAGACCTCCCAAGGAACCTATCTAGATGTGTTGTGAGAACTTTGAACCCCCAAGTGTTTCACTGCAGTTTACAACGCAGAGCCGCGAAAATAAAAAAAAATTTATTTTTCCCACAAAAATGATTTTTAGCCCCCCACATTTTTATTTTCCCAGGGATAACAAGAGAACTTGGACCCCAAAAGTTGTTGTCCAATTTGTCCTGAGTACGCTGATACCCCATATGTTGGGGTAAACCCCTGTTTGGGCGCACCGGAGAGCTCGGAAGTAGCGTTGAGCGACCTTTAATTTTATAGGATCGGGTCGGGTTTCACGAAACCCAACTTTTTCAAAAGTCGGGGCGAGTGAAATCGGCCGATCCTATAAAAAAGTCGGGGTCGGGGTCGGCCGAAACTCGAAACACAATGCAGTGCATTGGGTTTCCAATGGTTCCCAGGGTTTGAAGGAGCGGAAACTCTCCTTCAGGCCCTGGGATCCATATTTAAGTGTAAAATAAAGAATTAAAATAAAAAATATCGCTATACTTACCCTCTGACGCGCCCTGGTACTAACCGGGAACCTTCCTTCCTTCGAATCAGCGCTTCCAGGACCTTGCGGTGACGTCGCGGTGACTTCGCGGCTTGTGATTGGTCGCGCGGCCGCCCATGTGACCGCTCGCGCGACCAATCACAAGCCACGACGTCACCGCGACGTCACGCAAGGTCCTGCAAGCGCTGATTCTTAGGAAGGAAGGCTGCCGGAAAGAAGCAGGGCGCGTCCGAGGGTGAGTATATTCCTATTAGGTATATACTCACCCTCGGACGCGCCCTGCTTCTTTCCGGCAGCCTTCCTTCCTAAGAATCAGCACTTGCAGGACCTTGCGTGACGTCGCGGCTTGTGATTGGTCGCGCGAGCGGTCACATGGGCGGCCGCGCGACCAATCACAAGCCGCGACGTCACCGCGACGTCACCGCAAGGTCCTGGAAGCGCTGATTCGAAGGAAGGAAGGTTCCCGGTTAGTACCAGGGCGCGTCAGAGGGTAAGTATAGCGATATTTTTTATTTTAATTCTTTATTTTACATTAAATATGGATTCCGATACCGATTTTCGATATTGCAAACATATCGGAAATCGGGACCGGAATTCCGATACCACATTCAGAAGATCGCCGACTTCATGGCCGACCCCACACAGGGGTCGGGTCGGGTTTCATGAAACCCGACTTTGCCAAAAGTCGGCGACTTCTGAAAGTGGTCGACCCGTTTCGCTCAACCCTACTCGGAAGGGAAGGAGCACTGTTTTACTTTTTCAACGCAGAATTGGCTGGAATTGAGATCGGACGCCATGTCGCGTTTGGAGAGCCCCTGATGTGCCTGAACAGTGGAAACTCCCCAATTCTACCTGAAACCCTAACCCTAACACACCCCTAACCCTAATCCCAACTGTAACCCTAACCACACCCCTAACCCTGACACACCCCTAATTCTAATCCCAACCCTAATCCCAACCGTAAATATAATCCAAACCCTAACCCTAACTTTAGCCCCAACCCTAACCCTAACTTTAGCCCCAACCCTAACCCCAACCCTAACCCTAACCCTAGCCCTAGCCCTAGCCCTAACCCTAGCCCCAACCCTAACCCCAACCCTAGCCCCAACCCTAGCCCTAACCCTAACCCTAACCCTATCCCCAACCCTAACCCTAACCCTATCCCCAACCCTAACCCTAACCCTAGCCCTAACCCTAGCCCTGATGGGAAAATGGAAATAAATACATTTTTTAAATTTTATTATTTTTCCCTAAGGGGGTGATGAAGGGGGGTTTGATTTACTTTTATAGTGTTTTTTATATCGGATTTTTATGATTGGCAGCCGTCACACACTAAAATACGCTTTTTTTATAGCAAAAAAGTTTTTGCGTCTCCACATTTTGAGACCTATAATTTTTCCATATTTTGGTCCACGGAGTCATGTGAGGTCTTGTTTTTTGCGTAACGAGTTGACGTTTTTATTGGTAACATTTCTGGACACGTGACAGTTTTTGATCACTTTTTATTCCGATTTTTGTGAGGCAGAATGACCAAAAACCAGCTATTCATGAATTTCTTTTGGGGGAGGCGTTTATACCGTTCCGCGTTTGGTAAAGTTTTATTCGTCGGGTCAGTACGATTACAGCGATACCTCATTTATATCATTTTTTTATGTTTTGGCGCTTTTATACGATAAAAGCTATTTTATAGAAAAAATAATTATTTTGGCATCGCTTTATTCTCAGGACTATAACTTTTTTATTTTTTTGCTTATTATGCTTTGTGGCAGCTCGTTTTTTGCGGGACAAGATGACGTTTTCAGCGGTATCATGGTTATTTATATCCGTCTTTGATCGCTTGTTATTCCACTTTTTGTTCGGCGGTATGATAATAAAGCGTTGTTTTTTGGCTCATTTTTTTTTTTTTTACGGTGTTCACTGAAGGGGTTAACTAGTGGGACAGTTTTATAGGTCGGGTCGTTACGGACGCGGCGATACTAAATATGTGTACATTTATTATTTTTTATTATTATTTTTTTAGATAAAGAAATGTATTTATGGGAATAATATATATTTTTTTTATTTATTTATTTAGTAATTTTTTTTTTTTTTTTTACACATTTTTTACTTTGTCCCAGGGGGGGACATCACAGATCGCCGATCTTACAGTTTGCACAGCACTCTGTAAGATCGGCGATCTCACTGACATCGCTGCAGGCTTACCAGCACCTGCAGGCGACCCGGAAGTACTCCCTGCAGAACCCGGATGCAGCCCCGTGGCCATTTTGGATCCGGGGACTGCAGGGAGAAGACGCTCGGTACACGGTGAGTACATCACCGTGTACCGATCGTCTCAGGGAAGCACGCAGGGAGCCCCCTCCCTGCGTGATGCTTCCCTGTACCGCCGGCACATCACGATCATGTTTGATCGCGGTGTGCCAGGGGTTAATGTACCAGGAGCGGTCCGTGACTGCTCCTGGCACATAGTGCCGGATGTCAGCTGCGATAGTCAGCTGACACCCGGCCGCGATCGGCCGCGCTCCCCCCGTGAGCGCGGCCGATCGCATATGACGTACTATCCCGTCACTGGGAATTAAGTTCCAGGTCACCTGGACGGGATAGTACGTCATATGGGATTAAGGGGTTAAAGAGATGGAAAGAAGATACCAGGGAAGATGGAGCATTATAATGATGGCAGACTACTGTTGGATGCTTCAGAGAGACATTCCAGATGCTACTCACAAGCGTAAATGTACCAAGAGGAGCCTCACAGGGAACAAGAATCGATTTTAGTGTGTGTTAGTGAGCTCATTGCAGTTAAAAAATGTTTTTCATGAAACATTTGTAATAAAAAATTAATTTTATGAGTCTATTTTCATTTATTTTGAGGTATTGTCTTATTTAACATAGTTATTTAAATTGTCAGAAAACGTGATGTCCTATGACAAAACGGAGGTCATTTTCGGATTCAGGGCACTAAAAACATAAAGATTACGTGGAATAATATAAAACGGCTCTTGAAAATTTTTTTTCGCAGACCTGTGTAATGTGTCTATCTGCTACTATGAAGGAGATTTGCTATATTTGCTTTTATAGAAGGTGCTACTTACATTGTACTTTACTTCAGTTCTGTATAGTGTTGGACTGACACATAAGATGTTCCATGGCAAATATCAGCACTAACATTGCCACTAAGGCCGGCTTCACACTTGCGAGTTTTACGGACGGAAGAGCGCAGAAACTACGTCCGTAAAACTCGCAAAAAATACGGCACAATTATTCTCTATGCCTCTGCTCCTATCTGCCGTATTTTACTGATCAGTATTATACGGCTTTCTACGGCCGTACAAAATCGCAGCATGCTGCGTTTGTCACCGTACTGCGCAAGAAATACGCCAATGATAGTCTATGGAAGCGTGAAAAATACGGATTACACACGGACAAGCAGTGTGACTTGCGAGAAATACGCAGCGCTGTTAGAGAGAAAAGCCGGCAATTCAGTGCGGTGTACAGTAAAATCACACTGACAGCTTACAGTAGAATAGGTAGAATAAATGTGTACACATAGAATAGGTATATATATATATATATATATATATATATGTCAGTGAGACACATATATGTATATATATTAATATTTATTCCAGCGCTATACAGCTTGAAAGCCGGTAATTCAATTACCGGCTTTTTCTTTCTCCTTCCTAAAACCCGACATGATTTGAGACATGGTTTACATAAAGTAAACCATGTGTTCTCTCCATTTTTTTTGCAGATTCCACACTACTAATGTCAGTAGTGTGTATCTGCAAAATTTGGCCGTTCTAGCTCTTAAAATAAAGGGTTAAATGGCGGAAAAAATTGGCGTGGGCTCCCGCGCAATTTTCTCCGCCAGAGTAGTAAAGCCAGTGACTGAGGGCAGATATTAATAGCCTGGAGAGGGTCCATGGTTATTGGCCCCCCCTGGCTAAAAATATCTGCCCCCAGCCACCCCAGAAAAGGCGCATCTGGAAGATGCGCCTATTCTGGCACTTGGCCACTCTCTTCCCATTCCCGTGTAGCGGTGGGATATGGGGTAATGAAGGGTTAATGCCACCTTGCTATTGTAAGGTGACATTAAGCCTAATTAATAATGGAGAGGCGTCAATTATGACACCTATCCATTATTAATCCAATTGTAGTAAAGGGTTAAATAAAACACAAACACATTATTTAAAATTATTTTAATGAAATAAAAACAATGGTTGTTGGAGTATTTTATTCTACGCCCAATCCAGTCACTGAAGACCCTCGTTCTGTGAAAGAAAAAACATAATAAACCAACAATATACTTACCCTCCGCAGATCTGTAACGTCCAACGATGTAAATCCTTCTGAAGGGGTTAAAACATTTTGCAGCAAGGAGCTTTGCTAATGCAATGCTACTCCTCGCTGCAAAACCCCGGGGAATGAGTCTAAATATAGATCAATGAGCTATATTTAGCTTCATTTGCGGTGACGCGCCCTCTGCTGGATGTTCATAGATCGTGGGAACTTTCCTAGAAAGCCTGGGAGCTGGATTGGGCGTAGAGGATTAATAATGGATAGGTGTCATAATTGACGCCTCTCCATTATTAATTAGGCTTAATGTCACCTTACAATAGCAAGGTGGCATTAACCCTTCATTACCCCATATCCCACCGCTACACGGGAATGGGAAGAGAGTGGCCAAGTGCCAGAATAGGCGCATCTTCCAGATGCGCCTTTTCTGGGGTGGCTGGGGGCAGATATTTTTAGCCAGGGGGGGGCCAATAACCATGGACCCTCTCCAGGCTATTAATATCTGCCCTCAGTCACTGGCTTTACTACTCTGGCGGAGAAAATTGCGCGGGAGCCCACGCCAATTTTTTCCGCCATTTAACCCTTTATTTTAAGAGCTAGAACGGCCAAATTTTGCAGATACACACTACTGACATTAGTAGTGTGGAATCTGCAAAAAAAATGGAGAGAACACATGGTTTACTGTATGTAAACCATGTCTCAAATCATGTCGGGTTTTAGGAAGGAGAAAGAAAAAGCCGGTAATTGAATTGCCGGCTTTCAAGCTGTATAGCGCTGGAAAAAATAGTAATATATATACATATATGTGTCTACTGACATATATATATATATATATATATATATATACAGTGGGGCAAAAAAGTATTTAGTCAGTCAGCAATAGTGCAAGTTCCACCACTTAAAAAGATGAGAGGCGTCTGTAATTTACATCATAGGTAGACCTCAACTATGGGAGACAAACTGAGAAAAAAAAATCCAGAAAATCACATTGTCTGTTTTTTTAACATTTTATTTGCATATTATGGTGGAAAATAAGTATTTGGTCAGAAACAAAATTTCATCTCAATACTTTGTAATATATCCTTTGTTGGCAATGACAGAGGTCAAACGTTTTCTGTAAGTCTTCACAAGGTTGCCACACACTGTTGTTGGTATGTTGGCCCATTCCTCCATGCAGATCTCCTCTAGAGCAGTGATGTTTTTGGGCTTTTCGCTTGGCAACACGGACTTTCAACTCCCTCCAACGGTTTTCTATAGGGTTGAGATCTGGAGACTGGCTAGGCCACTCCAGGACCTTGAAATGCTTCTTACGAAGCCACTCCTTCGTTACCCTAGCGGTGTGCTTTGGATCATTGTCATGTTGAAAGACCCAGCCACGTTTCATCTTCAATGCCCTTGCTGATGGAAGGAGGTTTGCACTCAAAATCTCACGATACATGGCCCCATTCATTCTTTCATGTACCTGGATCAGTCGTCCTGGCCCCTTTGCAGAGAAAAAGCCCCAAAGCATGATGTTTCCACCACCATGCTTTACAGTAGGTATGGTGTTTGATGGATGCAACTCAGTATTCTTTTTCCTCCAAACACGACAAGTTGTGTTTCTACCAAACAGTTCCAGTTTGGTTTCATCAGACCATAGGACATTCTCCCAAAACTGCTCTGGATCATCCAAATGCTCTCTAGCAAACTTCAGACGGGCCCGGACATGTACTGGCTTAAGCAGTGGGACACGTCTGGCACTGCAGCATCTGAGTCCATGGTGGCGTAGTGTGTTACTTATGGTAGGCCTTGTTACATTGGTCCCAGCTCTCTGCAGTTCATTCACTAGGTCCCCCCGCGTGGTTCTGGGATTTTTGCTCACCGTTCTTGTGATCATTCTGACCCCACGGGGTGGGATTTTGCGTGGAGCCCCAGATCGAGGGAGATTATCAATGGTCTTGTATGTCTTCCATTTTCTAATTATTGCTCCCACTGTTGATTTCTTCACTCCAAGCTGGTTGGCTATTGCAGATTCAGTCTTCCCAGCCTGGTGCAGGGCTACAATTTTGTTTCTGGTGTCCTTTGACAGCTCTTTGGTCTTCACCATAGTGGAGTTTGGAGTCAGACTGTTTGAGGGTGTGCACAGGTGTCTTTTTATACTGATAACAATTTTAAACAGGTGCCATTACTACAGGTAATGAGTGGAGGAAAGAGGAGACTCTTAAAATAGAAGTTACAGGTCTGTGAGAGCCAGAAATCTTGATTGTTTGTTTCTGACCAAATACTTATTTTCCACCATAATATGCAAATAAAATGTTAAAAAAACAGACAATGTGATTTTCTGGATTTTTTTTTCTCAGTTTGTCTCCCATAGTTGAGGTCTACCTATGATGTAAATTACAGACGCCTCTCATCTTTTTAAGTGGTGGAACTTGCACTATTGCTGACTGACTAAATACTTTTTTGCCCCACTGTATATATATATAGACAGTATATATATATTTTTTTTTCTTTTTGGGACACATGGATCATTTCTATAGCGGTATGTTGGTTTTGCAAGCCTGCGAGAGAACCACGCAGTACGGATGCCATACGGATTACATACGGAGGATGCCATGTGCAAAAAACGCTGACATACCCTGCCTACGGAGGAGCTACGGACCACTATTTTCGGGACATTTCAGCGTATTACGGCCGTAATATACGGACCGTATTTTCATACGCTGAGTGTGAAGCCGGCCTAAGCGTCACAACTGTGCTTTACTACTCTGTTGCCCATGGCTGTAAGCAATGCCAGCCTCACCTCCTCGAATAACTGATATGTAAGAGCTGCCAGTGCTGTATGACCTGCTGTAATTAAAACACCTGAACTCTAGGTTCAGCACCTGTTTACACTGTGTCTATGTTTGGATGTGCAGGTCAGGTTTTTGAAATGTATTCTCTAGCCTTCTGATCGTGCACTCCGCCCCCAACTTCAGGTGTTTTAATTACAGCAGGTCCAATACCCCTCCACAGAGAGAGAGAATTTTAGTCTACGATGAGGTTTCACATGCACCCATTCAGATGGAGACGTTTATTCTCAGCGAGGAAGGCAAGCGTAGGACCTGGTATAAGAGAGATGCCGTAAAGAGGCTACCAGGTACACATAAAATTGGCCATTTTTATGCGCTAAAAGCTCTCATTTTTCATATTTCTAGTGCAGTAATGCAGTTCAAATTTCGTATTTTCAAGTTTGCATGTTTTAGCGCTGCAGTGTGCTGCCTTATTTACTTAACTATATGCGAGTTGGCGACTCTAGGTTCAGCACCTGTTCACACTGTGTCTATGTTTGGATGTGCAGGTCAGGTTTTTGAA
Organism: Ranitomeya imitator; assembly: GCF_032444005.1. Taxonomy (NCBI): domain Eukaryota; kingdom Metazoa; phylum Chordata; class Amphibia; order Anura; family Dendrobatidae; genus Ranitomeya; species Ranitomeya imitator. The sequence goes on from NC_091285.1 coordinate 408,424,358, forward strand.
ATGTATTCTCTAGCCTTCTGATCGTGCACTCCGCCCGCTAGCTTCAGGTGTTTTAATTACAGCAGGTCCAATACCCCTCCACAGAGAGAGAGAATTTTAGTCTAAGATGAGGTTTCACATGCACCCATTCAGATGGAGACGTTTATTCTCAGCGAGGAAGGCAAGCGTAGGACCTGGTATAAGAGAGATGCCGTAAAGAGGCTACCAGGTACACATAAAATTGGCCATTTTTATGCGCTAAAAGCTCTAATTTTTCATATTTCTAGTGCAGTAATGCAGTTCAAATTTCGTGTTTTCAAGTTTGCATGTTTTAGCGCTGCAGTGTGCTGCCTTATTTACTTAACTATATGCGAGTTGGCGACTCTAGGTTCAGCACCTGTTCACACTGTGTCTATGTTTGGATGTGCAGGTCAGGTTTTTGAAATGTATTCTCTAGCCTTCTGATCGTGCACTCCGCCCCCTAGCTTCAGGTGTTTTAATTACAGCAGGTCCAATACCCCTCCACAGAGAGAGAGAATTTTAGTCTAAGATGAGGTTTCACATGCACCCATTCAGATGGAGATGTTTATTCTCAGCGAGGAAGGCAAGCGTAGGACCTGGTATAAGAGAGATGCCGTAAAGAGGCTACCATTTACACATAAAATTGGCCATTTTTATGCGCTAAAAGCTCTCATTTTTCATATTTCTAGTGCAGTAATGCAGTTCAAATTTCGTGTTTTCAAGTTTGCATGTTTTAGCGCTGCAGTGTGCTGCCTTATTTACTTAACTATCCGCAGCATAAGTAGACATGCTGTGGTCTGGAAAGACGTGCTGTATGTCCGTTTACGCAGGGAGCCACGGGCGTCTTTTAACGCATAGTGGAGATGGGATTTCTTGCTGTAACATCTGGTCGCTGCGGGGTTGACATTGCGGCTGTACTCAGCATCAAACTCGCAGTGTATACTGACAGTGGATACATACCCATATAGGTAATCCATTTGGCTTCAAGCGTCCCTGCTATTTCTAAGTTGCACCTATTTTTTTTTAAACATGTCGGGGTGGCATAAGGAGCGCAAAAAGTCACTGATTTTTGTGCAAGTTTGATTTTTGAAAACATATGCAGCATTCTAGCACAATAATTGTAGAGCTCAGCTCTATTTACAATATCTGTCTATATCTTTGTGCATCTAATATCATGCCAAAGAGAGACAAAAATGCATGTGTCAAAAAACATGGCAAAAATGCACGTGGCAAAAGACAAGTGAGCTGAGGTGCAGGATTCACGCGTAAATCCACCATCCCTCATTCACCAATTTATTGGAGAAAAAAAACATGCAGGTCTACCGTAATACGAATCCGAACTAGTCCATAAATGGATACCTGAAAAACATAAAAAGACAGAAATAAAGACAAGAGAGCAGTTCCTCGTTCACCAATTTATTACTCAACATGTTGCTTCAAAGCTCTGATGTAGTCCACATTCCCTAAATCTGGCTCCAGCGATTGTGGATAGCAGTAAAGTGACCGCTATTAACAGGCGCCAAGTAGCGACATCAACGCTCATCATCGTCACTGGTTCTCGGTGAGCTCAGTGAGACCCAGCTTCTCTGAAGAGAGTTAGGCCGGCGTCACACTAAGCGTAAGTAACTACGGTCCGTTTTTTATGGCCGTAATATGCAGAATTGTTACTAAAATAGTGATCCGTATGTCATCCGTAGGCAGGGTGTGGCTGCGTATTTTGCGCATGTCATCCTCCATATGTAATCCGTATGGCATCCGTACTGCGAGATTTTCTCGCCGGCTTGCAAAACGGACATACAATGGATCCATGGGCTCAAATATTTGTTAAAACATATATACAGTCTATATATATATATATACTAGATTGTGGCCCGATTCTAATGCATCGGGTATTCTAGAATATGCATGTGCCGTAGTATATGGACAATGATGATTCCAGAGTTCGCGGCAGATTGTGCCCGTCGCTGATTGGTCGAGGCAACCTTTTTGACATCATCGTCGCCATGGCAACCATTATGACATCTACGTCAATACTGTGCCCGTCGCTGAATCAGAAACGTGGGATTTCTACGTCCTTTATGACATCATCGTCGCTGTGCCCGTTGCTGATTGGTCGAGGCCGACAGGCGATGGTGTCATAATAGGTTGCCATGGCGATGATGATGTCATAGTTGTTGCCATGGCGATGATGATGTCAAAGTTGTTGCCATGGCGATGATGTCATAATAGTTGCCATCTTGACGGTTGCAATGGTAGCGGTTATGTCATAAAGGTTGCCATGGCGATGAAGATGTCATAATAGGTTGCCATGGTGATGATGATATCATAATGGTTGCCATGGTGATGATGATGTCATAATGGTTGCCATGGCGTTGATGATGTCATAATAGGTTGCAATGGTGACAGTTATGTCATAATGGTTGCCATGTCGATAATGTCATAATGGTTGCCATGGCGATGATGTTATAATGGTTGCCATGGTGATGATGATGTCATAAAGGTTGCCATGGTGATGATGATGGCATAATGGTTGCCATGGTGATAATGATGTCATAATGGTTGCCATAGTGATGATGATGTCATAATGGTTGCGATGGCAATGATGTCATAATGGTTGCCATGGCGATGATGTCATTATGTTGCAATTGTGATGATGTCATAATGGTTGCCATGGCGATGATGATGTCATAATGGTTGCCATGGTGATGATGTCATAAAGATTGCCATGGTGATGATGATGTCATAATGGTTGCCATGGTGATGATGATGTCATAATGGTTGCCATGGTGATGATGATGTCATATTGGTTGCCATGGTGATGATGTCATAATGGTTGCCATGGCGATGGTGTCATAATAGGTTGCCATGGCGACGATGTCATAATGGTTGCATTTGATGATTGCGTCATAATGGTTGCCATGGCGATGATGATGTCATAATGGTTGTCATGGCGATGATGATCTCACAATGGTTGCCATGGTGCTGATGATGTCATAATGGTTGCCATGGCGATGATGATGTCATAACGGTTGCCATGGTGATGATGATGTCATAATGGTTGCCATGGTGACGATGGCCTCGACCAATCAGAGACGCGGGATTTCCAGGACAGAGAGACAGAAAGACAGACAGACAGACAGACGGAAAAACCCTTAGGCAATTATATATATATATATACTAGATTGTGGCCCGATTCTAACGCATCGGGTATTCTAGAATATGCATGTCCCCGTAGTATATGGACAATGATGATTCCAGAATTCGCGGCAGACTGTGCCCGTCGCTGATTGGTCGAGGCAACCTTTATGACATCATCGTCGCCATGGCAACCATTATGACATCTACGTCGATACTGTGCCCGTCGCTGAATCAGAAACGTGGGATTTCTACGTCCTTTATGACATCATCGTCACTGTGCCCGTTGCTGATTGGTCGAGGTCTGGCAGCCTCGACCAATCAGACACGGGATGTCTACGTCCTTTATGACATCATCGTCGCTGTGCCCATCGCTGATTGGCGATCAATCAGAGGCGTGGGATTTCCAAGACAGACAGACAGAAAGACAGACAGACAGAAAGACAGACAGACAGACAGACGGAAAAACTCTTAGACAATTATATATATAGATATATCTATATATATATCTATATATATATATATATATTTCATACAGCGCTAGATAGCAGAAAAGCCGGTAATTCAATTGCTGGCTTTTCCTATCTCCTTCACAAACCCGACAGGATATGAGACATGGTTTATATACAGTAAACCATCTCATATCCCTTCTTTTATTACATATTCCTCTTTAATAATGTAAGAAGTGTCTGTGTGTCAAATTTGGTGTCTCTAGCTATTAAATTAAAGGGTTAAATCCTGGACAAAAAATTGGCGTGGGCTCCCGCGCAATTTTCTCCGCCAGAGTGGGAAAGCCAGTGACTGAGGGCAGATATTAATAGCCTAGAGAGGGACCAAGGTTATTAGCCCCCCTCCCCGGCTAAAAACATCTGCCCCCAGCCACCCCAGAAAAGGCACATCTGGAAGATGCGCCTATTCTGGCACTTAGCCTTTCAATTCTCACTCCCGTGTAGTGGTGGGATATGGGGTAATGAAGGGTTAATTTCTCCTTGCTATTGTAAGGTGACATTAAGCCAGGTTAATAATGGAGAGGCGTCAATTATGACACCTATCCATTATTAATCCAATAGTATGAAATGGTTAATAAAACACACACATTATTAAAAAGTATTTTAATGAAATAAAGACACATGGTGTTTTAATATTTTATTATACTCTTAATCCCCCTGAAGAACTTTGTCACCTGAAACAAAGTTAAACAAAACAAACAACAATATTCCATACCTTCCGTCGTTACAGTCTTGTCCCACGCTGTAAATCCGTCTGAAGGGGTTAAATCATTTTACACCCAGGAGCTCTGGTAATGCAGCTGTGCTCCAGACTGTAAAACTTGGTGAATGAATGGAATGCAGGGGAATCTACTGTAGTTACCTCGAGTCACGGTGATGCGCTCTCTGCTGGATGAACTCATATGAACTCGAGCGTGGGAAAATATTTTGAAAAGTTCCCAGGCTTGAGTTTACATTTGTTTCAGGTTTTTTTAACCATTTCATACTAATGGATTAATAATGGATAGGTGTCATAATTGACGCCTCTCCATTATTAATCTGGCTTAATGTCACCTTAAAATAGCAAGGAGACATTAACCCTTCATTACCCCATATCCCACCGCTACAGTGGAGTGGGAAGAGAGAGGCTAAGTGCCAGAATAGGCGCATCTTACAGATGTGCCTTTTCTGGGGTGGCTGGGGCAGATGTTTTTACCCAGGGGAGGCCAATAACCATGGACCCTTTCCAGGCTATTAATATCTGCCCTCAGTCACTGGCTTTACCACTCTGGCAGAGAAAATTGTGTTGTGAATTCTGTTATCGAACTCCCTCCTGTGGTCATGAATGGTACTTCGGCGAGTTCTGTCCATGGACTCCCTCTGGTGGCTGTGAGTGGAGCTGCTGGTTCTGAGGTTCCTTCCACAGGTGACCTAGTTTATTCTTAGGCTGGCTGCTCTATTTAACTCCACTCTGATTGTTACTCCATGTCAGCTGTCAATGTTCTTGTACTGGTTCAGTTCGCTCTTGGATCTCTCTGGTGACCTGTCTATTCCAGCAGAAGCTAAGTCCCTGCTAGTTAATTATTTGTTCATTGTTTCCTTGTCCAGCTAGTTATCATGATTTTGCCTTGCTAGCTGGAAGCTCTGGGATGCAGAGTGGCACCTCCGCACCGTGAGTCGGTGCGGAGGTCTTTTTGCACACTCTGCGTGGTCTTTTTGTAGTTTTTTGTGCTGACCGCAAAGATACCTTTCCTATCCTCAGTCTGTTTAGTAAGTCTGGCCTCCCTTTGCTGAAACCTGTTTCATTTCTGTGTTTGTGACTTTCATCTTTACTCACAGTCAATATATGTGGGGGGCTGCCTTTTCCTTTGGGGAATTTCTCTGAGGCAAGGTAGGCTTTATTTTCTATCTCTAGGGCTAGTTAGCTCTTAGGCTGTGAAGAGGCGTCTAGGCAGTGTTAGGTACGCTCCACGGCTATTTCTAGTTGTGTGATAGGATTAGGGGTTGCGGTCAGCAGAGCTCCCACTTCCCAGAGCTTGTCCTGTGTGAGTTTAACTATCAGGTCTTTCCGGGTGCTCCTAACCACCAGGTCCATAACAGTACAGCTGGCCCAAAGTATTAATGCATCTCAATAGAGGGATAAGAGAAGTTCTGAGACCATTTTTTTTTCTCTGCAGTGTGTTTTGTCTTTCTTTTCCCCTTAACCTCTGGGTGGTTCAGGACACAGGTGTAGATATGGACATTCAAGGTCTGTCCTCTTGTGTGGATCATCTCACTGCAAGGGTACAAAACATTCAAGATTTTGTGGTTCAGAATCCGATGTTAGAGCCTAGAATTCCAATTCCTGATTTGTTTTCTGGGGATAGATCTAAGTTCCTGAATTTCAAAAATAATTGTAAACTGTTTCTAGCTTTGAAACCCCGCTCCTCTGGTGACCCCGTTCAACAAGTAAAAATCATTATTTCTTTGTTGCGTGGTGACCCTCAAGACTGAGCATTTTCCCTTGCGCCAGGAGATCCTGCATATTGCGTGATGTAGATGCGTTTTTTCTGGCGCTTGGATTGCTTTATGATGAACCAAATTCAGTGGATCAGGCAGAGAAAATCTTGTTGGCTTTGTGTCAGGGTCAGGATGAAGCGGAGGTGTATTGTCAGAAGTTTATAAAGTGGTCTGTGCTTATTCAGTGGAATGAGTGTGCCCTGGCGGCAATTTTCAGAAAGGGTCTTTCTGAAGCCCTTAAGGATGTCATGGTGGGATTTCCCACGCCTGCTGGTCTGAATGAGTCTATGTCCTTGGCCATTCAGATCGATCGGCGCTTGCGTGAGCGCAAAGCTGTGCACCATTTGGCGGTATTCTCTGAGCATAGGCCTGAGCCTATGCAATGTGATAGGACTTTGACCAGAGCTGAACGGCAAGAACACAGACGTCGGAATGGGCTGTATTTTTACTGTGGTGATTCCACTCATGCTATCTCCAATTGTCCTAAGCGCACTAAGCGGTTCGCTAGATCTGCCACCATTGGTACGGTACAGTCTAAATTTCTTTTGTCCGTTACTCTGATTTGCTCTTTGTCGTCCTATTCTGTTATGGCATTTGTGGATTCAGGCGCTGCCCTGAATTTGATGGACTTGGAGATTGCCAGGCGCTGTGGTTTTTTCCTGGAGCCCTTGCAGTATCCTATTCCATTGAGAGGAATTGATGCTATGCCTTTGGCCAAGAATAAGCCTCAGTATTGGACTCAATTGACCATGTGCATGGCTCCTGCACATCAGGAGGATATTCGCTTTTTGGTGTTGCATAATCTGCATGATGTGGTCGTTTTGGGGTTGCCATGGCTACAGGTCCATAATCCAGTATTGGATTGGAAATCTATGTCTGTCTCCGGCTGGGGTTGTCAGGGGGTACATGGTGATGTTCCATTGCTGTCAATTTCGTCTTCCACTCCTTCTGAAGTCCCTGAGGTTTTGTCAGATTACCGGGATGTTTTTGATGAGCCCAAATCCAGTGCCCTACCTCCTCATAGGGATTGCGATTATGCTATTAATTTTATTCCTGGTAGTAAGTTTCCTAAGGGCCGACTGTTTAATTTATCTGTGCCAGAGCATGCCGCTATGCGGAGTTATATAAAGGAATCCTTGGAGAAAGGTCATATTCGCCCGTCGTCATCACCGTTGGGAGCAGGGTTCTTTTTTGTGGCCAAGAAGGATGGTTCTTTGAGACCTTGTATTGATTACCGCCTTCTTAATAAGATCACAGTCAAATTTCAGTACCCTTTGCCGCTGCTGTCTGATTTGTTTGCTCGGATTAAGGGGGCTAGTTGGTTCACCAAGATAGATCTTCGAGGGGCGTATAATCTTGTGCGAATTAAACAGGGCGATGAATGGAAAACAGCATTTAATACGCCCGAGGGCCATTTTGAGTACCTGGTTATGCCATTCGGGCTTTCTAATGCTCCATCTGTGTTTCAGTCCTTTATGCATGACATCTTCCGAAAGTACCTGGATAGATTCATGATTGTATATTTGGACTCATGTGGTGGACAATTTGACATTGTCCCAGGAGAAGGCTCAACGTTTCGCTAACCGCCGGCACTGTGTTGGTCCCCGACTTCGTGTTGGGGATCTGGTTTGGTTGTCGTCTCGTTATGTTCCTATGAAGGTTTCCTCTCCTAAGTTTAAGCCTCGTTTCATTGGTCCGTATAAGATTTCTGAAGTTCTCAATCCTGTGTCATTTCGTTTGGCCCTTCCAGCTTCCCTAAGCCCTCCCTGGCCCTTCCAGGAAGTCTCCCTAAGCTAGAAGATCGTTGGGTACAGCCGGGACCAGCTGCTTAGAAAGCATCACCAAACCAGGGATTCAAGCTTCAGGAGGCTAATTTGCATATTCCAGGTGCCTTCTGGGAGAAGCGAAGTCTCCCTAAGCTAGAAGATCGTTGGGTACAGCCGGGACCAGCTGCTTCGAAAGCATCACCAAACCGCGCGCCGGAATTTTTGCCTGTAGGATATTATTGCAAGAAAGCTTGGCTGAGAAGATTACACAAGAAGGAAAACACACAGCAAGTCAGCAGGATCTAGGAGCAACATGGCAGATGTGACAACCTACATGGTGAGCTGCAGCATGTGCTACATGTTCACAGATCGACCAGAAGAAGAATCCAATTTCACCTGTCAGAAGTGTAGACTAGTGGCCCTTTTAGAAGAAAAGGTGCGGGGTCTGGAAGAAAGAATAGCAACTTTGAAACTCATCAAAGAGAATGAAGACTTTCTAGACAGAACAGAAGCATCTCTACTGGTCACAGAAGGTGCAAAAAGTGTCAGAGAACCTCCAAAAGCAGATGAGTGGAAGCATGTGACCAAAAGAAGCAAGAAGACCATGGAGAAATCACCAACCACACAACTGAAGAACCGATATCAAATCTTTGTAGAGGATGAAGATGGCACACCTAAGAATGAAGCAATACCAGCAAGCAAAAAAGAAAAGGGCACACAGCAACAAGTGACAGCAAAAAGTACAGCCAAGAAGCAACGAAGAGTGGTGGTGGTGGGAGACTCACTACTGAGAGGCACCGAAGCAGCCATCTGCAGACCGGACATAACTGCAAGAGAAGTATGCTGCCTTCCAGGTGCGATGATCAAGGATGTGACCGATAGGATACCAAAGCTCTTCAGCTCCAAGGACGTCCACCCATTTCTTCTGATACATGTTGGCACCAATGACACGGCAAGGAAGGACCTACCGACAATCTGCAAGGACTTTGAAGAGTTGGGGAAGAAAGTAAAGGAACTGGATGCACAGGTAGTTTTTTCTTCTATCCTTCCAGTAGACGGGCATGGCACCAGGAGATGGGACAGGATCCTTGATGCAAACAACTGGCTAAGACGATGGTGCAGACAACAAGGATTTGGATTCCTGGACCACAGTGTGAATTACTGGTATGATGGACTCCTCGCCAGAGACGGACTACACCTCAACAAACCTGGGAAACACACATTCGCCAGAAGACTCGCTACACTCATCAGGAGGGCGTTAAACTAGAAGAAGAGGGGACGGGAAGAAAAACATTAGACTCGAACAAAGACGACCCAGGAAAACATACTCAGAAGGGAGGTAAGAACATTTCTAAAACAATCCACAGTGAGGAGATTGGAACAAAACAAAATCCTCTAAACTGCATGCTCGCAAACGCCAGAAGCCTGACAAACAAGATGGAAGAACTAGAAGCAGAAATATCTACAGGTAACTTTGACATAGTGGGAATAACCGAGACATGGTTAGATGAAAGCTATGACTGGGCAGTTAACTTACAGGGTTACAGTCTGTTTAGAAAGGATCGTAAAAATCGGAGAGGAGGAGGGGTTTGTCTCTATGTAAAGTCTTGTCTAAAGTCCACTTTAAGGGAGGATATTAGCGAAGGGAATGAGGATGTCGAGTCCATATGGGTTGAAATTCATGGAGGGAAAAATGGTAACAAAATTCTCATTGGGGTCTGTTACAAACCCCCAAATATAACAGAAAGCATGGAAAGTCTACTTCTAAAGCAGATAGATGAAGCTGCAACCCATAATGAGGTCCTGGTTATGGGGGACTTTAACTACCCGGATATTAACTGGGAAACAGAAACCTGTGAAACCCATAAAGGCAACAGGTTTCTGCTAATAACCAAGAAAAATTATCTTTCACAATTGGTGCAGAATCCAACCAGAGGAGCAGCACTTTTAGACCTAATACTATCTAATAGACCTGACAGAATAACAAATCTGCAGGTGGTTGGGCATTTAGGAAATAGCGACCACAATATTGTGCAGTTTCACCTGTCTTTCACTAGGGGGACTTGTCAGGGAGTCACAAAAACATTGAACTTTAGGAAGGCAAAGTTTGAACAGCTTAGAGATGCCCTTAATCTGGTAGACTGGGACAATATCCTCAGAAATGAGAATACAGATAATAAATGGGAAATGTTTAAGAACATCCTAAATAGGCAGTGTAAGCGGTTTATACCTTGTGGGAATAAAAGGACTAGAAATAGGAAAAACCCAATGTGGCTAAACAAAGAAGTAAGACAGGCAATTAACAGTAAAAAGAAAGCATTTGCACTACTAAAGCAGGATGGCACCATTGAAGCTCTAAAAAACTATAGGGAGAAAAATACTTTATCTAAAAAACTAATTAAAGCTGCCAAAAAGGAAACAGAGAAGCACATTGCTAAGGAGAGTAAAACTAATCCCAAACTGTTCTTCAACTATATCAATAGTAAAAGAATAAAAACTGAAAATGTAGGCCCCTTAAAAAATAGTGAGGAAAGAATGGTTGTAGATGACGAGGAAAAAGCTAACATATTAAACACCTTCTTCTCCACGGTATTCACGGTGGAAAATGAAATGCTAGGTGAAATCCCAAGAAACAATGAAAACCCTATATTAAGGGTCACCAATCTAACCCAAGAAGAGGTGCGAAACCGGCTAAATAAGATTAAAATAGATAAATCTCCGGGTCCGGATGGCATACACCCACGAGTACTAAGAGAACTAAGTAATGTAATAGATAAACCATTATTTCTTATTTTTAGTGACTCTATAGCGACAGGGTCTGTTCCGCAGGACTGGCGCATAGCAAATGTGGTGCCAATATTCAAAAAGGGCTCTAAAAGTGAACCTGGAAATTATAGGCCAGTAAGTCTAACCTCTATTGTTGGTAAAATATTTGAAGGGTTTCTGAGGGATGTTATTCTGGATTATCTCAATGAGAATAACTGTTTAACTCCATATCAGCATGGGTTTATGAGAAATCGCTCCTGTCAAACCAATCTAATCAGTTTTTATGAAGAGGTAAGCTATAGACTGGACCACGGTGAGTCATTGGACGTGGTATATCTCGATTTTTCCAAAGCGTTTGATACCGTGCCGCACAAGAGGTTGGTACACAAAATGAGAATGCTTGGTCTGGGGGAAAATGTGTGTAAATGGGTTAGTAACTGGCTTAGTGATAGAAAGCAGAGGGTGGTTATAAATGGTATAGTCTCTAACTGGGTCGCTGTGACCAGTGGGGTACCGCAGGGGTCAGTATTGGGACCTGTTCTCTTCAACATATTCATTAATGATCTGGTAGAAGGTTTACACAGTAAAATATCGATATTTGCAGATGATACAAAACTATGTAAAGCAGTTAATACAAGAGAAGATAGTATTCTGCTACAGATGGATCTGGATAAGTTGGAAACTTGGGCTGAAAGGTGGCAGATGAGGTTTAACAATGATAAATGTAAGGTTATACACATGGGAAGAGGGAATCAATATCACCATTACACACTGAACGGGAAACCACTGGGTAAATCTGACAGGGAGAAGGACTTGGGGATCCTAGTTAATGATAAACTTACCTGGAGCAGCCAGTGCCAGGCAGCAGCTGCCAAGGCAAACAGGATCATGGGGTGCATTAAAAGAGGTCTGGATACACATGATGAGAGCATTATACTGCCTCTGTACAAATCCCTAGTTAGACCGCACATGGAGTACTGTGTCCAGTTTTGGGCACCGGTGCTCAGGAAGGATATAATGGAACTAGAGAGAGTACAAAGGAGGGCAACAAAATTAATAAAGGGGATGGGAGAACTACAATACCTAGATAGATTAGCGAAATTAGGATTATTTAGTCTAGAAAAAAGACGACTGAGGGGCGATCTAATAACCATGTATAAGTATATAAGGGGACAATACAAATATCTCGCTGAGGAACTGTTTATACCAAGGAAGGTGACGGGCACAAGGGGGCATTCTTTGCGTCTGGAGGAGAGAAGGTTTTTCCACCAACATAGAAGAGGATTCTTTACTGTTAGGGCAGTGAGAATCTGGAATTGCTTGCCTGAGGAGGTGGTGATGGCGAACTCAGTCGAGGGGTTCAAGAGAGGCCTGGATGTCTTCCTGGAGCAGAACAATATTGTATCATACAATTATTAGGTTCTGTAGAAGGACGTAGATCTGGGTATTTATTATGATGGAATATAGGCTGAACTGGATGGACAAATGTCTTTTTTCGGCCTTACTAACTATGTTCTTTTGCCATCCATAATGTGTTCCATAGGTCGTTATTGCGGAGATACGTGGCGCCTATGGTTCCCTCCGTTGATCCTCCTGCCCCGGTATTGGTCGAGGGGGAGTTGGAGTATGTGGTGAAGATTTTAGATTCTCGTATTTCGAGACGGAAACTCCCAGTACCTGGTCAAGTGGAAGGGTTATGGTCAGGAAGATAATTCCTGGGTTGTTGCCTCTGATGTTCATGCTGCCGATCTGGTTCGTGCCTTTCATTTGGCTCGTCCTGATCGGCCTGGGGGTTCTGGTGAGGGTTCAGTGACCCCTCCTCAAGGGGGGGTACTGTTGTGAATTCTGTTATCGAACTCCCTCCTGTGGTCATGAATGGTATTTCGGCGAGTTCTGTCCATGGACTCCCTCTGGTGGCTGTGAGTGGAGCTGCTGGTTCTGAGGTTCCTCTCACAGGTGACCTAGTTTATTCTTAGGCTGGCTGCTCTATTTAACTCCACTCTGATCGTTACTCCATGCCAGCTGTCAATGTTCTTGTACTGGTTCAGTTCGCTCTTGGATCTCTCTGGTGACCTGTCTATTCCAGCAGAAGCTAAGTCCCTGCTAGTTAATTATTTGTTCATTGTTTCCTTGTCCAGCTAGTTATCATGATTTTGCCTTGCTAGCTGGAAGCTCTGGGATGCAGAGTGGCACCTCCGCACCGTGAGTCGGTGCGGAGGTCTTTTTGCACACTCTGCGTTGTCTTTTTGTAGTTTTTTGTGCTGACCGCAAAGATACCTTTCCTATCCTCAGTCTGTTTAGTAAGTCTGGCCTCCCTTTGCTGAAACCTGTTTCATTTCTGTGTTTGTGACTTTCATCTTTACTCACAGTCAATATATGTGGGGGGCTGCCTTTTCCTTTAGGGAATTTCTCTGAGGCAAGGTAGGCTTTATTTTCTATCTCTAGAGCTAGTTAGCTCTTAGGCTGTGAAGAGGCGTCTAGGCAGTGTTAGGTACGCTCCACGGCTATTTCTAGTTGTGTGATAGGATTAGGGGTTGCGGTCAGCAGAGCTCCCACTTCCCAGAGCTTGTCCTGTGTGAGTTTAACTATCAGGTCTTTCCGGGTGCTCCTAACCATCAGGTCCATAACAAAATTGTGCGGGAGCCCATGCCATTTTTTTCCGCAATTTAACCCTTTATTTTAATAGCTACAGCCACCAAATTTAACATACAGACACTTCTTCCATTACTAAAGAGAAATATGTAATAAAAGAATGGATATGAGATGGTTTACTGTATGTAAACCATGTCACATATCATGTCAGGTTTCAGAAGGAGATAGGAAAAGCCGGCAATTGAATTACCGACTTTTCTGCTATCTAGCGCTATATGAAATATAAATATATTTTTACCGGCTTTTCTGCTATCTAGCACTGTATGATATATTAATATATATATATATATATCTATATATATATATATAGATATATATATATATGTGTCTCACTGACATATATATATATAAATATATAGACAGCATATATGTTTTTACGATTATTTGAGCCCATGGATCCATTGTATGTCGGTATTGCAAGCGTGTGAGAAAATCTCGCAGTACGGATGCCAGACGGATTACATATACGGAGTCTTCCAGAAAAATACTTGAGCTTCCCATTGACTTCCATTGTACTCGGAGCTTGAATCGAGCCCGTACGAGTGTCCCACCTGCTCGATTCGAGTACCGAGCTCCCGAGCATTTTAGTGCTCGCTCATCACTAGTACTAAATGGACAGATATATCCCCAGTACAATATACAAGCAGAAATAGTTTTTGACTTTTTCATATGCATCAAAGTCCATTCACCGATATCATAGACTTGTGAGCAGAAAATGTAAAAATCCAACTTATGTCACTGAAACAAATGAAAACTTGTAATTTAATATTATGTGTGAACAGAGTTATAAATACATCATGTAGAAAAACAGAATTTCACTACGTTTGTATTTGTATGGATATCTACATCTCTGTACTGTGTCACAGTAAGATTTTAAATGATAATTTTAACCTCTGGAAATAACTGAGGTCTCCTACTGTTCCTAGGCAAAATTACTTATCTCTCTGCCTTAATCAGTGTGGAAATGAGGTTCATTAACTTGAGTATCAACAGTGATGTCTAAAGCTATCTACATATCAGCAGCTATCACGCTATGAATACAATTTAGAATCAACGAAGAATCACTATTATTGATGAACGCACATGCTTGGATAAGGTGTTATCTGAGCATGCTCGGGTGCTAACTGAGTGACTTTGGCGTGCTTGAAATATATGTTCAAGTCCCTGCGACTGCATCATTAATCACTATTAAAAAAACTTTAACATTTACACCAAAACATAGGATATCAGTTATTTTTTGTTAAACATAACATTTAACATTATGGTGCTCCTGAACACCCGCGGTGTCCTGAACATCTAATTTGTATATTACATGACAGATTGCTTTCTTAAAAAGTAACCCAAGGAATTTGAAACTATAGGTATACCCGACATGGCGATATGCATACTTCACAACTCCATCTAACAATGCTTTTCTTATTTTACTTCTTTTATTTAGTTTCCACATTACATATATTTTCTTGTATATACGGTATATATAAAAAATTGGAACAGCATCAAATACTACCTTACAAAACATGCAGAGCTCTTCTGACCAGCAATCCAATGGTCACGAATAGTAGATTCAAAAAAAGGAAAGCAGCGCAAAAGAATTGGAAAAAGTCGACTTTAATGCCTGAGCGGCGTGGCAACGTTTCGGATGTTTTATCCTTTCTCAAGCAGTGAATACAAGAGTGAGACAGCATTTTATGTGAAACACATACATATCTCATTAGAGAATTCATTAAGTGCAATATTATAAAAAATAATACATAATACATACATTGACTATCAGTACAAAGGTGTATCTGTGCAGATTATTTTACCCCTTAAGCCTTGATATTAATGGGTATTGTACATTACATACTGCGTGGTAGTGATTAAAAAATGACTAAATAGTTAATTAATATTAAAAGAAAATCAGGTGTCCCTGTCCCAAAGATCGCAATTAGACCACACTTACTCATAAGTTTTAGTCTTGCACGCCACGATCCCCAGCGTCCTCCTGCGCCCACTGGACATGTCAGTGACGTCTAGGTCAGAGATCCACAATGCTTAGCACCGCAGCTGCGCAGAGTCGCTGGAGGATCGCAGCGCCATATTGGTTAAGGGAAATTTTACCCAAATGGATGGCGGACCTCCAAAGGATAATACTCTATATAAATCTTTATCAATGTTGCGATCACATCCCCCCGAACTC
This sequence comes from Ranitomeya imitator, assembly GCF_032444005.1. NCBI lineage: Eukaryota > Metazoa > Chordata > Amphibia > Anura > Dendrobatidae > Ranitomeya > Ranitomeya imitator. The sequence goes on from NC_091285.1 coordinate 408,439,843, forward strand.
TGCACCTCTGAACTTTATTAGGAAGCGGACATTTTTTTACAAATAAAATTCAAAGTGAAACACCCCATAAATGATCGTATATGTATATATAGTGTTCTTAATAGGGGAAAACATTTGACGTGCCGCCGAATTTAACTCCTTTCTGTCATTGGACGTACTATTCCGTCCATGTGGGGTGGGCCTTACTTCCCAAGGACGGAATAGTACATCCAGTGCGATCCCCCCATGAGCGCGGCCGATCGCGGCCGGGTGTCAGCTGCCTATCGCAGCTGACATCCAGCGCTATGTGCCAGGAGCGGTCACGGACCGCCCCTGGCACATTAACCCCCGGCACACCGTGATCAAACATGATCGCGGTGTGCCGGCGGTATAGGGAAGCATCACGCAGGGAGGGGGCTCTCTGCGGGCTTCCCTGAGACCCCCGCAGCAACGCGATATGATCGCGTTGCTGCGAGGGTCTCCTTACCTCCCTCCCTGTAGCAGGCCCGGATCCAAGATGGCCGCGGCATCCGGGTCCTGCAGGGAAGGAGGTGGCTTAACAAGTGCCTGCTCAGAGCAGGCGCTTGGTAAGCCTGCACTGCTCTAAGTCAGATCGCTGATCTGACAGAGTGCTGTGCAAACTGTCAGATCAGCTATCTGTAATGTCCCCCCCTCCCTCCCGGGAAAAAGTAAAAAAGTTAAAAAAGAAATTTCCACATGTGTAAAAAAAATAAAAATAAAAATTCCTAAATAATGAAAAAAATATATATATATTATTCCCATAAATACATTTCTTTATCTAAATAAAAAAACAAACAATAAAAGTACACATATTTAGTATCGCCGCGTCCGTAACGACCCAACCTATAAAACTGTCCCACTAGTTAACCCCTTCAGTAAACACCGTAAGGAAAAAAAAAACGAGGCAAAAAACAACCCTTTATTATCATACCGCCGAACAAAAAGTGGAATAACACGCGATCAAAAAGACAGATATAAATAACCATGGTACCGCTGAAAGCGGCATCTTGTCGCACAAAAAATGAGCCACCATACAGCATCATCAGCAAAAAAATAAAAAAGTTATAGTCCTCAGAATAAAGCGATGCAAAAATAATTATTTTTTCTATAAAATAGTTTTTATCGTATAAAAGCGCCAAAACATAAAAAAAGATATAACTGAGATATCTCTGTAATCGTACTGACCCGAAGAATAAAACTGCTCTATCCATTTTACCAAACGCGGAATGGTATAAACGCCTCCCCCAAAAGAAATTCATGAATAGCTGGTTTTTGGTCATTCTACCTCACAAAAACCGGAATAAAAAGCGATCAAAAAATGTCATGTGCCCGAAAATGTTACCAATAAAAACATCAACTCGTCCCGCAAAAAACAAGACCTCACATGACTCTGTGGACTCAAATGTGGAAAAATTATAGCTCTCAAAATGTGGTAACGCAAAAAATATTTTTTGCAATAAAAAGCATCTTTCAGTGTGTGACGGCTGCCAATCATAAAAATCCACTAAAAAAACCCGCTATAAAAGTAAATCAAACCCCCGTTCATCACCCCCTTAGTTAGGGAAAAATTAAAAAATTTAAAAAATGTATTTATTTCAATTTTCCCATTAGGGTTTGGGCTAGGGTTAGGGTTAGGGCTAGGGTTAGGGCTAGAATTAGGGTTAGGGCTAGGGTTAGGGCTAGAGTTAGGGCTAGGGTTAGGGCTAGGGTTAGGATTAGGGTTAAGGCTAGGGCTAGGGTTAGGGTTGGGACTAGGGTTAAGGCTACAGTTAGGGTTGGGGCTAAAGTTAGGGTTAGGGTTTGGATTACATTTACGGTTGGGAATAGAGTTGGGATTAGGGTTAGGGGTGTGTCTGGGTTAGAGGTGTGGTTAGGGTTAACGTTGGGATTAGGGTTAGGGGTGTGTTTGGATTAGGGTTTCAGTTATAATTGGGGGGGTTCCACTTTTTAGGCACATCAGGGGCTCTCCAAACGCGACATGGCGTCCGATCTCAATTCCAGCCAATGCTGCGTTGAAAAAGTAAAACAGTGCTCCTTCCCTTCCGAGCTCTCCCGTGTGCCCAAACAGGAGTTTACCCCAACATATGGGGTATCAGCGTACTCAGGACAAATTGGACAACAACTTTTGGGGTCCAATTTCTCCTGTTACCCTTGGGAAAATACAAAACTGTGGGCTAAAAAAATTTTTGTGGGAAAAAAAAGATTTTTTTATTTTCACGGCTCTGTGTTATAAGCTGTAGTGAAACACTTGGGGGCTCAAAGTTCTCACAACACATCTAGATAAGTTTCTTTGGGGGTCTAGTTTCCAATATGGGGTCACTTGTGGGGGGTTTCTACTGTTTAGGTACATTAGGGGCTCTGCAAACGCAATATAATGCCTGCAGACCATTCCATCTAAGTCTGCTTTCCAAATGGGGCTCCTTCCCTTCCGAGCCCTCCCATGCGCCCAAACGGTGGTTCCCCCCCCACATATGGGGTATCAGCGCACTCAGGACAAATTGGACAACAACATTTGGGGTCCAATTTCTCCTGTTACTCTTGGGAAAATACAAAACTGGGGCCTAAAATATAATTTTTGTGGGAAAACATTTTTGTTTTATTTTTATGGCTCTGCATTATTAACTTCTGTAAAGCACTTGGTGGGTCAAAGTGCTCACCACACCTCTAGATAAGTTCCTTAGGGGGTCTACTTTCCAAAATGGTGTCACTTGTGGGGGGTTTCAATGTTTAGGCACATCAGTGGCTCTCCAAACGCAACATGGCGTCCCATCTCAATTCCTGTAAATTTTACATTGAAAAGTCAAACGGCGCTCCTTCCCTTCTGAGCTCTCCCATGAGCCCAAACAGTGGTTTACTCCCACATATGGGGTATCAGCGTACTTAGGACAAATTGTACAACAACTTTTGTGGTCCAATTTCTTCTCTTACCATTGGGAAAATAAAAAATTGGGGGCGAAAGGATAATTTTTGTGAAAAAAAATGATTTTTTATTTTTACGGTTCTGCATTATAAACTTGTGTGAAGCACTTGGTGGGTCAAAGTGCTCACCACACCTCTAAATAAGTTCCTTAGGGGGTCTATGTGACGGGGTGTACGGCAGAGCAAGAAGGGACAACAGGCCGAGGGATGATTCAACAGATTTATTATCAAGAACGCTGGAACAACACATGCAGGTAGATCTACAGAGTCCACAATTAGTCCAATGAAACAGGTTCGGGGGCACCTCCCGATAATCCTTGTGCCAGGTAACAAAGCAATAGTCCACAATTAGTCCAATGGATCCCAAAACAATCTCACGAACGACGAGATATGTCCTCAGCTCAAGTCTCGCCCTGTTCGCTTCCACAGTCCTAGATGGGCGTGGGGTCTTGCCTCAGCTAAGAATCCCCACTCCTTCTCCTTCAAGGATCAACTCACATCTGATCTCAAAATAAGAATGGATTGTCTGAGCTCCTGGGATCCGCCCACGAAGGGGGGGTAGGGGTCACACCTTCTATTCAATGGTTGGGTCCAGCAGAAGATTCTAGACTGGTTGGCTCCACTTAGTCTATTCATTATGTGCATTTGACTGGCCACCTGCTGTGAGGAAGAATGGCTATTCCTTCCCTAGTGGTGTGGACAAAGCTTAATTACATTATAGCTCAGGGCTGCAAGTATTGGGGGAAGGAGACAGGTTAGTTACATACACCCTATGACATTGCAAAATGTACAGTAAATACAACGAAAGAGAAGTCGCATCACATCATGACTAGTGTTGAGCGATACCGTCCGATACTTGAAAGTATCGGTATCGGATAGTATCGGCCGATACCCGAAAAATATCGGATATCGCCGATACCGATATCCGATACCAATACAAGTCAATGGGACATCAAGTATCGGAATGTATCCTCATGGATCCCAGGGTCTGAAGGAGAGGAAACTCTCCTTCAGGCCCTGGGATCCATATTAAAGTGTAAAATAAAGAATTAAAATAAAAAATATTGTTATATTCACCTCTCCGGCAGCCCCTGGACATCAGCGGGAGGATCCGGCGTCCGGCACGGCTTCTTTCTTCAAAATGCGCGCCTTCAGGACCTGTGGAATGACGTCCCGGCTTCTGATTGGTCGCGTGCCGCCCATGTGACCGCCACGCGACCAATCAGAAGCCGCGACGTCATTCCTCAGGTCCTAAAAGGCGCTCATTCTAGGACTTTAGCTGAGGAATGACGTCGCGGCTTCTGATTGGTCGCGTGGCGGTCACATGGGCGGCACGCGACCAATCAGAAGCCGGGACGTCATACCACAGGTCCTGAAGGCGCGCATTTTGAAGAAAGAAGCCGTGCCGGACGCCGGATCCTCCCGCTGATGTCCAGGGGCCGCCGGAGAGGTGAATATAACAATATTTTTTATTTTAATTCTTTATTTTACACTTCCGATACCGATACCCGATATCACAAAAATATCGGATCTCGGTATCGGAATTCCGATACCGCAAGTATCGGCCGATACCCGATACTTGCGGTATCGGAATGCTCAACACTAATCATGACATATTATACAAAATACAGGACAGGGAAAAAAGTACAGATCATGACAGTCTACTTTCCAAAATGGTGTCACTTGTGGGGGGTTTCAATGTTTAGGCACATCAGACAGTGGCTCTCCAAAAGCAACATGGCGTCCTATCTCAATTCTAGTCAATTTTGCATTGAAAAGTCAAATGGCGCTCCTTTGCTTCCGAGCTCTGTCATGCGCCCAAACAGTTGTTTACCTCCACATATGGGGTATCGGCGTACTCAGGACAAATTGTACAACAACGTTTGGGGTCCATTTTTTCCTGTTACCCTTGGTAAAATAAAACAAATTGGAGCTGAAGTAAAGTGGGGCATCCTATTCCTAAGTATGAACACAGAGATCTTTGGGGGCGGATACCCCCCGCATTTCCCTGGTCCATTTCACCGTGACATTAAATGACCCAATCTTTGGCTACATCTTCTATATCCCTAGGGAAACATATTCAAAACAACCACCAAGACAGGGATGCTTCCAATGCATACTAATTTTAACTTTATTCTTTTGAGTCCATATAAATCGATATGTCAAAAGGTGCAGAGATCAGAGAAAAGGATAAAAAATAATAAATAATAAACATAAGAAAAACTTAAGAAAAACAGTATAGATCCATCATCCATTGTGCAAAATCATAATAAGTGTGAAACATCTTGCTTCATAGGATGGAACACCTGAAAAGAAAGAGAAAAAAAACTATATAAGTTTACTAGTCCTTTTATCAAAAAGGACAATACAAGATAAAAATAGTATACATCTTCAGAGAGAATATACCCATCATCACATTTACATGATTGGATTTAATTTGAAATCCACATTAAGACCATAGGGTTTTAAAGTATTAAGTTTCATTATCCACTCCAATTCCCTCCTCTTTAGTAACCGTACACGGTGCCCCCCTCTCCTTTGGACAGGTATCATATCTATAATACGAAAACGCAACTGTTTTTCAGTATGTGATTTTTCCACAAAATGTTTAGACACTGGTAAGTCCATACGTTTTTTCCTTATGGTATGCCGGTGTTGGTTGATTCTCGTCTTGAAATCACATGTAGTTTCACCGACATACCATAAGGAACAAGGGCACTGAAGTAAATACACAACAAACTCTGAGTCACAAGTCAAATAATGCTGTATCCTATATTCCTCATTAGTGGTAGGGTGAGAAAAATTAGAACCCTTAAGCATCAAATTACAATTGATACAAGACAAGCATGGAAAACAGCCTCTCCTATTGCTGCCAGTGAGTGTAGTTTGACCTTGCTTTTTAAAGGAGCCAATATCTGATTTCACTAGAGTTGATGCAATAGTACGGCTACGCTTATATGAAAAAATCGGTAGTTTTGAGAACCTTGGGAGAGCATTTGTATAGCATTCCCCAATGTTTACATATGATGTCTAAAATTTTGCCACTTTCCTCGCAAAATGATGTTACGAAAGGAATACGATCAAATTCTTTCGATTTAGGTTTTTTCTGAAGCAAATCTTTTCTCAATAATATGTCAACCTTATCTTTTTGTGTTTGTAATAGCAAATATATAATCTATATATATATATATATCTAGATGTATGATTTTTTTTTCATTTTAATCTATTTCTTCTTAGTCTGTCTGTCTCTTCGTTCGAAGGTTTGTGTCTAGAATTGCATGTAATAAATACCTAACACCATGGGCTTGATATGTCCACAGGCAAGGAATTCCAGCTGATCATTAAGTCTTCACATCCAGATGAAGACTATGAAGACCACGATAACTTAGTTGAAGAGGTGACTTTGTCTCCTGGCTATGAAGACCACGATAATTTAGGTGAAGAGGTGACTTTGTCTCCTGGCTATGAAGACCACGATAACTTAGTTGAAGAGTTGACTTTGTCTCCTGGCTTTGAAGACCACGATAATTTAGGTGAAGAGGTGACTTTGTCTCCTGGCTATGAAGACCACGATAACGTAGGTGAAGAGGTGACTTTGTCTCCTGGCTATGAAGACAACAATAACTTAGGTGAAGAGGTGACTTTGTCTCCTGGCTATGAAGACCACGATAACTTAGGTGAAGAGGTGACTTTGTCTCCTGGCTATGAAGACCACGATAACTTAGGTGAAGAGGTGACTTTTTCTCCTGGCTATGATGACCACGATAACTTAGGTGAAGAGGTGACCAAGTCTCCTAAGGATATTGTGGCTGAAAATTTAACACAAGCTCCCAATTGGAATGAAACACTGACTACAACACATTCTCCAAGCACCACAGCACAGCAGATCCATGAAGGTACTTTATAGCTACAGTATCCCACTCTGGCTTTATTCTCACATCAGTATTTTGTATCAGTATTTCTTCAGTATTTGTATGCCTAAACCAGGAAAGTCTCCAAAACACAGAACAGATGTCAATGTTTCAATTATAGTTTTTCTCTGTAAGTTCCTCTCCCGATTTTGGCTTACAAACACTAATGCAAAATACTGACCAAACAATGAAGAGTGATAAGCCCTAATACTGTGGTTTAATGGAAATGTAGGAAATCCTATTTACAAACATTTTTTATTTTTTAGTAAAATTTGCATGTTTTAAAATGCATCACATATAATCTCAGGCTTTTGCATAGCATTTGTACCCATATACTTTAGTGCAGAAAAACCACAACAGCTGCCTTAGGGTATGTGCACACGTTGCGGAATTGGCTGCGGATTCACAGCAGTTTTCCATGCGTTGTACAGTACAATGTAAACCTATGGAAAACAAAATCCGCAGTGCACATGCTGTGGAAAATACCACGCGGAAACGATACGGTTTATTTTCCGCAGCATGTCAATTCTTTGTGCGGATTCCGCAGTGTTTTACACCTATTCCATTATAGGAATCCACAGGTGTAAAAACGCAGGTGAAAACACACAAAAACTGCAGTAAATCTGCAGGTAACCCGCAGGTAAAACGCAGGACGCTTTACCTGCGGATTTTTCAGAATCTGCGTGGAAAAATCGGCACACGAATCCGCAACGCGTGCACATAGTCTTACAAGTCAAAGCTAATGATTATAAAAATAACGTTTTCTCTAACGTTGATTCATTCAAGCCTTAGGCTATGTTTGACGATGATTTTTTGGAGAGTTTTTTACACTGCATATTTTAAACAAAATACAAGTTACCTATTTTATTTAGTGTTTGCAGAAATGGTGCAGAAAATCTGCAACGTCAAAAACACCAAAAACTCATTTGGGAACAGAACCTTATTCGTGCTATGGCTTTTTTTAATTCCCTTTTCAGAACCTTTTTAAGGCCAGTCTCACACGTCCAGATAATTCCGGTACTGGAAAAATCGGTACCGGAGTTATCCGTGTCCGTGTGTCTGTGTGCTCACGTGGCACATCAGTGTGGTACACGTGCGGCAGCCATGTGCTGCACGTGTGCCGACTGGGTACCACACGGACAGTGCAGGAGACAGCGCTACAGGTAAGCACTGTCCCCTGCATGTGGTGCTGAAGCCGGCATTCATTCCTTCTCCCCAGCAGCGTTCGCTGGAGAGAAGGAATGAAAAATAAGGGTTTTTTAATTTTTAAAGTAAAGTTCCTGGTCAGCTCCCGCCTCCCTCCCCCAGTGTGCCCGCCTGCTGGCATTAAAATACTCACCCAGCTCCCACGATGCTTCCTCTCAGCGCCGCAGCTTGTCCTGTATGAGCGGTCACGTGGTGCCACACATTACAGTGATGAATATGTGGCTCCATTTCCCATAGGGGTGGAGCCGCATATTGACATGTCTCCGTGTTTTTCAAACGGACACACGGTCCATGAAAACACACTGACATGTGCAGAGACACATTGATTTTAATGTGTCTACGTGAGTCAGTGTCTCCGGTAGGTGAGGAAACTGTCACCACACGTACCGGAGCTACTGACGTGTGAAACCGGCCTAAAGGAAATCTGGTTTCTGCTACCTCAATTGAGAACAGCCTAATGTAGGGAAAGAGACTCTGATTCCAGTGATGTGTCTCCTAGTTTACTGGGTGCAGCAGTTGTGATACAATCAGTGTTTTCTCTGCTGTAGATATAGCAGAGTTCACAAAGCTAACCTCACCCACATAACTGATTAGCAGCTTTCTATGTACATTGTTTATTTGCAGTAAGCTGCTAATAATTTCTGGGGTTGTGGTTGGACCAGGATGCACGCTGTAGCTAGTCCTTCAGTGATAATCTCCTGCTGATAAAACACTGTTTGATTGAAACAGCACACAGCCTAGTAAGTGACACATTGTTGAAATCAGTGTGTCAGCTCCTACTTCATGCTGCCCTCATATCATAGCAAAATCCTGGTGACATATTCCATGTAAGTGATAATCAATGCTAAATGGCGATTTAACTCAATGAATTCTTCCGATTAAGTTTATACAGCCACAGAAGGAATTAATGAAGACCTAAGAAGAAAACGTCATTCTGGAATAATGTCTGAAGGTAACCTGCAATTGACAGACCTTTAATAATATAGTAATTAGTGATGAGCAAACGTGTTGGGATAAGGTGTTATCCAACCATGCTCGTGTGCTAATAGAGTGTCTTCTGTGTGCTAGGAAATTATGTTCGAGAATCAGCGGCTGCATATCTCGCCGCTGTTAGATAGATAAAACACATAAAGGAATTGCCTGTTTGTCAGACAATCCCTGCACGTGTTTTGGCTGTCGAACAGCTGCAAGACATGCATCCGCGGGGACTTGAACATATTTTTCAAGCGTGCGGAAGACACTCTATTAGCACACGAGCATGGTCGGATAACACCTTATCCCAGCACGTTCACTCATCACTAATAGGAATATAATATTCCCCATGAATGATAGGTTTCATGATGTTTGCAGCAGAGAAAATTACTTATGTTGTAGGGCATACTTTATCAAACATTATTGCAAGTTATTTTTATTCCATTTATCTTGAGTATTTATAAGTCTAAAGGGCATGAAATCATTGTTGGCAGTAGGCAAAATAAGTGCATCCTTATTTAGACACTAGGCAATAATGCAACAGAAAGTAAGCAGAGAAATGACAAGTGACTGATACTAAGCAAAACGAGAATAAGGGTAAGTTCACACTGGGTGTTTTTGCTGCGTTTTTTTTCCACAGCAAAACCTGATTTCTTGGCAGGAAAGAAGCTATGGCAAAAATGCATGTTTTGGTGCATTTTTCTTGCGATTTTGGTGCATTTATTTCATGCATTTTTGGGGCTATCTTGTGTCTCTTTGTGCATGCTAATAAAGATGAGTGTTCCCAGAGAAAAATAAACTACTTCCTGTAGAACTATACCTCTAGACCCTTTCAAAAGCCGGCAATTCATGTGCTGCTTACAGTAAAATCACACTGACAGGTTAGAATAGAATATATATATATGCATATAGAATACATAGATATATTAATGTCAGTGACACACACATACTGTATATATATATATATATATATATATATATATATATATATATCGTATATACTCGAGTATAAGCTGACCCGAGTATAAGCCGACCCCCCTAATTTTGCCACAAAAAACTGGGAAAACTTAATGACTCGAGTATAAGCCTAGGGTGGAAAATGCAGCAGCTACCGGTAAATGTCAAAAGTAAAAATAGATACCAATAAAAGTAAAATTAATTGAGACATCAGTGGGTTGTGTTTTTGAATATCCATATTGAATCAGGAGCCCCATATAATGCTCCATACAGTTTATGATGGCCCCATAAGATGCTGCATATTAAAATATGCCCCATATAATGCAGCACAAATGTGGATTATGGCCCCATAAGAGGCTCCATACAGATAATTGCCCCATATAATGCTGCACATGGCCCCATAAGATGCCCCATAAGGATAACTGCCCCATATAATTCTGCACATGGCCACATAAGATGATCCATACAGACATTTGTCCCCATATAATGCTGCACATGGCCACATAAGATGCCCCATACAGATATTTGCCCCCATATAATGCTGCACATGGCCACATAAGATGCCCCATAGAGATATTTGCCCCCATATCATGCTGCACATGGCCGGATAAGATGCCCCATACAGATATTTGCCCCAATACAATGCTGCACATGGCCGGACAAGATGCCTCATAGAGATATTTGCCCCCATATAATGCTGCACATGGCCGGATAAGATGCCCCATAGAGATATTTGCCCCCATATAATGCTGCACATGGCCGGATAAGATGCCCCATACAGATATTTGCCCCCATATGCTGTTGCTGCGATTAAAAAAATAAAAAAATTACATACTCACCTCTGCGCCGACGTTCAGGAAGAGGGCGGCGCGCACTAATCGCGTCACTGCGCCTTCTGACCTGAGCGTCCCTGCAGAGGACGCAGAAGACACAGCGGCACCGACGGTGGCACGAGGAGCAGGTGAGTATCGCTCACTGCACCCATCATACTTACCTGCTCCTGGCGCTGTCGCTGCTCCTCTGTTTCCCCGGTGCTGCATATTCTTGGTGGAGCCGCATATGAATTACTGTAATGAGCGGTACCATGTGACCGCTCAGTACAGGAAGAATATGCAGCGCCGGGGAACCAGGGACCTGCAGGGACCGCGCCAGGAGTAGATAAGTATGATTAGACAGCCCCCGATCCCCCTCCACTGCCGACCCCAGGGCATGACTCGAGTATAAGCCAAGAGGGGGACTTTCAGCCCAAAAAAGTGGGCTGAAAATCTCAGCTTATATTCGAGTATATAAGGTATATATATATATATATATTAGATAGATAGATAAATAGATGAAAAGCCGGCAATTCTTCTGCCGTGTACTGTAAAATCACAGCAGAAGCAGACAGGATAGAAGAGCTGAATTACATACAGTAAATACAGATAGAATAGGTAGATATATAGATGTCTGTGACAAATACAATTAGTACAGTGTGTGCAGCTTACTGTGCACATGTGTTTAATTATTAAAAGATTATTTTTCTGAAAAAAATAGCATGGGCTCCCAAGCAATTTTCTTAACCAGCAGATTGAAAGCCGACAGGTGGGGGCCAATGTTTATAACCTGGTAAGGGGGTAATACCCTTGGAGCTTTCGAGGCTATTAAGATCAGCTCACAGCTGTATACTTAGCCTTTACTGGCTATTAAAATGGGGGACCCCCAAAAAAATGACTTAGTGTCCCACCTGTTATGACCTGGTGGTAAGGACAATAATGGACCTGGTGGTTAAGAGCACACGGAATGACCTGATAGTTACAAATAATATAGGACGAGCTCTAAGACGTGGGAACTCTGCTGACCGCAATCCCTAATCCTATCACACACACTAGAAATAGCCGTGGATTGCTCCTAACGCTCCCTATGCAACTCGACACAGCCTAAGGAACTAGCTAGCCCTGAAGATAGAAAAATAAGCCTACCTTGCCTCAGAGAAATTCCCCAAAGGAAAAGGCAGCCCCCCACATATAATGACTGTGAGTAAAGATGAAAATACAAACACAGAGATGAAATAGATTTAGCAAAGTGATGCCCGACTTACTGAACAGACTGAGGATAGGAAAGGTAACTTTGCGGTCAGCACAAAAAACTACAAAAAGACCACGCAGAGGGTGCAAAAGACCCTCCGCACCGACTCACGGTGCGGAGGCGCTCCCTCTGCGTCCCAGAGCTTCCAGCAAGCAAGACAAAAATCAAAATAGCAAGCTGGACAGAAAAATAGCAAACTAAAGAAAAACAAGCAGGAACTTAGCTTCTGCTGGGAAGACAGGTCCCAAGAACGATCCAGGAGTGCACTAGACCAATACTGGAACATTGACAGGTGGCATGGAGCAATGATCTAAGTGGAGTTAAATAGAGCAGCCAGCTAACGAATTGACCTCGTCACCTGTGGAAGGAAACTCAGAAGCCGCAGCCCCATGGACAGAACCAGCCGAAGTACCATTCATGACCACAGGAGGGAGCTTGACAACAGAATTCACAACACCCACCATTAATTAATAACAGCAAAGGCTATGCAGACAGCTGCAGGCTGATATTAATAGCCTAGGAAGGGGCCATGGATACTGTCCCTCCCCCAGGCTAAAACATAAGCTCTCAGCCACACCAGAAAAGACACACCTATAAGATTTGCCAATTCTGGCACTTAGCCTCGGACTTCCCACTTGCCCGGTAGTGGTTGCAATTGGGGAGATAGTGGAGGGTTGATGTCACCTTTGCATTTTTAGGTGACATCAACCCCCGCGGTTAGTAATGGAGAGGCATCAATAAGACGCCCCCATTACTAACCCCATTGACATATTGTAAGAAAACACAGACAACCAGAAAAATGTCCTTTAATTGAAAGAAAGACATAGACTCCTTTAATAATCTTAATTAAATCATACTTACGACTTCACCAAATTCCACCGAAGCCCTCGTTCTCCTGTAATAAACCAAAAATAAAAAACAATATCCCTCACCTATCCGTCGTTCTGCCCCATGCTGTAATCCATGTCTTGAGGAGAAATAGTTTTCAACCTGGATGGTGCTATGATGCAATCGTCCAGGCTGTGAACCCCTGGTGAATGAACTGCTGGGAGCGCAGTGTTAGTGACCGGCGGTGACATCATTGAGGTTACCTCCGGGCACTGAGGCTCCGTTCCCAGCCAGGCTGAAGTGTGGTGACCTCAGTGAGTTCCCCTTTAGCACCGTGAGAAAATTGCACGGTGCAGAGGTGAGTTCACCACAGCTGAAATTCACCAGTGGTTCTCAGCCTGGACGGTTGCATCTTGGCACCATCCAGGTTAAAAACGATTAATCCCTCAGACATGGATTACGGCGTGGGACAGAACCATGGAGGGGTTAGGGATATTGTTGTTTTTTATTTTTGGTTCATTACAGGAGAACGAGGGCTTCGGTGGAATAGGTGTTAGGTGAGTATAACTGTGTTTGTTATTTTTAAATAAAATGGAAAACTGTGTTTTGTTTTATTTCTAACTAGCTGAAGAGCCCGGCCCATATGTCATCTCCTCCTGTATATAGTATATACATGTATGTCATCTCTTCTGTATATACTATATACCTGTATGTCATCTCCTCCTATATATAGTATATACCTGTATGTCATCTCCCCTGTATATAGTGTATACCTGCTGTATGTCATCTCCTCCTATATATAGTATATACCTGTATGTCATCTCCCCTGTATATAGTGTATACCTGCTGTATGTCATCTCCTCCTCTATATACCTATGTGTCATCTCTTTTATATAGTATATACCTGTATGTAATCTCCTCCTGTATATAGTATATACGTGTATCATCTCCTCCTGTATATAGTATGTACCTGTAAGTCATCTCCTCCTGTATAAAGTATATACCTGTGTATCATCTGCTCCTGTATATAGTATATACCTGTGTGTTATCTCCTCCTGTATATAGTATATACGTGTGTCATCTCCTCCTGTATATAGTATATACCTGTAAGTCATCTCCTCCAGTATATAGTATATACCTGTGTGTCATCTGCTCCTGTATATAGAATATACCTGTGTGTCATCTCCTCCTGTATATAGTATATACCTGTGTGTCATCTCCTCCTGTATATAGTATATATGTGTGTCATCTCCCCTGTATATAGTATATACCTGTGTGTCATCTCCTGTATATAGTATATGCCTGTGTGTCATCTCCTCCTGTATATAGTACATATCTGTGTGTCATCTCCTCCTGTATATAGTATGTACCTGTATGTCATCTCCTCCTGTATATAGTATATACCTGTGTGTCATCTCCTCCTGAATATAGCATATACCTGTGTGTCATCTCCTCTATATATAGTATATACGTGTGTCATCTCATCCTGTATATAGTTTATACCGGTATGTCATCTCCTCCTGTGTGGTATATACCTGTGTGTCATCTCCTCCTGTATATAGTATATACTTGTGTGTCATCTCCTCCTGTATATAGTATATACCTGTTTGTGATCTCCCCTGTATATAGTATATACCTGTGTGTCATCTCCCCTGTATATAGTATATACCTGTGTGTCATCTCCACTGTATATAGTATATACCTGTGTGTCATCACCCCTCTATATAGTATGTACCTGTATGTCATCTCCCCTGTATATAGTATATACCAGGTTGTCATCTCCTGCTGTATATAGTATATACCTGTATGTTATCTCCTCCTGTATATAGTATATACCTTTGTGTCATGTCCTCCTGTATATGGTATATACCTGTATGTCATCTGTTCCTGTATATAGTATATACCTGTGTGTCATCTCCCCTGTATATAGTATATATATGTGTGTCATCTCCTCCTGTATATATATATACCTGTGTGTCATCTCCTCCTGTATATAGTATATACCTGTGTGTCATCTCTTCCTGTATATAGTACATACCTGTGTGTCATCTCTGTCATGATCCCAATGGCAGGGGATCACAAAAGGACAAGCACAAAAACAAAACAAGCTCTAGGGTGATGGAACCTGAGCTGACCGCGATCCTGAACCTAAACACACAACTAGCAGTAGCCGGGGAACGTGCCTACGATGATTCCTAGACGTCTCGCGCCAGCCGAAGGATTAACTTCCCCTATTAGAAGAAACACAGACCTCACTTGCCTCCAGAGAAACACCCCACAGAAATAGCAGCCCCCCACATGTAATAACGGTGAAATGAGAGGAAAGCACATACGTAGTTATGAAAATAGAATCAGCAAAAATGAGGCCCGCTAAAGCTAGATAGCAGAGGATACAAAAGTGAACTGCGCCGTCAGCGAAAAACCCTTCAAAAAACCATCCTGAAATTACTTGAACTCATGTGCCAACTCATGGAACATGAGGAGTAATTTCAGCCCACTAGAGCAACCAGCAGCAAGGAATACACATATCAGCAAGCTGGACTAAGACAAAAATAAAGCAAAACGTGGAACAGGAAAATCAAAACTTAGCTTGTCCTGAAGATAACAGACGCAGGGAGCAGAGGTAAAAAGACACGCTGATTACATTGATAGCCAGCGAGGAAATGACAAAAAGGCCAGGTTAAATAGGAAACTCCCATAACCTGATGGAACAGGTGGACACCAGAGACCGCAGGGAACACAAGTCACCCAGTACCATCAGTAACCACCAGAGGGAGCCCAAAAATAGAACTCACAACAGTACCCCCCCCTTGAGGAGGGGTCACCGAACCCTCACGAGAACCACCAGGGCGACCAGGATGAGCCCTATGAAAAGCACGGACCAAATCGGCAGCATGAACATCAGAGGCAATCACCCAAGAATTATCCTCCTGACCATAACCCTTCCACTTGACCAAATACTGGAGTTTCCGTCTGGAAACACGAGAATCCAAGATCTTCTCCACAACATACTCCAATTCACCCTCCACCAGCACCGGAGCAGGAGGCTCAAGCGAAGGAACAACAGGTACCTCATACTTCCGCAACAACGACCGATGGAACACATTATGAATAGCAAACGATGCCGGGAGATCCAAACGAAACGACACAGGGTTAAGAATTTCCAAGATCCTATAGGGACCGATGAACCGAGGCTTGAACTTAGGAGAAGAGACCTTCATAGGAACAAAACGAGAAGACAACCACACCAAGTCCCCAACAAGAAGTCGAGGACCCACGCGGCGACGGCGATTAGCAAACTGCTGAGCCCTCTCCTGGGACAACTTCAAATTGTCCACCACAGGACTCCAAATCCGATGCAACCTATCCACCACCATGTCCACTCCAGGACAATCAGAAGGCTCCACCTGACCAGAGGAAAAACGAGGATGAAACCCCGAATTACAAAAGAAAGGAGAAACCAAGGTAGCAGAACTAGCCCGATTATTAAGGGCAAACTCGGCAAGCGGCAAAAAGGAAACCCAGTCATCTTGATCAGCAGAAACAAAACACCTTAAATAAGTTTCTAAAGTCTGATTAGTTCGTTCCGTCTGGCCATTCGTCTGGGGATGGAATGCAGACGAAAAGCACAAATCAATGCCCATCTTAGCACAGAACGTCCGCCAAAATCTAGACACAAACTGGGATCCCCTGTCAGAAACGATGTTCTCCGGAATGCCATGCAAACGGACCACGTTTTGAAAAAACAGAGGGACCAACTCAGAGGAGGAAGGTAACTTAGGCAAGGGTACCAGATGAACCATCTTAGAAAAGCGGTCACACACAACCCATATGACGGACATTTTTTGAGAGACAGGGAGATCCGAAATAAAGTCCATGGAAATGTGCGTCCAAGGCCTCTTCGGGATAGGCAAAGGTGACAACAATCCACTGGCCCGAGAACAGCAAGGCTTAGCCCGAGCGCAAACTCCACAAGACTGCACGAAAGAACGCACATCCCTCGACAAGGAAGGCCACCAAAAAGACCTGGCCACCAAGTCTCTAGTACCAAATATTCCAGGATGACCTGCCAACACAGAAGAATGGACCTCGGAGATGACTCTACTGGTCCAATTATCCGGAACAAACAGTCTTTCCGGCGGACAACGATCAGGTTTATCCGCCTGAAACTCCTGCAAAGCACGTCGCAAGTCTGGGGAGACAGCCGACAAAATCACCCCATCCCTAAGGATACCAGTGGGCTCAGAATTTCCAGGGGAGTCAGGCACAAAACTCCTAGAAAGAGCATCCGCCTTCACATTCTTTGAACCTGGCAGGTATGAAACCACAAAATTGAAACGGGAGAAAATCAGTGACCAACGAGCCTGTCTAGGATTCAGACGCTTGGCAGACTCAAAGGGAACCTGTCACCCCGTTTTTTGAGATTGAGCTATAAATACTGTTAAATAGGGCCTGCGCTGTGTGTACCTATAGTGTATGTAGTGTACCCCGATTCCCCATGTATGCTGAGAAATAACTTACCAAAGTCGCCGTTTTCGCCTGTCAATCAGGCTGGTCAGGTCGGGAGGGCGTGGTGACATCGGTGGTTCTTCCTCAGCTTTACGTTGGTGGCGTAGTGGCGTAGTGGTGAACAAGCAGCGCGCGATCTGCGCTGTAATCCCTTGCATCGGTGGGGGCGGCCATCTTCCTGGGGCCGCGCGTGCGCAGATCGAGTGCTCTGCTGCACGGGGCTTCAGGAAAATGGCCGCGGGATGCCGCGCGTGCGCATTAGAGATCGCGGCGGCCATTTTCCCAAAGCCGAGATGCAAACTCGGCTTTGGGAAAATGGCCGCCGCGATCTCTAATGCGCACGCGCGGCATCCCGCGGCCATTTTCCTGAAGCCCCGTGCAGCAGAGCACTCGATCTGCGCACGCGCGGCCCCAGGAAGATGGCCGCCCCCACCGACGAAAGGGATGACAGCGCAGATCGCGCGCTGTGTCTTCACCACTACGCCACTACGCCACCAACGTAAAGCTGAGGAAGAACCAGCGATGTCACCACGCCCTCCCGACCTGACCAGCCTGATTGACAGGCGAAAACGGCGACTTTGGTAAGTTATTTCTCAGCATACATGGGGAATCGGGGTACACTACATACACTATAGGAACACACAGCGCAGGCCCTATTTAACAGTATTTATAGCTCAATCTCAAAAAACGGGGTGACAGGTTCCCTTCAAGGTACATCAAATTTTTGTGATCAGTCAAGACCAGCACACGATGTCTAGCACCCTCAAGCCAATGACGCCACTCCTCAAATGCCCACTTCATGGCCAAAAGCTCCCGATTACCAACATCATAATTCCGTTCAGCGGGCGAAAATTTTCTAGAAAAGATCGCACATGGCTTCATCACTGAGCCATCGGAGCTTCTCTGTGACAAAACCGCCCCCGCTTCGATCTCGGAAGCATCAACCTCAACCTGAAAAGGAAGCGACGTATCTGGCTGACGCAACACAGGAGCAGAAGAAAACCGGCGCTTAAGTTCCTGAAAGGCCTCCACAGCCGCAGGAGACCAATCAGTAACATCAGCACCCTTCTTAGTCAAATCCGTCAAAGGCTTAACAACACTAGAAAAATTAGTTATGAAGCGACGATAAAAATTAGCAAAGCCCAAGAACTTCTGTAGACTCTTAAGAGATGTAGGCTGCGTCCAGTCACAAATAGCCTGAACCTTGACGGGATCCATCTCAATAGTAGAAGGAGAAAAAATATACCCCAAAAAGGAAATCTTCTGGACTCCAAAGAGACATTTAGAACCCTTTACAAACAAAGAATTGGCCCGCAGGACCTGAAACACCTTCCTGACCTGCTGAACATGAGACTCCCAGTCATCAGAAAAAACCAAAACATCATCCAAATACACGATAATAAATTTATCCAGATATGCACGGAAAATATCGTGCATAAAAGACTGGAAGACAGAAGGAGCATTAGAAAGTCCAAAAGGCATCACCAAATACTCGAAATGGCCCTCAGGCGTATTAAATGCGGTTTTCCACTCATCACCCTGCCTTATCCGCACAAGATTATACGCACCCCGAAGATCAATCTTAGTGAACCATTTAGCCCCCTTAATGCGAGCGAACAAATCAGTCAACAATGGCAAAGGATACTGATATTTGACTGTAATCTTATTCAAAAGACGATAATCTATGCAAGGCCTCAAGGAACCATCTTTTTTGGCCACGAAAAAAAAACCTGCTCCCAAAGGGGACGAAGATGGACGGATATGTCCCTTTTCCAAGGACTCCTTAACATAATTCCGCATAGCAGTATGCTCTGGCACTGACAGATTGAACAAACGACCTTTGGGGAATTTACTGCCAGGAATCAAATCTATAGCACAATCGCAATCCCTGTGAGGAGGAAGCGAACTGAGCTTAGGCTCCTCAAAAACCTCCCGATAATCAGACAAAAATACCGGAACCTCAGAAGGAGTAGATGAAGCGATAGAAATCGGAGATGCATCATCATGAACCCCCTGACATCCCCAGCTTAACACAGACATTGTTTTCCAGTCTAGGACTGGGTTATGAGTTTGTAAACATGGCAGACCAAGCACTAAGACATCATGTAAATTATACAGTACCAGATAGCGAATCACTTCCTGATGAACGGGAGTCATACGCATGGTCACTTGTGTCCAGTATTGAGGTTTATTCATAGCCAAAGGTTTAGAGTCAATTCCTTTCAAAGGAATAGGAACTTCCAGAGGTTCCAGACTAAACCCACAGCGATTGGCAACTGACCAATCCATAAGACTCAGGGCAGCGCCTGAATCCACATAGGCATCGACGGAAATGGATGAGAATGAACAAATCAGAGTCACAGACAGAATGAACTTAGACTGTAAAGTACCAATGGCAACAGACTTATCAACCTTTTTTGTGCGTTTAGAGCATGCTGATATAACATGAGCTGAATCACCACAATAAAAACACAATCCATTTTTCCGCCTATAATTTTGCCGTTCACTTCTGGACTGAATTCTATCACATTGCATTATCTCAGGTGCCTGTTCAGAAGACACCGCCAAATGGTGCACAGGTTTGCGCTCCCGTAAACACCGATCAATCTGAATAGCCATAGTCATGGACTCATTCAGACCTGTAGGTGCCGGGAACCCCACCATAACATCTTTAATGGCCTCAGAAAGGCCATCTCTAAATTTTGCAGCCAGAGCGCACTCATTCCACTGAGTAAGCACCGACCATTTCCGAAATTTCTGACAAAATATTTCTGCTTCATCTTGCCCCTGAGAGAGAGCCAATAAAGCTTTTTCAGCCTGAATCTCTAGGTTAGGTTCCTCATAGAGCAAACCCAATGCCAGAAAAAACGCATCCACATTGAGCAACGCAGGATCCCCTGGTGCCAATGCAAATGCCCAATTCTGAGGGTCACCCCGCAGGAAAGATATAACAATCTTGACCTGCTGAGCAGGGTCTCCAGAGGAGCGAGATTTCAAAGAAAGAAACAACTTGCAATTGTTCCTAAAATTCAGAAAACTAGATCTATCTCCAGAAAAAAACTCTGGGATAGGAATTCTAGGTTCAGACATAGGCGTATGTACAACAAAATCTTGTATATTTTGAACCTTAGCAGCAAGATTATTCAGGCTGGAAGCCAAACTCTGGACGTCCATGATAAACAGCTGAGGTCAGAGCCATTCAAGGATTAAGAGGAGGAAAAAAAAAAACAGCCAAGCTGCAATTAAGGCTAGGCAGCAAACACTGAGGAGGGGAAAACAAAAAAAAAAAAAAACTTCCTCAGACTACTTTTCCTCCTACTTCAGCCAAAACGATGACCAATTTTTTCGGGCCGGCTATACTGTCATGATCCCAATGGCAGGGGATCACAAAAGGACAAGCACAAAAACAAAACAAGCTCTAGGGTGATGGAACCTGAGCTGACCGCGATCCTGAACCTAAACACACAACTAGCAGTAGCCAGGGAACGTGCCTACGATGATTCCTAGACGTCTCGCGCCAGCCGAAGGATTAACTTCCCCTATTAGAAGAAACACAGACCTCACTTGCCTCCAGAGAACACCCCACAGAAATAGCAGCCCCCCACATGTAATAACGGTGAAATGAGAGGAAAGCACATACGTAGTTATGAAAATAGAATCAGCAAAAATGAGGCCCGCTAAAGCTAGATAGCAGAGGATATAAAAGTGAACTGCGCGGTCAGCGAAAAACCCTTCAAAAAACCATCCTGAAATTACTTGAACTCATGTGCCAACTCATGGAACATGAGGAGTAATTTCAGCCCACTAGAGCAACCAGCAGCAAGGAATACACATATCAGCAAGCTGGACTAAGACAAAAATAAAGCAAAACGTGGAACAGGAAAATCAAAACTTAGCTTGTCCTGAAGATAACAGACGCAGGGAGCAGAGGTAAAAAGACACGCTGATTACATTGATAGCCGGCGAGGAAATGACAAAAAGGCCAGGTTAAATAGGAAACTCCCATAACCTGATGGAACAGGTGGACACCACAGACCGCAGGGAACACAAGTCACCCAGTACCATCAGTAACCACCAGAGGGAGCCCAAAAACAGAACTCACAACACATCTCTTCCTGTACATAGTATATACCTGTGTATCATCTGCTCCTGTATATAGTATATACTTGTGTGTCATCTGCTCCTGTATCTAGTATATACCTGTGTGCCATCTCCTCCAGTATATAGTATATAACTGTGTGTCATCTCCTCCTGTATATAGTATATACATGTGTGTCATCTCCTCCAGTATATAGTATATACCTGTGTGTCATCTCCTCCTGTATATAGTATATATCTGTGTGTCATCTCCTCCTGTATTAGATCGCGTTCACACGTTATTTGGTCAGTATTTTTACCTCAGTATTTGTAAGCTAAATTGGCAGCCTGATAAATCCCCAGCCAACAGGAAGCCCTCCCCCCTGGCAGTGTATATTAGCTCACACATACACATAATAGACAGGTCATGTGACTGACAGCTGCCATATTTCCTATATGGTACATTTGTTGCTCTTGTAGTTTGTCTGCTTATTAATCAGATTTTTATTTTTGAAGGATAATACCAGACTTGTGTGTGTTTTAGGGCGAGTTTCATGTGTAAAGTTGTGTGTGTTGAGTTGCATGTGGCGACATGCATGTAGCGACTTTTGTGAGATGAGTTTTGTGTGGCGACATGCGTGTAGCAACTTTTTATGTGTCGAGTTGTATGTGACAGGTTAGTGTAGCAAGTTGTGTGCAGCAAGTTTTGCGCATGATGAGTTTTGCGCGTGGCGAGTTTTATGTGTGGTGCATTTTGAGTATGTGCAAGTTTTGTGTGAGGCAACTTTTGCATGTTTTACAACTTTTGTGCATGTGGCAATTTTTCCACGTGTGCAAGTTTTGCGTGTGGCAAGTTTTCCATGAGGTGAGTTTTGCACTTGTGGCGAGTTTTGCGTGAGCCTAGTTTTGCATGTGGTGAGTTTTACGCGTGGCGAGTTTTGAGCGGCGACTTTTGTGTTTCGACTTTTCTGTGGCGAGGTTGGTGCATGTGTGGTGAAATGTGTGCTGAGGGTGGTACATCCCCGTGTGTGGTGTTCATATCCCCGTGTGTGGTGAGTATCCCATGTCGGGGCCCCACCTTAGCAACTGTACGGTATGTACTCTTTGGCGCTATCGCTCTCACTCTTTAAGTCCCCCTTGTTCACATCTGGCAGCTGTCAATTTGCCTCCAACACTTTTCCTTTCACTTTTTCCCCATTATGTAGATAGGGGCAAAATTGTTTGGTGAATTGGAAAGCGCGGAGTTAAAATTTCACCTCACAACATAGCCTATGACGCTCTCAGGGTCCAGACATGTGACTGTGCAAAATTTTGTGGCTGTAGCTGCGACGGTGCAGATGCCAATCCCGGACATACACACATACATACATACATACATACACACATACACACACACACATTCAGCTTTATATATTAGACTAGCTGAAGAGCCCAGCGTTGCCTGGGCATAGTAAATATCTGTGGTTAGTTATAGCACCTCACGTCTCTTATTTTCCCATCGTGCCTCTCATTTTCTCCCTTACACCTCTCATTTTCCCCCTCACTCCTCTTATTCTCCCCGTCACTCCTCTCATACCCACCTAACACTTGTCATTTCAACCTCACATCTGTCATTTTCCGATAACTCCACTATTTTCTCTCTCTCCTCTCATTTTGCACTCACACCTTTTCATTTTCACCTCACACCCCTCATTTTCCCCTCAGTATGTACATGTTTGTCATCTCCCTTATATATAGTATACACCTGTATGTCATCTCTTGTATATTGTATATACCTGCATGTCATCTCCCCTGTAAATAGTATATACCTGCTGTATGTCATCTCCTCCTGTATATTGTATATACCCATGTGTCATCTCCTATATTATATACCTGTATGTCATCTCTTCTGTATATACTCTATACCTGTATGTCATCTCCTCCTATATATAGTATATACATGTATGTCATCTCCTGTATATATTATATACCTGTATGTCATCTCCCCTGTATATAGTATATACCTGCTGTATGTCATCTCCTCTATATACCTATGTCATCTCCTCTTTTATATAGTATATACCTGTATGTCATCTCCTCCTGTATATAGTATATACGTGTGTCATCTCCTCCTGTATATAGTATGTACCTGTAAGTCATCTCCTCCTGTATATAGTGTATACCTGTATGTCATCTCTTCCTGTATATAGTATATACCTGTGTGTCATCTCTCCTGTATATAGTATATACCTGTATGTCATCTCCTCCTGTATATAGTATATACCTGTGTATCATCTCCACTGTATATAGTATATACCTGTGTGTCATCGCCCCTGTATATAGTATGTACATGTATGTCATCTCCCCTGTATATAGTATATACCAGGTTGTCATCTCCTCCTGTATATAGTATATACCTGTGTGTCATGTCCTCCTGTATATAGTATATACCTGTATGTCATCTCCTCCTGTATATAGTATATACCTGTGTCATCTCCCCTGTATATAGTAGATATGTGTGTCTCATCTCCTCCTGTATATACTGTAGTATATACCTGTGTCATCTCCCCTGTATATAGTAGATATGTGTGTGTCATCTCCTCCTGTATATAGTATATACCTGTCAGTCATCTCCTGCTGTATATAGTATATACGTGTGTCATCTGCTCCCATATATAGTATATACGTGTGTCATCTGCTCCTGTATATAGTATATACCTGTGTGTCATCTCCTCCTATATATAGTATATACCTGTGTCATCTCCTCCTGTATATAGTATATACCTGTGTGTAATTTCCTCCTGTATATAGTATATATCTGTGTGTCATTTCCTCCTGTATTAGACCGCATTCACACATTATTTGGTCAGTATTTTTACCTCAGTATTTGTAAGCTAAATTGGCAGCCTGATAAATCCCCAGCCAACAGGAAGCCCTCCCCCTGGCAGTATATATTAGCTCACACATACACATGGTGCGTATTGAGTATGTGCAAGTTTTGTGTAAGGCAACTTTTGCATGTGTGGCAACTTTTGTGCATGTGGCAATTTTTCCGCGTGTGCAAGTTTTGCGTGTGGCGAGTTTTCCATGAGGTGAGTTTTGCACGTGGCGAGTTTTGAGCGGCGACTTGTGTTTCGACTTTTATGTGGCGAGGTTGGTGTATGTGAGGTGAAATGTGTGCTGAGGGTGGTAAATGTGTTCAAGCACGTGGTAGTTTGTGGCGCCTTTTGTGTGTGTGTTCATATCCCCGTGTGTGTTGAGTATCCCATGTCGAGGCCCCACCTTAGCAACTGTACGGTATATACTCTTTGGCGCCATCGCTTTCACTCTTTAAGTCCCCCTTGTTCACTTCTGGCAGTTGTCAATTTGCCTCTAACACTTTTCCTTTCACTTTTTCCCCATTATGTAGATAGGGGCAAAATTGTTTAGTGAATTGGAACGCACGGGGTTAAAATTTCACCTCACAACATAGCCTATGACGCTCTCAGGGTCCAGACGTGTGACTGTGCAAAATTTTGTGGCTGTAGCTGCGACGGTGCAGATGCCAATCCCGGACATACATACATACATACACACACACACACACATTCAGCTTTATATATTAGATGAAAGACTTTATTCTGTCTGTGTGTTTATTTACCATACAACTATAGAATTAATTATGGATAGGTGTCTTATAGACGCATCTCCATTACTAGCATGTGGGCTTGATGTCACTGGACAATACAAAGGTGACATCAACCCCACAAATATGAACCCCATTTGCCACCGGTACAGGGCAAGTGGAAGGAGCCAGGCAAAGCACCAGAATTGGCACATCTAATAGATGTGCCTTTTCTGGACAACTGCGGGCTGCTATTTTTAGGCTGGAGGGGCCAATATCCATGGCCCCTTATCAGCCTGAGAATACCAGCCACCAGCTGTCTGCTTTAGCACCCCACGCCGTTTTTTAAAATTATTTATTTAAATAATTTAAAAAAACAGCATGGGGGGCCCCTCTTTTCTTGATAACCAGCCTTGTTGAAGCTGAAAGCTGAGTGTTGCAGCCTCCAGCTGTGAGTTTTGCCTGCCTTGTTATCAGAAATATGGGGGAACCCACGCAGGTTGTTTTTTTAATTATTTATTTACAGCGCAGGAGCAGCTGATGAATTCTCCCATCATACGCTCCTGCTCTCACTGTTATTAGTGGCAGTAGGTGTCAGATGATGGGAGCTGTAGTACCATCAGCTGATGCCAGTGACTGGAGGTAAACTTTATACTACCGATCACAGTCTCTTGAAAGCGTGGGAACCACAACTCTTTGAAGGTGGGGATGGTTTTGCTGCCGATCAGAAGCAGTGTTTGCCATTCTGTCATGCATATGACAGCGTGTCAAACACTGTATTGTCGGGCCCCTAATTCAAGTGAATGGGGTTCGGGTCCGCTCTGCAAGATGACAGGCTGTATGGACGCATCATGCAGCCTGCCATCTAGATGTAGCGGAGCTGACTGTGATGTCACATCCTCCAGTCCTTCACTTTTCTGCAGCAAATACGCTGCAAAAAAAGTCAACCTACATATTTGAAACTTTTTATGACCATCCGTTAAAGTCAATGGATGAAAAACTCTGCAAAAACACTGAAAAAACACTGAAAGAAGTGACATGCTCTATGTAAAAAAAAACGCTGCAAAACACAAAATCCTGATGAAAAAAAAAATGTGTGTGCACGAGATATCTGAAATCTCATAGGTTTTGCTGGCACTGTAAAAAGCAGCTGAAAATTAGCATTAAAAATGCAGCAAAAAAAAGCAGTACAAATGCCCAGTGTGAACTTACCCTAAGGTCGGGGTCACACTAGCGTAGAATACGGACGAGTGCGAAAAAGCATCACATAGCACTCGGACGACTGTTAATCTATGGGGCAGCTCACATCACCGCATGTTTTCTCCGGCGTATTCGACATGCGTGTAAAATCGCAGTCGGCTCCTATATCCATATATCTACCTATTCTATTTGTATTTACTGTATGTAATCCATCTCTTCTATCCTGTTGGCTCCTACAGTGATTTTGCAGAAGACGACAGATGAATTACCGGCTTTTCTTCTTTCTATGCAATATAAATACATATATGCAGTGGGGAAAAATGTATTTAATCAGCCACCAATTGTGAAAGTTCTCCCATTACCTGTAGTAATGGCACCTGTTTGAACTTGTTATCAGTATTAAAGACACCTGTCCACACCCTCAAACATTCACACTCCAAACTCCACTATGGTGAAGACCAAACAGCCGTTGAAGGACACCAGAAACAAAATTGTAGCCCTGCACCAGGCTGGGAAGACTGAATCTGCAATAGGAAAGCAGCTTGGTGTGATGAAATCAACTTTAGGAGCAATAATAACAAAATGGAAGACATACAAGACAACTGATAATCTCCCTCGATCTGGGGCTCCACGCAAGATCTCACCCTGTGGGGTCAAAATGATCACAAGAACGGTGAGCAAAAATCCCAGAACCACATGGTGGGACCTAGTGAATGACCTGCATAGAGCTGGGACCACCGTAGCAAAAGCTACCATCAGTAACACACTACGCCGCCAGGGACACAGATCCTGCAGTGCCAGACGTGTCCCCTTACTTAAGCCAGTACATGTCCAGGCCCATCTGAAGTTTGCTTGAGAGCTTTTGATTATCCAGAAGAGTATTGGAAGAATGTCATATGGTCTGATGAAACCAAAGTTGAACTATTTGGTAGAAAAAAACTTGTCGTGTTTGGAGGAGCCAGAATGCTGAGTTACATCCAAAGAGCACCATACCTACTGTGAAGCATGGGGGTGGCAACTTTGGCATGCTTTGGGGCTGTTTGTCTGCAAAGGTACCAGGATGACTGATCCATGTACATGAAAGAATGAATGGGGCCATGTATCGTGAGATTTTGAATGCAAACCTCCTTCCATCAGCAAGGGCATTGATGATGAAATGTGGATGGGTTTTTCAGCATGATAATGATCCTACGCACACCACCAGGGCAATGAAGGAGTGGCTTCGTAAGAAGCATATGAAGGTCTCACCCCGTGGGGTCAAAATGATCACAAGAACAGTGAGCAAAAAGCCCAGAACCACATTGTGGGACCTAGCAAATGACTTGCATTGGAGCAATAATAACAAAATGGAAGACATACAAGACAACTGATAATCTCCCTCGATCTGGGGCTCCACGCAAGATCTCACCCCGTGGAGTCAAAATGATCACAAGAACGGTGAGCAAAAATCCCAGAACTACATGGTGGGACCAAGTGAATTACCTGCATAGAGCTGGGACCACTGTAACAAAAGCTACCATTAGTAACACACTACGCCGCCAGGGACACAGATCCTGCAGTGCCAGATATCTCCCCCTACTTAAGCCAGTACATGTCCAGGCCCATCTGAAGTTTGCTAGAGAGCATTTCGATTATCCAGAAGAGTATTGGAAGAATGTCATATGGTCTGATGAAACCAAAGTTGAACTATTTGGTAGAAAAAAACTTGTCATGTTTGGAGGAGCCAGAATGCTGAGTTGCATTCAAAGAACACCATACCCACTGTGAATAATGGGGGTGGCAACTTTGGCATGCTTTGGGGCTGTTTGTCTGCAAAGTGCAAAGGTACCAGGATGACTGATCCATGTACATGAAAGAATGAATGGGGCCATGTATCGTGAGATTTTGAATGCAAACCTCCTTCAATCAGCAAGGGCATTGAAGATGAAATGTGGATGGGTTTTCCAGCATGATAATGTTCCTAAGCACACTACCAGGGCAATGAAGGAGTGGCTTCGTAAGAAGCATATGAAGGTCTCACTCCGTGGGGTCAAAATGATCACAAGAACGGTGGCAAAAATTGCAGAACCACATCGGGGGACCTAGCAAATGACCTGCATAGAATGGGACCACCGTAACAAAGGCTACCATCAGTAACACACTACGCGGCCAGGGACTCAGATCCTGCAGTGCCAGATATGTCCCCCTGCTTAAGCCAGTACATGTCCGGGCCCATCTGAAGTTTGCTAGAGAGCATTTGGATTATCCAGAAGAGTATTGGGAGGCTGTCATCTGGTCTGATGAAACCAAAGTAGAACTGTTTGGTAGAAACAAAACTCGTCATGTTTGGAGGAGAAGGAGTGCTGAGTTACATCCAAAGAACACCATACCTACTGTGAAGCATGAGGTTGGCAACATCATTCTTTGGGGCTGTTTCTCTGCAAAGGGACCAGGACGACTGATCCGTGTACATGAAAGAATGAATGGGGCCATGTATCGTGAGAATTTGAGTGAAAACCTTCCATCAGCTAGGTCATGGAAGATGAAACGTGGAAGGTCTTTCAGCATGATAATGATTCCAAGCACATCGCCAGGGCAACAAAGGAGTGGCTTCGTAAGAAGCATATGAAGTGGCCTAACCAGTCTCCAAATCTCAACCCCATAGAAAACCTTTGGAGGGAGTTGAAAGTCTGTGCTGCCCAGTGACAGGCCTAAAACATCACTATTCTAGAGGAGATCTGCATGGAGGAATGGGCCAACGTACCACCAGCAGTGTGTGCCAACCTTGTGAAGACTTACAGAAAACGTTTGACCTCTGTCATTGCCAACAAAGTCAACCTGCATATTTGAAGCTTTTTATCACCATCCGTTCAAGTCAATGGTTGAAAAACGCTGCAAAAACTCTGAAAAAAACACTGAAAGAAGTCAAAAAAATGCTGCAAAAGACAAAATCCTGATGAAAAAATAATAATGTGTGTGCACGAGATTTCTGAAATCTCATAGGTTTTGCTGGCACTGTGAAAAGCAGCTGAAAATTAGCATAAAAATGCAGCAAAAATAAGCAGTACAAACACCCAATGTGAACTTACCCTAAGGCCGGGGTCACACTAGCGTAGAATACGGACGAATGCTATGCGAGAAAGCATCACATAGCACTCGGACGACTGTTAATCTATGGGGCAGCTCACATCACTGTATTTTTTCTCTGGCGTATTCGACATGCATGCAAAATTGCAGCATGCTACGATTTTACACATATATCGGCCGAGTCTCACCAATGCAAGCCTATGGGTGCAAGAAAAAATCGGACACCACGTGGACCATGTGAGTGCTGTCCAATGTTTACGCACCAGTGTCCTTTGAAAAGGCAGCAATTCATTTGTGGTGTACAGTAAAATCACACTGACAGGTTAGAATAGAATTGATAGAATAGATATATACATATAGAATACATAGATATATAGATGTTAGTGACACACACATATATATATATATATATATATATATATATATATATATATATGTATTTATATTACATAGATAGATAGATACAAGAAAAGCCCGCAAATCATCTACCGCGTACAGTATAATCAAAAATTCTCACGGTGATCTGCTGTGAAGACACTGAGCTTGAACTGAGGTGACTTCATCACTGGCATTTTCACACGGTCCAGAGGGCACCGCAGTTCAGCCCAGCTGGGAGCGCAGCCTCAGTGACATCACTGAGGCTGCGCTCAAAGCATCTCATTCACCAGTGGTTCTCAGCCTGGACAGATGCATCTTGGCACCGTCCAGGTTGAAAACTAATTATCCCTCAGACATGGATTACGGTGTGGGACAGAACTACCGACAGGTATGCTATATTGTTGTTTTTTTATTTTAGTTTTATTACAGGAGATTGAGGGCTTTGGTGGAATTAGGCGAGGACATAAGTATGGTTTAATTGAGATTATTAAAGGAGTCTGTGTCTTTCTTTCAACTAAAGGACTTTTTCTGGTGTCTGTGTTTTTTTTACAATGTGACTATGGGGTTAGTAATGGGGGCATCTTATTGATGCCTCTCCAATACTTACCTCGGGGCTTGGTGTCACCAGACAATACAAAGGTGACATCAACCCTACCCCACTTGCCACCGCTACAGGGCATGTGGGAAGAGTGAGGCTAAGTGCCAGAATTGGCACTTCTCAGAGATGTGCCTTTTCTGGGGTGGCTGAGAGCTGATGTTTTTAGCCGGGGGGGGGGGGGGAAGGCAGTATCCATGGCCCCTTCCTAAGCTATTAATACCAGCCCACAGCTGTCTGCATAGCCTTTGCTGGTTATTAATTATAGAGGGACCCCACGTCATTTTTTTGAGAGTCCCCCATTTTAATAGCCAGTAAAGGCTAAGTATACAGCTGTGAGCTGATATTAATAGCCTGAGAAGCTCCATGAGTATTACCACCTTCCCAGGCAATAAACATCTGCCCCCAGTCATCGGCTTTCCCTCTGCTGGTTACGAAAATTGCGCAGGAGCTCACCTCATTTTTTCCCCAAAAATAATATTTTATTAATGAAATACATGTAGAGTAATCTGCACACACACTGTACTAGCTTGTATTTGTCACTGACATCTACATATCTACCTATTCTATTTGTATTTACTGTATGTAATCCATCTCTTCTATCCTGTCGGCTCCTACAGTGATTTTGCAGAAGACCGCAGATGAATTACCGGCTTTTCTTCTGTCAATCTCTCTATGCAAAATAAATACATATATGCAGTGGGGAAAAATGTATTTAGTCAGGCACCAATTGAGAAAGTTCTCCCATTACCTGTAGTAATGGCACCTGTTTGAACTTGTTATCAGTATTAAAGACACCTGTCCACACCCTCAAACATTCACACTCCAAACTCCACTATGGTGAAGACCAAACAGCCGTTGAAGGACACCAGAAACAAAATTGTAGCCCTGCACCAGGCTGGGAAGACTGAATCTGCAATAGGAAAGCAGCTTGGTGTGATGAAATCAACTTTAGGAGCAATAATAACAAAATGGAAGACATACAAGACAACTGATAATCTCCCTCGATCTGGGGCTCCACGCAAGATCTCACCCTGTGGGGTCAAAATGATCACAAGAACGGTGAGCAAAAATCCCAGAACCACATGGTGGGACCTAGTGAATGACCTGCATAGAGCTGGGACCACCGTAGCAAAAGCTACCATCAGTAACACACTACGCCGCCAGGGACACAGATCCTGCAGTGCCAGACGTGTCCCCTTACTTAAGCCAGTACATGTCCAGGCCCATCTGAAGTTTGCTTGAGAGCTTTTGATTATCCAGAAGAGTATTGGAAGAATGTCATATGGTCTGATGAAACCAAAGTTGAACTATTTGGTAGAAAAAAACTTGTCGTGTTTGGAGGAGCCAGAATGCTGAGTTACATCCAAAGAGCACCATACCTACTGTGAAGCATGGGGGTGGCAACTTTGGCATGCTTTGGGGCTGTTTGTCTGCAAAGGTACCAGGATGACTGATCCATGTACATGAAAGAATGAATGGGGCCATGTATCGTGAGATTTTGAATGCAAACCTCCTTCCATCAGCAAGGGCATTGATGATGAAATGTGGATGGGTTTTTCAGCATGATAATGATCCTACGCACACCACCAGGGCAATGAAGGAGTGGCTTCGTAAGAAGCATATGAAGGTCTCACCCCGTGGGGTCAAAATGATCACAAGAACAGTGAGCAAAAAGCCCAGAACCACATTGTGGGACCTAGCAAATGACTTGCATAGAACTGGGACCACCGTAACAAAGGCTACCATCAGTAACACACTACGCGGCCAGGGACTCAGATCCTGCAGTGCCAGATATGTCCCCCTGCTTAAGCCGGTACATGTCTGGGCCCGTCTGAAGTTTGCAAGCGAGCATTTGGATTATCCAGAAGAGTATTGGGAGGATGACATATGGTCTGATGAAACCAAAGTAGATCAAACAAAGCTCGTCAAGTTTGGAGGAGAAGGAATGCTGAGTTGCATCCAAAGAAAACCATACCTACTGTGAAGCATGGGGTTGGCAACATCATGATTTGGGGCTCTTTCTCTGCAAAGGAACCAGGATGACTGATCCGTGTACATGAAAGAATGAATGGGGCCATATATCGTGAAATTTTGAGTGCAAACCAACTTCCTTCAGCAAGGTCATGGAAGATGAGACGTGGAAGGTCTTTCAGCATGATAATGATCCCAAGCACACCGCCAGGGCAACAAAGGAGTGGCTTCGTAAGAAGCATATGAAGGTCCTGGAGTGGCCTAACCAGTCTCCAAATCTCAACCCCATAGAAAACCTTTAGAGGAAGTTGAAAGTCTGTGTTGCCCAGTGACAGGCCAAAAACATCACTGCTCTAGAGGAGGTCTGCATGGAGGAGTGGGCCAACGTACCACCAGCAGTGTGTGCCAACCTTGTGAAGATTTACAGAAAATGTTTGACTTCTGTCATTGCCAACAAAGTGGATAACCTCTTTAAGTGCAATTACGAACTATGCGGGAATGCCAGTAGAACTATTATAATAAATAGCCATTTAAAGCAAATTTACAAAATAATCACATGTAGTTTAAACAAAATAAAGCTTTTTTGAATATTAACTGTTTGGTGCTCCAAATCCTGAATTATGACATTTCTTATACCTTCCACAAATTGTCTCTTTTGGCCAGACTTACAGGGTCTGCATCTCTAAGAAAACAGCAATTTTAGGAAAGGGTGTAATGAGAGCACTAGTCAAGTTGTTGGAACAATAAATCATATGCATACATCTATCTATAAGGGATATATGTGTGAACAATGCCACCTGATATGGAAAATATAAATTTCTGTCACGGGTTTACAGTGACTGAGAGGAGCCAGAAAACCGCAGCGTCTGTTTTCTCCTACTCCTGCACGGATTAGAAGAACTCCATCTCTTATTAAACGGTGTAAATTTAGTTTGGTAGTGCAGGGGTTAATCCGCTCAATTGAGAGCTCCTGAAAGCTTTCCTGCGTTAAGGCTCTCTGCACAGTTAGCCAATCCTATCTCCTATATAATCTGGGCCCTGGCTAACGCTCATTGTTAGAGATAGCTTATGCTGCATGGCTGGAGGTTGTTGTTAGTTATTATAGGAGAAGGCGGTTGGTGGATTTATCTGTGACTTTTGTTAGATTTTGAATGTGTGATAATGCTTTTTCTTCTCCTTCTTCGGTTTAACCCCATCCTCGATTCCCCCGTTGCATACTTCTGTTATATGCGTGGGTATATTTGTATATTTGTTATTTTTCATTACTCCTGTTCATAATACCAAGTTAGTCTAGTGGTGTATTACGGTACACTACTACACCCCTCTTCCCTGGGTGGGGGAAGGGTACAGAATGATGGTGAATTTAGGAGCTAAGGCAAGGTACGTGTCCCCGCCATCTTCATTATCAGAACTTGAAGTAACAGGGCGAACTAGGGCGCTCGCAGCAGTGGGGACAGGAAAGGAGCCCCTTGTCCCAGGACATCCGACAACAGAGTCTTGACAATTTCCTACAAAGATCGGGTCTTCACAGGTGATTTGAGCACGAGGCACAATCATACAGAATAAAAGTTAAAGTCAAAAAGGATAGATAAGTTTTAAAAAAAAGAAATATGTAATCTGGATCAAAAGGATGCAGTATTTAAATCAAAATTCTGACTCCTAGCCTTTGAGTTTCTGCGCATGCCCAAGCCAAAGAATAAGCAATAATTAAACAATGCATTAGCAAAACATAAACAATTATTCGATTTCATTGATTATTTAGTCCAAAAAGACTTTGAGGCACCTTGTTTCTGTGAGTACATCTCATCTTATCTACAGAACAGCATCTTACAGAACATTCTAAGAATATCCGCAGGCTTAACCTTGATTTCTTATATCTGAAATAATATAGCATTTTATGAAGCTTGTTATGAAGCCGTTCTGATTATTTTCCTTATCACACGATATACACCAAAAAGATATTATTCTTAAAATATCTCCAACATTTGAAAACATACCGATGGGCAAATTTAGAGAAAAATCTATTTTCACATCTTTTTTATTGTACTGAATTAGAATAGAGTACATTCAATGTACAAAGTCAAGAAAAATGATTAGTTTTTGGTGTATTTGTGTGAAAATTACGCAGTGCCTTGAAATGAATTACTCTGAGACAAAGGATTTCATGTTTAAGATATTTTCATGTAAGACGCAAACTCTCTAAGCCAAGATGTCTTTCATTCCAGGTCCTTGTTTGCAACCCATGGATGAAGGATTTTGTTCACAATATATCTTGCTTTGGTACTACCATTTGAAGGCTGATGAGTGTCGTCCATTTGTTTATGGTGGTTGTGGAGGCAACCATAATCGTTTTAATAGTAAAGAGAAGTGTGAACGGAGGTGTAAAACAAAAGCAGGTTAGAACTTTTGTAAGCTCTCAAATGATAAAATACTGCCGTGTGAAAAAGCAGAAAACATAAAGAACATAAAAGTTTCTGAGTAGAAGATGACATAGTAATCTGTCATGATATAATATTTTAGGCTTTACTAGTTATAGTCAAAATAACATGCAATGTATTTGGGTTTTTATTATTTTTGCTGTTTTTAATGTAGCACATGATACAATAGATATTAAAATTCTGCTGCAAATTCTGTGTTGGAAAGAAAAACTCTGCCTAAAATATGTACGTTTTTGTTCTTTTTTTGGCTTTTTTTGCAAGCATTTTTGTTGCAGATATTTCCTCGCTCATTATTATGGCTGAAATCTGCAGAAAAACAGCTGCAAGAATTGATATGCCGCAGTTAAAAAATGTGCTGAAATTATGGGAAGAGAAAATAAGCGAAGTGTGCATGAGACTTCAAGAATCTCATTCACTTTGCTGTTACTAGGAAATCTTTCAGGTTGTGTGACAAAACTGTGCGGGGGGGAAAAAAAGTGTAAAAAATGTGACAAGAACACAAAGTGTGCACATAGCTTTAGGGCACAGTCAGACGGCCACATAACACTGACGATAATCGCATCGCAACGCTCGGACTGGCCGGTGGCTCTTCTGTCCCAAGCTTGACTGCAGAATAGAAGTACATGCTGTCACCCACAGGTAAGGAGAGCCGCCGGCTAGTCCGAGCATTGCGATCGTAGTCTGTGTTAACCGGCCGTCTGACTGCGCCATTATTCTAACATCATATAAGTAATACGCAGTATATGTTAAAAACAGTGTACCGTACATTGATTCTATAATGCAATCATTAGCCCACATTCAGACACTTCTTTAAGATCCTTCAAAAACTCTGGTTCCATTTTACGTATTTCTTGCCTTTCTTTAGATGTAAATTTAGTGGAACAGGAATATGAATAACTATCTTTAATGTTGTTCCAATTTTTCAAATCACCAGAACATCCTTTTATAATCACCAGCAAAGGCGACAAGACAGTAGATGTCATCTCATGAACCATGTCGGCGCTGATTTCACTACGTATCATGTCAGTGTAATCCTCTGTACAGACCATCTGCACCGCAGATTACAGTGATAAGAATACTCCATGAAAAGGATCCTACAGCTTCTTGCTTAATGTGTCCTCAAAACCTGTATGCACTAAGATACGGGGCCCTGCATATAGAATATCATATTTAGACAGTCCTACATCAAACATCTAAATGATGCAAATGAATGTGGCAAAAATGTGATGAAATCAAGTCTAACAGGACATACCAGGATGCCTAGATGTCAAGAGTTAAACTGACTACTTGAGCAGTAATCTAATGTATGGCTTATTTTTTTGTCTTTCAGAACTGTCCCTGGGGAGGTGATGATGTTCCTGGTTGATCATACATCACATGTATTGGCAGATGATGCATTTTCATGCATTTGAAGACTTCATCCTGACTAAACCCAATCAGTGCAGGCTCGGTGTGTGGGAAGGGATTTGAAGTCAGAAGAATCCAAAATTTCAAAGTAACAGTATTACTGAGAAGTATGATAAAGTCCAGTATAAGCATATCAAGGACATGTCTATTGCAGGCTGCTGCTTTGTACCTTACCCAAATAGTAATTAGAAATTTGATTATTTTGTGCCATTTTTTATTCGCATTTACATTTGTTTTTAAATTGTAATATTAACGTAAATTATATTTTTACAAAGAAATAAAGGGACAAACGGAAACACGATGATTAAAGACAAAAATAGCACAGTGGATCTATAATTAAAAAAACAAACAAAAACAGTAAAAGTTTTCAATTTATTTTGTGATTCTGCTGTCATCCTTCTTTATTAAGTATAAAAAAGTTATCTTTCAATTAATGCTACAGCAAGTAACTAGTTATCTAAGAACACGACTGATAGTGCTCCTCTGAAGGTGTCGTAACACTTTTAGGTAACCTTCTGTGCACCTTAATCAGTGCTATACACTAAAGGCCCCTTCACATTAAGCGACGCTGCAGCGATACCGACAACGATCCGGATCGCTGAGGCGTCGCTGTTTGGTCGCTGGAGAGCTGTCACACAGACCGCTCTCCAGCGACCAACGATGCCGGTAACCAGGGTAAACATCAGGTAACTAAGCGCAGGGCCGCGCTTAGTAACCCGATGTTTACCCTGGTTACCATCCTAAAAGTTAAAAAAACAAACGCTACATACTTACCTACAGCCGTCTGTCCTCCAGCGCTGTGCTCTGCACTCCTCCTGTACTGTCTGTGAGCACAGCGGCCGGAAAGCAGAGCGGTGACGTCACCGCTCTGCTTTCCGGCTGACCGGCGCTCACAGCCAGTGCAGGAGGAGAGCAGAGCACAGCGCTGGAGGACAGACGGCTGTAGGTAAGTATGTACTGTTTGTTTTTTTTTACTTTTAGGATGGTAACCAGGGTAAACATCGGGTTACTAAGCGCGGCCCTGCGCTTAGTTACCCGATGTTTACCCTGGTTACCAGTGAAGACATCGCTGGATCGGTGTCACACACGCCGATCCAGCGATGTCAGCAGGAGTCCAGCGACGAAATAAAGTTCTGGACTTTATTCAGCGACCAACGATCTCCCAGCAGGGGCCTGATCGTTGGTCGCTGTCACACATAACGATTTCATTAACGATATCGTTGCTACGTCACAAAAAGCAACGATATCGTTAACAATATCGTTATGTGTGAAGGTACCTTTAGGCAGCCTCTGTCCATCATCTTCCCAGGGTGTTGCATACATCTAATATGTAAAAACAAAGAAACCAGCAGGAGCAAAAGTTAGTATCTGTGTGTGTAAGAGCATGTTCTCACATTGGACATTTCACAGACAAAACCCAAGAACGAAAACAAAATGAACGTATATACTGTAAGTATATAAGTAAATACAGTAGTAATAGTACATGTAAACAACATAGGGTACTTAGTAGTGATGAGCGAATGTGTTCGGATAAGTTGTTATCCATGCATGCTAGGGTGGTAACCGAGTTTTTCGGCGTGCTCGAAAAATAGGTTCAAGTACCCATAGCTATATGTCTCACGGCTGTTAGACAGACGCAACACATGCAGGGATTGCCTAACAAACAGTCGGGGTCTCAAATATATTTTTTTAGCACACCGAAGACACTTGGTTAGCACCCAAGCATGCTTGGATAACTCCCTATCCGAGCACGTTCACTCATCACTAGTACATACTTAACACTTTTATTATAAAAAAAAGCATAACAGCCATCCCACCATGACAAGGAGTACCCAATCAGGACGGTACTATCCTGTCTCTTATAATAAAACCTTACATTGTGTCACTCAACCTCAGTGTAGATAAGGGCAGAGCAGGACAGGAACACGTCTATTCAGACATACCTGTTTATTTTTGCTATAGTTTCTTGTACTCTGTACAAAGTAACAAGCCGGAGCACAAGTTGGTATACATGAAATGTGTAACAGCATGTGGCCATTTCACGATCTGAAACTCAAGAAAAAACAAAATGAGAATATACTCTGTAGTAAGTAAATAGTAATAGTACATGTAAATAACAGTGTACTTAGCTAACACTATTTTGATTAAGAAAAAAGCATAAAAACCATCCCACCGTGACAATCTGTACCCAATCAGGATGGTTCTACCCTGTATTTTGCGATTTCATCCTTTATGAAGTATTAAAAAAGCTATATTATAATTAATGCTACAGTAAGTAACTAACGTATATACTCATGTATAAGCTAAGTTTTTTAACACATTTTTTTGTGTTGAAAATGCCCCCCTCGGCTTATACACAAGTAATTGTACCAGTTTACGACAGGGGAGCGGTGGAGCAGCGGGTCACAGAAGGCAGAAGCCAGCAGCTGCGGCTAAAGCCTGTGCCCGCTGCTAAAGATAAATGAATATTTACTGCACTGGCAATTAATATTCATTTCTTTTATGGTACTCACAGTTACTTCCGCAGCCGCCGGCTTCCAGTTTTTTAAAATTGAACAAAACATCCTACTTACCTTCCTAGTGAACCCTTGCAGCATTTCATTCCAGTGCCAGCAGCTCCTGGGCGTGGAGAGAGGTGAATATTCATTACCTTAATGAGCAGGGACACTTGACCGCCCATCCACAGGAGCTGCTGGCATTGGAACGAGATGCTGCGAGGGCACGCAGGGAAGGTAAGTAGGATGTTTTGGGGGGTTTTATGCTTTTCTCATGGGGGCCATACATACAAGGATGGGAATAGAGAGCCATGCATACAAGGATGGGAATAAGGAGCCATGCAGACAAGGATTGGGATAAGGAGCCAAGCAGACAAGGATGGGGATAAGGAGCCATGTAGACAAGGATTGGGATAAGGAGCCATGCAGACAAGGACGGGGCTAATGTTGTGAATTCTGTTGTCGGGCTCCCTCCTGTGGTCATGAATGGTACTTCGGCTGGTTCTGTCCATGGACTTCCTCTGGTGGGTGTTTCTGAGTTTCCTTCCACAGGTGACGAGGTTAATGCGTTAGCTGCTGCTCTATTTAACTCCACTTAGATCTTTGCTCCATGCCACCTGTCAATGTTCCAGTATTGGTGTAGTTCACTCCTGGATCGTTCTATTGACCTGTCTTCCCAGCAGAAGCTAAGTTCCAGCTTGTATTTCTTTGGTTTGCTATTTTTCTGTCCAGCTTGCTATTATTATTGTTGTCTTGCTTGCTGGAAGCTCTGGGACGCAGAGGGAGCGCCTCTGCACCGTGAGTCGGTGCGGAGGGTCTTTTTGTGCCCTCTGCGTGGTCTTTTTGTAGGTTTTTGTGCTGACCGCAAAGTAACCTTTCCTATCCTCGGTCTGTTCAGTAAGTCGGGCCTCACTTTGCTAAATCTATTTCATCTCTGTGTTTGTATTTTCATCTTTACTCACAGTCATTATATGTGGGGGGCTGCCTTTTCCTTTGGGGAATTTCTCTGAGGCAAGGTAGGCTTTATTTTTCTATCTTCAGGGCTAGCTACCAGGTCCATTATTGTCCTGACCACCAGGTCATAACAGTAATGTGTGCTGTGATACCTGGTCAGGTGAACTTCTTTAGTGCAATCAGACATAACATCACTCCCCTTCAGGGCTAGCTAGTTTCTTAGGCTGTGCCGAGTTGCATAGGGAGCGTTAGGCGCAATCCACGGCTATTTCTAGTGTGTTTGATAGGATTAGGGATTGCGGTCAGCAGAGTTCCCACGTCCCAGAGCTCGTCCTTTATTATCAGTAACTATCAGGTCATTCCGTGTGCTCTTAACCACCAGGTCCATTGTTGTCCTGACCACCAGGTCATAACAGTACAGGTGGCCCAAAGTACTAATGCATCTCAATAGTGGGATAAAAGAAGTTCTGAGACCATTTTTTTTTCTTTGCAGTGTGTTTTGTCTCTTTTTTCCCCTTTACCTCTGGGTGGTTCAGGACACTGGTGTAAACATGGACATTCAAGGTCTGTCCTCTTGGATGGATAATCTCACTACAAGGGTACAAATCATTCAAGATTTTGTGGTTCAGAATCCGATGTCAGAGCCTAGGATTCCAATTCCTGATTTGTTTTTTGGTGATAGATCTAAGTTCTTGAATTTCAAAAATAATTGTAAATTGTTTCTTGCCTTGAAACCTCGCTCCTCAGGTGACCCTGTTCAACAAGTAAAGATCATTATTTCTTTGTTACGTGGTGACCCTCAAGACTGGGCATTTTCCCTTGCGCCAGGAGATCCGGCATTGCGTGATGTTGATGCGTTTTTCCTGGCGCTTGGATTGCTTTATGACGAACCTAATTCAGTGGATCAGGCAGAGAAAATCTTGCTGGCTCTGTGTCAGGGTCAGGATGAAGCGGAGATATATTGTCAGAAGTTTAGAAAGTGGTCTGTGCTCACTCAGTGGAATGAATGTGCCCTGGCAGCAATCTTCAGAAAGGGTCTCTCTGAAGCCCTTAAGGATGTCATGGTGGGGTTTCCCATGCCTGCTGGTCTGAATGAGTCTATGTCCTTGGCCATTCAGATCGATCGACGCTTGCGTGAGCGTAAAGCTGTGCACCATTTGGCGGTACTATCTGAGCATGGGCCTGAGCCTATGCAGTGTGATAGTGTTAGGAGTGGAGTTTCCTCTGCTGCACAGGGGGAATCTCGATCCGTGTCTGCTGCGGTCTCCCATTCTGCTTCGGCCGCAGTGGGCTCTGCTCAGCGGAGGCGCCGCTCCCAGCGTCTTGCTGGGACTGATGCTGTGCAGGGGGTTACTGCTGCCTTTTCTGGCTCTCCTGTTGTACCCTGCACTGATCTGCGGCGAGCGGGCTTCTCTGGGACTAAGTCCTTATTTGCACACACTGAGCATGCCCGTTGGAGATCGAGGGTCACATGCTCAGGCACTGCAGCACATCCCATTGGTCCTCTTGGCAGGTCCTGAAAGGGCAAAACTTCTGTAGCTGCTTAATGTGCTGCAACTATATAAACTGCGCATGTCCGCACGGCCATGCGCTAGTATTGTCTTGATAATGTGTGTGTGTAGATGGATGTATGTCGATGGATGAAAGCTCCTAAGTATCCCTCCCTAATGTTGTTGACTGCTCGCGGATGACGGTAGCTATCTAGCGCCCGACTAGCCATCTGCACGTAACACACATCACAGCGTCCAGTTGCTGTGTCCGCCAGTACGGCGCTTCCTCTGCGCTTTCCTTACCCAAGCCTGGGTGGTTAGTGGCGTCCGTCAGTGCGGCACCGCACGCACTCTCGTGCCTTTATATTCTATTTATTAGTTTCCTTACACACCCAGTTGCGGTGTTGTGCCAGCAAGTGTCTAATCGGACTTCAATCCTGAGTAGGGGTTGAGTTCGCTGACTTCTTGCTCGCGCTCTATGTGCGGTACTGCGGTCCTGTGACGCAACAGGATCGCTTCCTTCACGCAGGGTGAAGTTAACCCATGTGTGTATACTTAGTACCGCCATATAGTCCGTCTTACTAGCAGCAGGATCTTTACCTGCACGGTGGACCTCGGACTGCGAACGCACCTAGTTTCATATCATCTATACTTGGTGCGTTCCGCCAGTCCTTAACATAATACTAGCGCCAAGGTCTGGCTAGTAAATGGCGGACATTCAGCAATCTTGGCGGTATATCCAGCAGCTGGAGGGTAGGTTGTCGGCTCTCGAGAGCTCAACCTCAGCTGTGGATGTTACCGCAGTTGCAGCAACCTTGTCCACTGCCACCCCTGTTCCGACATTATCTCGCCTCCCGTTGCCAGAAAAATTTTCTGGAGATTGCAAAACTTGTAGGGGATTCGTGAGTCAGTGCTCTATCCACCTCGAGCTCCTGGCTGCACGTTTTCCTACAGAGCGGGCTAAGGTGGGATTTATTGTCTCTCTCTTGTCGGACAGGGCGTTGGAGTGGGCTACGCCGCTGTGGGAGCGTGATGACCATGTGGTGCAGAGTGCTCCATTGTTTCTGAGCACTCTGAAAAAGGTCTTTTTAGGACCTCAAGTCACCCATGACACAGCGCTCCAACTACTGGCATTAACTCAGGGTGAGTCCTTGGTGAACCATTTTTCCGTCCGCTTCCGTACTTTAGCTTCTGAGCTGGAGTGGTCGGATAAAGCCCTTATCCCCATATTTTGGAGGGGCCTGGCTGATCACGTTAAGGATGCTCTGGCCACTAGGGAGATTCCTGCCACACTGGAGGAGTTAATAACTGTCTCTACTCGTATTGACCTCCGTTTTAACGAGCGGAGGTTAGAGCGAGCCCAGTGTAGGCAGAGGTTTCGGCTGGCTCCCACCTTCGCCAAACCTTTGGAATCTCCAATCCAGGCATCTGAGTCACATGAGGCCTTAGAGGTGACACGAGCGGGATCCAAATCTCAGTCCGCCCGTGCTCATAGGGTCCGTCATGTTTGCCAGCAGTCAGGACATCTTGCCTCCAAGGGTCCTCAGCGGTCGGGGAAACGTCAGCGTCTAGTGGCAGTTGGAGGAGGTACACTAGACACGGTGACGTTTGCCTCAAAGTTGTCCTTCAAGGGGACAATTACCATAGGCCCATCCACTCTTATGGTCGAGCAATGTGTGGATTCTGGGGCAGAGGGTAATTTTATGTCTTGCTCTTTTGCCCAGCGTCACGCAATACCCTTGGTGATGCTCGCCAAGCCTGTAACCGTTCGAGTGGTAAATGGGTCAACACTACCCTCACAGATTACCCACCAAACCATTCCTTTCACGCTTTCTGTGTCTCCATCACATCAGGAGATAATCTCCCTATTAGTCATTCCTGAGGGAATTGATGAGGTCCTGTTGGGGATACCATGGCTTCGCTACCATTCTCCTCATATTGAGTGGTCCTCTGGGAGAATTTTGGGATGGACTAAATCCTGCGAGGGTAGATGTCAGAGGGAGTGCGTTCAGGTTGCTACTACACAGGTACCCGCAGATCTTTCCTCTCTCCCCAAGCACTATTGGCCCTATGCAGACGTGTTCTCCAAAAGAGCTGCGGAGACCCTTCCGCCTCACCGCCCCTATGACTGTCCTATTGACCTCTTGCCTGGTGCTGAGCCTCCCCGGGGTCGAGTCTATCCGTTATCTCTCCCGGAGACGGAGGCAATGTCTCAGTACATCCAAGAGAATCTGGCAAGAGGATTCATTAGGAAGTCAGTGTCACCGGCAGGGGCTGGGTTCTTCTTCGTACAGAAGAAGACAGGAGACTTACGTCCATGCATAGACTACAGGGGTCTTAACGCCATCACCGTTAAGAACAAGTACCCATTACCCCTGATATCTGAGCTGTTTGATAGGCTACGGGGAGCGAGGATATTTACTAAGTTAGATCTGCGGGGTGCTTACAACCTGATTCGCATCCGTGAGGGGGATGAATGGAAGACGGCTTTTAACACCAGGGATGGGCACTATGAATATCTGGTGATGCCCTTCGGGCTCTGTAATGCCCCAGCCGTTTTCCAAGACTTTGTGAACGACATCTTCCGGGATATGCTCACCACCTCGGTCGTAGTCTATCTGGATGATATTCTCATCTTCTCTCCAGATATTGACTCCCATCGGAGAGATGTTCGCAAAGTCTTCGACCTCTTACGGGCAAACTCCCTCTACGCCAAGTTGGAGAAGTGTGTGTTTGAGCAGGAGTCCTTGCCTTTCCTTGGTTATATCATCTCTGCCCAGGGTTTGACTATGGATCCTGCCAAGCTACAGGCTGTAATGGACTGGCAGGAACCCCATTCTCTTAAAGCGGTGCAGCGCTTTATGGGGTTCATTAATTACTATCGCCAGTTCATTCCACACTTCTCAACTTTGGTAGCTCCCTTGGTTGCCCTCACCAAGAAGGGAGCAAATCCCAAGTTGTGGTCAGAGGAGGTCTCCAAAGCCTTTCTCTCGATCAAGTCACACTTCGCTAGCGCTCCCATCCTACATCGCCCCGATGTTGATAAACCATTTATCTTGGAGGT
This sequence comes from Ranitomeya imitator, assembly GCF_032444005.1. Lineage (NCBI taxonomy): Eukaryota > Metazoa > Chordata > Amphibia > Anura > Dendrobatidae > Ranitomeya > Ranitomeya imitator. Next base: position 408,483,930 of record NC_091285.1, read on the forward strand.
GGATGCCTCATCCGTTGGTGCTGGAGCAGTCCTTTTCCAAAAGGATGCTCAAGGTCGGAAGCATCCTTGCTTCTTCTCCAAGACCTTCACACCAGCGGAGAGGAATTATTCCATCGGGGACAGGGAGTTGCTAGCCATGAAGTTGGCTTTTTCTGAGTGGAGACATCTCTTGGAGGGAGCTCGCTTTCCCTTCCAAGTCTTCACTGACCACAAGAACTTGGTATATCTACAAACGGCCCAGCGGCTGAATTCTCGCCAGGCTAGATGGTCCCTGTTCTTCTCCCGGTTTCATTTTACTCTCCATTTCCTCTCCGGGGAGAAGAACGTTTGTGCTGATACTCTCTCCCGCTCCGTAGTGTCATCGGAGGAGGAGGAGCCTCGGCTTATTGTCCCTTCTGAGAGCCTGAGAACTGTAGCTCCGGTTTCGCTAGAGTTTGTGCCCCCGGGCAAGACTTTCGTACCAGCTAACTTGTGACCGGAGGTTCTCTCTTGGGCTCACTCCTCCAGAGTGGGTGGGCATTTTGGGACCAAGAGGACATCTGAGCTTTTGGCGAGAACATACTGGTGGCCGCATATGGCCCGAGATGTCATGGACTATATTCAGGCGTGCGTTTCTTGCGCCCAGAATCGGTCTCCTCGGCAACGGCCTGCTGGGTTGCTTTACCCTCTACCGGTGGCAGACAGGCCCTGGGAGATGGTCGGGATGGACTTTGTGGTGGGCTTACCCAAGTCGCGTGGCTGCTCCATTATTTGGGTTGTCACCGACCATTTCTCTAAGATGGTGCATTTGGTGCCGCTTCCTTGATTACCCTCTGCATGGGCCTTGGCGGTGTTGTTCATTAAGCACGTTTTCTGATTGCATGGTATGCCTGATAAGATTGTCAGCGATCGGGGTCCTCAGTTCGCGTCTCGGTTTTGGAGAGAGCTCTGCCGTTTACTCAGCATAGAGTTAAACCTCTCCTCTGCATACCATCCCGAGACGAATGGGTTGGTGGAGAGAACCAACCAGACTCTGGTGACATATTTGCTACATTTCGTCTCTGCTAGGCAGGATGACTGGGCATCTTTGCTACCTTGGGCGGAATTTGCCTTGAACAACGCCGGTTGCCGATTCCACTGGTCAGACTCCTTTTCTCCTTAATTACGGCCAGCATCCGCGTGTCCCTGTGCCCATGCCCGTGTCATCCACCGATTCTAGGGTGGCAGACTGGGCGGTGGAGGCACGTGACATCTGGGACCGCACACAGGATGCCATCCGGGCCTCCAAGGAGAGAATGAGGGTTTCGGCTGATACACACCGGTGCCCCGCTCCGGTCTTTACTCCTGGCAACTTAGTGTGGCTCTCCGCCCGTAACATCAGGCTGCGAGTTGAGTCCACTAAGTTTGCTCCTCGCTACATTGGCCCGTTTAAGGTTCTGGAACAGGTCAACCCTGTGGTCTACCGTTTGGCTATTCCTCCACGCCTTGGTATCACCGATACTTTTCACGTTTCCCTCTTAAAGCCCGTTCATTTGTCCCGGTTTTCTGAGTCATCTGCTGGGACATCGGGTTCATCCACGGATGAGTTTGAGGTGAATGCTATTGTGGGGTGCAAGGTGGTACGTGGCAAGAAATTTTATCTGGTGGACTGGAAGGGTCACGGCCCAGAGGATAGAACCTGGGAGCCTGTGGAGCACATTCGGGCTCCGCTGCTTATTGCAGCTTTTGAGCGTAGTGAGGCTCAAGGAGGGGAGGGCCCTAGGAGGGGGGGTAATGTTAGGAGTCGAGTTTCCTCTGCTGCACAGGGGGAATCTCGATCCGTGTCTGCTGCGGTCTCCCATTCTGCTTCGGCCGCAGTGGGATCTGCTCAGCGGAGGCGCCGCTCCCAGCGTCTTGCTGGGACTGATGCTGTGCAAGGGGTTACTGCTGCCTTTTCTGGCTCTCCTGTTGTACCCTGCACTGATCTGCGGCAAGCGGGCTTCTCTGGGACGAAGTCCTTATTTGCACACACTGAGCATGCCCAGGGCAAGATCTCCCATTGGAAATCGAGGGTCACATGCTCAGGCACTGCAGCACATCCCATTGGTCCTCTTGGCAGGTCCTGAAAGGGCAAAACTTCTGTAGCTGCTTCCTGTGCTGCAACTATATAAACTGCGCATGACCGCACGGCCATGCGCTAGTATTGTCTTGATAATGTGTGTGTGTAGATGGATGTATGTCGATGGATGAAAGCTCCTAAGTATCCCTCCCTAGTGTTGTTGACTGCTCGCGGATGATGGTAGCTATCTAGCACCCGACTAGCCATCTGCACGTAACACACATCACAGCGTCCAGTTGCTGTGTCCGCCAGTACGGCGCCGTGCGCTTCCTCTGCGCTTTCCTTACCCAAGCCTGGGTGGTTAGTGGCGTCCGTCAGTGCGGCACCGCACGCACTCTCGTGCCTTTATATTCTATTTATTAGTTTCCTTACACACCCAGTTGCGGTGTTGTGCCAGCAAGTGTCTAATCGGACTTCAATCCTGAGTAGGGGTTGAGTTCGCTGACTTCTTGCTCGCGCTCTATGTGCGGTACTGCGGTCCTGTGACGCAACAGGATCGCTTCCTTCACGCAGGGTGAAGTTAACCCATATGTGTATACTTAGTACCGCCAAATAGTCCGTCTTACTAGCAGCAGGGTCTTTACCTGCACGGTGGACCTCGGACTGCGAACGCACCTAGTTTCATATCATCTATACTTGGTGCGTTCCGCCAGTCCTTAACAGATAGGACTTTGACCAGAGCTGAACGGCAGGAACACAGACGTCGGAATGGGCTATGTTTTTACTGTGGTGATTCCACTCATGCTATCTCCGATTGTCCTAAGCGCACTAAGCGGTTCGCTAGGTCTGCCACCATTGGTACGGTACAGTCTAAATTTCTATTGTCTGTTACTCTGATTTGCTCTTTGTCATCCTATTCTGTTATGGCATTTGTGGATTCAGGCGCTGCCCTGAATTTACATAGTTAGTAAGGCCGAAAAAAGACATTTGATGGACTTGGAGTTTGCTAGGCGCTGTGGTTTTTTCTTGGAGCCCTTGCAGTATCCTATTCAATTGAGAGGAATTGATGCTATGCCTTTGGCCAAGAATAAGCCTCAGTACTGGACCCAATTGACCATGTGCATGGCTCCTGCACATCAGGAGGATATCAGCTTTCTGGTGTTGCATAATCTGCATGATGTGGTCGTTTTGGGGTTGCCATGGCTACAGGTTCATAATCCAGTATTGGACTGGAAATCTATGTCTGTGTCCAGCTGGGGTTGCCAGGAGGTACATGGTAATGTTCCATTTTTGTCTATTTCGTCTTCCACTCCTTCTGAAGTTCCAGAGTTTTTATCGGATTATCGGGATGTATTTGATGAGCCCAAAGCCAGTGCCCTACCTCCTCATAGGGATTGCGATTGTGCAATTAATTTGATTCCTGGTAGTAAGTTTCCTAAGGGCCGATTGTTCAATTTATCTGTGCCAGAACACGCCGCTATGCGGAGTTATATAAAGGAATCCTTGGAGAAAGGCCATATTCGCCCGTCGTCATCACCGTTAGGAGCAGGGTTCTTTTTTGTGGCCAAGAAGGATGGTTCTTTGAGACCTTGTATTGATTACCGCCTTCTTAATAAAATTACAGTCAAATTTCAGTATCCTTTGCCGTTGCTGTCTGATTTGTTTGCTCGTATTAAAGGGGCTAGTTGGTTCACCAAGATAGATCTTCGAGGGGCGTATAATCTTGTGCGTATTAAACAAGGTGATGAATGGAAAACAGCATTTAATACGCCCGAGGGCCATTTTGAGTACCTGGTTATGCCATTCGGGCTTTCCAATGCTCCATCAGTATTTCAGTCCTTTATGCATGACATCTTCCGAGAGTACCTGGATAAATTCCTGATTGTGTATTTGGATGACATTTGGTCTTTTCTGATGATTGGGAGTCTCATGTGAAGCAGGTCAGAATGGTGTTCCAGGTCCTTCGTGTGAATTCCTTGTTTGTGAAGGGGTCAAAGTGTCTTTTTGGAGTTCAGAAGGTTTCATTTTTGGGGTTCATTTTTTCCCCTTCTACTATCGAGATGGACCCTGTTAAAGTCCAGGCCATTTACGATTGGACTCAGCCGACATCTGTGAAGAGCCTGCAAAAGTTCCTGGGCTTTGCTAATTTTTATTGGCGCTTCATCGCTAATTTTTCTACTGTTGCTAAACCGTTGACTGATTTGACCAAGAAGGGTGCCGATGTGGTCAATTGGTCTTCTGCAGCTGCAGAGGCTTTTCAGGAGTTGAAGCGTCGTTTTTCTTCTGCCCCTGTGTTGTGCCAGCCAGATGTTTCGCTCCCGTTTCAGGTTGAGGTTGATGCTTCTGAGATTGGAGCAGGGGCTGTTTTGTCGCAAAGAGGTTCTGATGGCTCGGTGATTAAGCCATGTGCTTTCTTTTCTAGAAAGTTTTCGCCTGCTGAGCGTAACTATGATGTCGGTAATTGTGAGTTGTTGGCCATGAAGTGGGCATTCGAGGAGTGGCGTCATTGGCTGGAAGGAGCCAAGCATCGCGTGGTGGTCTTGACAGATCACAAGAATTTGACTTATCTTGAGTCTGCCAAACGGTTGAATCCGAAACAGGCTCGATGATCGTTATTTTTCTCCCGTTTTGATTTTGTGGTTTCGTACCTTCCGGGCTCTAAGAATGTGAAGGCTGATGCCCTGTCAAGGAGTTTTGTGCCTGACTCTCCGGGTGTTTCTGAGCCGGCGGGTATTCTCAAAGAGGGGGTAATTTTGTCTGCCATCTCCCCTGATTTGCGGCGGGTGCTGCAAAAATTTCAGGCTGATAGACCTGACCGTTGCCCAGCGGAGAAACTGTTTGTCCCTGATAGATGGACTAGTAAAGTTATCTCTGAGATTCATTGTTCAGTGTGGGCTGGGCATCCTGGAATCTTTGGTACCAGAGATTTGGTGGCTAGATCCTTCTGGTGGCCGTCTTTGTCACGGGATGTGCGTTCTTTTGTGCAGTCCTGTGGGACTTGTGCTCGGGCTAAGCCCTGCTGTTCTCGTGCCAGTGGGTTGCTTTTGTCCTTGCCGGTCACGAAGAGGCCCTGGATGCATATTTCTATGGATTTTATTTCGGATCTCCCCGTCTCTCAAAAGATGTCGGTCATTTGGGTGGTTTGTGATCGCTTTTCTAAGATGGTCCATTTGGTACCTTTGTCTAAATTGCCTTCCTCCTCTGATTTGGTGCCATTATTTTTCCAGCATGTGGTTCGTTTACATGGTATCCCGGAGAACATCGTTTCTGACAGAGGTTCCCAGTTTGTTTCGAGGTTTTGGCGATCCTTTTGTGCTAGGATGGGCATTGATTTGTCTTTTTCCTTGGCTTTCCATCCTCAGACAAATGGCCAGACCGAACGAACTAATCAAACTTTGGAAACATATCTGAGATGCTTTGTTTCTGCTGATCAGGATGATTGGGTGTCCTTTTTGCCGTTGGCTGAGTTCGCCCTTAATAATCGGGCCAGCTCGGCTACTTTGGTTTCGCCGTTTTTCTGCAATTCTGGTTTCCATCCTCGTTTCTCTTCAGGGCAGGTTGAGTCTTCGGACTGTCCTGGTGTAGATACTGTGGTGGACAGGTTGCAGCAGATTTGGACTCATGTGGTGGACAATTTGACATTGTCCCAGGAGAAGGCTCAACATTTCGCTAACCGCCGGCGCTGTGTGGGTCCCCGACTTCGTGTTGGGGATTTGGTTTGGTTGTCGTCTCGTTATGTTCCTATGAAGGTTTCCTCTCCTAAGTTTAAGCCTCGTTTCATTGGTCCGTATAAGATTTCTGAGGTTATCAATCCTGTGTCATTTCGTTTGGCCCTTCCTGCTTCTTTTGCCATCCATAATGTGTTCCATAGGTCGTTATTGCGGAGATACGTGGCGCCTGTGGTTCCATCCGTTGATCCTCCTGCCCCGGTGTTGGTTGAGGGGGAGTTGGAGTATGTGGTGGAGAAGATTTTGGATTCTCGTGTTTCGAGACGGAAACTCCAGTACCTGGTCAAGTGGAAGGGTTATGGTCAGGAAGATAATTCCTGGGTTTTTGCCTCTGATGTTCATGCTGCCGATCTGGTTCGTGCCTTTCATTTGGCTCATCCTGGTCGGCCTGGGGGCTCTGGTGAGGGTTCGGTGACCCCTCCTCAAAGGGGGGGTACTGTTGTGAATTCTGTTGTCGGGCTCCCTCCTGTGGTCATGAATGGTACTTCGGCTGGTTCTGTCCATGGACTTCCTCTGGTGGGTGTTTCTGAGTTTCCTTCCACAGGTGACGAGGTTAATGCGTTAGCTGCTGCTCTATTTAACTCCACTTAGATCTGTCAATGTTCCAGTATTGGTCTAGTTCACTCCTGGATCGTTCTAGTGACCTGTCTTCCCAGCAGAAGCTAAGTTCCAGCTTGTATTTCTTTGGTTTGATATTTTTCTGTCCAGCTTGCTATTATTATTGTTGTCTTGCTTGCTGGAAGCTCTGGGACGCAGAGGGAGCGCCTCTGCACCGTGAGTCGGTGCGGAGGGTCTTTTTGCGCCCTCTGCGTGGTCTTTTTGTAGGTTTTTGTGCTGACCGCAAAGTAACCTTTCCTATCCTCGGTCTGTTCAGTAAGTCGGGCCTCACTTTGCTAAATCTATTTCATCTCTGTGTTTGTATTTTCATCTTTACTCACAGTCATTATATGTGGGGGGCTGCCTTTTCCTTTGGGGAATTTCTCTGAGGCAAGGTAGGCTTTATTTTTCTATCTTCAGGGCTAGCTAGTTTCTTAGGCTGTGCTGAGTTGCATAGGGAGCGTTAGGCGCAATCCACGGCTATTTCTAGTGTGTTTGATAGGATTAGGGATTGCGGTCAGCAGAGTTCCCACGTCCCAGAGCTCGTCCTTTATTATCAGTAACTATCAGGTCATTCCGTGTGCTCTTAACCACCAGGTCGATTGTTGTCCTGACCACCAGTTCATAACAGGCTAAGGAGCCATGCAGACAAGGATGTGGATAAGGAGCCATGCAGACAAGGATGGGAATAAGGAGCCATGCAGACAAGGATGGGAATAAGGATCCATGCAGACAAGGATGGGGATAAGGAGCCGTGCAGAAAAGGATGTTGATAAGGAGCCATGCAGACAAGCATGGGGCTAAGGAGCCATGCAGACAAGGATGGGGATAAGGAGCCATGAAGACAAGGATGGGAACGAGGAGCCATGCAGACAAGGAGACAAGGATGGGGATGAGGAGCCATGCAGACAAGGATGGGGATGAGGAGCCATGCATACAAGGATGGGAATAAGGAGCCATGCAGACCAGGGTGGGAATTAAGGAGCCATGCAGAACAGGGTGGGAATTAAGGAGCCATGCAGACAAGGATGGGAATAAGGAGCCATGCATACAAGAATGGGAATGAGGAACCATGCATACCAGAATAGGGATTAGGGGACAATGCATACCCGGCTTATGCTCGAGTCAAAAATAAGTTTTCTCAGTTTTTCAAGGCAAAATTAGGTGCCTCGGCTTATACTCTGGTCTACTTATATACTAGTATATACAGTAGTTGAACACAACTGAAATTCTGTGTACCTTAATCAGAGCTATACTATACACTACAGTAGCTTCTGTCCGTCATCTCACCAGGTTCTTGCCTACATCCTATATGTGCACAATTGTGTTGAATATAAAATTAATTACTCAAAATCTCTCAAAATGTGCTTTGTCTCCCCTACATTCATATTGGTACTTTGCACATAGTATAATACATAGGAGATTAGGAGGTTTGTTACGTAAGCTCAATTTGTATCACACTAGAGATTTTGTACCACACTTTAATGTTTTTTTACTATGTAAGAAATGTTAAAAACGTAAGAGAAATGTAACCCGGATTGTTAAACAGTTACAATCGTTTCAATTTTTTTTCATAAATCAATACACATGAAAATAAGAAACTTTGTAATATATCTTTTGCAGAGAGTTCACCTGCAAGGACAGATACACTTTAACCCCTTTGCGACTGAGCAATTTTCCATTTTTACACTTACGTTTTATCCTCTCCTTTTTCCAAGAGCCATAACTTTTTTATTTTTCCGTCGATATAGCCGTGAGAGAGCTGATTTTTTTTGTGGGATGAGTTATACTTTTGAATAACACCATCCATGTTAACACTTAGTGTACTTGAAAGTGGGAAAAAGTGACAAGTTCTGTGAAATAGCAAAAAAAAAAAATTAAATCCACAATTGTCTTTATTTACAGTGATCCTCATACGGTAAAAGTGACCTAAATATACGATTCTCCATGTCAGTCCAATTAAGGTGATACCAAATATGCATAGCTGTTTTTTTTTTATTTGTCATGAAAAAAATTCAGAAGTTTGTAAAATAAAATTGACTTGTGTCGCCATTTTTCAAGAGCCGTAACGGCGGATGATGGAACTGTGTGAGGGCTTGTTTTTTTAGCGATGAGCTCATGTTTTTATTGACACCATTTTAGGTAGATATGATGTTTTGATCATCTCTTATTGTATTTTGTTTTTGCATTACTAGGCAAAAAAATGCAATACTGGCATTTTGATTTTTTTTCTCATTTAGCCATTTAGCAATCAGGTTAATTCATTTTATATTTTCATAGATTCAACTTTTGTGGACATAGCAATATCACATGTTTATTTTTTTTTACTTTTTTTGTGGGAAAAAGAAGGTGATTAGAAGTTTTTTTATTTTTTTCATTTATGTAAACATTTTTTTATTCTTGTATTTATTAGTGGCCTTTAGGTGACTTGAAGCCGTGATCATCTGATACCACAGTACTCTTGTATATAGCACAAATCTAGAGTTGAGCGACTTTTACTTTTTAAGGATAGAGTCGGGTTTCGCGAAACCCGACTTTGTCAAAAGTCGGGTCGGGTGAAATCGGCCGATTATTGCGAAAAGTCGGGGGCTGACCGAAACACGAAACCCAATGCAAGTCAATGGGGAATCAAAGTCGGCAGTGAGTGGAGGACAGGAAAACACCTACAGTGTCCATTTTAATGCCAAAAACATCAATTCTTATTTCTTAAGCTTGTCAATCTTAATTTACTTTATAATAATACTTAGGCATTGAAAACAGGGGGTCATTTGGCTAAAGTTGTGGGGGTAGGGCTGGCTCAAGATTTTCATGGACCCAGGAAACGCGGAATACGTCACGGAGATGGAGCAGGGAGAGGTAAGTATTTCAACTTTGCAAGTGCTGTGATCCTGAGCAAGCAGGGGGGCCCACTCGTTGGCACTTTGGCACTGGCACAGGGCCCCTCATAGTATGGTGGTGTGTTTGACGGCGGGTGGCGCCTCCCACTGCCAGAGACACTTTTGCGTACTATGAGGGGCCCTGTGCCAGTGACGTCACCAACGAGTATGCCCCCCCCCCACCTGATGAAGGAACCTGCACTTTCATCTGCACCTTCCTCTTTGTCCCCATGTAAGGTGGAATAGTATGAAGGGGAACCTGACTTTCAGCAGGGTCGGTTTCTGGCTGTGTAGAGTGCAAGAGGAAATTGTTGGTCTGGGTCAATGTACCAGCAGACTCATCTAGCAGTGGCTGGGCAATGGGCGGGATGAGGAGGAAACACAGATATAGGCCCAAATAATAAAGTAGGCTGAATGCAGTTCAAAATTGGTAACAGGACTAAACAGGCGGCATAGCTTTGTTCAGTCGAGGACAACTGTAATGAGTGGCGCAGACACAGTTCGTAGGCCCACAATAAAAAAGTAGGCTAAATGCAGTTCAAAATTGGTAACAGGACTAAACAGGCGGCATTGCTTTATTCAGTGGAGGACAACTGTTATGAGTGGCGCATACACAGTTAGTAGGCCCAAATAATAAAATAGGCTAAAGGCAGTTCAAAATTGGTAACAGGACTAAACAGGCGGCATAGCTAGGTACTGGGGTGGGCTCCTCTTCTGAGTAGCAGACAGTGGTAGGAAGCGCAAAGTATTAACTGGTCTCAATGGAGGCCAGGGCCCCTGTATATTTTAACTATCATTTATCATTTCAACAAATTTGTATTGGTAGTGCCATTGAAGAATTTAACAGCACAGACTACACAGTGGTGGAGCAGGGAGAGGTAAGTATTGCAAGTGGTAGAGCACTGTTCGGGCTGGGGGGAACACTCTCTCCTGGGCGGCGGTACTAGCACAGGGCCCCTCATGTTACGACGGTGTGTCTGACGTTGGTTGTGCACCAGCACCGTCAGAGACACTTCATTGTACTATGAGGGACCCTCTGCCAGTGCCATCACCCAAGAGTGGGCGCACCCACCTGTCCAGGCAAACGGCACTCGCACGCGTGCTTGCGCCAGGTGGTGACCACGGCCCTGTTGGGGGGAGTCAGCCCATTTAGGGTGGTTTAAAAGTGGCCTATGGTGGACATTCAGCAGCTGCAAATGGCAGAATTGGAGAAGTCAGTAAGGAGGCCAAAAGCAAGACATTTTTCAGGCAAGCTACGTGTCAGCAGGAGAAGGTGGGGCAAAATAATTTGAAATCCATGATTGGTTCATTTTAATGAAGGTTAGATCATCAACATTCTGGGTAGCCAGACGTGTCCTTTTTTCAGTCAGTATTGAACCAGCAGCACTGAAGACTCTTTCTGATAGCACACTAGAAGCAGGGCAAGCGAGCTCCTGTAATGCATATTCTGCCAATTCAGGCCAGGTGTCTATTTTAGATGCCCAGTAATCAAAGGGGAATGACCTGTGAGGGAGAACATCAATAAGGGAGGAAAAGTAGTTTGTAACCATACTGGACAAATGCTGTCTCCTGTCACTTTGAATCGATGCAGCACTACCTGTCGTGTCAGCGGTCATTGGGAAATCACTCCACAACCTGGTCATAAAACCCCTCTGTCCAACACCACTTTGGATTTGTGCACCTCTAACACCTCTACCATGTTGCCCCTACGGCTAGTGTGAGAACCATCACCGCCGCTGTGTGCTGGGAATGCCTGAACCAAACGGTCTACAAGAGTTGCTTGTTTGGTAGACAATATTTGCTCAAGGTTCTCATGTGGAATGACATTTTGTAATTTTCCTTTAATCGTGGATCCAGGAGGCAGGCCAACCAGTAATCGTCATCAGTCATCATTTTGATAATGCGGGGGTCCCTTTTTAGGATACGCAAGGCATACTCAGCAATGTGGGCCAATGTTCCAGGTGTCAATTCACTGCTTGTGCTGGGTTGAAGAGCACTTTCTTGCAAATCAACATCACTTGTGTCCCGCAAAAACCCTGTACCTGACCTTGCAAAGCCACCAGTTTCTATTGTCCCCTGTGAAGCATCCTCCTCCCATAAATATTCATCCCCATCCTCCTCCTCCTCCTCCTCTTCGTCCGCCACCTCATCCAGGAGAGTTCCCTGAGCAGACAATGGCTGACTGTCATCAAGGCTTCCCTCCTCCTCGGCTGCAGACGCCAGCTCCTTAATGTGCGTCAAACTTTGCATCAGCAGACGCATTAGTGGGATGCTCATGCTTATGATGGCGTCGTCTGCACTTACCAGCTGTGTGCATTCCTTAAAACACTGAAGGACTTGACAGAGGTCTTGGAGCTTCGACCACTGCACACCAGACAACTCCATGTCTGCCATCCAACTGCCTGCCCGTGTATGTGTATCCTCCCACAAATTAATTACAGCACGCCTCTGTTCGCACAGCCTCTGAACCATGTGCAGTGTGGAGTTCCACCTTGTTGCAGCGTCGATTATTAGGCGGTGCTGGGGAAGATTCAGTAATCGCTGATAGTTCAGCATACGGCTGGAGTGTACGGGCGACCGGCGGATGTGCGAGCAAAGTCTTCACACCTTTAGGAGCAGGGCTGGTAACTCCGGATAATTTTTGAGGAAGCACTGCACCACCAGGTTCAAGGTGTGAGCCAGGCAAGGTATGTGTTTAAGTTCTGAAAGGGCTATGGCAGCCATAAAATTCCTTCCGTTATCACTGACTACCTTGCCTGCCTCAAGATGTACACTGCCCAACCATGACTGAGTTTGTTGCTGCAAGTACTCAGCCAGTACTTCCGCGGTGTGTCTGTTGTCGCCCAAACACTTCATTTCTAACACAGCCTGCTGATGCTTACCACTAGCTGTTCGATAATGGGACCCCTCGTGTGCAACACTGGCAGCTGCAGATGGAGTGGTCATGCGACTGCACTCTGTGGACAAGCTTTCGCTTCTGGAGGAGGAGGAGGAGGGGTGGCGAACGCCTACAGCCAACTGTTTCCTAGACCGTGGGCTAGGCAGAACTGTCCCACTATGGCTATCCCCTGTGGACCTTGCATCCACCACATTAACCCAGTGTGCCGTGATGGACATGTAACGTCCCTGGCCATGCCTACTGGTCCATGCATCTGTTGTGAGGTGCACCTTTCTACTGACTGATTGCCTCAGTGCATGGACAATGCGGTCTTTGACATGCTGGTGGAGGGCTGGGATGGCTTTTCTCGCAAAGAAGTGTCGACTGGGTAGGTCATAGCGTGGTACTGCGTAGGCCATCAGGGCTTTAAAAGCTTCGCTTTCAACCAACCGGTAGGGCATCATCTCTAACGAGATTAGTCTAGCAATGTGGCCGTTCAAACCCTGTGTACGCGGATGAGAGGATGAGTACTTTCTTTTCCTAACAAGAGTCTCTTGTAGGGTGAGCTGGACTGGAGAGGTGCATAAGATGGAACTAGCGGTGGTGGTGGACATGGCAGATTAAGAGAGGGTTGGTGATGGTGTTCTCGATGTTGGCCTACACACAATGTTTCCTACCAATAACCTTGTGATTCCCTGACTGCTTTGGCCTTGCGACAATACCTCCACATTTGCTGTTGGTGGTGTCCTAACTGGTGGGCTTACAGTGAGGGAAGCAATGTAGCGTTGCTGACTACCTTTATTCTGAGCAGGTGCACCAACGGTACGGGACGTTTGGTAGTTAGTCCAGGCTTGCAAGTGCATGCTGGTTAAATGTCTAAGCATGCACGTTGTATTTAAATTTTGAAGATTCTTCCCTCTGGTAAAGGTCTTTGAGCATTTCTTACATATAACTTTTGACTGATCATTCGGATCTTGGTTAAAAAATTGCCACACTGCACTCTTCCTACTATGGAATACCTTTTCAGGCATTGCACGCTGTGCTACTTTCATCGGATGGCCATGCTGTCCTAAAACTGTTTTTGTTTTTGACAAACGTTTTTGGTCTGATACGGGCCTGCCAGATGACAGCTGTTGCAATGTAGATGGCTGCTGCGGATCATCCTCCTCTGATTGAGCTACTGGCAGTGGCACCCTCTTCCCCCAATGGCTGCCAATCTGGGTCAACAACTGGGTCATCTATCATCTCCTCTTCATGTCATGTGCACCTTCCTCTGTGTCACCGTGTGAGGTGCTATAGCTTCGTGACGGGGCACCATAGTCTCATCAGGGTCAGATTCTGGCTCAGTACACTGCGAGGGCAATGTAGTGATCTGAGTCAATGGAACAGCATTATAATCTAGCTGTGGCTGTGCATCAGTGCACTCCATGTTCGATTCATCTTATAATGGGCAGTTAACAATTTCCCGCTCTAACCCAGGCACGGTATGTGTAAAGAGCTCCATGGAGTAACCTGTAGTGTTGCCTGACGCATCCTTCACTTTTGGTTTGGGTGAAGGACACAAGGAAACGTCTTGTTCCTGACCGGGAGCATCCACTGACGACTCTCTGCTTTTATATTTGGAACTTTCTGAAAACGAGGCGAAAGAGCTAGAGGCTGAGTCAGCAATGAAAGCCAAAACTTTTTCCTGCTGCTCCGGCTTTAAAAGCCATTTTCCTACTCCCAGATAAGGGAGCCTTCGAGGCCTTGTGTAGCCAGACGAAGACGCTGGCTCAACACCTCCAGCCTTAGGTGCTATTGTGATTTTGCCACTACCACCAGATGCACCAGCACCACCATCAGTACTAGCTCCCAACCACCGCCCACGGCCTCTTCCACCTGACTTCCTCATTTTTTGGAAAATCTAACAAAAATAACAACCGTTATATGGTACTGTAAAACAAGGTAGAAGGTGTATATAAACGTGTTGAGATTTTAAAACTCCCTTTTTTTTGGGAGACTGAACAAAAAATCAGGCCCTGTGCAAAAAACAACACAATGTAAGTGGCTGAAAGTGGCTGGCTGATATACGGCCAACTAACAGGACAGAAGTATATCCACTTTGTGAGAATTTGAATCTCCCCTTTTTTGGGGGGGAGACTGAACCACAACTTAGGCCCAGCGTATATAACAACGCAATCTAAGTGGCAGAAAGTGACTGGCTGATATACGACAAACTAACAGCACAGAAGTATATCCACTTTGTGAGAATTTGAATCTCCCCTTTTTTTGGGAGACTGAACCACAACTTAGGCCCAGTGTATATAACAACGCAATCTAAGTGGCAGAAAGTGGCTGGCTGATATACGACAAACTAACAGCACAGAAGTATATCCACTTTGTGAGAATTTGAATCTCCCCTTTTTTGGGAGACTGAACCACAACTTAGGCCCAGTGTATATAACAGAAAGTGGCTGGCTGATATACCACAAACTAACAGGACTGAAATATATCCACTTTGTGATAATTTGAATCTCACTTTTTTTGGGGGGAGACTAAACCAAACCTCAGGCCCTGTGCATAAAACAACACAATGTAAGTGGCAGAAAGTGGCTGGCTGATATACTACAAACTAACAGGACTGAAATATATCCACTTTGTGATAATTTGAATCTCACTTTTTTGGGGGCGAGACTAAACCAAACCTCAGGCCCTGTGCATAAAACAACACAATGTAAGTGGCAGAAAGTGGCTGACTGATATACCACAAACTAACAGGACTGAAATATATCCACTTTGTAATAATTTGAATCTCACTTATTTTTTTGGGAGACTAAACCAAACCTCAGGCCCTCTGCATAAAACAACACAATGTAAGTGGCAGAAAGTGGCTGGCTGATATACGACAAACTAACAGGACAGAAGTATATCCACTTTGTGATAATTTGAATCTCACTTTTTTTGGGGGGAGACTAAACCAAACCTCAGGCCCTGTGCATAAAACAACACAATGTAAGTGGCAGAAAGTGGCTGGCTGATATACTACAAACTAACAGGACTGAAATATATCCACTTTGTGATAATTTGAATCTCACTTTTTTGGGGGCGAGACTAAACCAAACCTCAGGCCCTGTGCATAAAACAACACAATGTAAGTGGCAGAAAGTGGCTGACTGATATACCACAAACTAACAGGACTGAAATATATCCACTTTGTAATAATTTGAATCTCACTTATTTTTTTGGGAGACTAAACCAAACATCAGGCCCTCTGCATAAAACAACACAATGTAAGTGGCAGAAAGTGGCTGGCTGATATACCACAAACTAACAGGACTGAAATATATCCACTTTGTGATAATTTGAATCTCACTTTTTTGGGGGGGAGACTAAACCAAACCTCAGGCCCTGTGCATAAAACAACACAATGTAAGCGGCAGAAAGTGGCTGGCTGATATACCACAAACTAACAGTAATGATGAAATATATCCACTTTGTGATAATTTGAATCTCACTTATTTTTTTGGGAGACTAAACCAAACCTGATTTTTTAGTGCTTGGAAATTTAGTTTTTATTGCCGCAGCTGAATAATGTACATCTGTTATCTAGCATAAGTACATGTGGGGGTTGCCTGGTTGCTAGGGAATCCTATGCTGGCTAACAGATGTAAATCATTCAGCTGCGGCAATAAAAACTAAATTTCCAAGCACTAAAAAATACTCGGAGGACACCCGAGCGTGCTCTGGAAATCTCAAGTAACGAGTATATTCGCTCATCACTAAACATTATTAAAAAATAAAAAAAAGTTCAGTTATTCTTTAACATTCTGCTGCCAGACCAGACTATGTGTTTAATATGACAGGTTCCCTTTGTAAAGCAAATTAAATTATTATGATTTGGAACTACTAAACATGAAAATTGGGTTGTATTTTATTTTTTTATTATTTTAAGCAGAAATCATAAAATAAATTAGTTCAGAAAAGGGACATAAGCTATATTATTAAACCATATATATTGCACTTTTTACTGTTTTCACATCTTTACTCTTCATTGTGTCATTTGCTTTGTCTCTCAAGACAAAGCATTTGGTATGCTATTTTTAGTAAGCTAGCTACAGAAGTATTGTCATCTTACCTTTATTACAAGTTTCATTTACCGAACATTTAGGAGGGGGTGACAACTTAGTCATTTACTTCCACACAGAACTTTTATATTGCACCAAGAAAGTTTACAACCTATTAGTGACACTTATGTTATTTGATCAGGTGGGCTGCTTAAAGCACCACTCATGGGGTTATATGCTTACCCGTCAATATCTTCATCTTTCATCAGTGTAACTCCAGTCCCAAGGTGCCATCTTGTGACTGCAACTTCTCACTTACTGGAAGTCAGAAGTAACGGTCGCAAGCGCTCATTGTAAATCTATAAGCACCAGAACCAGGCTCTCGACGCTGAAACAATCTGACAGTTCACAACTTGCTGGAGACTGGCTGGAGTGGTGCTGATAGAAGATGAACGCGGCTTGTAAGTATAAGTCTGCTGTCAGTGACTTTAGACAAAAACACCACTCCAGTGTTGCAATCAAAAGAATGCTAGAGTGGTCCTTGAACATCTTTTAAATGTTCCTCAAAATTAAACAAGTACCCATCCTCTCATCGTAACAAGGCCAAACTGCATCCGGTAAAGATGATAACATAAGATAATAGTTGATATTTTGGCCAAAACACTTACGGTAATTTTGCATCTAGAGATAAGCAGTTAATTGCTACCTGCAACAATGATCCATGGTCCAGGTCAGTGCTCTCTAGTAGGGGACAGGAGCTTCTAGGTTCCTTAGCACATCCCATAATTCGCCGGCTTAAAGAACATCATCTTCGTGGTGTGCGGTGGACACGTGACATCTTGCCAACCTGGATAATCATAAGCCGAGCATAAACAAGTTCATACAGCTCCTGTAAATGGCCAGAGAGTGATCCACTCATCTTTACTTGCAACTCATTTCAAGTAGTGTGGCCTCGACATTCTGCTGGTAATTGGTGTGGGTCTTGGTAGGTAAGCAAGAGTCTAAAGTGATAGTGTTTGCTTCTGGAGGATTTGTAGTGAGCGCATTTGTTGGAGTGTAGAGAACAGGGGGACATGAAAATGTTGTCTTTCATTTATATTGTAAGATCAATGCTCTTCTCAGAACAACTGTAAAGCCTCTCATGGAGTAGGTATGGACATGGAGTATGTGTAGAATATAATCATAGAGGGCCCCTTATTGGCGTTCTTTATATCTGTTACGCATGCCCTATCTTTAAGCAGATTATCATTCAATTTTCAGGTCCAAGGGCAGCTCAGATATGTGAGCAATCATATGATCAGACCACACTTTATATTGCCTATTGAGACATGGGGTTGCAAGGATAGTACACAGTGACTGAGAAAAAAAAATGTAATTGTGGCTGTATGAGGTATGTGAAGAAGGATAGTAAAGTTTTCCCTTCATGAGATCATTATGCGCCATGTCAGTTGAAGATCATAATGTGCTCATTTTATAATTGTCTTGCAGGAACTGGGCTCTGTTCAAAAATGGTGTCTAAAGCTTAATCTGGTAGGACGTTGAGGTCTGTGACAGTGATCAATGTTTCTAATGTGAATTAAGAGATATGTTACAGAAGCAAATTGTTAACCCTGATTTTGAGCTCCCCCAACTTCATCCTTTCTCTCCCCTCCAATTTTTTTCTTGTTTCCTTTTCTGTTCAGTGTACCCTCCTGTCACATTCAACATGACATGTCACCTTTGGGTCATGCAATACTCTCACGTTTAAAAGGGGGAGGAGTGTAGACAATAAAAGAGGTGGATTGCAGAGATGTGGCGGCTAAGAAAAATAGTGAAACTAATACAGATGTTCTATTTTCAGAAAAGTGTCAATGAAACAGGTCAATCTTCCAGTTTTGGGGGGAATTAGAAAAAAATAATTACAGTACCTTACACTATACATTGCCGAACTCGGTGTGAGTGAAAGACAGTTTACAGGGGTCCTACTCTAAAAGCAAGCTGTGGTCAGTAAAAATAATTGACATTGAATACACTTTAGATGGCTGACAGTCAACATCCATCTTGGCAGTCTGTCCCATATGCAGCAGCACTGATTCAGTCAAGCCTGTCTATGAGTAAGACGCTAACAGACATATGTGCTGACGGCTTACCTACTAGAGAACAATTCAGAAAATTTGAATTTCCTAAGATCCGCTTATCTCTAGATGGCACTAATATCTGAACATGGGTGGTAGTGGTATAGGTGATCCTGGGTTATTTGGTCATCCTTGTTAGAAAATATCACTGGATTGGATGGACTGAAAGACACGCTGAGCAAGTATGTATTGTTCTCTCAAAGGATCCAAATGTCTTTAGGATTGAAGCAAATCCCTAAAGATGAAGTCATGAGCACAGTTGTATTTTATTGCATGTAATGAATCAATTGTAAGAAGTGCAAAAATAACGGAGCTGAATTTGTAATTTGCATCTTGATAATTTATGAAAGTGTACTTCTAATTACCGTATATAGAAAATGATGTAGCACTGTATACAAAAATAATTTTTGCCGTTTTTTTTCCCTAAATAGCAGCAAAGATGGCCTATACCCTATGAGAAAAAGAATTCTGCTCCGTCTCCTAGGCTCCCATATTTATTTTTCACACTTCTACTCAATGTGTATTTCCTTTGTTTATCTAGACATACAGCAGCATTTGGTTTGCTATATTTAGTAAGCTAGCTGCAGAACTAAAGTAGTTTTACTATTAAAATTTATAATTATCTTTCTTGCATGTATCCTTGTAGTCCAGGGTTAAACCACTAGCAGCATGTGAAATATATATATATATATACACTGCTCACAAAAATAAAGGGAACACTTAAACAACAGAATATAACTCAATGCACATCAATGCGAGCTGCGGCAAGAAGGTTTGCTGTTTCTGTCAGCGTAGTGTCCAGAGGCTGGAGGCGCTATCAGGAGACAGGCCAGTACACCAGGAGACGTGGAGGGCAACAACCCAGCAGCAGGACCACTACCTCAGCCTTTGTACAAGGAGGAATAGGAGGAGCACTGCCAGAGCCCTGGAAAATTACATCCAGCAGGCCACAAATGTGCATGTGTCTGCACAAACAGAAACCGATTGTGAGGATGGTCTGAGTGCCCGACGTCCACAGATGGGGGTTGTGCTCACAGCCCAAACGCCGTGCAGGATGCTTGGCATTTGCCACAGAACACCAGGATTGTCAAATTCGCCAATGGCGCCCTGTGCTCTTCACAGATGAAAGCAGGTTCACACTGAGCACATGTGACAGACGTGACAGAGTCTGGACACGCAGTGGAGAGTGATCTGCTGCCTGCAAAATCCTTCAGCATGACCGGTTTGGCAGTGGGTCAGTAATGGTGGGGGGTGGCATTTCTTTGGAGTGGAGTGTGTCAGCAGTTCCTGCAAGATGAAGGCATTGAAGCTATGGACTGGCCCGCCCGTTCCCCAGACCTGAATCCGATTGAACACATCTGGGACATCATGTCTCGCACCATCCACCAACATCACGTTGCAGTACAGACTGTCCAGGAGTTGGTGGATACTTTAATCCAGGTCTGGGATGAGATCCCTCAGGAGACAATCTGCCGCCTCATCAGGAGCATACCCAGGTGTTGTAGGGAGATCATATAGGCACGTGGAGGCCACACACTACTGAGCATCATTTCCTTGTCTTGAGGCATTTCCACTGAAGTTGTATCAGCCCGTAACTTCATTTTCCACTTTGACTTTGAGCATAATTCCAACTCCAGACCTCCGTGGGATATCAGTTGTGATTTAAATTGACAATTTTCTGGTTTTATTATTCTCAACACGTTCCTCTATGTAATGAATAAAGATTTACAACTGGAATATTTCATTCAGTGATATCTAGGACGTGGGATTTTAGTGCTCATTTTATTTTTTTGAGTAGTGTATATATATATATATGTATATATAGCTCTGGCAAAAATTAAGAGACTTCAGTTTGTCTGATTTTTCTCTTTATAGGTATATTTTTGAGTAAAATGTAGATTGTTCATTTATTCTATAAACTACTGACAACATTTCTCCGAATTTCCAAGCAATACATTTTGTATTTTTATCTGAAAAGGAGAAATGGTCAAAATAAAAAAAAACAGTGCTTTCAGACCTCAAATAATGCAAATAAAACAAATTCATAATGATTTAGGGACAACAATACTAATGTTTTAACTCAGGAAGAGTTCAGAAATCAATATTTTGTGGAATAACAATGAATTTTAATCACAGCTTTCATGCGTCTTGGCATGCTTTCCACCAGTCTTTCACACTGCTCCTGGCGCAAAAATGTAAGCAGTTCTTCTTTGATTGATGGCTTGTGACTATCCATCATCCTCTTGATTATATTTCAGAGGTTTTCAATGGGGTTCAGGTCCAGAGATTGGGCTGCCCATGACAACTTTTTGATGTGGTGGTCTCTTAGTTTTTGCCAGAACTGTATATATATATTAAATAACATAGTAACATAGTAACATAGTTAGTAAGGCCAAAAAAAGACATTTGTCCATCCAGTTCAGCCTATATTCCATCATAATAAATCCCCAGATCTATGTCCTTCTACAGAACCTAATTGTATGATACAATATTGTTCTGCTCCAGGAAGACATCCTGGCCTCTCTTGAACCCCTCGACTGAGTTCGCCATCACCACCTCCTCAGGCAAGCAATTCCAGATTCTCACTGCCCTAACAGTAAAGAATCCTCTTCTATGTTGGTGGAAAAACCTTCTCTCCTCCAGACGCAAAGAATGCCCCCTTGTGCCCGTCACCTTCCTTGGTATAAACAGATCCTCAGCGAGATATTTGTATTGTCCCCTTATATACTTATACATGGTTATTAGATCGCCCCTGGTAAATGGTATATAAGAGTGATGTCATATGCTCACTACATACAGGGTGGCACATTTTAAGGAGCTGAAACTCCTAAACCCTTCATCCAATTTTAATGTGGATACCCTCAAATGAAAGCTGAAAGTCTGAACTTCAACTGCGTCTGAATTGTTTTGTTTATAATTCATTGTGGTAATGTCTATAACCAAAATTAGAAAAATGTTGTCTATGTCCAAATATATATGGACCTAACTGAACCTGCCGAATGTGCACACTGTCTAACAGGTATGTATAGATGTGACATCAGTAGTGCTGCTTACCACCCGACTGAGAATTGCCAGACAACCCATGTAGAAGTGTGGTGTGACAAGAAAAATTATGCCATGGGAATGTTGCACTTTATTTTTCGGATCAGGGAAAGGCAATATTGTATGTGGGCTGGTGGGGTCTATGTGGCAGGGCTGTTTTTTAGTCCTAATTCGGCCCTGAATGACACCATTGATTTTACCATTTAGTGTACTTGAAAGCGGGAAAAAAATCCAAGAGAGGTGAAAAAAACTCAGCAATTACACAATTGTTTTTTTTTTAAATTTACCATGATCACTATATGGTGAAACAGACCTAGCAATATGATTCTCCATATCAATACAAGTACGCAGATAACAAACATGTATAGGCCTTTTCTATTTAAATGATAAAAAGAAATTGGAAATTTGAATGAAACTTTTTTTTAGCTTTTGTCGCAATTTTCCAGGATGTTGGGCTGTGCAATGGCTTTTTTTGTGTGCCCTGAGCTGATGTTATACAGATACTATTTTGGAGTAGATAAGATGTTTTTATCGCCTTTTATTGCAATGTTGTGGCAGTAAAAAAAAAGTAACCCTGGCGTTTTGATTTTTTTTCTTGTTACGCCATCTGCTGATTGGATTCAATTATTTTATATTTTGATAGATTGGATATTTCTGAACGCAGCGATGCCAAATGTGTGCTTTTTATTTCTTTATTTTTTCAATGGGGAAAAAGGAAACCGATTTGAACTTTTGTGGGGTTTTTTTTATTTACCTGCGGTTGCCCTATCACTTGAGCTATATATAGCAGTGCATCAGCAGAAATTACGATCTCCTATGAACACCAGCTACAGCCGGGCATTCACAGGAGGATCATAATTACAGGCATGTGAATCATCAGCAAACCTCCGTCTATCATGACAACCCATCGGAGACCAACGATCATGTCATGGGTGTGCTGATACACCCATTGATTTGCATTGGCAAGTCTTGTTCAAGATATGAGGACCCGGGGGCGTGGTTTGCCAAGGGAAGGGAGCAGACGTGTCTCACAGGAGCTCCTGACAATCTCCCTTAGAAAGCCTACAAAAAGCGTACAAAAGTGGAATTTTGGCTGCCTGGATCACTTATACTATGCCAGGAGCCAGTCAAGCCAAGAAGGGATGTATTCCCAAGAAGATTAATACAGCCTGGAACCAGAGAGGAGCTAAAATGAACGGAGGCCTAAAGACACAGGAAAAGACGCTGACCGGGTATGCCGAGACCAAGAGGTCCCCTCCCCTCACCCAGCACAAGCCGAAGAAGCAGGAAGCACCACCGCATAAAAAGCCCCTGACCGGTAAGAAACCCACCGCTGCCGCGGCCCCGGATCATACCTGCAGCGCTGAGCACAGAGACCGGGACGAAGAGGAAACTCAGCTTGTCAGATGCGGAACGGGAAACAAGATGGCGCCCGCCCCTTCGCGGCTGAGGCACAGCGCTCCGGTGTTTGTGCCGAGGCTGCGGACGGGAACCAAAACGGCACCAGAGAGAGAGACCGCGTTGAAGCAGCAGGGAAGACCCGGTGACCCTTATACTGGTAAGGAAGCGGGAGCCCGCAGTGGAACCTTCCCGGAGGCAGGAGATTGCAGGGGGGAAGTTAAAATGGCGGCGGCTGCTGGCTACGGGACTCTGCAGGGGGATGGGGACACCCACACACTCCGGAGGTCTTATGGAGACCGTGGCAGGCTATCTGCACCGGCAAATGGTCAGCATACCAACAAATTAAAGGCTCACAACATGCCCACACAGTGGAGATCTAATGGGGAAGACAGTGCTGCACAGTGCACATCTGATACAGTGAACTCCACACCGCTCCAACAACGTGACGGTATACTGCAGCCCCATATACTTCAAAAGAGGTGTGCCACCCCTAAATCCCCTAATAGGAGCCTGAAACTCACAGGGAACTTACAGGGGGACAAGACCTACAGGGACATACCAGACAAAAGACAATATACAGCAAATTCCGGAGATGACAATTACAACTATAATCATAAAGAAATGCAGCTAATGGCAGATGCAGGATCTCCTACTGAGCCCTATGTAGGACCTCACACATACTCTACAACAGGGGAGGTCGTCACCTTTTCCCCTCCTGACTCTTCCTGCGGCCCTAAAGAGTTTAACCTTGACGAATGGAAGGCATCATTCGCAGAACTGCTTGGGAATTTGAATTTTAAGTCATCTCAGGTCTCTGGAAAGGAGTCGGTCCCTACTATAGGAGAAGGAAAAGATATGGAGGAACATTTAGAGTTAGTGACTTCATGCCAGGTCGCACACCCTGACCTCGACGTCCTTTCTGACTCTGTGGGGGAGATGGGGAGTATCTACTCGGAGGACCTCTCAGATACGGCAGAGTCCTCTTCTCTGGAGGGGAGTGAGTTTTTGTATGGGGAAGAGTCTTCCTGTTCCTCCTCTTTACACTCTTACTCAGAGGGCCCTAACGATCCCCAAAATCCTGACTTTCAGGGTTCTCTCTCACAACACTCTACTACAGAGAACTCTAATCTGAGGCATACTTCAAGGGAGTCTGGGATAAACTCTCATAATTTGCTCATAATGGACAGCATTCCCGCTTCAAAAAATTCTCCTTCTGTCGGATTTATGGTTAAAATATGTGAGGCCTTTTTATCATCGGTGAACACCACAGTAGGAGACTTCGGCATCAAATACAATTTGACATCTGACCTTGAAACAACGGCCTCAGAGGCTTTTATCAAAAAACTACTAACAGACACACTGTCAGCCATTGTGAAAGCCCCCAAACCTATTCCTAGTAAGGCCCACAACCTTTCTTCACTCACTCCAAAAACAGCCGACAGGATACTCCAAAATGGTAAAACCCCACCTCCAAAGGATATTAATAACCCGTCCCTATACTCAGACTCCCTGGAAAGGATAAAAAACGACATCCTCTTATTTAGGGAAGACCTAATCAAATATGAGGACTTTAAAAGAAAGAACAATTTAAAAATCAGAGGGATCCCTGAGGCGATCCAACCCTTCCAATTAAAAAACTACATCTCAACCATGATATCCAAACTGTTACCCACCTCCAGAGTGACGAATCTGGTTGAGAGGTCATACAGAATCCCAAGGCCACCATCTCTCCCTCCAGATGTTGCAAGAGACGTTATATGTTGTGAGTTCTGTTGTCGGGCTCCCTCCTGTGGTCATGAATGGTACTTCGGCTGGTTCTGTCCATGGACTTTCTCTGGTGGCTGTGGGTGTTTCTGAGTTTCCTTCCTCAGGTGACGAGGTTAATTCGTTAGCTGGCTGCTCTATTTAACTCCACTTAGATCTTTGCTCCAGGCCACCTGTCAATGTTCCAGTATTGGTCTAGTTCACTCCTGGATCGTTCTTGTGACCTGTCTTCCCAGCAGAAGCTAAGTGACTGCTTGTTTTTCTCTGGTTTGCTATTTTTCTGTCCAGCTTGCTATTTCGATTGTTCTTGCTTGCTGGAAGCTCTGGGATGCAGAGGGAGCGCCTCCGCACCGTGAGTCGGTGCGGAGGGTCTTTTTGCGCCCTCTGCGTGGTCTTTTTGTAGGTTTTTGTGCTGACCGCAAAGTAACCTTTCCTATCCTCGGTCTGTTCAGTAAGTCGGGCCTCACTTTGCTAAATCTATTTCATCTCTGTGTTTGTATTTTCATCTTTACTCACAGTCATTATATGTGGGGGGCTGCCTTTTCCTTTGGGGAATTTCTCTGAGGCAAGGTAGGCTTTATTTTTCTATCTTCAGGGCTAGCTAGTTTCTTAGGCTGTGCCGAGTTGCATAGGGAGCATTAGGCGCAATCCACGGCTATTTCTAGTGTGGTTGATAGGATTAGGGATTGCGGTCAGCAGAGTTCCCACGTCCCAGAGCTCGTCCTATATTATCAGTAACTATCAGGTCATTCCGTGTGCTCTTATCCACCAGGTCCATTATTGTCCTGACCACCAGGTCATAACAGTTATAGTATCCTTTTACCCTGGGTGGGTAAGGAATGACCTTTTAGACTTGACAAAGAATTAAAAAACCCTCCCAAGTCCATATGACAAAATAACTCTGTTCAAAGACTTGTCTAAAGCCACGATTCAAAAAAGGAAATCATTTGATTGCGTTACTAGAGAACTACTACGCACAGGAATTCCCTATTATTGGTCTCAGACTTCCACCATACGAGTCAAATATGCATCAAAACTAACTCTCATCGCAACTCCGGAAGAAGGAATCGTCTTTTTGGAAAAAATCGGCATACTTCACTCATCAGGCTCTCATAACCGCTCGTTCTCACCCTCAACAGACTCTTCTTATCCCATGTAATCTCTCTTCTTGGCCTACAAATAGCCCAGCCAACTAACAGTCCTCATGCTACTTGCTAATTCTCCACTTACTATTCTTACTGATTTGAACCGGACATTGCCCCACCAACGGTCCAAGGGTCATCTGGAGATGACCTCGCGTCGACAGACCTTTACATACTATCTATTTTTACTGAGCAGCTTAAGAGTTGATACATACCATACATTAAGCAAAAGTTCATAACAGGCTTTCGTATACTACTACTACCTACTAGTTAATCATTATGGCATTAGATGCTTACTCAACGATTCTACATAAAACTTTACATATGTTAGTTTAATAGCTTATTGCGTTATTCCATCCTAAACTACTATGTTTTAGCGAAACTGCACAAAGTACTTATTATCTTATTATGTTTACCTAGGTCAGTTTAATAGCCTATTGCGTTATTCCAACCTAAACCACTATGTTTTAGCGAAACTGCACAAAGTACTTGTTATCTTATTATGTTTATACAATTCTACTGTATGATCGCCTGTCTCCCCTATTGTTAGGGGGTTTGTTTTTTCCCTACCTCCATACCCCTCCCTTTCCCCTCCTCCCTTTCCTAACCAATCCTTACCGGTTAAAGTTAAAAAATTAAATAAAAATATTTTGAAAGCAAGATATGAGGACCAGTAGCGTAGCTACCAGGGAGGCAGAGGGGGCCATCGCCCCGGGCCCCGCACTCTGAGGGGTCCACCCAGAGCTACGCTGCTGTAACTGTATCGGCATACTGCGCATACTGATACAGTTACATTCTGCAGCAGAGCAGGGAGAATCGATCTCCCTGCTGTGCCGCTATGGGGCCCCTGAGCAGGCGGAGGGGCCCAGTGCCAGCAATGGGCCCTCCGCCGTCATCGCAAGGTCAGATGTATCGGCTAGACCACAGTGATGAGGGAAGGAGCGCTGCGCTCCTTCTCCCATTATCCCCCACATCATCTGACAGCGGGCGCGATGACGTCACCGCCCGGCGCCCGCTGTCAGTGGATGAGCAGGAGCAGGGAGTGCCACTGGAACAAGGAGGAAGAGAGGTGAGTATTTATTGTGTTTTTTTATGGGGGTGCTGCCTTACATACAGGATCTGCCTATGGGGGGCTGCCTTATATACAGGATCTTCCTATGGGGGGTGCTGCCTTATATACAGGATCTGCCTATGGGGATGCTGACTTATATACAGGATGTGCCTATGGGGGTGCTGCTTATGCTACAGGATCTGCCTATAGGGTGGGGTTCTGCCTTAGACTACAGGATCTGCCTACTATGGGGGGTGCTGCTTTATATACAGGATCTGCCTATGGGAGGTGCTGCTTATACTACAGGATCTGCCTATGGGGGTGCTGCCTTATATTATATTGAGGACTATCTGGCACATTATACTATATGGAGGTTATCTATGGGGCCATCATAGAGTATGGAGATTACAGTGTGGGGGTCATTATACTGTGTTGGAGCCATCAAACAGTTTGGAGGCTACTAAGGGGTCAGTATACTATGTGGGTGGTACTATATAGTGAGGGAGCATTATACTGTGTATAAGAGCGCATCATGCTTTGTATAGGGGAGCTGTACAGGGGGAGACTCTGGACATTATTAAATGTAAAGTGGGCACTTATTGTTATAGGGGAACTCAGGCTACTGTGACTATCAAAGGGGCACACAGGACAATATTACTTTCTAGGGGGCAAAATATGTCCACTGTTTTATAGGGCACTTGCACCCGGCATTACTATATTATAGAGGGTTACTTTAGAATTTAGAGGGCACAGCGAACCGCACAGCAGGTGCAGTAATAGGGACACATTCGGCAGCAGCGACTCAGTATTGGGGTATCGGGGGCAGTAATAGGGACACATACGGCAGCAGTGGCTCAGTATTTGGGTATCAGGTGCAGTAATAGGGACACATGGCAGCAGAGGCTCAGTATTGGGGTATTAGGAGCAGTAATAGGGACACATACGGCAGCAGAGGCTTAGTATTGGGGCATCAGGGGCAGTAATAGGGACACATACGGCAGCAGCGGCACAGTATTGGGGTATCAGGGGCAGTAATAGGGACACATACGGCAGCAGAGGCTCAGTATTGGGGCATCAGGTGCAGTATTAGGGACACATATGGTAGCAGCTCAGTATTGGGGTATCAGATGCAGTAATAAGGACACATACGGCACCAGCCGGTCAGTATCGGGGTATCAGGGGCAGTAATAGGGACACATACGGCAGCAGCGGCACACTATTGGGGTGAGGGATATTGTTGTTTTTTTGTTTTTTTTACAGGAGACATTGGCTTTAATAGAATGGGCGTTAGGTGAGTGCAACTGTGTTTGTTATTTTTAAATAAAAATGGAAAAGTGTGTTTTGTTTTTATTTCAAATAAAAGACTTTATACTTGCTGTGTGTTTTACTCTACAACTTTTGGATTAGTAATGGATAGGTGTTTTATAGACTCCTCTCTATTACTAATCAGTGCGCTTGATGTCACCAAACAATACAAAGGTGACATCAACCCTACAAATATTTCCCCATTTGCCACCGCCACAGGGCAAGTGGGAAGAGTAGGGCAAAGTGCTAATAGATGCACCTTTTCTGTACAGCTGTGGACTGCTATTTTTTAGGCTGGGGGAGGCAATATCCATGGCCCCTTACAAGACTGAGAATACCAGCCCCCAGCTGTCTGCTTTCGCAAGGCTGGTTGTCAAGAATGGAGGGACCCCATGCTGTTTTTTTAAATAATTTATTTAAATAATTAAAAAAAAAAACAGCATGGGGATCCGTTTATTCTTGATAACCAGCCTTGCTGAAGCTGACAGCTGAGGGTTGCAGCCCGCAGCTGTTAGTTTTGCCTGGCTGGTTATCAAAAATACAGGGGAACCCATGCTGTTTTTTTATTTAAAGCTAATGAATACTCACATCAGCCACTGCCTGCTCTCACTGCTAGCAGTCGCAGCACGTGTGTAGGCTGATGGTAATAGTAGTCCCATCAGCCACCGCATGCTCTCACTGTTATCAGTTAAATATAACTCTCCCCTGTTAGTGCTGATCGCAGTATGAGCAGGGGACAATGATGCGAGCGGTCATCAGCACCCAGCACTGGGGATCAGTGCTAACTGTACCGCTGCTTCCCAGGCGCCGGTACGTGTCATACTGATGACACATGGACATTTTGCGGCCCGCAATGCTGTGAAAAAATGAACATGTCAGCATGTTTTGCATATAGGAAACAGGTCCGTAGAAACACACTGACGTCTGAAAGAGCCCTTAAGTGGTGAACACCTTTAAAGGGGTTGCCTCATCTTATTACATGGTCAGCGGTCAATATTGCAAAGTGCTAGCGAAAACAAGAAACTTTGCAATTTTTCACTTAATAAAGAGGTATTCCCATGAAAAAAGTTAAGTTTAATCAATATTTTAATCATTAGATCTTTAAATAAAAATAAGATCCATAATTGGATGTGCTTAAAAATTTTCTTCCTGTGCTGAGATAATCTTATAAATGTGCCCTTGCTGTGTACTGTGTAATGGCTGTGTCTGACCATGGCGGAACATGATCTGAACATACAACAGCTCCTGGGCAGGGGAGGACACAATGCAGTGGGTACAGACATTATAGCATGGCATCCTAGTTGATTCTTTATTTGAGGTAAAACATTGCTTAAAAACAGGCAGTGAAATGTTTTGCTTCACAAAAAGAATCAGCTGCGATCATGTGCTGTAATGTCTGTATACTCATTTGCTTCCTCCCCTGCCCAAGAGATGGGTTATGATCAGACCATGTTCCTGTACGGTCAGACACAGCCATTATACAACACACAGCAGGGGCACATTTATATGATTATCTCGGCACCATAGCATTTTTTTTATACCAAAATCTATTAATTAAAAAGTACTTTATTTGTAGGAAAACCCCTTTAAAATTCCTCTCTGTTGTCGAAAAATGAGGGATTGTTAATTTTATAATGTATTGCTTGATGTCAAGGTTATTGGCCACCTCAGAGCACAGATTTCTAAGCAAGGAGCACCCACTTGGTCAAAGATGAATATATGAGAGGATCGTGAATCAATGTTTACATTAAATAGCCGCTAAAAATATACTTTATTAATCAAATATTAATAATACCATAAACAAGAAAAAAAAGGGTTAAAAGTATTGATTTAAGATGCACCAATACAACACTGTCACTCTATTAATGCCCTAAATGTATTCCCTGAAATCTATCCTGTCTGATCGCAGAGGTTGGCAAGCTTAGTATAATGCACATGGTGCCCCCGCTCAACAATGGCTGACCCTATTGAATCCTAGCAAGACCCTAATAATAAAGGTGCACACTCAATTCCCAACGTACAATGATAAAAAGAGGTCCAAAGCTCCATAATAATTCCAGGAATAAAATTGACATTATATGTCTTTTGAATATTTGCATGAGTACCTATAAAGCTTGTGTGACGCCCAGGAGACCGGGATACCCAGCACCGGCCAAAGGAGTCTGTCTCTTGAGGGGGATGTCACGGGTGGCTTGACCCGGTGCTGTGGCCTCAGGCAATGCACAGTGTAAGGGGTATCGTGAGGGGACAGGCACTTACTTGATCAGCAGCAGGTTCTCCCAGCGGTGACGATCCCGATCCTAGATAGATGGCTATTGTCCAAATGAAAGACTGAGGCACTGAAACGTTTAACCAGTTTACTTTAACATAAAAGGATTTACAACCAGTCCTGTCACCGGAGTCTGTATGGGAACTCTGAGTTACTTTGACCCTGCCGGGGTCTTTGCCTCTTATTGTGCGCAATTTCTGTGTGGCCCTGCTGCTGTAAGGGAACTGGCTGCCGGCCCAATCTGTCCCCTCTGGGTCCTGGTTCGACGGGCAACCCGAGTCCTTTTATCGGCTTACCCCCTCCGGGAGTACCGCTGAACTCTGTGTCTGTTGCTGCGTCCGGCCCTAGTGAAGCTGATATCACCTCACGTTTTTCCGGTTGCTGTATTATATATAATGAATACAGCCACGGATCCGGTATCCGTCTTTGCGCCTGTTCTGGGTAGTGATTAATGCTACCCGGTTCTCACAATGTCCCTTTTCTCTGTCCCTCTTCTCCTCAGGCCGGTGATTTGGGCCTGGAAACCGTCATAGGGCTGTTAGAAATTCAGCTGTATGACCTCTCACTTTCAGCTCCTTAGCCCAACTGCCAGTTCTTCTCTCAGACCAGAATGGATCAAGGGGAGTCTCTGGAGCTCCCCCTTCTGGCCGGAGGTGGTAGTGCAGTCTTGCTATTTTAGTATTTGTATCCAGTGTTAGTAACTGTTTTTGTGGCAAATACCCCTAGGGGTGCCACATTCCCCCTTAGTTAAGAACAGTACTCCGGGACTGTGGGACGATAACATTTTGAAATAACAATTAATATGTACAGAGTCTTAAAAATGAAAAGTTACAAAAACCACTCAAGGAAACAAAAATAGAGTTCTGTAAAAAGTCACTTCAAATAGCGTCCATTAATACAGTTCTATCCTTGAAGGTACTAGGAAAGGCACTGCACTTTGTGTCCAGGAATTTAGTTCCATTTTTCCAACGGAGTTACCAATATAAAGTCTAAAGAAAGTTCAAAAAGAGCAAAAAGCAAAGTTCAAAAAGCAGTCTTTCCGGAGCTTTGATTTAGTGCCTCCGGGCTGATAAAAAGTTCAAGAATATACAAGAAGTTCATACAGACAAGTCTCTGTAGGTACTGGGCTTAAGCGTTGCAGACTGATAACAATGACTATACTACATTTTCTGTTTAACTATATACGGCATAACATATATACAATTCACATTATGAGCTTTATAGTTGGTAATCTGCATACCTGGCCGGTAATTGACCCTGGGTACTACGCTGTGATCTACGTAATAACGGTATCTCTTCATGTGGTGTACTACTGTCTACTGCGGATGTAGTATCTGCCCGCTCTGCTAAAGATAATTCCATAACTATGGAGTTGGCAAGTCCACCGTGAATGGGATTACTCTTTTCAGGAATCTGTTCTTCCTGGCCTGGAACCTCCTGTAGTACGGGGTCAGCCTCTTCCTGTCTTGGGACTTCTGGTATTGGGTTCGGTGTTGGATAAAAGGCCACCATGGGAACCACTACTGCACCATGGTATGTTAGTAGGGTTTTGGGAAAGTCTCCTATACAGGTGTGATACACTTCCTCTTCTTTTTCCTTTACTGGTTGAACCTGTATGGGTTGAATAACTTCTGGTTCTGGCTGGACAACGTCTGGCTCTTTCAATGCTTCCGGGCATAATTTAAGATTGTCTCTTGACACTAGTACAGATGTTAAGCCTCCGTTTTTGCTAATGAGACACATTTTAGGATTATCCACTCTTGTTGGTAAAACTGTGTAGGGTACGGCTTCCCACTGATTGTCCAGTTTATTGGTTCGACGATTACTCTTGAGCACTTGGTCACCCGGTCTTAATGGGGTCGCTAGAGCATTCTGGTTGAAAGTTCGCTCTTGTCTTTCTCTAGTTTGCTGAAGGCTTCTTTCCACACTCTCTTGCACTTGGCGATACTGCTTTTGCCGTATGATATCCCAATTGGAGTCTTGAACTTCTGCGTCTGGTTTCAGAATTCCCATTTCTAGATCGATTGGTAATTGGCCGGGTCTTGCACGCATAAGATAAGCTGGGGTGCAGTTGGTGGAGCTCACCGGGACATGATTATACAGATCCACCAAGTCAGGCAATTTCTCTGGCCATTGATTCCTTTCTGTCTCAGGTAAAGTCTTTAGTAGGTCTATTACAATATGGTTCATCTTCTCGCATAAGCCGTTTGTTTGTGGATGATAGGCTGTCGTCCTGATCTTTTTGCAACCATACATATTACAGAATTCTCTGAAGATCTCTGATTCAAAGGCTGTACCTTGGTCGGTGAGAACCTGTTCCGGATATCCATGGGGTCTACAAAAGTACGTTTGGAACGCTTTGGCTGCTGTTTTTGCTGTCAGATCTTTTACGGGTACTACTACCAAGAAGCGTGAATAATGGTCCACGATGGTCAAGGCATAGACATAGCCGGACCGGCTTGGTATTAACTTCACGTGGTCTATGGCTACAAGTTCAAGTGGTTGTTTGGTGATTATGGGCTGCAGTGGTGCTCTTTGGTTCTTTTGATAGTTTCTTCTGAGGTTGCACGGGCCACAATTTCTGCACCACTGTTCGATTGATTTTCTCATCCCAACCCAATAAAATCTTTCTCTTAGAAGTACTTCTAACTTTTTCCAACCAAAGTGACCAGCACCATTATGGTAAGCTTCGAGGACCATCTTGACATCTTGTTTAGGCACGATAATCTGCCAAACCAATTCATGTGTTTTCGGATTGATGTACCTTCTACAGAGCTTCCCTTGATACAGGAACATTTTGCCTCTCTCTTTCCAGAGTTGATGCGTCTCTTCTGGGGCATCCTCATCGGGATATGCACTTTGCTCAGTTAACAGTTCCTTCACCAACTTCACAGCCGGATTGCTGTCTTGGGTGTCAGCCCATCTATGGTGTGCTAACGGATTAAAATTCACCTCTTGTTGTTTCTGATAGGTACTTGACTGATGATGTTTTGCCTTGGGATGATGGAAGGCTGGTAGTTCAATTTCTTCAAGCTCCCCCGTTTCTTCTTCTACATCTCTCAAGTGTGGCACCCGGGATAGGGCATCGGCATTTCCATTCTTGCGACCTGCTTGATATTTGATCTTGAAGTTGTAATTAGATAACCGGGCTATCCATCGCTGTTCTAACGCACCTAATTTGGCCGTGTCCAGGTGGGTCAACGGATTGTTGTCAGTATAGACAATAAATTCTGCAGCGGCCAGATAGTGTTTGAAACGTTCCGTCACAGCCCAAACTACTGCCAGTAGTTCCAATTTGAAGGAGCTATAATTTTCTGGATTTCTTTCAGTAGGCCGGAGCTTTCTACTTGCAAAGGCGATGACTTTCTCCCGACCTTCTTGCTTTTGTGACAGCACCGCTCCTAGTCCCACATTACTGGCATCGGTGTAGAGGATGAAAGGTTGATGGTAATCTGGGTATGCCAGAACCTCTTCTCCGGTTAGTGCCTTCTTTAGTTGTTCAAAGGAGTCTTCCCTTTCGTCGTTCCACTGGAAAGGAGGGTTTCGGTTTGAAGGTTTCTTCGTCTGCCCTACCAAGGCGTCTTGCAAGGGTGCTGCCAACTTGGTAAATCCTTTTATAAATCTGCGATAGTAACCCACCAATCCCAGGAATTGCCTCACTTCTTTTGCGCTGGTAGGTCTCGGCCAATCCCTTATGGCGGTTATTTTCTCGGGATCCGGTGCTACTCCCTCCAAACTCACGATGTGTCCCAGGTACTGTACCTTTGGCTTGAGAAGGTGACATTTGGATGGCTTGACTTTCATGCCATAACTGGATAAGGCTTCGAACACTTCTGCCAAGTCTTTTAAGTGTTGTTCGTAAGTCTTTGAGTAGACGATCACATCATCTAGGTACAGGAGGACGGTCTCGAAGTTCTTGTGTCCGAGGCAGCATTCCATCAGCCGCTGGAAGGTACCGGATGCATTGCAGAGTCCGAACAGCATGCGATTAAATTCACTTAGACCCATTGGTGTGGTGAATGCCGTCTTTTCCTTATCTCTCTCAGCCACAGGGACTTGCCAATACCCGCTTGTTAAGTCTAAGGTGGAAAAATAATTAGCAGATTTCAAAGCAGTCAAGGACTCTTCTATCCTAGGCAAGGGGTAGGCATCTTTATGGGTGATGTTATTAATCTGCCGGTAGTCTACGCACATTCTCATAGTTCCATCTTTTTTTTTGACAATCACTAGAGGGGCCGCCCAGGGGCTACAGCTGTCTCATATTACCCCGGCCTGTTTCATTTCCCTCAGCATATCTTTTGCACATTGATAGTGAGCGGGCGGTATGGGTCTATATCTTTCTTTTATTGGGGGATGGTCACCTGTGGGGATTGTGTTCTACCCCTTCTATCCGTCCGAAGTCCAATGGGTGTTTACTGAAGACTTGTTCATATTCCGTCACTAGCCTATACACCCCTTGCTTTTGATGGGTAGGTGTTGAATTTATGCCCACGTGTAGCTGTTGGCACCAATCCTCCATTTCTCCATCTGAGCCATTGCCTTCCATCTGACAGGTTGGTTCCAAGGGCTCAATGGTTGTGATGGCATTGTTGTCAACAGTATATAGCTTTGCCATTGTAGCATACCTTGGCAAAGTGACCTCTTCCTCTCCACATTTCAAAAGTCGTACCGGCACTCGTCCCCGGTGTACCTCGACTATCCCTCGTGCTGCGAGAATAGTGGGCCTGCTGTCGGTGTACACTGGTTCTATTAAGGCTTGATAATCTCGTCCCTTAGTACATTTCTGTACATTACATTTCTGTTTTTGGTGGGATTACAATAGACGTTGGATCACTTACCCTCACACTGCCGATTTCTCCACCTGCAACTTCTACCTTTTGCCTTAACATCAATACTTTTATTTCCCTCCGGAGAACTCTCTGCTGGCAGGATTGGGCAGTTTCAGCAATTTGCTGTAAGACAGAAATGACTTCGGAAAAGCAGTTCTCTAACACATTCATTCCTATCAATACAGTTGGTTCACAGTTCCGCCGGTCAACATCAACAACAATTATACCCTGTTTCTTCAATTCTACTTTACCAATCTTTATGGTCATCTCCTTGAATCCTAGTTTCGGTACCAACTTACCATTACTGGCCCATATATCTAGTTCAACATCAGAGGGCCCTTTATCAATATCTGCATCAGCCCAGTACCTCTTATAAAGGATATACGGTATAGATGAAATCTGGGAACCTGTGTCCAGCAAAGCGTTGAGGGGCATTCCGTCCAGCACGATAGGGATAATGGGTCGTCCTCCGATGTACCTATCGTGCCAGGGTGTTGGGCCTTGAAAGTTCATTCCTGCGAAGCGGCCCGCATTCCCAGGGGATTCCCGTTTAAATCACAATCTCGTGCAAAGTGGCCTGGCTGCTGGCAACGGCGGCAAATGGGCTGTCCATCCGGTTGGTAGCGGTCGCGGGGTCGTCCTCTCCATGTCGGGTATCTCCGGGGTCTCATCCATGGAACACCTTCCCTATGGTTTGACAACTCCATCTTGGGTCCTCTCATCTCCTGCATGGTTTTAGCCATTGAAGCAACAACATCAGTTAAAGAGTCAAGCTTTTGTTGAAGAGCCTCATTAGTACTGGGCCCCAGGGGCTTAGCAATGGCCCCGGACATAGCTGATGTCACTGGTACTCCATGTTGTTGAGGAGCCTCTGCCATAAGTTGCGCAGGCTCCTGATCCCGAGGTGCCTCTGCCAGCTGGAGACGTATAATGCTCTCCTTTAATTGGGCAAATGTCAATTCAGGGTTCTTAAAAACAAGCATGCTCACATGCACCCGGTGAGAAGGGGTGTAGAGTCCCTCAATAAATTGATCTCTTAGCAGTTTATCCGCTCCGGTGTTAAAAATGGGTTCAGCCAGTGTAAGTGATTTAAGGGCTTCCTGCAGGTTTAAGGCAAAGTCTCTCACGCCCTCATTAACTTTTTGTTTGCAATTAAAGAATCGTACTTTAGCTTTGCTGCTGGCAGTGGTTTCAAATGTAGCTTTTAATCCAGCAAATATGCGTTCAACAGTGCCTTTTAGATCAGCTGCCCATGCTGTGACTTCTCGCTTAGCATGGCCACTTAACTGCATCATCAGGAGACTAACACGCTGAACTTCACCCACGGGGAACATGTCAAAATGGGCCAGCATCTTTTCTCTGAAATCGTCAAGGGTATTAGGCTCACCTTCATACATTGGAAGCCATGGGCCACCCGGGGTATATGGCATCAGCACTGGCATGATGGGCGCCACTCCTTGCACCGCTGCGCTACCGGACTCTCTATCGACACTCTGTCTTTCAGCTGCATTAGCGTCGCCGGGTGCTGCGGCGTCTCCGTGCTGCGACATACTGTGCCCCCTTAGTTAATCCGGACCCGTCCGGTCCTCCGCTTCCGTCGGGATAGTGTAGATTCGTTCCGCTGTGCAGCAGGATCGATTTTCCCCTTGCTCTGATGTCAGAGCGCTCAGCTTGGTGCCGCCCACAATGACACGCCCCCTGCTGCTCCCACCCACCGCGCTCTGTAATGGCGGATTCTGAAGTTTTTCAGTTAGACTGGGGCTCAGGTGATGGCATAGCTCAATTAACAGTCTCGTGCCTAACGGTTATGAAGTGATTACCTCAGGGGATGGCGGCCATCTTTACTCCATTATAACCAATGGGGAAAAGTCACTTTCAATAGTTTTCAATGCGGAATGGATTTTTCTTTAATAAAGTCAATTTTCAAGATTTTTCATCCAAGTTTTCACAGTTTTGGGCTCCAATCACGGCACACAATACCCGGTATATGGGCTGGCTAGATCCTGTTCGTGACGCCAATTGTGACGCCCAGGAGACCGGGATACCCAGCACCGGCCAATGGAGTCTGTCTCTTGAGGGGGATGTCACGGGTGGCTTGACCCGGTGCTGTGGCCTCAGGCAATGCACAGTGTAAGGGGTATCGTGAGGGGACAGGCACTTACTTGATCAGCAGCAGGTTCTCCCAGCGGTGACGATCCCGATCCTAGATAGATGGCTATTGTCCAAATGAAAGACTGAGGCACTGAAACGTTTAACCAGTTTACTTTAACATAAAAGGATTTACAACCAGTCCTGTCACCGGAGTCTGTATGGGAACTCTGAGTTACTTTGACCCTGCCGGGGTCTTTGCCTCTTATTGTGCGCAATTTCTGTGTGGCCCTGCTGCTGTATGTGAACTGGCTGCCGGCCCAATCTGTCCCCTCTGGGTCCTGGTTCGACGGGCAACCCGAGTCCTTTTATCGGCTTACCCCCTCCGGGAGTACCGCTGAACTCTGTGTCTGTTGCTGCGTCCGGCCCTAGTGAAGCTGATATCACCTCACGTTTTTCCGGTTGCTGTATTATATATAATGAATACAGCCACGGATCCGGTATCCGTCTTTGCGCCTGTTCTGGGTAGTGAATAATGCTACCCGGTTCTCACAATGTCCCTTTTCTCTGTCCCTCTTCTCCTCAGGCCGGTGATTTGGGCCTGGAAACCGTCATAGGGCTGTTAGAAATTCAGCTGTATGACCTCTCACTTTCAGCTCTTTAGCCCAACTGCCAGTTCTTCTCTCAGACCAGAATGGATCAAGAGGAGTCTCTGGAGCTCCCCCTTCTGGCCGGAGGTGGTAGTGCAGTGTTGCTATTTTAGTATTTGTATCCAGTGTCAGTAACTGTTTTTGTGGCAAATACCCCTAGGGGTGCCACATTTGCAAGTGATGATCACTGGATTTGGCAAGGTTCAGTACCCCTACACTACTCTTATGCTGCAGAAGCAAAGCTGCCTCTATTTGCAACATCAGAGAGCAAGCAATTCGGATCAGCATCTCAGATATGCCACTGGCCCAACTAATAATGTGAAGGCAAGCAGGAATTTGAGATTCGAGGGAGTGATGCACACCATCAAGATTGAAACTTGCTTGAGATCCCATATATACTCGTGTATAAGCCGAGTTTTTCAGCACATTTTTTGTGCTAAAAATGCTCCCCTCGGCTTATACGCGAGGCATTCTCCCAGAAGACGATGAGGGTAGCAGCGAGTTAAAGGAGACAGCAGCCGGTGGCTGTGGCTAAAGCCTGTGCCCGCTGCTAAAGAGAAATGAATAGTCACTCCACTGGCAATGAATATTCATATCTCTTATAGCATGCACAGTTACAGCCACAGCCACCTGTTTCCAGCAGCTGCCAGGCTATCACAGGTGCCCACTCATCGCTCATTAAGGTAATGAATATTCACCTCTCTCCACTCCCATAGGCATGGAGAGAGGTGAATATTCATTACCTTAATGAGAGAGGACACGTGATCGCTGCTGGCACCGGAATGAGATGGTGCGAGGGCGCGCAGGGAAGTTAAGTAGGATTTTTTTTTTATGTTTTTCTCATGGCGGCCATACATACAAGGATGGTGTTGAGGAACCATGCAGACGAGGATAGGAATAAGGAGCCATGCAGACAAGGATGGGAATAAGGAGCCATGCTGACAAGGATGGGAATAAGGAGCCATGCAGACAAGGATGGAAATAAGGATCCATGCAGACAAGGATGGAACAAGGAGCCATGCATACAAGGATGGGAATAAGGAGCCATGCATACAAGGATGGGAATAAAGAGCCGTGCATACAAGGATGGGAACAAGGAGCCATGCAGACAAGGATGGGAATAAGGAACCATGCATACAAGGATGGGAATAAGGAGCCATGCATACAAGGAAGGGAATAAAGAGCCGTACATACAAGGATGAGGAAAAGGAGCCATGCATATGAGGATGGAGAAAAGGAGCCATGCATATCATAATAGGGATTAGGGGACAATGCATACCCGTCTTATACTCGAGTCAATACGTTTTCCTAATTTCTTGAGGCAAAATTAGGTGCCTTGGCTTATACTCGGGTCGGCGTATACACTAGTATATACGGTAACCCCTTTAATCCCTTTATGCCATTCGATGTACTATTCCGTCCTTGTGACCTGGGCCTGTCTGACATGGACGGAATAGTACGTCATGGCCTTTAATGTGACACTGCGACCGAAGTCGCGATGATTGCATTAAAAGTCCGACGCCATCTTACCTGTAGGAAAATGGTGTCGGCATCCTGGGAGGTGTCTCCGCCCACCCGCACTCATTAATCCGCCCACCCGCACTCATGGCCGCTGTGATTGGCTGTTTAAAATTGAACAGCCAATTGCAGCTTCTCTCATTGTTTCAGGCAATCAGATTGCCTGAAACAGTGATGTCCCAGCCTAGGATCGAGTACCGATGTACTCAATCCTAGGCTAGTGCCTGGCAACACCAGGCATCAGCAAAAAGTGCTCAGATTGGCACAATCGATGATCGATCGCGCCAATCGCAGGGCACAGCCACGGTGTTAATGCGCTGTGCCCTGCCGGTGACCTGCCTAGAAAAGTTCCGTTTTGGAATGCAGACTTTGATGGAATGGTCTGCGGGCATCATGTTCCATTTGCAGAGCCCCCGATGTGCCTAAACAGTAGAAACCTCCCAAAAGTGACCACATTTTGGAGACTAGACCCCCTAAGGACCTTATCTAGATGTGTGCTGAGAACTTTGAACCCCCAAGTGTTTCACTAAAGTTTATAATGCCCGGGCGTGAAAAAAAAAACAACTTTTTTTCAACACAAAATATTTTTTAGGCCCCAATTTTTTATTTTCCCAAGGGTAACAGGAGAAAATGGACCCCAAAAGTTGTTGTCCAATTTGTCATGAGTATGCTGGCACGCCATATGTGGGAGAAAACTACTGTTTGGCCACACGTCAGGGCTTGGAAGGGAAGAACCGGTAGTTTTCTCACATATGGGGTACCAGCGTACTCAGGATAAATTGGACAACAACTTTTGGGGTTCATTTTCTCCTGTTACCCTTGGGAAAATAAAAAATGGGTACTAAAATATCATGTTTGTGGAAAAAATATGATTTTTTATTTTCATGCCCAGGCGTTATAAACTTTAATGAAACACTTGGGAGTCCAAAGTACTCACCACACATCTAAATAAGTTCCTTGGGGGGTCTAGTTCCCAAAATTAGTGGTGGGTTTCCACTGTTTAGGGACATCAGGGGCTCTCCAAACGTGACATGGCATCCGATCTCAATTCTAGCCAATTTTGGTTTGAAAAAGTCAAGTGGCACTCTTTCCCTTCCGAGCTCTGCTGCGCCCCCAAACAGTGGTTTTCCCCCACATATGGTGTATCAGCGCATTCAGGAGAAATTGTACAACAGCTTTATTTGCCCATTTTCTCCTTTTAACCTTGTGAAAATAAAAAAATTGTTGCTGAAAGATCATTTTTGTGACTGAAAAGTGAAATGTTCATTTTTTCCTTCCACATTGCTTCTGCTCCTGTGAAACACCTGAAGGTTTAATAAACTTTTTGAATGTGGTTTTCATCAGCTTGAGGGGAGCAGTTTTTAGAATGATGTCACTTTTGGGTATTTTCTGCCATATAGACCCCTCAAAGTGACTTCAAATGTGAGGTAAACAAAATGGTTTTGTAAATTTTATTGTAAAAATGAGAAATTGCTGGGTCAACTTTTAACCCATATAACTTCTTTACGAAAAAAGGTATTGATCCCAAAATTGTGCTGATGTAAAGTAGACATATGAGAAATGTTATTTATAAACTGATTTGTGTGACATACAGTACAGACCAAAAGTTTGGGCACACCTTCCCATTTAAAGATTTTTCTGTATTTTCATGACTATGAAAATTGTACATTCACACTGAAGGCATCAAAACTATGAATTAACACATGTTGAATTATATACTTAGCAAAAAAGTGTGAAACAGCTGAAATGATGTCTTATATTCTAGGTTCTTCAAAGTATCCACCTTTTGCTTTGATGACTGCTTTGCACACTCTTGGCATTCTCTTGATGGGCTTCAAGAGGTAGTCACCGGGAATGGTCTTCCAACAATCTTGAAGGAGTTCCCAGAAATGCTTAGCACTTGTTGGCCCTTTTGCCTTCACTCTGCGGTCCAGCTCACCACAAACCATCTCGATTGGGTTCAAGTGTGGTGACTGTGGAGGCCAGGTCATCTGGCATAGCACCCCATCACTCTCCTTCTTGGTCAAATAGCCCTTACACAGCCTGGAGGTGTAACATAGTAAGATAGTAAGATAGTAACATAGTAAGGCCGAAAAAAGACATTTGTCCATCCAGTTCAGCCTATATTCCATCATAATAAATCCCCAGATCTACGTCCTTCTACAGAACCTAATAATTGTATGATACAATATTGTACTGCTCCAGGAAGACATCCAGGCCTCTCTTGAACCCCTCGACTGAGTTCGCCATCACCACCTCCTCAGGCAAGCAATTCCAGATTCTCACTGCCCTAACAGTAAAGAATCCTCTTCTATGTTGGTGGAAAAACCTTCTCTCCTCCAGACGCAAAGAATGCCCCCTTGTGCCCGTCACCTTCCTTGGTATAAACAGATCCTCAGCGAGATATTTGTATTGTCCCCTTATATACTTATACATGGTTATTAGATCGCCCCTCAGTCGTCTTTTTTCTAGACTAAATAATCCTAATTTCGCTAATCTATCTGGGTATTGTAGTTCTCCCATCCCCTTTATTAATTTTGTTGCCCTCCTTTGTACTCTCTCTAGTTCCATTATATCCTTCCTAGGCACCGGTGCCCAAAACTGGACACAGTACTCCATGTGTGGTCTAACTAGGGATTTGTACAGAGGCAGTATAATGCTCTCATCATGTGTATCCAGACCTCTCTTAATGCACCCCATGATCCTGTTTGCCTTGGCAGCTGCTGCCTGGCACTGGCTGCTCCAGGTAAGTTTATCATTAACTAGGATCCCCAAGTCCTTCTCCCTGTCAGATTTACCCAGTGGTTTCCCGTTCAGTGTGTAATGGTCATATTGATTCCTTCTTCCCATGTGTATAACCTTACATTTATCATTGTTAAACCTCATCTGCCACCTTTCAGCCCAAGTTTCCAACTTATCCAGATCCATCTGTAGCAGAATACTATCTTCTCTTGTATTAACTGCTTTACATAGTTTTGTATCATCTGCAAATATCGATATTTTACTGTGTAAACCTTCTATCAGATCATTAATGAATATGTTGAAGAGAACAGGTCCCAATACCGACCCCTGCGGCACACCACTGGTCACAGCGACCCAGTTGGAGACTATACCATTTATAACAACCCTCTGCTTTCTATCACTAAGCCAGTTACTAACCCATTTACACACATTTTCCCCCAGACCAAGCATTCTCATTTTGTGTACCAACCTCTTGTGCGGCACGGTATCAAACGCTTTGGAAAAATCGAGATATACCACGTCCAATGACTCACTGTGGTCCAGCCTATAGCTTACCTCTACATAAAAACTGATTAGATTGGTTTGACAGGAGCGATTTCTCATAAACCCATGCTGATATGGAGTTAAACAGTTATTCTCATTGAGATAATCCAGAATAACATCCTTCAGAAACCCTTCAAATATTTTACCAACAATAGAGGTTAGACTTACTGGCCTATAATTTCCAGGTTCACTTTTAGAGCCCTTTTTGAATATTGGCACAACATTTGCTATGCGCCAGTCTTGCGGAACAGACCCCATCGCTATAGAGTCCCTAAAAATAAGAAATAATGGTTTATCTATTACATTACTTAGTTCTCTTAGTACTCGTGGGTGTATGCCATCCGGACCAATGTGTTTGGGGTCATTGTGCTGTTGAAAAATAAATGATGGTCCAACTAAATGCAAACTGGATGGAATAGTATGCCGCTGCAAGATGCTGTGGTAGCCATGCTGGTTCAAAATGCCTTCAATTTTGAATAAATCCCCAACAGTGTCACCAGCAAAGCACCCCCACACAATCACACCTCCTCCTCCAAGCTTCACGGTGGGAACCAGGCATGTAGAGTCCATCCGTTCACCTTTTCTGCATTGCACAAAGACACAGTGGTTGGAACCAAAGATCTCAAATTTGGACTCATCAGACCAAAGCACAGATTTCCACTGGTCTAATGTCCATTCCTTGTGTTCCTTAGCCCAAAGCAGCTATTTTACCATGAAGGCCTGCTGCACAAAGTCTCCTCTTAACAGTTGTTGTAGAGATGTGTCTGCTGCTAGAACTCTGTGTGGCATTGACCTGGTCTCTAATCTGAGCTGCTGTTAACCTGTGATTTCTGAGGCTGGTGACTCGTATAAACTTATCCTCAGAAGCAGAGGTGACTCTTGGTCTTCCTTTCCTGGGGCGGTCCTCATGTTAGCCAGTATCTTTGTAGCGCTTGATGGTTTTTGCCACTGCACTTGGGGACACTTTCAAAGTTTGCCCAATTTTTTGGACTGACTGACCTTCATTTCTTAAAGTAAAGTCGTTTTTCTTTACTTAGTTGTTTTTTTCTTGCCATAATACAAATTATATAACAGTCTATTCAGTAGGACTATCAGCTGT
Organism: Ranitomeya imitator; assembly: GCF_032444005.1. NCBI lineage: Eukaryota > Metazoa > Chordata > Amphibia > Anura > Dendrobatidae > Ranitomeya > Ranitomeya imitator. Next base: position 408,527,626 of record NC_091285.1, read on the forward strand.
GTATCCACCAGACTTCTGCACAACACAACTGATGGTCCCAACCCCATTTACAAGGCAAGAAATCCCACTTATTAAACCTGACAGGGTATACCTGTGAAGTGAAAACCATTCCCAATGACTACCTCTTGTAGCTCTTCAAGAAAATGCCAAGAGTGTGCAAAGCAGTCATCAAAGCAAAAGGTGGCTACTTTGAAGAACCTATAATATATTAGGTTATAATAAGAAGAATATAAGACATAATTTCAGTTGTTTCACACTTTTTTGTTAAGTATAAAATTTCACATGTGTTAATTCATAGTTTTGATGCCATCAGTGTGAATGTACATTTTTCATAGTCATGAAAATCCAGAAAAATCTTTAAATAAGAAGGTGTGTCCAAACTTTTTGTCTGTACTGTATTTTTCTGTTTTAACCCCTTCATGATCGGAGATTTTTTCGGTGTTGTGTTTTCATTTTTTGCTCCCATTCTTCCAAAGCAATAACTTTTTACTTTTCTATCAATATGGCCATGTGAGGGCTTATTTTTTGCAGGATTAGTTGTACATTTGAACAACACCATTGGTTTTAGCATGTCATGTACTCAAAAACTGGAAAAAAAATTCCAAGTGCTGTGAATTTGCAAAAAAAAGTGCAATCCCACACTTGTTTTTTTGTTTGTCTTTTTTGCTAGATTCACTAAATGCTAAAACTGACCTGCCATTATGATTCCCCAGGTTATTACGAGTTCATAGACACCAAATATGTCTAGGTTCTCTTTTTATCTAAGTGGTGAAAAAAAATTCCAATGCTGGCTAAAAAATAAAATAAAAAAAATTGCGCAATTTTCCTATACCCGTAGCGTCTCCAATTTTCCTGATCTGGGGTTGAGTGAGGGCTTATTTTTTGCATGCCGAGCTAACGTTTTTAATGATACCACTTTTGTGCAGATACGTTCTTTTGATCGCGATCGCTCATTATTGCATTTTAATGCAATGTCGTGGCGACCAAAAAACCTAATTCTGGTGTTTTGAGTTTTTTCTTGCTACGCCGTTTAGTGATCAGGTTAATCCTTTTTTTATTGATAGATCAGGTGATTCTGAACTCGTCGATACTAAATATGTGTAGGTTTGATTTTATTTTTATTGTTTTATTTTGAATGGAGCGAAAGGGAGGTGATTTGAACTTTTATGTTTTTTTATTTTTTTCATATTTTTAAACACATTTTTTTTACTTTTGGCATGCTTCAATAGCCTCCATGGGAGGCTAGAAGCTGCCACAACTCGAACGCCTCTGCTACATTGAGGCAATGCTCTGATGATCACCCCTATGTAGTAGAATTACAGCATTGCTATGAACACCGACCAAAGGATGGCACTCAGCAATCTGGTATCAACAACCATAGAAATCTTCAGGAAACCTCTGGTTGTCATGCCGACGCACTGCTGACCCCTGATCCAGTGACGGGGGTCAGCAGTGCACATATTTCAGCCCGATGGCCATAAGCGCTTGTTAAATGCCGCTGTCATAGTTTGACAGCAGTATTTAACTAGTTAATAGGCGTGGGCGGATCGTGATTCCACCAGCGCCTATTGTGGGCACTTGTAGGCTATTGAAAACAGCTGACATGTCGCGACTTTGAGGTGGGCTCACCGCCGGAGCTCACGTCAAAGCGGGGCTTCTGACGTCGAACGTACTATCCCGTAAATGCATGTTATATCAAAGAAATTTTACCACTAACGTGAAGTACAATATGTGATGAAAAAACTAACTCAGAATCACCAAGATCCGTTGAAGCGTTCCAGAGTTATTACCTCATAAAAGGACAGTGGTCAGAATTGTAAAAATTAACCAGGTCATTAATGTGCAAACCACCTTCGGGGGTAAAGGGATTAACAACATCAAGATCAGGCTATACTGACTAAGCACATTTTTAGAGTTTTTTATACAGGCGGTTTAAAGAAATGCAAAGATTTTCTCATAGAGACATTAAAATAATTTTTGCATTATTTTTTCATGAAATATGAAGTGTAATTTTCATGTTATTTTCATGCTCTCTTTTATTTTGTTTCCGATTTTGGGCAAAATCGCTAGGAAAAAATTGAGTTAGTCTTACCGGTAATTCAGTTTCTAGGAACCTTCCATGAAAGCAGCATAGGAGGATGTCTCCCTGCGCTAATGGGGGACAGGAAACACAAAGAGGTTAAATACCCTCCCCTTCCTGCCACCTCCAGCGTTTTTTCTGGACACAGTAGCATGTATAATTACCACTTAGGTGCAGGAACCAATCAACAAGTATCATCAAAAGGGAGGGAAATTAGTGCTGTCGTGGAAGGTTCCTGGAAACCGAATTATCGGTAAGACTAATTCTATTTTCTCCAGTCACCTTCCACGACAGCAGCATAGGAGTAGTACCAACAGTTTAATTTCTTAGGGAGGGACAACAGCCTGCAGAACTCTTCTGCCGAATGTTAAATCCCTGTTAAAGTCTAGTCTGTAGTGCCTAGTGAACGTGTGAAGACCAGGTGGCGCGCTGCATATTTTCTCCGAAGATTCGTCTCCTCTCTCTGCCCATGATGTTGACACTGACCGTGTAGAGTGGGCTTTCAGTGATGGAGGAGATAGGTTCTGAGATGAATATGCGAGAGATATGTGTTGCTTGATTCAATTAGTGATTGTGTTTTTTGCCGCCTTTTTGCCCTTGTCCCTTCCTGAGTGTTGAATAAATAAATTTCGATCAATCCTCCAACTCTGAGTCTGTTGAAGGTAATAGAGAACCACCCTTCGGACGTCCAGGGTGTGGAAGGACTCTTCTTTTCTGTTGGAAGGATTTGGGCAGAATGAGGGCAGCACTATGTCCTGACCCCTATGAAAATCTGACATTACCTTAGGTAAAAATGTAGGGTCTAGTCGAAGGACTATACTATCTGTAGTTACCGTTAAGTAAGGCTCTTGCATGGATAGGGCCTGTAGCTCCCCTATTCGTCTAGCGGAGGTAATTGCCACTAAAAAGACCGTTTTGAGGGTAAGAAACTTTAAACAAGTTTCTGATAAATGTTTAAATGGATCCCGTGTTAGGCTATTAAGCACCAGATTTAGGTCTCAAGGGGGAGTATGATTATGAACTTGGGAAGGATTCTACTGGCTGAGGTCATGAAACGTTTTATCCAACGATGGTTGGCTAGGTTCTGGTCAAAGAACGAACTAAGAGCTGAGACCTGAACCTTTAGGGTACTAGGTCTAAGGCCTATGTCTAGACCCTTCTGGAGAAAGTTTAAGATCTGAGCAATATTCGGATGTAATGGGTCTGGAGTGTTCGGAGAGCACCAAGAAGAGATATTTTCCAGACTTTGCCATAAATGGCATTAGTTACAGGTTTTCTACTTCTCTGGAGAGTCTGGATTACTTCATAGGAAAGACCTCTTGCTCTTAGTATCTCGGCTTCAGTAGCCATGCTGTGAGGTTCAATGTGTG